>NC_140586.1:60773834-61406834 GCF_964204655.1 Triturus cristatus
ATGTACTTAACTGCTCATTTAAAAAAGATACAAATGTAAAATAACCCAATCAGTAGTTTTGCTTTTTACTGTTTAACAAACAGTTCAAATACTTGAAAGAGGAAAACTCAAAAGTCTGCAGATCTCATGTAGAGTTTTTAATCTTGCACGGTACATAGGTTGTCCTGCTGGTTGTGCATAGTGGGCTTTAGAACTCATATTTGGAGGACCAGGCCTTATTTTTCATCATCAGACTTTGAACCGTTGCAATTGAGAGAAAGGCAGAGAAGAAAGAACGAAAGAGGAAGCAAAAGGTAGAAAAATAGTAAGAAAGAAAGTAAGCATGGATGAAAAGAACCTTCAAGATTGAGATAAAAAGATAGGAAATCTAGGATGGTGAAAGATAGAGGCAGGAGTTGGAATCAAGACTAAGCATCTTTGGCATTTAGAAACACTGCCTTGCTTATATTTTAACCATACCAGTGGCATCCAAAATAATGGGAAACTGAGGTGACCACTAGATATTTTTAATCTCAACATTTGCAATTCCCGTTAGGATTAGAACATTATCCAAAGTGCTCCCTGGAAGATGGTTGAGCCCACCCAGGTTTTTAGGGACCAGGGAGCGACCCGCTGATGAAGCATGATACCAACAGGATGCGTGAGTGTCCACAATAAAAATACTTACTTCTCCTCTAGGGGCAACAGGACTAGGTTATTATTTTATAATCAAGTACAGGGTGGTAGGATATCAATGGTAAGACTGATTCTAGACAGGGAGATAGATTCCTACGATTCCCATAATGGAATTTTCCCTCCCCTCCCACTCGTCAGTGTGATTTCTTTGGTTGGAAGCATATACAAGTCCTCACTTACGATACTAACTTGTCTCCACTCAAGTGAAAATATGCCCATACAACTGAAATATAGATTTAGCAAAGATGTATAGGCATCAGTCCTCAACTGAAATCCAAAGAGCGTGTCCACTTGCAAAGCATCTGAGGAAGTAACAGCCATACTGACCGCCTGCAGACATAAATACCAGAATATATGGTAACTACCATAAAACATCATAGTCACCAGAGGTTTTGTCTTAATATCAAAGACCCCTAGAGAGTTGGCACTTTTCCTCAGGGTCCTTCCTACCCACTGCTGTGCCATGAATACCTGCAAGAAGCTCTTTTGAAAATGGGAGCCTGGTGGTTGTACAGAGTCTGGGTGCTTGGCGGGAGCCTCTCTCTGTGGTTTAACACACACTCAGTTTGCTGGAAGGAACCTCTGGCAGTCAAGGAGTCAACTAGTCTCTTTTGGTTCGGATGGACTCCCAGGTTAGAAGCACCATTTCAGGGTAAGAATGGCTCTCTGGAGGATATAATTGATTCCGGTGGTCAGCGGGACCCTTTGTTGTTTAGCAAGGGCAGACACGCTAACTATATGTTGACCTTTCAATTAACAGAGCAACTGAGTCAATTGTCACCACCAGCAAGCCATTGCTTCTCACTGATGGGACCTCCGTATGATCCCTTTTGATGCACGAGAAGGCCCTCTCGGACGACCAGAGCATTGATCCTAACAATGAGAGTGTTTTTCTAAGCACAAGAATCCCAGGTACCACGCATGACTCTAGGGGAATTATTAAAGAGGGAAGCAAGGCTGGGCCCAATGCTCCTGCTCATGGTTGCAAACCTTGTGTGTCTATCTTGCTTCCAGGGGCCAACAGTAGGCCTTTATGCCGTTACCACACTCCCCTTGTCAGGTTCAAGACTAGAAGCCTGGGACCATTGAATGAGACTCCCAGGAGAGGCTGCCAGGAGACACTGCTGTGAGGGAGACATCTCACTGAATGTTCAAAAGGGGTATTTGAATGTGCCCTTGCACAAGACAGATGCTGCTCAAAAGAAGAGGCGTAGTGAGGAGACAAGGTAGGATGCGCCGAAGTAATCTGCCACAACACCAAGCTGGGACTTGTGCCAGAGGAGGATTTAATTGGCTAACAATGACATGCCCACATCCTGGAGCTAACAGTTCATTAGGGGTGGGCATGTAGCTGCTGTGGGTTGTGTATAGACCCAGGGGAGATTCCAAGCTGCAAGATCCTCTGAACTATGACCATGGCAAGAACACTGAAGTGTCCTCATCTGGAGCTTCTGCTTCCTCCGCTCAGCTGAAACCACGCCTGCATCATAGATGCTACTCACACGCCAGTGTTCTGGGCAATAGCAAGGTCCCTGCCCTCACTATTCCATGGACTGTGTGGCACACATCGTGTCAAGCAGCACGGCCCTGCCAAATTGGAAGAAAAGTGCAAGGACTACCTGTCTTATTCAATGATTGAATTGACAATGAAGGGTGATATCCAACCCAAGCGAACCTAACGAGGGAGAACAAGTCTGCACTAGCTGGGTGGGGGACATCCCATCATGATCTGATCCAAAAACAAGCTAGTCATCCTCCAGAGATTTCCTGACTCCCATGTCCTCACCGAAGTGGAACTACAGAGGCACACTGGAAATTGTCACACAAGGAGTATTTTACAAGATTGCCCTACAGCAGCAGCCTAACCCGTCTCCGTCGTAACCATTGAAGGGTATTACTAATGCCAATATAATTTGCTGCTTCATTATGTACAGTATTACATTGTGTGTGTAAGTACAGCATCTCTTTTCTTCTTCAAACATTGAGCACTGTCTGGACATTGAGTCACTGACTTGTATTAGTTGAAATTTTGAGTTCCGGGGGCCTGATTCACAAATTGCACTTTGTGGCATGTTTTGCTGTAGTACTACAAAATGTACTGCACAGCGCTATTCACAAACTGCACTTTTGTGGTAACTTGTATTTTTGAGTAAATGTACTATAATTTGATATTCATAAACTGCACCTTTGTTGTGACTTGCACTTTTGTAGTAACTTACACTTTTGTAATAAGTCCATACCTTCATTATTTTCTATGGAAGGGTGTTGCATCACCCGTGGGTGGTCGTATGCAGTGCTGGACTTACTCCAAAAGTGTAAGTTACTACACAAGTGCAGTGTGTGAATACTAAAAAGCAGTAAACTTACTGAAAAGTGTAAACTTACTGAAAAGTGTAAACTTACTGAAAAGTGCAAGCTTCCTTTGTGAATCGGGTCCTCGGTCTCTAACCCTGCACCACCACCTTGAATAAAAAGCCTAGAATGCTTGACCTTCACTACCCTCTGGGTCCAGTGCTAAGGGTTGTTCTTGATGTTTCGAATTTGGGCACCATAGTAAGATTAAACCCCGGGGCACCATTGATAAAAGACTCAGATTGGCATAATATGGGCACAGTAACCCCTGCCTGCCCTGGAGCGCCTGAAAAGTTCCTGGACTGTCTAACCCTAGCCAGTCCAGCTAAATTCAGAGGGCCTGAGTCACAAATTGCTCTCTGTAGTATGTTTTGTAGTTCTACGGTAGTACTACTGCAAAATATACTATGTGCTATTCACAAACTGCATTCTTGTAGTAATGTACACTTTTGAGTAAGTTTACTACTTTCAGTATTCACAAACTGCAGTTTTGTGGTAACGTACACATTTGAAGAACTTACACTTTTGAGGTAAGTCCCTACCTCGATTATTTTGTATGAAAGGGTGCCGCAGTACCAGCGGTTGGCCATGTGTAGTGCCAGACATACTACAAAAGTGTAAATTACTACAAAAGTGTAGTATATGATTACCAAAAAGTAGTAACCTTACTCAAAAGTGTGTTACCTTTGTAAATCAGGCGCCGAGTCTGAATAACTGTAGTCAGTCTAAATTCAGAGGCTGTACCTAGTGATTGCTAGTCGACCTAAACTCAGAGGGTCTGTGCAATGCTAGCCAGTGCAGCAAAACCCAACAAGCCCTTCTAGTCCCACAGTGTCCATGCAAATACACAGAGAGCACCTACTACCCCCTGAGGGACCTTTAAACCCTAGAGAGCTCACATACCCTAGTGTGCCCTTCTAGCCCAGAGGGTATCGTGACACCCGTTTGACCCACCAAGCCTGAGAAAGACCATGCTAATCATGGGACGCTATTTAATTAATCAAACCCCATAGATCCCACTTACTCTTCGAGTGCTCCATCTAATCTCAGGGAATCCATCTAACTCCATTCCCATGAGTCAACGTAACCCAAGGGCGTAACACAAGCAAGTGCAGCCCCAGGGGCACCTCAACCCTTCAGAGGGGGCCCAATTCTGCCCAAGATCAATGAATATCAGTGAGATAAGTGAGAATCAGGGGCCCCTCATTTAAATGTGCCGGGGGCATCCTTTTGCATTACTCAACTGGTGTAACCATACAAAGTCCATTTCTACCCATATAGGCCATGCGGTCCAGTAAGTCATCTAACACCAGAGAGTCCATCGGATATGAGAGTGTCCATCTAACACCAGACTCCATCTAATACAAGATAGCCCATCTTTCACCAGAGTCCATCTAACACCTGAGAACCTGTTTAACACCAGAGAGCCCAACTAACACCTGAGCCCATCTAACATCAAATAGCCCACCTACATCCAGAGAGACCATCTAACACTAGAGAGTCCATCTAATATGAGAGAGTCCATTTATCACCAGACTCCATCTAACACCTGAGAGCCCATCTAACACCAGAGAGTCCATCTAACACCAGAGAGTCCATCTAACACCAGAGAGTCCATCTAACACCAGAGTCCATCTAACACCAGAGAGCCCAAATAACACCAGAGTCCATCTAACACCAGAGAGTCCATCTAACACCAGAGTCCATCTAACACCAGAGACCCCAACTAACACCTGAGCCCATCTAACATCAAATAGCACATCTATATCCAGAGACACCATCTAATACCAGAGAGTCCATCTATCACCAGACTCCATCTAACACCTGAGAGCCCAACTAACACCAGAGAGTCCATCTAACACCAGAGAGTCCATATAACACCAGAGTCCATTTAACACCAGAGAGCCCAACTAACACCAGAGAGTCCATCTAACACCAGAGAGTACATCTAACACCAGAGAGCCCAACTAACACCAGAGAGTCCATCTAACACCAGAGAGTCCATCTAACACCAGAGAGTCCATCTAACACCAGAGTCCATCTAACACCAGAGTCCATCTAACACCAGAGAGCCCAACTAACACCAGAGAGCCCAACTAACACCAGAGAGCCCATCTAACACCAGAGAGCCCATCTAACACCAGAGCCCATCTAACACCAGAGAGTCCATCTAACACCAGAGAGTCCATCTAACACCAGAGTCCATCTAACACCAGAGAGCCCAACTAACACAAGAGTCCATCTAACACCAGAGAGTCCATCTAACACCAGAGTCCATCTAACACCAGAGAGCCCAACTAACACAAGAGTCCATCTAACACCCGAGAGTCCATCCAACACCAGAGTCCATCTAACACCAGAGAGCCCAACTAACACCTGAGTCCATCTAACACCAGAGAGTCCATCTAACACCAGAGTCCATCTAACACCAGAGAGCCCAACTAACACCTGAGCCCATCTAACATCAAATAGCACATCTATATCCAGAGACACCATCTAATACCAGAGAGTCCATCTATACATAGAGAATTGATTTAAACACCAGAGAGAGTTTATCTATTGCCAGAAAGGCCCGCCTAGCCCCTCTATTCTGCAGAGATTCTCTTGGCTCAAATTTAGACATAAGTTACCATTGGCAAACACACCCTTTTGTCAGCAGAGGACTGAACTCACGTACACACACCCTTATACAGACAAAAACAGGCCTATGCACGCAGACTGCATCGCTGCCTTTCCGCCGAACTCTGGAGGAGACGCAGAAAGACAGATATGCAGGGGGCAGGGACCTGTTGATGGGGGCTTTCCAGGTGGGGGAGTCTGATCTCAGAGGCCTGGCACCAGTGCACAGAGCATAGGGGCTGCCGCGGGCCTTAGGGCTTCTGTGGGCAGGTTGGGGCAGCTGCGGGGAGGGTTTTCAGAAGAGGCCGTCAGGGAGGGGAGGGTCTGTTGCCTCATTCCTGCTATACACTCTGGCATTAGGAGAGCACCTCAAAGTGCAAACTTGGACCTGTCATTTCTTTCTGTGCTCCCGTGCCTCCCAGGCCCGGGGGCGCATCTATCGTTGGTGCAGCAGGTGAAGTGGCACCGAGGCCAATGTTGACCGGGGCCCGCTGCCCTCGGTAATGGCTGTCATTTGGGGCCAGTTTCCGTGCTTGCATTAGGGCCCTGGGCGCCCTTGCAGACGTCACTGCACTGGTCCTGAAGAAAAGACGTCGATGGCACCCTGCCCTAGCCTGCGCACTCTGGCAGTAGATGCCAGGGAGCACCTCCCGTCAAGACTCCAGGCCATTAGAGAGGCAGACAGTTAAACGGAGGGCAGAGGGCTGAGAGCTGCAGACAGAGGGAGTGAGGCAACAGCTGGAATCCCTCACTGGGCTGGACTGCTGTGTCTGGCTCTGTCTGGCAGGAGTGCAGGAACGGCTGAGATCCGTGCAGAATACAGCACAGAGGCAGGGCTGCAGCGGCGCTGGAACAGTAGTGTACCACAGCACCCGCTCTGCTGAATAGAGCGCAGAGACAGGGCTGCAGCGGCGCTGTAACAGAGTTGTATCACAGCACCCGCTCTGCTGAATACACCACAGAGACAGGGCTACAGCGCCGCTGTAACTGCGCTGTACCACAGCACCCGCTCTGCTGAATAGAGCGCAGAGACAGGGCTGCAGCGGCGCTGTAACAGAGTTGTATCACAGCACCCGCTCTGCTAAATACACCACAGAGACAGGGCTACAGCGCCGCTGTAACTGCGCTGTACCACAGCACCCGTTCTGCTGAATAGAGCGCAGAGACAGGGCTGCAGCGGCGCTGTAACAGAGTTGTATCACAGCACCCGCTCTGCTGAATACACCACAGAGACAGGGCTACAGCGCCGCTGTAACTGCGCTGTACCACAGCACCCGCTCTGCTGAATAGAGCGCAGAGACAGGGCTGCAGCGGCGCTGTAACAGAGTTGTATCACAGCACCCGCTCTGCTGAATACACCACAGAGACAGGGCTGCAGCGCCGCTGTAACTGCGCTGTACCACAGCACCCGCTCTGCTGAATAGAGCGCAGAGACAGGGCTGCAGCGGCGCTGTAACAGAGTTGTATCACAGCACCCGCTCTGCTGAATACACCACAGAGACAGGGCTACAGCGCCGCTGTAACTGCGCTGTACCACAGCACCCGCTCTGCTGAATAGAGCGCAGAGACAGTGCTGCAGCGGCGCTGTAACTGCGCTGTACCACTGAACCCGCTCTGCTGAATAGAGCGCAGAGACAGGGCTGCAGCGGCGCTGTAACTGCGCTGTACCACAGCACCCGCTCTGCTGCAAAACAGCGCAGGGGCAAAGTGCAACAGCTCTGCGACGGTGCTGTACCCTAGCACCAAGCAGAATGCAGCATGTGGTGGATTATGTAGTAAGTGCAGTAAATGCATAATTATGCAGAAAACCACCTCAGCCGCAGTCTCATAATTCCGCTGAGAGGGACAGGACTGCGTCACCTCTGACGTATCACAAGACACAGAGACAGAACGGTGTTCCCTTTGCTGTTGTACAGCCTGGACGCAGGATTGCCTCAACCCAGCTGTGTTGTAACACCGAAAAATGGACTGTACCATCTGTTCTGTGGGGCAGCACAGAGACGGGGCTGGTCGCATCTAGTGTGGTACAACACAGAGACAGTACTGCACCGCCTCTGATGTGTTAGAGCACAAAGACAGCACTATCTCTGCTGTGTAACAGAGAGAGGAATATACCACCTCTTCTATGTTACAACACAGACAGGACTGTACCAACTCTAGGGTACTCTGGCGCAGGCACCCTTGCGACAGTTTCATACTGATTTCATATTCTTGGAGGTATTTAAATGTTTGAAAAAATGCTTGAAGTTGTCAACAGGCCTCGTGAGGGCTCGCCCATATCACGCGATCCCAATCACCCTATTATTGTTCTGACTTCTTTGGCAAAGCGCTGATGCATCGGAGATCCTTCTGTGAAGCAGAGATGGCATATCACAAACCAGCCAGGCGGGGATTAGCCCATGGGTGCACGTGCAACACACCTTGAAAACCCCCTTCCATGTGTCCAAAGGTATCTCAATGCCTGGATCACTCTTCCGTTTCTCCAATATGCTGCTGAGGCTGCTAGGCGCCGCGCTCGACAAGGAATACAATTGGCCAGCCCCTAAAATACAAGCCGGTCAATAAAAACGTATGATCTAAAGGCCTTATTTAGAGTTTGGCAAATGTGGGACATTCAGCAAAAAGTGGTGGCCATCCCATTCGTCACTTTAAGTGTGCAGTGGTGTCAATGGCACTCTGAATATGGAGGATGGACCATCCCCCGCTTCATGGTGGATGTCCAACTGCACCAAACTCGAAACCAGGCCTCAAGTCAGCTGTTGCCCTAGTTAGTCCAAGAAGCAAAATTCGCAGAGTGCTGGTTATTTGACAGGAAGAAAAAGCATACCATCCAGTGGCGGCCTGTACAGGTAAGCGCAGTGGGCGGGGGTGGGCTGTAGAAGTGACAAAGGACAGAATAGGGAAAATAAATAAATAGAACCACTAACTTGTGCTCGCCGCATCGAGCTCAAGGTAAGTGGTTTTATTTATTTATTTTATTTTCCCTATCCTGTCCTTTGTCACTTCCAACCTTGCCCTGCCCCACCGCACTTACCCGCACAGGCCCTGACTGATACCATACAACGTAGCTGCTGTCATCTGATTCATTAACTTTCAAGTTTTAACTTTGCGGCACGCCAACACATATTGCATTGTTATCATTGTGTCGCCTGCAGACAGTTTTTATCGTTTTTTTGTCAAAGACCTATTGTGTAGATATAATACAAATACTTAGCCTGGGCTTTGGAGAGCCCATTGCTGCCATTTGTTGGCTTTCTTGTAAATCTAATTTGCATATTTCTTATCTATGGTTTTCCTTCCTGTTCTAGTGTTTGTGTCTCTCCTGAAGCATAGCTTCTTTACCCATCTTTCGATTGACTGAATTGTATCCTTCCACAGGTTCACATCTGGGAACTACTTTTTAATGTTTTTTTTTTTAGCCCTCCTTGGGAGCGCATGTGCTTTCTCACTCCCTTCTCTGTGTGCTGCTTTCCATCTCTTATCCCCGTTCCCCTTGTGCTCTCCTGATTGCTTTCCCTCTGTTCATCCATTGCTTCTCCCACCCTCCTGATCCGCTTAACTTTCCTTCCAGGCTGTTGCTTTCTGATGAAAGTGCTTTCGCAAAGACTTTAATTTACTGCTGCATGATGGGAGTCTGACATCTTGGATTGGTAAAATAAAAAAACATGGCCACCACAATATCAAGATGCATATGTGCAGACGAGCTGAAACACATGCTTATATATTCATCACATTCTAACCAATGTAGCATCGTAACTCATGCGTGCGCATGCTTGATAAAGTCATACGTTGAGGAGGCCCATTCCACCCTCTACTAAGTGTATAAACTCCTGTAGATCATATAATTACATTTGGATTGTTCCTAAAATGGGAACATTGGGAACAGAAAAAAAGGTGGAATAGATATTTTAAGTGGGCGACCCTACTCATAATGGAAAGAGGAATATTTTTTCAACACTCCAGTAGTGATTTTCCCTATTAATTACTTAATTAATGGAGGGAAATTTACGTCATCCAAATCCGCCACGTTCTCTGTTACCCTTATCTCCAAATAGCACTTTTCCCTGAGTGTAGCCAGCCCACGTTGGCATTTTGGTAGTGGTAGAAAGCGGATTACCTAGCTTTTTTCCCCTCAAAAGCTATTGTGCAGGTCTTCTCTACTTGTAGTTGGCTTTTTCTAGAGTCTAAGATGGCTGCCTCTACAAGCACAGCATCTCCCAGCTTGATGGCGATTGGTTGGAGACAAGCAGCGTTCAGCCTCTGACCTTTGGCAGGCATCGACAGTGAATTGAATCCATGAAGGCCCAAGTTCCCATGTGTTCAGTTCTTAGGGGCTTGGACAGGAGTCCAGCTCCAGTCTGAAGTAACACTTCCCCCCAAATCTCTGTGGACAACGTTCAAGAACAGCAGCTTCTTCGTTGTTTTTTACTTGGAAGATGGAACATAAGAACTGCTTTAGCTGGTGCTGGATGTCGATTTCAGCTCAAAGCCAGACAGCTGGAAACAAATAATTACATGTTGTTCCTTTGGCAAGTCGGAAGTGCTGAAAAGACATAACGATAATCCTCTTGGAAATGTGAAGTGTCACACACTTCAGGGGCCTTTCAGCTGGAAACTACTGCACCCCTGCCATGGTACAAAAGAGCACGGTAAGTGAGAGAGGACTGGCACTGCAGGGAGAGAGAGAGTGGGCTGGCACTGCAGTGAGAGAGAGTGGGCGCGCACTGCAGAGAGAGAGAGGACTGGAACTGCAGAGAGAGAGAGAGAGAACTGGCACTGCAGAGAGAGAGGAAGGACTGGCACTGCAGAGAGAGAGAGAGAAAGAGAGGACTGGCACTGCAAAGAGAGAGAGAGAGAGAGAGAGTGGACTGGCACTGCAGAGAGAGGGGAAGGACTGGCACTGCAGAGAGAGGACTGGCACTGCAGAGAGAGAGAGAGAGAGAGCGGACTGGCACTGCAGAGAGAGAGGAAGGAATGGCACTGCAGAGAGAGGGGAAGGACTGGCACTGCAGAGAGAGGACTGGCACTGCAGAGAGAGAGAGAGAGAGAGAGAGAGAGAGAGAGTGGACTGGCACTGCAGAGAGAGAGGAAGGAATGGCACCGCAGAGAGAGAGAGGGGACTGGCACTGCAGAGAGAGGACTGGCACTGCAGAGAGAGAGAGAGGGAGAGAGAGAGAGAGAGAGAGAGTGGACTGGCACTGCAGAGAGAGAGGAAGGAATGGCACCGCAGAGAGAGAGAGGGGACTGGCACTGCAGAGAAAGAGGACTGCACTGCAGAGAGAGAGAGAGAGGGAGAGAGAGAGAGAGACAGTGGACTGGCACTGCAGAGAGAGAGAGAGGGAGAGAGAGAGAGAGAGAGAGAGTGGACTGGCACTGCAGAGAGAGAGGAAGGAATGGCACCGCAGAGAGAGAGAGGGGACTGGCACTGCAGAGAAAGAGGACTGCACTGCAGAGAGAGAGAGAGAGAGAGAGGACTGCACTGCACTGCAGTGGGGAGCATTGCAAAATAAGACTATATCCTCCTCACAAACACACATTTAAGGCACTATACATTCAGGCCTCACCTACCTGACCAGTCGCATCTCCTTCCACCAAGCACCCAGACACCGCCGTTCCACAGGACTCCTACTTACACACACACACTGAACCTGATGGGGAGGGCGGTGTTCTCTTGAATCGCTCCTAAAGCGTGGAACGAGCTGCCACTCCACGTCAGAGTCTCCTTCTTTATTCTTGAATTCAGCAAAAAGCCGAAGACCTGGTGTTTCAATTATCCAACCTACCACAGGCAGGGCTAGACCCGCACACCTGCTCAGCGCCAGGATACCCTTGCAGGTGATAGTGCGCTTTACCAATACATATAACATAACTAACATAACATAACATAGCATAGCATAGCATAACATAACATAGTATAGCGTAACGCAACATAGTGTAGCGTAACCTAACCTAACGTAACATAACATAAGATAGCATAGCATAACATAACATAGCATAGCGTAACGTAACATAGTGTAGCATAAACTAACCTAACGTAACATAACATAACATAAGATAGCATAACATAACAT
Source organism: Triturus cristatus (assembly GCF_964204655.1). Lineage (NCBI taxonomy): Eukaryota > Metazoa > Chordata > Amphibia > Caudata > Salamandridae > Triturus > Triturus cristatus. Next base: position 60,785,552 of record NC_140586.1, read on the forward strand.
ATAAGATATTTGTCTGATTTTCAGTCATGTGTGAACCCAATTTTACCACACAGAAGGTGAAGGGGATAAATGCCATATTAGGTTGTACATTGGATGTTCTTGGTGGTTTAGTATTTCTGACCCAAGGAAAGTGAGCAAGATTGTCCCTTCATTGTTAATTACATTGTCAAAATTAGATAGTCCACCTGAAAGATTATTCCCTCTGGAAAAAAGAAGTAATCTCGGTGCTTATCTATCCGGCACGGTATAACTGCCTGGGGTACAAGGGTGGGTGCTGGATACCTGACTGGTCTGTGGGGTTCAAACACCACAAAGACCACAAAGGAAAATGTTGCAAAATGTAGTGCAGGATCAGACAACTGTGACAGGTGGCTGTGGAGTACCATTGCTACTGCAATACCGAGAAGGTGATGGATGGAAAGCAAGAATTAATCTCAGCCACTGACAATCGCTCAGGTCACATTCCAGTCCATCATTTTTCACCCACCATGCCACGCTAGACAAAGGTCTACGTTATGCAAATCGGTACCGACACTGCTCCTCATGAGAACAGTCTGTCCCGAACTGCCAGGTGAGGCCTCCCCTGGAAGTGACTTCAAGCAGCCTCAGGACAGTTTTGCCCTACGTGGGGCTCATCAGTAGGGTGTAGCTTGAGTCCATTGAATGAATAAATGAATGAAAAAGATTTATGGAGCGCAAGAGGTGCTCCAATCTTAGCATCCCAGTGCAAGTTGCAGGAGTAAGAAACAGGTGTCTAACAATCCTTACTAGCAAAAAGGAAAGGAAAAAAAAGAGATTAGCATTTCTTTAAAAAGATGAGGCTTTAAGAGAGCTTTGAACCTAGCCTCCGTGGAAATATTTCGACGGTGGTCAGGAAGAGAATTCCAGAGTTTAGGAGCCAGAGAGGAAAAAGCCCTGCCACCAGCTCAGATATATATATTCTTGGGATGCAAAAAAGATTTTGTTGGGTAGAACATACATTTCTGAGAGGTTGGTGCTTTTTAATCTTGTTGTTAATGTAGATCGAGCCCTTCTGTTGCAGCGCCCTGAAGGTGAATATGAGCGCTTTGAATTTTATTCTTTGGCTGATAAGAAGCTAATGGAGTGTTTTCAACCTCTTTTGGAGGTGGAATGTTCAATTCAAGGCTAGCAGCGGTATTCTGAACCCCCTGTTTTCTGTTTATCAGCTCTTGAGGGGCACCAAGTAATAGGATTTGTATAATCAAGCCTAGATGTGATTAAAGCATGAGTGATGCACTTTCATTTATTTTCTGGCAGGAATTAAAAATAAATTCTAAGCGATTTTAGTGAGGCAAAACAAATTCTGGCAATAGTCTTGACTTTTGGCTTAAATGAGAGGGAGGTGTCAATTTTTACCCCCAAGTCTTTGCAACGGTGGTGGGGACTGGGGTTTTTCCTAACTCTAATGACAAGCTTCTTCTCATATCAAATGTGGAGGACGTGCCACACACCAAGATTTCAGATTCAGTTGAGACAGCTCTTATGCATCTTTTCCTCAACTGCCAAAGACTTCCCTGAAGCTTGCTGTAACACTCATCCATGTTATTAAAGGCAAACTTCAGTTGAGTATCGTCAGCATATAACACAAAATTAAAACCCCAGGCTAGTACAACAGAGGCAAGGGGGGCCATGTAGATGTTAAATAGGGTATGGCTGGGGCCAGAACCCTACTGAAAACCTCAATTATTCTCCTCAAATTCTGAAGCATAAGGGGATAGATGGACTGCTTGCTTTCTGCCTGAGAGGAAAGTTTTTATCCAGCTAAATGATGCCTGGTATGCCAGCTTCTTCCCGTCACTACAACAGGATGTTATGGGAAACTGTATCAAAAACTGCCAATAAGTCAAGCAGAACTAATTTAGTTTTTGTTCCATGATCAAGCCGGGTTTTTAATGAAGTCTATCACTTCTACGAGAGTTGATTCAGTGCTGAAAATGGCATGGAAACCGGACCGGGAGGGGTGCAAATATTTATTGTCCACTATGAATTTGGTCATTTGGCAATTAAACAAAGATTCAAACATCTTCCCCAACACGGGGAAAAGGGAGATGGGTCTATAGTTGCTCTGATTTAATGGGTCCAGATTTGTTTTTTCAACAAAAGATGAACCATTGCTTTTTTTCCAATTTGTGGGTACAGATCCAGTTTCTGGAGAGAGATTGAATAGAGAATTAATCTGTGGATTTGGAGAGTTAATTGCCCATTTGATTACGTGTGGAGGACAAACATCTAATTCGGGACCAGATCTGTTGTTTTTGGATAATCATTTCAAAATCCTTAAGAGAGATCTTGTCAAAAGAGGTTAGCTGTGGCAGGATACCCTGAGATTTGGCGATGACCTGGGGGAAACAGGATTTTAACTGTCTCCAAATCTGGAGAAAATATTACAAATTTTGTCGAAGAAAAAGTGTGACACGTTGTTGGCAAACTCTTAAGAAGAAGGAATTGATAGTTTGCCTGATTTAGGATTCAGGAATGAATCTACAATTTAAAATATGGTTCTAGGTGCACAGTGAGTGCGGGACCATGTCTGGAAATATCCGTTGTACTTAGGGCGTTAACTGCAACAACAACGAGGTGATAGAATGGAATGCTTGAAATAATCTCATTCACTTGGGCCGCATTCCAGTATATGTTTTTTCGGCCACCATGCCACCCTAGACAAAGGCCCATCTTCTTCAAATCAGTACGACCCTGCCCCTCATGGGAGCACTCTGTCCTAATGTGTCAGTTGAGGACCAAATAGAAGGGACCTCAAGTGACCCAGACCGATTTCGCCCAATTTGGGGATCATCAGTACAGTGTAGCTTGAGTCCTATGACACGATGAGAAGGGTACCCACATCTGGGTGTACCTGTCACATTGAGGGTGTCAAGTGCAACACTGCAGTAACAACAAGGTGATGGATGAAATGTCTGAATTACTCTCAACTACTGGCAAACACTCAGGCCTCATTCCAGTCTATTGCTTTTCACCCACCATGCCACGTTAGACAAAGCCTGTCATTATGCAACTCAGTACTGACACTGTTCCTCAAGGGAACTGCACGTCCCAAACTGCCAGGCAAGGCAACCTCCAAAAAGGACCACAAGCAACAACATAGTGGTTTTGACGTACTTGGGGCTTATCAGTTGGGTGAAGCTTGATTTCTATGGCACAGTGAGCACGGGACCCACATCTGGCATACTCTTTGCACTTAGAAAGTCATGACACATTCGACTGAAACACCCCAAGCAGGGCAAAACTGGTCTTGTGTTGCTTTTGGGGAGTGCTTGGTCTGGCAGTTCAGGCTGAACTATTCCTATTGGAGTAGAGTAATGTCTGATTCACATATGGTTGGGTGCAAAATGAGTTGGCATGGTGTGAAAAATAATAATGGTCTGGGATGTGACCCTGAGTAATCACCAGTGGCTGAGATTAATTCAAGAATTCCACCCATCACCTTGTTTGTATACTTCAGTGTGATGTCCTATGTATGACAGGTATGGCCAGACATGGGTCCCGTTCTCTCTGTGTATCACTGGAGCCTAACTAAAACTGTCTGAAGAGCAAAACGAAGACGAAATTGGTCTTGGGCTGCTTGTGGTCTGGGTCAGGGAGGGCTGGTCTGGGAGTTTGGGTTGGACTGTTCCTTTGGAGTGGGGTCACAATGAAGTTGCTTATGGTTTGTCCAAAATGAGGTGGCAGTGTGCAAAAACACAATGGACTTTAATTCGGGCTTCAGTAATTACCAGCGGTTCAGATTAATTTAAGCATTCCACCAATCTCTTTTTAACATACTTCAGTATTGGTGTCACGCCTGTGCTCTCGTTGTTAAGGAGCAAACTGAACGCAAAGATTTTTTCCAAAATAATTGGCAAACCCAATTACATGTGTTAATATTTAACACAGTAGAGAACATACATTTAAAAAAACAAAACAAACAGTCAGCTAGTTATGGTAATTTAAAAAATGAATAAAGACAAAGCACAAGCTTCAATTTAAAAAACAAATGTGACCCATAGGAGTCATCCTATCGTGATAATAATAGGATTTTGCCAAATATATAGAAAACCAGCACAATTAGGTGACACTGCATATGCATGATGTTGGTATGCACAAAAGGTGACAAAAATGTCAACAAATCTAGTGGCTCCCTAGGTGAATATTGTTAGGTGCTCCCTACCAGGCAGCTCAGTCTAGTTGTGGAAGATCTTCTGTGGGTTTACTAAGAATTTACAAAGGACTTGCAGCCCGCCCACTGATTACCATTAGTTGGCTTTATTGTCACTCTTATTTGGTTTCCTTGACCCATCTTTTCCATCTTGTGTTTGTCCTTCCTCTGGAACGTAGCCTCTTTACCATCCTTTTGATTGGCTGTCATGTTCTTCCATTGCTCACTTTTAGGGAACTACTTTTCTCTTTTCGGCTAATCACTCCAGCTCTCTCACTTGTGTGCTTTCCCCACCAAATACCAACCTCTCTGCACGTCATGTTGCTCTCTCACTCAGATGCTGATTTTCCCCTCCTCCCCCACCTGGCTTTATTCTTTTAACTCTCTTCCATCCCCTAGCCACTCCCTGCTGCTTTCCCCACTCGCACTCCAGAAGGCCTTTTTTTTTTTTTGATAGGGTATGTCAGTAAATTTCTGCCGGTTCTCCCTTACAAAAAGACTCTATCTAGTTTTTTTAACCTATTGATTCATATTGAATCGATATATATTTAAAAAAAATGGAGCCCACGTCCTTTCGCAGGTGCGTGCATGCGTGCATGCATGCATGATCACGCATTCGTTTTCAAACTTAATTATAAATGAGCATGCCTAGGAAATTAAGTGACAGCCAATAGCGGCCAAATCATTGAACCTTTTTTTCCCTTTTATTCATTTAGCCAAATGAGGCACAGCACTGGCAAAAAATGCTTTTTTTCAAATGATGTACAGCAACGCCAAAATGGCATTGGCAAAGCAAATAGGTCCAAAAGTGGCTTTGCTAATGGTTTTCAATTTTTAACTTTGCCACAGGAGTACCAATGGTCTGGAGGAGTGGGAGTCCAGAGCAGTGCTTACTTTGTGAAATAAAGATTGCCAGTGCCCATAGCTCTGCCCATATGCCAGCGGCCGTCGCTATTGCTTGTCAACAAGCCGAAAATTAAGGCTGCGCAGTCTGGGATCCGCCACTTCAGCGGATGGGGGAGGGTGCCTCTTTGCAAGCATATCATAGTTTTAAAAGCAACTGCTGCTGTGTTCCTGGCCTTTAGCAAATTTCAGGCAACAAATAAAATGTCAAGATAACTCTGGTGATTAGTGTTCTTCCTGGAGAGATATCAGAGTTTTGTCTACTGGAAGTTTTGACTCATCATGAGGTAGCGCAGTGGGTTAATATGCTTGCTGCAAAGAACCCTTACCATGCAGATCACAAAGTGCCTATAATGTATATATGTCAGTGGGCTACTGTCTTTGTCAGAGAGATCCTTTTGTTACTTGCAGTTTATAAGTTAAAATCCTAGTATAGAACAGTGAGCTGTTAACTCATTAAAGAGCTGCATGCAAACTGCAAGGTATAGATCATAGTGTTATGATTTTTTCCCTAGTCTTTCATTATCTTAATAATCCAAAAAGGGTTCATGTGGGTAGAAATCAATTCTTATTATTAAAGAGAACCACCAACCATGGTGTTAAGCTTTCAATTCTGAGTTAGTGCTTTTCCAGGCTAAGCACTTTTAAACTACACTGCCTACCAGTATGTATGGTATGTGACTCCTACACCTTGTAGTTCTCGGTTTTATGTAACATTTCCTATACACTGATTCACACACATATGATTCATTGCCTTTGTGTAATTTGTGTGTGATGTAAAGTGCTCTGACACCCTACACTGGTATGAGTGGCACTATAAAACAAAAGAAATGCATGTGAGAAAGAGTGTTTACAGAGGCTTGAGGGGCACTCTTAAAGGGTACTAGTGAGGGAATCAGTGGAGAAAGAGGTCATTGGGGGCGCCAACAAACATCTTCGCACCAGGTGCCACCAGCGCTGCAGCCGGCCTTGCCCCCACTCCACCTGGGAATCGCCCCTTCGACAAAATTGAGCATCTCTTTGTCAGTAACAGGGTCACCCTTTTGGCAAATGAGTGAAGTCCACACCGGTACGCAGGATCTAAAAGGCTAAACAGGTAGAGGAATGTAGATAAGCCCAAAGTTACAAACGTCCCAGTCAACCAGTCTATTTCTCTTTGGATTTCAGAACTTACGTGGAGGCAGGGAAGGTGGTATTCCTAATTTTTTGCCCAGAGCTGTGCCCTCAGGGCAACACTTTCTCCCATTCAAAATTAGTTTTTCAACTCTTCCTAAAAATATTTGGGGAATTTATAACTTTCCCCAAATATTTCAGGACCAGAGTTACAATAGTAAATTTGACCTTCCAGTATCTGCCATGCCCACTGCTGCCCTGAGGGCACAGTTCAGGGCAAAGAGGGGAAGGTAAGGAGATAGGACGCACTTGCTTTTGTCCAGTATAAGCCTTCTGGTCTAACATTTGAACGTTCCATCAGAGGAGAGGGGGAGGCTCCTTCATTTTACATCCCACCGCCGTTTCCCACTTAGGCTCCAGAGGAAACCGTAAGGGGCACCCAGGTTCTGCCAGCAGTTTTCTTTCAACTTTATTTCAAAGCTGGCTCTGACCGCAGGATGGATACACCAATATCTGCAACCTGGTTTTGTTATCACCGAACTCCCCTCTTTGGGTACTCCATATCCTCAGGTAAGGAAAATATGAATTCCAGGCCTGAATGTTGGAGGACCCGAGGTGGGCCAAATGGCACCTGCCCTGGTGTTTGAAGATAGGCGAAACTTTCTGTTTCTTCACAGCACTAACTCATGTCAGAGACCTGGACCTAGCGGCTGGAGAATCGCGTCTCCGAACGTGGAGCCCACTCCGTGGCATGGTGCACAAGCATGGACAGAGAGGAAGGACACGTCCAACCAGACAGCTCTGAAGGACTGCAATGCAGACAGTAATAGCAAACCATTGGTGAAAAACATTAGCATAACTATTACCACTTACAGGTGGGTATGCTTCCCTCGGAGGAGAAACCTGGTGCAGCAGAAAACGGGCGCATTCATGTTTGTGACCTGGAGATGAAGTACCCCAACAGAGTCTAAAAACACTGAAAAACAGCTAAAAAAAATAGAATAAATCATGGAACAAAACAGATACTAATAGAATGCCTCTAGTGTATCTTCTCAGCTACATTACAACACAGAAACTGGCCCCAGGGCCATATCACGACAAGATGAAATATATATTTAGGGTTTTATTTTATAGGAACCCAAACCTCTAAACACCTCTTAGAGTAAGCCTTGGTTAAACACTGTCCCCAATGGGGGATCGAGGAAACTAAAATGCAGCGCCATCTTTGAAATGGGGAGCACAGGTTCTGTGCAAGGTATGCTTCGTCATGGGTTTTTGAACACACATTTCTCCATGAAATACCCGGATACATTTGGGGAGGCAAAACTGTGTGCAAATCCAGATCACAATACTCCCAGTGCATAAGGGAAATCTTGTTATCTGGAGGAAAAACTGACCTGATGTGTGTGGTAACGGTGTATACCTGGGTGGTTTGTTAGAGGGTTTTGCTTTCGATTTTTACCTGTTGCATTTGTAGTAAAGCGTATCAGATTCCTACCGGGGGCCACAGGGAAAGCTGGGGCAACCTGGCCACAGCCATAGTGGTTGATGTTATGTGCCATTTGCTGCTGGTGTCCTGGTGTCTGACCTACTATGGTTCTGCAAACTGGGCCAAGTACACCCTTCCCTGTTCTTGACTCTAAGGGTAATGAGGGTGATAAGTAAAGTCTTCTGAGGGATGTAGTGTTGGGCGAAGAGATAAGACCTTAACAGTGATTCAAGAGACACAATAAGGTATTGTCCAGGCCAGTGTTTATCTTTTGAATTGAAAGAAAGTAATTTAATCACACCGCAGCTTAGGGGAATCAGCCATGAGGCTGTAATCCTGGTTGAGATCTTCCTTGAGGTACTACGCTCTTCGATACCCACCCCCGGTAACAAAGATCCCCAGTGCTATAATCTCAATTGTGTAATTCAGGACAAAGCATTAAGCACAGGTGCAGCATTCTCAAATCACCCCCAAGGCATAGATTTGCCCAGCAGTTCAGTTTCTATTCACCTCTTGGTGGTTTTGCACTTAAAACCTTAAGTTCGCTCTGCAGACCTTTATTTGCAGCTCAGTCTCTCATTCTCGCACAGTTCTCAAGTCTTGCGGTCATCCATGTGCTGCTGTTGCAGATTGTCACTGGGCTGAACGGACGTGTGCAGCAGTCTCTTGACCTGTTGGGGTTGTGGTCCCACTCAGAACCTGACGACTTGGCAATCCCATGACGGTGATTCCTGCTGTGGCTCTCATTGGAAGCAGTTGCAGAAGTGCGGCCTCAAGGCTCACCTGGATAAAGTGGAGGTCTTAGGAGGTTGCAGCCTCTGGACTGATCAGGGACCCCACCCCTGTGTTGACTGAACTTTCGACTCAGTAAGACCCGTCTCTCAGTCACACCAGACCGACAATTGCACTTGATTCTTAAAAGCTGTAGAAGTCTTGATGTAGATCTCAAACAGAACCATTCCAGGAGACCAGGGGTCTACTTCTGCAAACAGTTGGCTCCTTACGTCACTCCATTGCAGTCTCTTCTCCTCTCTAGCTGTGCCCCAGGGTTGGAAAATGCAAGGTTTCTGTTCCTGGACAGTCTATAGCTCCTATAGGGCCAGGCACACTCCTTGTCTCTCTCAGCATACAGGCAGTCTAATAGGCCCTAGGCAGCCCCTTATCTCTTCCAGCAGAAAGTGCAGACGTCAGGTGACGTTCTGTCAGCTTTAGGGAAACTGGCTGCCATGCAGACACCAGCCCTGGTCATACAGCAGTCCTATCAGTACTCTAAAGAGCACTCTCTTCCTTAGTCATGAGTAAATTGGAACTGGAACCAAGTGGGGCGGTTTGGATCCCTCTTGTAAACACAGGGGCTATAGATGTACTGTCTAAGGTGTAAGAAACTGGCTCTATATATACTGCACCAAAGTGAGGTACAGTGTGTATAGAGGCCAAGGGTCTTGAGGTAATTAAGTTTTCGTATTTAGCTACCATTTTGTGTCTTTCCGCCATTTTGTGTTGCCCTCACTCAGGCAGCACAGTGAACGAGGTGTTGTTTTCCCTCATCCTACTGCAACGTGTCAAATAACCTCCTGCCTCTGTTTATAGCTGGTGTCAGGGTCTGGCCGACTCCACTAATCCTCGTCTGGTTTGACTGATCCCTGTCTTAACTATCGGTTGGTTCTCACCATTCTTTCCCAACTTTATCTTATCCTCTGGCCTTCGCTATTCTTTACTCGTATTCTTTCATTACACAACTGTCCTGCGGGACATACAAATGTGTCCTGTCACCTGCAAGTCGACTTATAAACACTACCACGAATTAACTTGTGGGGAAGGGTGACAAACACAGATGGAAGGGAGGCTTATTTGAGTTACTAAATATCTTGTTTTCACATTCTTCTCATTGGTTAACCCTGTATGCATTGGGAGTGTTCTTTGCAAATACTTGTGTTATAAAAGATTGTGTGCCACGGAGTAAAGTGGCAGTCTCCTAAGAACATACCGAGTGTACTTCTGGGACAACTGTACTTAGCTGCAGCTAATAAATCTGATCTTCTACGCCTAACGGAGTGTCCCGTGTCTCTGTTCGACAAAGCAGGTGAACTCAGGAGATTAAGGCGTGCCCTGCGCCGCCAGGCCCATAAGGTCTTGGTTCTTCAATTTGGCGCCCAACCTGGGGCGGCTTCAGAGGTAGCAGTTCTGCCCGAGGATCGTGAGGAGCCCCGCAATAAAATTCTGGAGGAATCGCGAACCACGTCAAGCGACCCCTGTATGTCGAAGTGGTCCGAAGGTCTTTTTCAGCGCGGTTTCTCCTTTCTGACGGCTGCTGACGACTGCTGCCCTGACTGCCGCCCTGCTTTGGTCCCTTTGGTGATGTTTGGTATCGCGAGACATTAGACGGGCCTCTGCTGGTGTAAGAAGACACTTAGTTAAGTATTGGTGGGTAGCTCCCACTATTTTGTTTTGATTTGGGTCTTTGATTCGGCTATTGCAAAAGCCGAAGCCGAGGGGTGAGTACGTTTGTGCTGTATTATTTGATTTAACCCCTTGATGTTTGTGAACAGTCCAGTGAAATAACGATGCCTGGTCTGAGTAAGTTTAGGAAGTTTGTTGCCTTGGTTGTAATAGGGTTCCCGGCTGGAGGACTCTTGTCCGATTCCTCCGGTTGGAACTCCCACCTATGAGCTTTATTCAAAACATGGTGTCGGCCCCATTGCCTTTAATAAGCCATGGATCCGATACACGAAGAACGATGGCGTTCTACAGTGGCCACTAAATGGTAGTTTTGAGCCTGACATATTAGACGATTTGGAAGCGATATTGTTTAAAAAACAAGCCCGGCCGGCAATGTTTGACTCTTTCCGCCTCTGGCGTAAGGAAGCCAAACAGAAAGAAATTAAGCAGGCAAAACGAGATAAGAAAGCACAAAATATGACGATTATACAGGCTGCACAGCAGTTTAAAAATAATGAGATTGAGAATGCAATGGAAATTTCAGAGAGATAGCATCGTATGGCAATAGATAGATGCTATCCGGTGTTGCCGAATTCCCCTTCTGATAAAAGTAAGGATCTGGAGGAAGACCCTTTGATGTCTCACCTATTGAGATTGCCTCCGCCCTATGTACAAGGTGCTAATGCACCCCCGTTGTTACAACCTGTTCAGTTGCCTGTTGTTCCCCCACCTGTTCCGGTTCTTCCACATTTGCCCCTTCCGGTATTGCCACTCCCACCTCTCGTGCCACAGATTCCTTTGTCTCCATCTCCTGAACATCAATCTTCTTTGCCTTCGGCTCCCCTTATAACTGCCAGTTCCTCTCCTGTATCGCCTAATACCTTGTCCCCGGTCCTTATGTCTAATTCTCCTACTGTGCGCAAACGAATAACAGATACTGTCACTGGTTTTTTGTCCCCTTTCTTTGGGACTCAGAACATGCCTCCGGCTTTCTCTCAAAGACAGTCTCGTAGTCAACTTCCAGGTTCCGACGAACGGGTGGTATTGGACTCTCTCGCTCACAAATGGATCGAGAAGGGTCCCCAGTATAGTGTGAAAGATATCATGATCACCTTTCATCAGTGGGATGCGCCCACGCAGAGATATGTATTTAATGTTATGTGTGACACTCTTGCTAAAGGATGGGAAGATATGGATTTGGGCTTACTTCCCCAGGGTCTGTTGGATGTTCGGGCTAATTTCGATAAAGGACTCATTGTGGGTTCTAAGGTTGAGGACGCCGTAAGGACACTTGTTACTTTTAGGTCGTTATTTTCTTCACAAACTTTTCTTGATTCTGATCCTGCTGTTCGGCAGACATTGAAACATTACGCAATGAGAGAGGTTCCTCCGATATGGAGGGAAGAGGTTGCGCAAGCAGGTAATATTCCAGCTATTCCCGCTCACTTCCAGCGTATATGGGTACATGTGCCCTGGAAGAGATCTGATGTTTTGGCCCTCAAACAATATTTACCGGATCCCCGTAAAAACCCTGCTGGTTACTATAAAGAATTGTCCCAGACTGTTGATGCCTGTATTATGAATTTAGCCGATATTGACATGTTGATGGGAAATGTAGTCCCACAAGCATTATGGGCTCGGATTCGTAAAGAGGATCACGCCCAGGCATTGGGTGGTACATGGAATGCTATAACTGCCTCGGATAGAGCACAAGTGGGTGGTGCTAAGCCTGATGTTTTGATCACAGAACTCCCAGGTAGGATTATTACTTTAATGAAAACAATGATGCCTGCCTTACGAGTTAATTGGGATAAATTAGCTGCGTGTAAACCGAAGAAAGATGAGAGTGTCTCCGATTTCTTCACTCGTTTTGAGGAGACGTTTAGTGATCACAGTGGTCAGGATATGACTACGGAGGGTGGACAACGATTATTTGTGGATAAATTCGTATCTAATTTGCTTCCCGAGTTGTCACATAAATTAAAAGACTCTGAAAGTTCATGGGCTGTTTCTTCTTCTGCTCAGATATTGGCTACTGCTCAATATTACAAAAACAGGGACAAAGAGGAAAAAGACAAGCAAGAGAAAAAGACTAAAGAATTAAAAACGAAGGTTCTTCTGCAACAAGCTTATCCTCCTCGATCTGCTCAGCGCCAGTTTCAACAGCCTCCCCAGTTTCAGAGGGTGTTTCAAAAGCCTGAGCCCTATATTCCGCGGCCTTTGTTAGGTCCTAACCAATGCGCCTATGAATGCGCCTATTGTAGGGAGGAAGGTCATTTTAAGAATGGCTGCCCGGTTTTATTACAGCGTAATGGTGGACTATCTACTCCACAAGGTCGTGGTGGTTCCCAGTTAGCGCCCAGTGATAGAGGTCGAGGTATGTTGCCCCAGACACAGCGCTCCCCTCCACCTCCACATTCTACGAACTACTTTGATCAGCAAAATACCCAGTCTACACAGTATTACAATGATGATTACTATGTTGAATGTGAGAATGACGGTCCTCACGCTAACTAGGACAGCCATGGACAAAGTGGGGAGTTGTATCGATTCCAGTAGATCAGAATGGGCCTTATGTTAATGTCACTACAATGGGTGTTTCAGAGCCATTTCTTTTAGATACTGGTACGATGAGAAGTTCTATTATTCACTCCAAACTCCCTGGGGCACCTTTGTCTGGCTTAACAAACGTATCTGTAGGATTTTATGGCGCCCCAGTCCATAGCCCGGTCTCTTGTCCTCTGCCTATTTCAATTGGTTCTTATGATTTGGAAGCTCCGCTTCTTTTAACGACTGGTTGCGGCGAAAATCTGTTGGGTTTGGATTTATTGAAAAGATTGCATGCAACGATATACTGTTCTCCTTCTGGTGTACATCTTGCTTTGGGGCGAAAACTGACTTCTCCAATGTATTTGTCTAAAGATCAATTTCCACCTGAATTGCTCTCTCTCCCTGCGACACTTTGGGCTACGGGTCCGAATGATGTTGGTTGTCTTGAGATCCCACCCTATGTCGTTACCCTCAAGCCCAATGCCAAACTGCCACGCATCCCTCAATACAAAATTCCCAATGATGGTGAAAGAGCACTTTTTGCTATTATTTATGATTTGGTTCAGAAGGGTGTTGTTGAGGAGACGAGGGGAAATGTGTGCAATAGTCCTGTTCTCCCAGGTCTTAAACGCACTGATCCTTCTCAGCTTCCTGTTTATCGTTTTGTTATTGATCTCCGGGAAGTTAATAAAATTGTTGTACCGCAGTTTCCGGTCGTTCCAGATATCACTGCCCTGTTAACTATGATACCTGCCTCGGCAGCTTGGTTTTCTGTTATTGATCTGAAAAATGCTTTCTTCAGCATCCCCATTGCTGAAGAGAGTAGGGATATTTTTGGCTTCTCTTTAGGAGGCCGAAGTTTTCGGTTCAAGCGCGCACCCCAAGGCTATTATGAAAGTCCCTCCATCTATAGCCAAGCTCTGAAGTGCCAGTTTGATGCTTTTCCTTTGCCGCCAGGTGCTACCCTTATTCAGTATGTGGATGATTTATTGATTGCTGCTGATTCAGAGGATATTTGCAAAAATGTGACTATTGCACTATTGTGTCACCTGTCTGACCTTCACCACAAGGTTTCACCTTCTAAATTACAATATGCCCGCCAAGAGATTACCTATCTAGGTCATCTCTTGTCGAAGGAGGGAAGGCGATTGACCCCAGAACGTATTCAAGCAATTGCACAAATGTCTGTGCCATCCACACAAAGAGAAGTGCTTGCCTTTCTGGGCATTACCTCTTATTGTAGACAGTGGATTCCAAATTTTTCTTTGTTGGCTAAACCTTTGTTGGCACTCACTTTGAAAGACACACCCCAACCCCTTCCTTGGACTGACAAATGTCAGAAGAGTTTTTCTGATATACGTGCTGCTCTGTGCTCTGCTCCTGTGTTGGGTACTCCGGATGACAGTAAGCCCTTCATACTCTATGTCCATGAAAGAGAGGGTTGTGCGTTGTCAGTCTTAACACAACGATTTGGAGACAAGCAGCGGCCATGTGCCTACTTTTCGGCTACATTAGATCCAGTAGCCAAGGTATTGCCTAGTTGTCTTAAAGCTACAGCAGCAGCAGCAATTTCTATTCGTCAGTCTGCTGGAGTAGTGCTAGATAACACTCTTGTCATTATGGTACCACATGCAGTGGATACCTTGCTAAATAGGACGAAAACGCAGCATCTTACGAGTGCTCGCTTGTCTGGGTATGAGCTGACACTCTTGGCTAGTCATGTACACATCAAACGATGTAACACTTTAAATCCAGCCACATTTGTTACCTCTTCCAGAAGAGAAAGGTATTCAGGAACAACATTATTGTTTTCTCCGTACTGAGGCGGAGACAAAAGGTAGGATTGATTTGAAAGATACACCACTAATGGACCCGGATGGGATCCTATGGGTGGATGGTTCTTGTTTTAAACTCCCTAATGGTGAAACAACTTCAGCTTATGCTGTTACCACCTTGCATACAATCGTAGAGACAGCACGCATCAGACATAATTCAGCTCAGGCGGCTGAACTGATAGCTTTGACCAGAGCGTGTGTTTTGTCTAAAGGGAACAGAGTGAATGTATATACCGACAGCCAGTATGCGCTTGGTGTGGCACATAGTTTTGGTCGTTTGTGGAAGGAAAGAGGATTCTTTACCTCCCACGGGACCAAAATACAGCATGGTCAGTTGGTAACTGATCTTCTTGAGTCACTTGCTTTGCCTACCCAGATAGCAATCATAAAGTGTAGTGCGCATAAGAGGATTACTGATGATGTTGGACGCGGGAATGCTTTTGCGGATGAGGTAGTGAAAGAAACAGCCAGAGATGCTATGAGTCGCATGTATGTTGCGTGCCCTGCAAATTGGGTCAAGGAAACAGGAATGTGTGAGGATACAATAGAAAGTGTGAGATCGATTCAAGGAGAGGCTACAGAGAAAGAGTTGAGTAAGTGGAAAGAGAGTACAGGAATGTTAGACGCAATGGGATGTTGGATAGAATTGTCAGAACATCAGCGTTGGCTGTTACCAGATGCCTATGTACTGCCTGTAGTTGCTATGGCACATGGTCCAGCCCACATCAGTGCGAAAGGAATATGTAAGCTTCTGGCTCCAGTGTGGCTGAACGAAGGGATTCCAAAATGTGCAGATAATTTAGTGAAGCATTGTATCGTTTGTTTGATGCATAATCCAGGAAAGGGAACCCCAACTCCAGCAGGTCATTTTGCTCCCCCAACATATCCTTTTGAGGTGTTGCAAATTGATTATATTCACATGGAACGATGCAACAATTTCAAATATGTTTTGAAGGTGGTGTGTGCCTTCTCCAGATGGATAGAGGCCTACCCCCTGAAAGACAACACTGCTTTGTCCACTGCCAAAGTTCTTCTAAAAGAGTTCTTCCCTAGGTTTGGTTTTCCGCGCATTGTCTGGAGTGACAATGGAAGTGAATTTGTGGGCCAAATTATGAAAAAGGTGTGTGCTGGTCTTGGTATCGTCCAGAAATTCCATGCGGCGATCAATCCCCAATCAGCAGGTTTGGTAGAGTGCTATAACGGCACTCTCAAACTTAAGCTTGCAAAGGTACAGGCTAGCACGGGACTTGCCTGGCCCGATGCTGTACCTTTGGGTCTCCTATCCACTAGAACAGCAGTGCATTCTCGTTTGGGACTCAGCCCATACGAGGTTGTTTTTGGGCGCCCGGCTAATGTTTTGGGAGTCCCTCGCCCTAAAAAGTATTCTGACATACAGTATCCAATGCTGATTGACTACCTACAGGACCTCACCACTAAATTACGTGTTCTCCACCAACAGGTTCAAGACGCTTTACCAGAGGCCTCCACAGACCCAGGTCATTCTATCCAACCGGGAGACTGGGTTTGTGTGAAAATTTTTCAGAGGACAAGGAATTTGGAGCCTCGTTGGAGTGCGCCTCAACAGGTTCTTCTGGTAACGCGTACAGCGGTGAAAGTCGAAGGGAAAAAGAACTGTATCCATGGCGTGCACTGCAAAAATGTGCCCTTGCCTTTTGACCAGTGGGTCCGTAAGGGTGTAGGTGATTTTGAAGGCAAAAGGGTTCCCCGGTTTGTACCTTTCAGTAGTGCACACCTAGATGGAACTCGGTCAGAGAAAGAAGATGACGACGTTTTACAAGAAGCTGTACTGCCACATCTCCGATTGAACACTACAGATCCACAGACACTATTTCAGGACCAAATTGTACTGAACAGAACTCGATATAATTTAAGGCCTAGACTGGTCAAGGACACCTGAGATTCTCATCTCTTTCGTGACATGTATCATCTGTCCAGGTTGCAGGGTCACAGTAGGAGTCTTGGTTCGTGACCTGTATAGTGGCTAGGCCCCCAGGACTTGCAGTGTCATAGGACGGCTAATAATCACAGCCAAGTGAGTAAGGAAGATTGCCATGAGCAACAATTTTAGAGGATGGATGTCAAATTGGGAAAGAATAATAAGAAGGAAGAGCTGAGAAAGAAATATTGTAAGTTAGTGTACAGTCAATGTGGCATAACATTGTGTGTTCTTATGTTTTCTAGTATCTTATTGGCTTGTATAGGTTGGATTGTTCATGCTATGCAGCACAAATCTGTCCCTACTTCTATTTCCTTGCCTTTTCATTCTACTATCTCTCCACATCAATTACATACGCTTCCCCAACATTAACTAATCAGGAGAACAGAATATTTTAACAATTCATTTGTTCAGTTGTTGCATCAACACCAATTGGTAGTCAACACAACTGACTGTTGGGTGTGTGGACTTATGCCTCATACCACAGACAAAGGGATGCCATATTTAGCCCTCCCATTTTCTTATGAAGGTTCCGCTTGGGCCTATTTTGTGATGTTTTCAAATGCATATCAGAACCGATTTAGACGTCCACTTGGTTCATATGGTAGTGAACCAGATTTTAGTCATAGTTCTCTGATAAAAGGAAAAGTGGCTATGGCTAAGATTGTGGAGAAAAGTAAGGCTCCTGTTGATGAGAAACGGGCATGCGATGGTTGGAACGTGACTCGTTACGCTACTAGCCTTACAGATAGGGTTTAACAGGGAAAAATCTCCACCAATTTGGACTGTGCCTCATCGAGGTAACTTTTGTTTACAAATGAATGCCCAGACTACTGACACTGGACAAGGAAAGAGTGTTTGTTCCCATACATACATTCACACATCTCAGAATTTGCCACAGTTAGTGCCATCCCAGGGCACGTATTTTGTCTGCCACGATAGAGCGTACACGTGGCTACCAACGGATTTTTCAGGAACATGCTATATAGCCTTTCTTCTCCCTCCTACCTACACTGCTCCTTCGGGACATCACAGAAACAGATATGGCAGAGGGATTATGGATTCTAAAGACACAGCAGGACAAGAGGGGGGTGATTTCCTTAAAGGATTTCTTCCTTTTTGGGGCCCAATGGCCAACAGTAGAAAAATTAGACAATTGGTTCGTGTTATTGAGACTACCATAGATATCACTGTGGGAGCCTTGAGTAATCTCACAGCTGAACTTCAGGTGGATCGTCTCATGACATTACAGAACCGGATTGCTCTGGATGTTATTCTTGCTGATCGTGGTGGAGTTTGTAAATTGATCGGATTTAGCTGTTGCATTTATATACCTGACGACGCCCCTACGGTATACCAAGCCATCTCCAAATTACATGTGATCTCCGAGCCGATTCATCAGGATGTAGGAGATTGGTCTTTATTGGAATGGTTTTGGAGATTACTGTCCAAATGGGGATGGAAGGTATTAACATTCCTTGGAGTGGTTTTGGCCATCATTTTTTCCTGTTGTCTCTGTATGCAGTGTGGCCCCGCCATCTGTGGTCTTTGTGCCACTATGTGTGTCCCAAGGCCTGTGCCACGGAAGACGAAGAGCATTAAAATGATGTTGCAGCAACAGCTTGATGACCTCATGACCATTGATGTCGACTCAGATTAAAATGAGTCTGTGTGTCTTGCCTGAGTAATGGCAAAAGGAGGGTCTGAGGTAATTCAGTTTTCGTATTTAGCCACCATTTTGTGTCTTTCCGCCATTTTGTGTTGCCCTCACTCAGGCAGCACGGTGAACGAGGTGTTGTTTTCCCTCATCCTACTGCAACGTGTCAAATAACCTCCTGCCTCTGTTTATAGCTGGTGTCAGGGTCTGGCCGACTCCACTAATCCTCGTCTGGTTTGACTGATCCCTGTCTCAACTATCGGTTGGTTCGCACCATTTTTTCCCAACTTTATCTTATCCTCTGGCCTTCGCTATTCTTTACTCGTATTCTCTCATTACACAACTGTCCTGCGGGACATACAAATGTGTCCTGTCACCTGCAAGTCGACTTATAAACACTACCACTGATTAACTTGTGGGGAAGGGTGACAAACACAGATGGAAGGGAGGCTTATTTGAGTTACTAAATATCTTGTTTTCACATTCTTCTCATTGGTTAACCCTGTATGCATTGGGAGTGATCTTTGCAAATACTTGAGTTATAAAAGGTTGTGCGCCACGGAGTAAAGTGGCAGTCTCCTAAGAACATACTGAGTGTACCTCTGGGACAACTGTACTTAGCTGCAGCTAATAAATCTGATCTTCTACGCCTAACGGAGTGTCCCGTGTCTCTGTTCGACAAAGCAGGTGAACTCAGGAGATTAAGGCGTGCCCTGCGCCGCCAGACCCATAAGGTCTTGGTTCTTCAGTCTCTAGAGGTTTGGCACAGGTTAAAGTTAGATAGAACCTTACTCTCTAAAGTGGTAGCTTGGTCGAGCAGTAAGGCAGTATCAGAGGACAATGTTGAGCATCTGATGTACACACTCAGTCAGCAAATGAATTCACACACTCAAGAACTGAACTCTAGGCCAATTGTTTTTGTATAAAAAATATACTGTTGTTTTATTTCTAGACCCAAGTAAGCCTGGCACAGGTAAGCATAAAAATACTTTGCAGTAATAAATTACTTGTGTGAACACAGTTTAAAATTGCAGTAGAAATTATACTGGTTTTGGTTTACAGTTAAGGAAGTAGATTGCAACACTTAGCAGGTATAGTACATTCAAATGAATGGGCTTTTTCAATAATTGCAAGTAAGTAACTTTTACGATACTTTTTCTCAGTGCTGGATGCCTAGATTCAGCACTGGGACATTTCCTGAAAACAGTTGAGAAAATGCGTTTAGATTATTGTTATGATTTTTAAAGAATATTTCAAGTTTTCAAAACTCCACACACTCGTTTTTTCGAAAGAAAATTGTCAATGTTATTCTATGGAAGAAAAACAGGTTATCGGTTTGCAGGTAAGGAAACGACTGTGGAAGTTAAGGTTCTGGGGTTAGACTCAGGGGTCCCCCAGGGTCAGTGATGCACTGTTGTTGCACCCTCAGCTGCACTAGGGCGTCCGGGTGCAGAGTGTTGAGGCCCAATGTTATCCTATGGAGGATAGGGGGTCTCTGGTTGGTGGCTGCTGGCAAGCAGGCCACACGGCTGTGGGAGCAAAGCTCCTAGAGTTTAGGTCAGGACAAAGGGGGAAACAAGTGGGCACCAAAAGTGTACCCTCAGTGTTATATCCTTGTCTTCTTCTTCTCCCTGCTGTTCAGCCTGTGTGTGTGATGTCATCGGAATGTTCGTGGCTGCATGGTTTGAAGTGGGTCAGTTTGAGTGAGATGGGCTGAGCAGCTGGATGCTGCTCCCGGTGGGGCCTTCTTTACCATCCTACTTACTATGAATAAATCTACTTAACTACACCTATGGCTCCTGGATTACATTACCTGCCAGAGTACTTTCGTCAATGTACCAGTGGCAACTATTGGAAGTAAAGAACCACGAGAAAACCTAAGGAACTGATGAAACTGCGCCTAATTGAAGCAAGCTGAGCCTGAAGACAAAGCTAATCCACGCCTTGGGTGCCCCACCGGTGTCTTTTATAACAGACAGCCCACAGAGGTATGTTTTGGGCGTTGGAAGTTGTGTGGCTCAATTGGATTGTAACCTGTTAATATTTTCACCTTAGAATAACAACGGGAAAAAAAAAAGAAAAAAAAATAATGATAATAATCCCACACAAGTGTTGGACAGTATGTGACCTGAAACCTGTAACCCGCAAACGTTGGACTTTTTTGGCTGCGTACTACTGCAGTGTTTATAAAAGCTAAAATACTCTGTGGAAAATGTTATCTTTGAAACGGGCACATGTTAAACATAAGAAACTTAATTTTCCTGCCATGTCGTCAAAGGGTCTGCATGTTTCACTGGATTGTTTTCATTTCTACAACAGAGATTGCTCCAGAACATAAATATGCCTGAATTTCCTTTTACTAACGATCTACATACATGTGTGAAGCACATTTGGTTTTATTCGATTTTCACTGCATGAACTGTAGACGGGAGACGCCATGCAAGTACCGGTTTGACTGTGTTTTGAGGCCGTCCAAGTGTCTGGTGATAATCGGTGGTGAGGGACAGTAGTGCTCAGTTAACATTTTTCAAAATGATGCCATTTTTGAAAACGGAGGCGCGTGCTATGCACAGTCCGCGCGCCCTTACCTAATCTACGACAACTGTACGCTCGAGCTGGCATCTTCTTTGACGTCGCAGCTATTCCACCTACGACTGCACCGGCGATTACACTGCCGATTCACGTCGTCATTCACCGACACGCCTGGAGCCACCCGGCGGGCGTCAATTCAACGTGCGGCCATCTTGTGCTTTCCATCAATGAAGCACGGAGTCGTGTGCCAAACCGCAGCGGATTTGCCACTACGAGGTCCGTATATGAACAAATTTAATTTTAAAGGAGCGCTGCACACTTGTGTCAGGTAATTCATCTTTATAAAAAAAAAAATAGAAAAACTCCGTCGCATTGAAGGCTAATGTCTTGAACTTCATACGAGGAAAGTTGATGTGATCAACACACCTAAGCGTGCTAAACCGTGTCAGTTGCGACGTATGGCACTGTATTGGTACTGTAATGAGTGCGGCAACCAATCCTTTATTCCTCACCCTGCAATGGAAATCGATGCATTATTGGGCGTTTATTCACTGCTATATAGTGGATTTTGATCGATCCTAATGATTTCAACTTGTGTACTGTTGGGATTTTCTTTCGTGCATCTTTCTCAGGGACGACAACGGTGACTACATTTATTATTTTAATTTATTTTGTTGCCATGTCTGAGTCTTACAGCATTATCGTCACAACTGTGTCTATTCAATTTATTTTAATCCAGTGTTATTAATTTGTGACGTAGTTTATTGAACCGTTACTGTAAATGAGTCAGTATCTCTGTTTTTGCACGCATTTTATATTGTCATCTACTTATCGCTTTGGGTATTTAAACGTTATTATCTTTTCACATCTATTATGTGCCATTGAATTCATAGGTTTTATTAAATGTGTTTGCATGCATTTTGAATCTTTAAAGGTAGTGGTTGTTTAGTCTAGGCGTGCGTTTCAGGGTGTCATGTATCCTGGTACGCTGGGGAGTCATGTACCCCTTAAAGAGGTTTGCCTAGGTGTGTGTTTCGAGGGTTAAATACCCTTTTAAAGTGTTTTAAGCGTTGTCTAGGCGTGCGTTTCTGGGAGTCAGGAATCCTGAGAGCGCTGGGGAGTCATGTACTCCTTAAAGTTGTTTTACCTCGGCGTTGGTTATGGGGGTCAAATGCCCTTTTAAAGTGTTTATGTGTTGTCTAGGCGTGTGTTTCTAGGAGTCAGGTATCCTGTGAGCGCTGGGGAGTCATGTACCCCTTAAAGTGTGTGTTGCCTAGGCATTGGTTTCGAGGGTTAAATACCCTTTTAAAGTGTGTAATGTGTTGTCTAGGCGTGCGTTCTAGGAGTCAGTGTCCTGTGAGCGTTGGGGAGTCATGTACCCCTTAAAGTGTGTGTTGCCTAGGCATTGGTTTCTAAGGTTAAATACCTTTTTAAAGTGTGTAATGTGTTGTCTAGGCGTGCGTTCTAGGAGTCAGTGTCCTGTGAGCGCTGGGGAGTCATGTACCCCTTAAAGTATGTGTTGCCTAGGCATTGGTTTCGAGGGTTAAATACCCTTTTAAAGTGTGTAATGTGTTGTCTAGGTGTGCGTTTCTGGGAGTTAGGTATCCTGTGAACGCAGGGGAGTCATGTACCCCTTAAAGTGTGTGTTGTGAACGCAGGGGAGTCATGTACCCCTTAAAGTGTGTGTTGCCTTAGCGTGCGTTTCAGGGAGTCGCGAACCCTGAGCGCAGGGGGTCATGTACCCTTTAAAGTTGTGTTGTGCTTTGGCATATGTTTGAATGGTAACTTTAACTTACGTGTTAACCCCATGCTGTGTGTGTTTGGTTTAGAAATTCTGCGTTCCTGTCCTGGTTATTCTGAGGGGCGCCATTCTTTCAGTTCGGGTTTCCTGTTTATCACTTTTTGTGCTGGTCTGGCCAACTGGCATGACTTGTGATATTTTGGGTATTTTTGGTTTGGATGAGGGATGGTGGTTAGGTGATGTCTTGTGTGTCAGCTTGAACTGTTGAATGGTAGTGTCATGTGATGTTTTTACATTTGGTTATTGTCGGATGAGTTGTCATGTGAGGTTTCTGCATCGATGTGTTGGATTGTATGTCATGTAAGGATTTCATTGGGTTTGTGCTAGGTGAAATTGTGCCTCTTTTCATGTTTAGTGCACAACGTGATGTCCTATCTTTCTTTTGAATTGGTTGTGAGAGGTGTCGTCCTATCTTCCTTTTGAATTTAGTGTGAGTGGTGTTTCGTTAGGTGGTGTGATACAATTAATCATACCGTTTTAAATTATTCACCGCGGTTTTAGAGTTCTTATATTGTGCTGTAATGCTATTTCAAAATTTTACGTATAGTTATTCATACTTTCTCGTCATTGCTTATTTGTAATCCTGACCTTGTCATCGTCAGGACTTACTGTGTTATTTTCTCTTGTATTATTTTGTTTTCATTGTTTAAAGGAGGGAGATGTGTTATATCCTTGTCTTCTTCTTCTCCCTGCTGCTCAGCCTGTCTGTGTGATGTCATCGGAATGTTCGTGGATGCATGGTTTGAAGTGGGTCAGTTTGAGTGAGATGGGCTGAGCAGCTGAATGCTGCTCCCGGTGGGGCCTTCCTTACCATCCTACTTACTATGAATAAATCTACTTAACTACACCTATGGCTCCTGGATTACATTACCTGCCAGAGTACTTTCTTCAATGTAACACTCAGCAGCACTGGGGCGGACGAGTGCAGAGTGCTGTTTCGATATCGGGTGCCCTGTGGTTTTCTATGGAGATCCTTGGGTTTGAAGAAAGGCTGAAGGCTCGGGGATGAAGACCTTTTGGGTGCGATCACCACTTCGAGGGGTAAGTTGGGATGTCGTGGGTTGGCTAGGCACCGCTGGTTGGACACACAAGGCCGTGGGGCGTCGGGTGCAGGGGTGCCTTTTCGTGTTGGATTTTCTTAGCCGCTCTGGTCGCGGTAGGGGGGGTCTTCTGGTTTGAGGCTGCAGGTGTCGTCTGGAGGCTTGAGGTAGGTCAGAGGTCGCCGGATCTCGGGTCAGGATCGCCGAGGGGACCTCCTTGTAGTGTTGGTTCACTCTAGCTCGGGCCGGGGTCGGCGGGTGCAGAGGGTGCTGGATTTGCGGTTCCTGGCTGGCACCAGAAGCTGCAGTTTAAACATGTCCGGTGTTTTCGGGAGATAGAGTCCTTGAAGTAAAGGCAGGCAGGTCCTCCAGGGTTTGTGAGGTTGCTGGCTGCAGGACACGCCGGGATTTCGCAGGTTCGAGGGGGAGACAGGCCTGTAGGGCTGGGGCCAAGTCAGTAGGCGTCATCCTCTAGTTAGCTCTGCACGGCTCTTCGGTCCTTCTTCTTATCTTCTTTTCTTGTGGTTTCTAATCTGAGGAACCAAGGTTCAGGGTGCCCCCTAAATACTAAATTTCGGGGCGTTACAGGTAGGTAAAGGGCAGGGACCAATGGGTCCCTTCCCTGGGGTGGGTACACCCCCTATTCTGCCACTCTCCTGTGGGAGGGGGGCAGGAGCCTGTCCCTGGTTGGCTGAGTCCCCCCATCCTTAAGATGGTGGGGACTTGAGGTCGTGCTTCACCTCGCCTCCCCCACCTGAGGGGTGGAGCTGGCAGCGGTGGGCACACCTCCCTTCCTCACTGTTTTTTCCCGCCGGATCACCCACCCAAGTGGGGGGTAGAACCAGTGGGGACCAGTTGCTGAAAGCAGCAAATGGTCTGGAGAGGCTCACAAAGGCTGCATGCCTTTGAAGCCTCTCCTCCATGAACCCTGCCCATCCTGGGGGAGGAGGCTTGACACCTCATCCCAGGATGTGCATTGTTTCAGGCCCCCGAGAGTAGCAGGCTCTCGACCCAGGGGTCCAGAAACATGTCTGGTGGTGGCAGCCTACGCAGCCACTCAGCCACTCAATGAGGTCAGTAGTAGTTGGTCGAATTTTAGGGGGCATCTCTAAGATGCCCTCTGTTGTGTATTTTACATTAAATCCCACACTGGCATGAGTGTGGGTTTAATGTGCTGAAAAGTTTGATACCAAACTTCTCAGTCTTTAGTGTAGCCAGTATGGTGTTGTGGAGTTCGTTATGACAAACTCCCAGCACCATATACTCTTAATGGGCACACTACACTTACAGGGACCAGGAATGGACTTGGGCATTGTAGGGGTACATGGCTCATGCACCTGTACCCTCACCACTGGCATAGGGCACCCAGCTAGAGAGGTGACTGATGTATACCAGGGATGTGGTTTGTGGGCATGGCACACAGGGATGCGTGCCATGTTGACTCTTTGTTTTGTTCTGCACCAAGACACGCAGCCTACAAAGGCAGTGTGTGAGTGTCAGGGCACAGGACCTCTAAGGGTAGCACATTAAGTGCTGCAGCCCTTAGAGGCCTTCTCTGGTCACAGTGCCCTGGGTACCTGTGGTACCATTTACCAGGCGCTGACATGTAGCCAGAGATGCCAATTGGGTTTAGGCTTCAATGCAGGTTTAGGGAAGGAACACAGGCCCTGGGTACCTGATTGGCAGGAGCCCAGGGCACACTCAGTCAAAGTACATCAGCAGTTTAGCAAAAAGTGGGGGCATACCATGCAAGAAAGAGGGCACTTTCTCACATAAGGTATCAGAACCAGTTTGGAATGTTTTTTTTTCAAATGCCATTTTCTGGCTGTTCCATAGATGCAGATTTGTGTCTGGTGATGGCTCTCAAAGTAGGTTGCAATGCTCCTGGTTCCAACAGGAGGGTTCAAAACAAGGGCACAAGGAAGTGTGACATATCTGTACCTGGCTGTCTTCAGCCATCCTGATGCAGTAACCAGGGACAGACAAAAGGACAGACAAGCCTAGACACCTCCTCATCATGAACAACAGAAACTGCAGCCTGTACCTAGTGCCTACCATCTACCTATTGGCAGTGATCAGGAAGAACTGATACAAAAAAGAACAATTGATGGACAGATTGCTGAACAATGTCAATCATTCACTCCCGAACAAAGATCTGGGTCTAAATCGATTGTTTTTTTGCTCACCATTCCATTCCAGTTTGGACCCAGCAATATGCAAATCAGTCTTGACCCTGCTCCCCATAAGAATTGTCCAGCCCGAACTGCCAGGGTAGGTTCTCCCTGGACCAGAAACAAGCATTCTGGAATCGGTTTCGGGGTAGCATCCCTCATCAGCCAGGCTAGCTTAAATCCAGTGGCATGGTGAGCACAGAACCCACGTCTGGGCATACCCATCCCATTAGGGGTGACAAAAACAAACAAGCATTTGCAATGCCATAGGTCTCGCATTTGTGAGAGTTTGAGCTATTGCCATTGAAAATGACAATGCCTTTTATGTATGTGTTTTAAAAACTTGCAAGCGGTCGTAAACATCCACTTTTCTACATACTCGTTGCTTAGGAGAAGCAAGGCTGGCAGTAACTGCGCCTCGTTTACTGCCAGACTTGCTTGCCATAAGCAAGGACTACAAGTACAAAGTGCTTATTTACGCACCGCTTTCAGGTTTTCAAAACACATAAATAAAAGGTATTGTCATTTACAATGCCAATAGCTCAAACTCTCGCAATTGCGAGATCTATTGCATTGCAAATGCTTGTTCCCCCTTGTAGTGCATGTTGTAATATGTATGAGAGCCTGGTAATAGCTAACGAATGACCTGTGTTGTTGCTGGGGCCTCACTGTTCTTTATGCCTGTTTTTGCGAGCGTTTGCGGAATGTGCTTCCTTGAGATAAGCACAAGTGTTATGGGTCTCCCTTTGCTCGACCATAAGAATTCCTTGGGTTTGCTTTTGAAGTGGAGTGGGGGGCAGGTGTTTTATGAGCCCTCCGTCCTGCTTAGAAACCTTTTGCAGACGTGAGCTGCATCTGGTGCCGCGTTAGAAGTGTTGAGCCAAGATATTTACTGGTTGTGATCAACAAAGGCTTGTGGGAGTCCTAATAATATCTGATGGCTTTTTGCCTGTTTCCTCCGTTGATATGGGAAACATTCTTTGGAGTTAATCCTGACGTGAAAGCCTGGATATTGTTCAAAATATACTTTAAATCCTGAGTCAAGTAAAGAAAAAATACCCCTCCATTCCTTTGCTTATTTCTTTCCCTTGTAAGCTTAGTGCACATTTGAGCCCCAGCCCTGTTAGGAGCGGAAAGAAGATTGGGGCACAATTTGTTCCTAGACTTGTTGTGTCTGGAAGCGGTACTGTTGTGAGTGTCAAGCGTACTACAAAATCACTATGATAGTTGGTTTCAAATGACTGAACGAACACACAAGCAGGCATGCCAACCCTCCCGATTCAGGCGGGAGACTACCGATTTCAAAGCAAGTCTCCCGCCTCCCGATTCCGGCAAGTAAAAAACCGATTCCTCGAGGTTTCAGCTGACAGGGCTTGGTATTGTGTGTAACGTGCTAATTCTTCCAGCAATAGTCAGAGTGGCGTTGCAGGGGCTCTAGAAGGGGTGAAAAACCAACAAAGCCCCATTAACAAGCAAATGGTCTTTTAAAGACCTGTGAAGTACTCGGGGGCGGCTGTGTGTGTGCCTGGGCTGCCACACAGGTGGGGAATGGGGGGTAGGGTGTTGGTATATGCACTGCCAGCAACCTGCCAGGCCAGTGAGTGCAGAACACTTGCATCACCCTCTCTCTGCCTGCCATTGTGCTCCATGCTTCTGAAAGGTAAGAAAAAAACGTGCATTTGTGTTTCAAATGTCCGATCCTGCAGCAGCACACTTCCAAAACCCATACATGACAGTAACCCGATTAAGGCCCCCGTTCTCCCGTTTTTTTTTAAAGAATCTCCCACTTTGCTCTTCTGAAATGTTGGCATGTATGCACAAGTACTGTATAACTAGCACATTGACCCATTGCCATGAAGGTTTTAAATAACTTAAAGAAACACACGTAGTGTAAAAAACAGTACATTGCCCCACTGCCAGAGGCGCAACACGATAGAGGTGTGGTGCGTTTCCACTGTTGTGCAAAACTATGAAGAAATGCATTTCAAAGACACACGTTTCAAATAACTTAAAGACACACGCGAAGTGTCTAAACAGCATATTGGCACATTGCCTTAGGCGTCGCATGGTAGATGTGTTGAATTTTCCCAACCTTGTAATGAAAAAAGCATTGGCAATGCCAATGGGTTTCGCCTTTGGGCCCTGTTAGCATTGACAAGGGTTTTTAGTGTCCCTGATCTTGAATCTAAATAAAAAGTATAAAAAGCAGCGCAAAAGTGTGTGTCAGGTGCGTTTGGGATGAGGTAAGCGTTGGAAGGATTTGAGAATGATGCCATGACAAAAGAGTCAAGAGATCAAGCGATCCCGGTGAGAAGTAACGCACAATGGGTGACCGTGTTTGTTTGGACACCAGAACTGGCCTCAGACCATGTAGTTTACTCACTGTGAGCAGGCTTCGTTTAAAGTGCAATTTTAAAACAAGTCACGAAAGCGAGCGCACACAAACCATGTTCAGAAAAGGGGGGAGGGAGATGCGAGCAGAGCATATGGTGAGCACTTTCGTGGCCGCTTTGATGTTCAGTGGCCACGCGGCTCACTGAGAACATCAAAGCAGCCCCGAAAGGGATCACGCAGGCGGACAAATGGTGCGCGCGCCCGGCGGTGCACATGCACTGTAGCTAGATGCCTACAAAAGCCACTAGTTTGCACTTCAAAATCCCACTTACTAAAACTCTCGCCAGAGCAGCGCTAAAGCGCTGGCTCAGGCGAGACCTAAAAAGAACAATTGATGGATGGAATGCTGGACAATGTCAAACATTCACCCCCAGTACTGAGACCTGGGCCTAAATCCATAATTTTTTTCTCACCATGCCATTCTAGTTTGTCCCATTACCATATGCAAATCAGTCTTAACCTTTGTCCCCATGGGAACAGTCCAGCCTGAACTGCCAGGCCAGGTCTTCCCTAGACCGGAAACAAGCCACCCCTCATCAGCCAGGCAAGCTTGACTCCAATTGCATGATACGCACAGTACCCACGTTTGGTCATAACTCGTTCCACTCGGGTGACAAATGCAAACAAGCATTTGCAATGCAATAGGTCTCGCATTTATAAGAGTTTGAGCTATTGGCATTGTAAAATTACAATGCCTTTTATTTATGCTTTGGTTTTAAAACAAATAAAAGGCATTGTCATTTACAATGTCAGTAGCATAAACTCGCATAAAAGCAGTGTGTGGAGTGCAGCAGTGTGCGGCGTGCAGCAGTGTGCGGCGTGCAGCAGTGTGCGGCGTGCAGCAGCGTGTGGCGTGCAGCAGCGTGTGGCGTGCAGCAGCGTGTGGCGTGCAGCGGCTTGCAGCGGTGTGCGGCATGCAGCAGTGTACGGCATTGTTGGACAGGCCTCACAGACGGCTTGCTCCCTCCCCGCTCGACAGGGCCCGAACTCCGGCCCCCCTGGCATATCCCCGCAACAAGCACCTGTACTCCGTCTCCCGACGGACCCCCTGCCCTCGGACCCCTACTCATCACGGGGTCCAGCCCCACCGGCTTTCCCGGCCGGGTCAAGCCGCCATCTTGGGCCCTGCACCACGCGGCCGCCTGGCCTCCCCTCGACCCTAACCCCGGGCCTGGCCGGCCCCGACATCCCGGCACCACCATCCACCCAGGAGGTGAGAGGACCACTTGGCAGGTCAATGGGAGAACGAAGTGTCAAGGGCTCTCCCCCGCCAGGTGCCGATCGCCCCCAGCTCCCCCAGGCACTGGCTCCACCCCCTGCTGGGTGTCTGGACACCTTCATCCCGGACCCTCCGACCTCCAAGTGCGAGGGTCCGGACATCAAAGGGCACCAGCCCTATAACTGAGGCAGCTCCGGAGCAGGAAGGCAGTTGTATCCTGGAGTCGAGAGACACCGAGTGAACTCAACCCTGACGGTCTACTGGCGCTGCCGTAGCCCGCTCTTGTGAACCATCGTCCTGCCTGCTGGCGCTGCCGCGGCCTTCTGCAACCTTCATCTTCCTGGGACCTGCTGGCGCCGCCGCGGCCCGTTGTAACGACCATCCTCACCGGGACCTGCTGGCGCTGCCGCGGCCTTCTGCAACAGTCATCTTCCTGGGACCTGCTGGCGCTGCCGCGGCCCGTTGTAACGACCATCCTCACCGGGACCTGCTGGCGCTGCCGCGGACCGTATATCTTCCGGGGACCTGCTGGCGCTGCCGCGGCCCGTTGTATCGACCATCCACACCGGGACCTGCTGGCGCTGCCGCGGCCCATACCACCTAACCACCAAGCTCGAGGATTGTGAGCTCATCATCATCTCATCCGAACTACCTGATTGGTAAATAGACTGTCCCGCTACCCCCTTCCCTACCTTGCGAGACTCTAATCGAGGGGACCCCTGAGTCCAGACCTCCTTGTACCATTTAACCGTACCTTAAATAAGTGCTTATAAAGAACACTGAACCTTATCCGTGTGTGATATCTGTCTGTGGGGGGGAAGTTACTTGTCTGTACGATCGCTGGAGACGGCTCTCCCCGGAGACCTCTCCTCCTGACCCCGGCCGACCCTCCCGGTCCATCTACCTTTTCTAACATTGGTGGCCAGCGGCGCGATCCGAATCAACGCGTAATCGTACAGAGAGTAGCTCACCCCACGACAAAGCACGATGTCGACCAAAGATAGCAGCTCCACCGAGAAGTTCCAAATGGAGAAATTAGAAGAATACAACCACCGCGAACTGAGACAATTTTGCATAGAACTTGGCATTGCTACCACCGGCCTGAGTACCAAGGATGATCTAAAGCGCGCTCTTGAGTCATGGACAGAAACTGGGGTCGCAGGACCCTCCGACCAAAGCAGCGTCACACCAGACCAAAACAGCATCACACCAGAGGGGAACGCCACGGCTCCCGAGGAGCGGGGAACGGGCCTCCCGCAAGAGGAGATCCGAGAAAGAGACAGAGTCAGATTACACGAATTAGAGATGGCACGACTCAAGATGGATGGGGAACTTAAGTTAGCTGAACAGAAAATCAACCTCGAGCATATGCGGCTTCGAGAGGAACGAGAAGAAAAGCAGAGACAAAGAGAGCTGGAAGAGAAAAAAATAACGCTCGAGCACGAGCGCCGACTGGCGGAAATAGAACTGCGCAAACAGAATAAGGAACTGGGGGTGCCTGAGCGACCACACACCCCGGGGCCTATTGAGAAAAAAGTTCACATCCCCAAGGATGTGGTCCGCGAGTATGTCCGAGAAGACGACATACAACAGTGGTTTAAAGCCTATGAGATCGCAATGACCTCCCACCGGATCGACCGGAGTGATTGGGGAGCCGGACTTTGGGGGAGATTCATCAACGAGGGTCGCGATGCCCTGCTGCAGCTCCCCGATCACCAAATGTCGTCCTACGACCATATGAAGGCGGCCCTCCTCACCCGCTACGGCCTCACGCCCGAGATGTACCGCCAGAGGTTCCGAGATTGCACCCGGATCCCAGGTACAACTTGGGTGGAATACGGAAACTATTTCAGCCGGGCCTTCGAGGGTTGGATCAAGGGAAATCAGGTCACCACCTACGAACAACTCTTCAACCTTATGGTATGGGAGCACCTGTCAAACAACTGTTTCGTCGAGCTCAGGCAGCACCTACTCGACAGCAAGCTGACTGACCCCCGGCAGCTCGCCGCCGAAGCTGACCGGTGGGAAAGCACCCGAGTGGGCCGGAAAGGGCCACCCGACCAGAACAGAAGCAACCAAGGTCAGCACCGTCCTCGGGGAGGAGGAGGGGGCCAGGGGCGAGGGAGAGACGCCTTACCAGCAACACCCATGGCCAGCACCCCACCTCCGGCCGGCCGGGGCAACCCCCCGTCGCGGCCTGGGTACCGAGCCAACGTCACGTGCCACCGGTGCCAGCGACTAGGCCACTACGCCAACGATCCGAACTGCCCGCTAAACCAACCACCCAAGCCCCGCCAGGTAGCTGCCGCTGCCCTGGGGGAAGAGCAATCATCGGAGGGACCCGAGGAGTATGAGCCGGACCAGCAAGGGTGGGAACCGGCCGCCATGGTCCTGGCATGCTTAGGGGG
Organism: Triturus cristatus; assembly: GCF_964204655.1. Classification (NCBI taxonomy): domain Eukaryota; kingdom Metazoa; phylum Chordata; class Amphibia; order Caudata; family Salamandridae; genus Triturus; species Triturus cristatus. Next base: position 60,817,234 of record NC_140586.1, read on the forward strand.
AAGGGACATGGTTCCGCGGGCTCCCCTACCCGCCAACACCAGAAAATACGGTCAGTGGGTGACCATTAATGGACAGAGAGCCGAGGCCTTGCGTGACACCGGCGCCAGCGTGACGGCCGTCCGCTGTCACCTGGTGAAGCCCGAGCAGATCCTGCCGAACATTCTCTGCCCCGTCCGCTCGGCAGATAACTCTGAGAGCATGTGCAAGATGGCCTGCGTCCCGTTTGAATGGGGAGGGGTCTCCGGCCTACTGAAGGTGACGGTCCGGGACGATGCCCCCGTGGACTGCCTCCTGGGGAATGACCTCGAGAGTTCCCCGTGGGCCACCGTCGAGAGAAGAGAGCACTTGGGGATGCTGGGCCTCCCGGACTGGGCCTGCATAACCACCCGATCCATGGCCGCCCGTGCCGCCCCCCGGTCGGAAGAAACCGAATGGCCAGCACCTCCGCCCCCGGTTGCCCCCGTAGAGGACAACGGCGAGTCCGACCTCCCGGACCCGACTACCGAAGAAGACGCGCAACACCAGGACCTTCCGGATCTGGCTCAGTGGCGGCAAGAAGGGGGGCCCACCCAAGAACAGTTCCGCCAGGAACAAAAGACCTGTCCCTCCCTCGAGGGACTCCGCCAACAAGCCAGCACCCAAACCGCCGGGGACACCACCGGAACCCACTGGGTCTACTGGGATAACGACCTGCTCTACAGCGAGCAAAGAATCGCCGAGCTGGGGGCCAGTCGAGTTCTGGTGGTACCTCTCCGCTTCAGAGACTTTCTGCTCAACTTAGCCCACGATGTCCCCCTGGCTGGACACCTGGGCCAGGACAAAACGTACAGTCGCCTGGTGACCCATTTTTTTTGGCCGAAAATGAGGAATGACGTCCTGAACCACTGCCGATCGTGCCCCACATGCCAAGCCAGCGGGAAGAGTGGCCGGAAGCTGAAGGCCCCTCTACAACCCTTCCCGGTGGTCACCACCCCGTTCGAGAGGGTGGGGATAGACATTGTGGGACCTCTGGACCCCCGCACGGCACAAGGACACAGGTTCATCTTGGTACTAGTGGACCATGCCACCCGCTACCCCGAGGCGGTGCCCCTACGGACAGTGACCGCTCCAGTGGTTGGCCGGGCCCTGATGGGGATCTTCTCCCGGGTAGGCTTCCCCCGAGAAGTCGTCAGCGACCGAGGCACGAATTTCATATCCAAATACATGAAGTCCCTCTGGCAACAATGCGGGGTCACCTACAGATTCACGACCCCCTATCACCCCCAAGGGAACGGACTAGTGGAGCGTTTTAACCGCACTCTCAAAGGGATGATTGGGGGATTGGAAGAACCTCTCCGTCGCCAGTGGGATGTACTGCTCCCGTGCCTCCTCTTCGCCTACCGGGAAGTTCCCCAGAAGTCCCTCGGTTTTAGCCCCTTTGAACTCCTATACGGACACCCTGTGCGAGGGCCCCTCAGCCTAGTCAAGGAAGGTTGGGAGATGGCCCCCCTAACGACCCCTCCAGACGTCTTCAAATACATCCTGGCCTTACGAAACCAGACCCGGCGCTTCAGGGAGATGGCCAAGGCGAACCTCGAGGCCAGCCAGGAGGACATGAAGAGGTGGTATGACCACAATGCCTCCTCCGTTGAATTCGAGCCTGGGCAGCAAGTATGGGTGATGTCCCCCACCGAACCATGTGCCCTGCAAGATAAGTGGACGGGGCCCTTCAAAGTGGTCGAGCGCAAAAGCCCCGTCACTTACCTCATCGACATGGGGTCCTCCCGGAACCCCCTTCGGGTCCTCCACACCAACCGGCTCAAACCGCACTTTGTGCGCTCCGAACTAAGCCTCTTGATGGCTACAGACAGTGGCACAGAAGAAGACTCCGAGCCCCTCCCGGATCTCCTGAAGACTCAGGAGAAGGACGGCTCCATGGACGGGGTCCGGCTCTCTGACGCCCTCACTTCGGAGCAACGCCAGGACTGCCGGAACCTCCTGCTGCAGTTCGCTGCCCTGTTCTCCCTCACCCCCGGGGTCACCCCCTGGTGTTTGCACGACGTGGACACCGGGGACAGTCCCCCTGTCCGGCACCGGGCCTACCGCGTACCAGATCGGGTACGGGCCTGCATACAGGAGGAAGTGGCCAAGATGCTCACGATCGGGGTCATCGAGCCCTCGGACAGTCCCTGGGCCAGTCCGGTCGTATTAGTTCCCAAGGCCGCTGCCCCCGGCTCCGCCCCTGAACTGAGATTCTGCGTCGACTACCGGGGCTTGAACGCTGTCACCCGGACCGACGCTCATCCCATCCCCCGAGCAGACAAGCTGATCGACCGGCTGGGGGCCGCCCGCTACCTTAGTATCTTCGACCTAACGGCGGGCTACTGGCAGATCGGCCTCACACCCAGGGCTCAGGAACGGTCAGCCTTCTCCACCCCCGATGGCCACTATCAATTTAAGGTCATGCCCTTTGGCATGAAGAATGCCCCCGCCCCGTTCCAACGCCTTGTGAACCAGGTCTTGGCAGGGCTGGAAGAATTCAGCGCTGCCTACCTGGACGATATCGCTGTATACAGCCGCCACTGGTCCGACCACCTCCGTCACCTCCAAGAGGTCCTACAAGCCCTCCAGCGGGCTGGCCTCACCATTAAGGCCGGCAAGTGCCAGATTGGCCAAGGGTCTGTGACCTACCTTGGGCACCAAGTGGGGAGCGGGCTGGTGGCCCCACTACAACTTAAGATTGCTGCCATCCAGTCCTGGCAGCCCCCCGTCACCCAGACCGAGGTCCGAGCCTTCTTGGGGCTCACCGGCTACTACCGGCGGTTCGTGAAGGACTACGGCAGCATCGTGGGGCCCCTCACGGGTCTCACATCCAAGAACCAGCCGAAGCGGGTCAACTGGACTCCTGATTGTCAAGCGGCCTTCGAGGAGCTGAAGGCCGCCCTGTGCACCGCCCCGGTGCTCCAGGCCCCCGATTACAGTCGGGAATTTGTGGTGCAGACCGACGCCTCCGACCACGGCATCGGGGCCGTCCTCTCTCAGTTGAACCCCGAAGGTCATGACCAGCCGGTGGCCTTCATCAGCCGACGTCTCCTGGCCCGAGAACAGCGTTGGAGCACCATCGAGAGGGAGGCATTTGCAGTAGTGTGGGCCCTCAAAAAGCTCCGACCCTATCTCTTCGGTACCCACTTCCGGGTACAAACCGACCATCGACCCCTGCAATGGCTGATGCAGATGCGGGGGGAGAACCCAAAACTCTTGCGCTGGTCCATTTCCCTGCAGGGAATGGACTTCACCGTGGAGCACCGACCAGGCCAAGACCACGCCAACGCAGATGGCCTGTCCCGCTTTTTCCGCCTCGACGAAGAGAGTCCCCAAGGAGATGGGTGACTCTCCCCGCCTTCAGTTGGGGGGGACGCATGTTGGACAGGCCTCACAGACGGCTTGCTCCCTCCCCGCTCGACAGGGCCCGAACTCCGGCCCCCCTGGCATATCCCCGCAACAAGCACCTGTACTCCGTCTCCCGACGGACCCCCTGCCCTCGGACCCCTACTCATCACGGGGTCCAGCCCCACCGGCTTTCCCGGCCGGGTCAAGCCGCCATCTTGGGCCCTGCACCATGCGGCCGCCTGGCCTCCCCTCGACCCTAACCCCGGGCCTGGCCGGCCCCGACATCCCGGCACCACCATCCACCCAGGAGGTGAGAGGACCACTTGGCAGGTCAATGGGAGAACGAAGTGTCAAGGGCTCTCCCCCGCCAGGTGCCGATCGCCCCCAGCTCCCCCAGGCACTGGCTCCACCCCCTGCTGGGTGTCTGGACACCTTCATCCCGGACCCTCCGACCTCCAAGTGCGAGGGTCCGGACATCAAAGGGCACCAGCCCTATAACTGAGGCAGCTCCGGAGCAGGAAGGCAGTTGTATCCTGGAGTCGAGAGACACCGAGTGAACTCAACCCTGACGGTCTACTGGCGCTGCCGTAGCCCGCTCTTGTGAACCATCGTCCTGCCTGCTGGCGCTGCCGCGGCCTTCTGCAACCTTCATCTTCCTGGGACCTGCTGGCGCCGCCGCGGCCCGTTGTAACGACCATCCTCACCGGGACCTGCTGGCGCTGCCGCGGCCTTCTGCAACAGTCATCTTCCTGGGACCTGCTGGCGCTGCCGCGGCCCGTTGTAACGACCATCCTCACCGGGACCTGCTGGCGCTGCCGCGGACCGTATATCTTCCGGGGACCTGCTGGCGCTGCCGCGGCCCGTTGTATCGACCATCCACACCGGGACCTGCTGGCGCTGCCGCGGCCCATACCACCTAACCACCAAGCTCGAGGATTGTGAGCTCATCATCATCTCATCCGAACTACCTGATTGGTAAATAGACTGTCCCGCTACCCCCTTCCCTACCTTGCGAGACTCTAATCGAGGGGACCCCTGAGTCCAGACCTCCTTTTACCATTTAACCGTACCTTAAATAAGTGCTTATAAAGAACACTGAACCTTATCCGTGTGTGATATCTGTCTGTGGGGGGGAAGTTACTTGTCTGTACGATCGCTGGAGACGGCTCTCCCCGGAGACCTCTCCTCCTGACCCCGGCCGACCCTCCCGGTCCATCTACCTTTTCTAACAGGCATGCAGCAGTGTGCTGCGTGCAGCAGTGTCGTGCAGCATGCAGCAGTGTGCAGCAGTGTGTGGCGTGCAGCAGTGTGCGGCATTGTGTGGCGTGCAGCATTGTGCGGCGTGCAGCATTGTGCAGCGTGCAGCAGTGTGCGGCAGTGTGCGGTGTGCAGCAGTGTGCGGCGTGCAGCGGCATTGTTGGACAGGCCTCACAGACGGCTCGCTCCCTCCCCGCTCGACAAGGCCCGAACTCCGGCCCCCCTGGCATATCCCCGCGACAAGCACCTGCACTCCGTCTCCCGACGGACCCTCTGCCCTCGGACCCCTACTCATCACGGGGTCCAGCCCCACCGGCTTTCCCGGCCGGGTCAAGCCGCCATCTTGGGCCCTGCACCACGCGGCCGCATGGCCTCCCCTCGACCCTAACCCCGGGCCTGGCCGGCCCCGACATCCCGGCACCACTATCCGCCCAGGAGGTGAGCGGACCACTTGGCAGATCAATGGGAGACCGAAGTGTCAAGGGCTCTCCCCCGCCAGGTGCCGATCGCCCCCAGCTCCCCAAGGCACTGGCTCCACCCCCTGCTGGGTGTCTGGACACCTTCATCCCGGACCCTCCGACCTCCAAGTGCGAGGGTCCGGACATCAAAGGGCACCAGCCCTATAACTGAGGCAGCTCCGGAGCAGGAAGGCAGTTGTATCCTGGAGTCGAGAGACACCGAGTGAACTCAACCCTGACGGTCTACTGGCGCTGCCGTAGCCCGCTCTTGTGAACCATCGTCCTGCCTGCTGGCGCTGCCGTGGCCTTCTGCAACAAGTCATCTTCCTGGGACCTGCTGGCGCTGCCGCGGCCCGTTGTAACGACCATCCTCACCGGGACCTGCTGGCGCTGCCGCGGCCCTTCTGCAACATTCATCTTCCTGGGACCTGCTGGCGCTGCCGCGGCCCGTTGTATCGACCATCCTCACCGGGACCTGCTGGCGCTGCCGCGGCCTTCTGCAACATTCATCTTCCTGGGACCTGCTGGCGCTGCCGCGGCCCGTTGTATCGACCATCCACACCGGGACCTGCTGGCGCTGCCGCGGCCCAAACCACCTAACCACCAAGCTCGAGGATTGTGAGCTCATCATCACCTCAACCGAATCACCTGATCGGTAAATAGACTGTCCCGCTACCCCCTTCCCTACCTTGCGAGACTCTAATCGAGGGGACCCCTGAGTCCAGACCTCCTTGTACTATTTCACCGTACCTTAAATAAGTGCCTATAAAGATCACTGAACCTTATCCGTGTGTGATATTCGTCTGTGGGGGGGAAGTTACTTGTCTGTACGATCGCTGGAGACGGCTCTCCCCGGAGACCTCTCCTCCTGACCCCGGCCGACCCTCCCGGTCCGTCTACCTTTTCTAACATTGGTGGCCAGCGGCGCGATCCGAATCAACGCGTAATCGTACAGAGAGTAGCTCGCCCCACGACAAAGCACGATGTCGACCAAAGATAGCAGCTCCACCGAGAAGTTCCAAATGGAGAAATTAGAAGAATACAACCACCGTGAACTGAGACAATTTTGCATAGAACTTGGCATTGCTACCACCGGCCTGAGTACCAAGGATGATCTGAAGCGCGCTCTTGAGTCGTGGACAGAAACTGGGGTCGCAAGACCCTCCGACCAAAGCAGCATCACACCAGACCAAAACAGCATCGCACCAGAGGGGAACGCCACGACTCCCGAGGAGCGGGGAACGGGCCTCTCACAGGAGGAGATACGAGAAAGAGACAGAGTCCGACTACACGAATTAGAGATGGCACGACTCAAGATGGATGGGGAGCTCAAGTTAGCTGAACAGAAACTCAACCTCGAGCATATGCGGCTTCGAGAGGAACGAGAAGAAAAGCAGAGACAGAGAGAGCTGGAAGAGAAAAAAATAACGCTCGAGCACGAGCGCCAACTGGCGGAAATAGAACTGCGCAAACAGAATAAGGAACTGGGGGTGCCTGAGCGACCACACACCCCGGGACCAATCGAGAAAAAAGTTCACATCCCCAAGGATGTGGTCCGCGAGTATGTCCGAGAAGACGACATACAACAGTGGTTCAAAGCCTATGAGATCGCAATGACCTCCCACCGGATCGACCGGAGTGATTGGGGAGCCGGACTTTGGGGGAGATTTATCAACGAGGGTCGCGATGCCCTGCTGCAGCTCCCCGATCACCAAATGTCGTCCTACGACCACATGAAGGCTGCCCTCCTCACCCGCTACGGCCTCACGCCCGAGATGTACCGCCAGAGGTTCAGAGATTGCACCCGGATCCCAGGTACCACTTGGGTGGAGTACGTGAACTATTTCAGCCGGGCCTTCGAGGGTTGGATCAAGGGGAGTCAGGTCACCACCTACGAACAACTCTTCAACCTTATGGTATGGGAGCACCTGTCAAACAACTGTTTCGTCGAGCTCAGGCAGCACCTACTCGACAGTAAGCTGACTGACCCCCGGCAGCTCGCCGCCGAAGCTGACCGGTGGGAAAGCACCCGGGTGGGCCGGAAAGGGCCACACGACCAGAACAGAAGCAACCAAGGCCAGCACCGTCCTCGGGGAGGAGGAGGGGGCCAGGGGCGAGGGAGAGACGCCTTACCAGCAACACCCGTGGCCAGCACCCCGCCTCCGGCCGGCCGGGGCAACCCCCCGTTACGGCCTGGGTACCGAGCCAACGTCATGTGCCACCGGTGCCAGCGAGTAGGCCACTACGCCAACGATCCGAACTGCCCGCTGAACCAAACACCCAAGCCCCGCCAGGTAGCTGCCGCTGCCCTGGGGGAAGAGCAGTCGTCGGAGGGACCCGAGGAGTATGAGCCGGACCAGCAAGGGTGGGAACCGGCCGCCATGGTCCTGGCATGCTTAGGGGGAAGAGACATGGTTCCGCGGGCTCCCCTACCCGCCAACACCAGAAAATACGGTCAGTGGGTGACCATTAATGGACAGAGAGCCGAGGCCTTGCGTGACACCGGCGCCAGCGTGACGGCCGTCCGCTGTCACCTGGTGAAGCCCGAGCAGATCCTGCCGAACATTCTCTGCCCCGTCCGCTCGGCAGATAACTCTGAGAGCATGTGCAAGATGGCCTGCGTCCCGTTTGAATGGGGAGGGGTCTCCGGCCTACTGAAGGTGACGGTCCGGGACGATGCCCCCGTGGACTGCCTCCTGGGGAACGACCTCGAGAGTTCCCCGTGGGCCACCGTCGAGAGAAGAGAGCACTTGGGGATGCTGGGCCTTCCGGACTGGGCCTGCATAACCACCCGATCCATGGCCGGCCGTGCCGCCCCCCGTTCAGAAGAAACCGAATGGCCAGCACCTCCGCCCCCGGTTGCCCCCGTAGAGGACAACGGCGAGCCCGACCTCCCGGACCAGACTACCGAAGAAGGCGCGCAACCCCAGGACCTTCCGGATCTGGCTCAGTGGCGGCAAGAGGGGGGGCCCACCCAAGAACAGTTCCGCCAGGAGCAAAAGACCTGTCCCTCCCTCGAGGGACTCCGCCAACAAGCCAGCACCCAAAACGCCGGGGACACCACCGGAACCCACTGGGTCTACTGGGATAACGACCTGCTCTACAGCGAGCAAAGAATCGCCGAGCTGGGGGCCGGTCGAGTTCTGGTGGTACCGCTCCGCTTCCGAGACTTTCTGCTCAACCTAGCCCACGATGTCCCCCTGGCTGGACACCTGGGCCAGGATAAAACGTACAGTCGACTGGTGACCCACTTTTTCTGGCCGAAAATGAGGAACGACGTCCTGAACCACTGCCGATCGTGCCCCACATGCCAAGCCAGCGGGAAGAGTGGCCGGAAGCTGAAGGCCCCTCTACAACCCTTCCCGGTGGTCACCACCCCGTTCGAGAGGGTGGGGATAGACATTGTGGGACCTCTGGACCCCCGTACGGCACAAGGACACAGGTTCATCTTGGTACTAGTGGACCATGCCACCCGCTACCCCGAGGCGGTGCCCCTACGGACAGTGACCGCTCCAGTGGTTGGCCGGGCCCTGATGGGGATCTTCTCCCAGGTAGGCTTCCCCCGAGAAGTCGTCAGCGACCGAGGCACGAATTTCATATCAAAGTACATGAAGTCCCTCTGGCAACAATGCGGGGTCACCTACAGATTCACGACCCCCTATCACCCTCAAGGGAACGGACTAGTGGAGCGTTTTAACCGCACTCTCAAAGGGATGATCGGGGGATTGGAAGAACCTCTCCGTCGCCAGTGGGATGTACTGCTCCCGTGCCTCCTCTTCGCCTACCGGGAAGTTCCCCAGAAGTCCCTCGGTTTTAGCCCCTTTGAACTCCTATACGGACACCCTGTGCGAGGGCCCCTCAGCCTAGTCAAGGAAGGTTGGGAGATGGCCCCCCTAACGACCCCTCCAGACGTCTTCAGATACATCCTGGCCTTACGAAACCAGACCCGGCGCTTCAGGGAGATGGCCAAAGCGAACCTCGAGGCCAGCCAGGAGGACATGAAGAGGTGGTATGATCACAATGCCTCCTCCGTTGAATTCGAGCCTGGGCAGCAAGTATGGGTGATGTCCCCCACCGAACCGTGTGCCCTACAAGATAAGTGGACGGGGCCCTTCAAAGTGGTCGAGCGCAAAAGCCCCGTCACTTACCTCATCGACATGGGGTCCTCCCGGAACCCCCTTCGGGTCCTCCACACCAACCGGCTCAAACCGCACTTTGTGCGCTCCGAACTAAGCCTCTTGATGGCTACAGACAGTGGCACGGAAGAAGACTCCGAGCCCCTCCCGGATCTCCTGAAGACTCAGGAGAAGGACGGCTCCGTGGACGGGGTCCGGCTCTCTGACGCCCTCACTTCGGAGCAACGCCAGGACTGCCGGAACCTCCTGCTGCAGTTCGCTGCCTTGTTCTCCCTCACCCCCGGGGTCACCCCCTGGTGTTTGCACGACGTAGACACCGGGGACAGTCCCCCTGTCCGGCACCGGGCCTACCGCGTACCAGATCGGGTACGGGCCTGCATACAGGAGGAAGTGGCCAAGATGCTCACGATCGGGGTCATCGAGCCCTCGGACAGTCCCTGGGCCAGTCCGGTCGTATTAGTTCCCAAGGCCGCTACCCCCGGCGCCGCTCCTGAACTGAGATTCTGCGTCGACTACCGGGGCTTGAACGCTGTCACCCGGACCGACGCTCATCCCATCCCCCGAGCAGACGAGCTGATCGACCGGCTGGGGGCCGCCCGCTACCTCAGTATCTTCGACCTAACGGCGGGCTACTGGCAGATCGGCCTCACCCCCAGGGCTCAGGAACGGTCGGCCTTCTCTACCCCCGATGGCCACTATCAGTTTAAGGTCATGCCCTTTGGCATGAAAAATGCCCCCGCCACGTTCCAACGCCTTGTGAACCAGGTCTTGGCGGGACTTGAAGAATTCAGCGCTGCCTACCTGGACGATATCGCTGTATACAGCCGCCACTGGTCCGACCACCTCCGTCACCTCCAAGAGGTCCTACAAGCCCTCCAGCGGGCCGGCCTCACCATTAAGGCCGGCAAGTGCCAGATTGGCCAAGGGTCTGTGACCTACCTTGGGCACCAAGTGGGGAGCGGGCTGGTGGCCCCACTACAACTTAAGATTGCTGCCATCCAGTCCTGGCAGCCCCCCGTCACCCAGACCGAGGTCCGAGCCTTCTTGGGGCTCACCGGCTACTACCGGCGGTTCGTGAAGGACTACGGCAGCATCGTGGGGCCCCTCACGGGTCTCACATCCAAGAACCAGCCAAAGCGGGTCAATTGGACTCCTGATTGTCAAGCGGCCTTCGAGGAGCTGAAGGCTGCCCTGTGCACCGCCCCGGTGCTCCAGGCCCCCGATTACAGTCGGGAATTTGTGGTGCAGACCGACGCCTCCGACCACGGCATCGGAGCCGTCCTCTCTCAGTTGAACCCCGAAGGTCATGACCAGCCGGTGGCCTTCATCAGTCGACGTCTCCTGGCCCGAGAACAGCGTTGGAGCACCATCGAGAGGGAGGCATTTGCAGTAGTGTGGGCCCTCAAAAAGCTCCGACCCTATCTCTTCGGTACCCACTTCCGGGTACAAACCGACCATCGACCCCTGCAATGGCTGATGCAGATGCGGGGGGAGAACCCAAAACTCTTGCGCTGGTCCATCTCCCTGCAGGGAATGGACTTCACCGTGGAGCACCGACCAGGCCAAGACCACGCCAACGCGGATGGCCTGTCCCGCTTTTTCCGCCTCGACGAAGAGAGTCCCCAAGGAGATGGGTGACTCTCCCCGCCTTCAGCTGGGGGGGACGCATGTTGGACAGGCCTCACAGACGGCTCGCTCCCTCCCCGCTCGACAAGGCCCGAACTCCGGCCCCCCTGGCATATCCCCGCGACAAGCACCTGCCCTCCGTCTCCCGACGGACCCTCTGCCCTCGGACCCCTACTCATCACGGGGTCCAGCCCCACCGGCTTTCCCGGCCGGGTCAAGCCGCCATCTTGGGCCCTGCACCACGCGGCCGCATGGCCTCCCCTCGACCCTAACCCCGGGCCTGGCCGGCCCCGACATCCCGGCACCACTATCCGCCCAGGAGGTGAGCGGACCACTTGGCAGATCAATGGGAGACCGAAGTGTCAAGGGCTCTCCCCCGCCAGGTGCCGATCGCCCCCAGCTCCCCAAGGCACTGGCTCCACCCCCTGCTGGGTGTCTGGACACCTTCATCCCGGACCCTCCGACCTCCAAGTGCGAGGGTCCGGACATCAAAGGGCACCAGCCCTATAACTGAGGCAGCTCCGGAGCAGGAAGGCAGTTGTATCCTGGAGTCGAGAGACACCGAGTGAACTCAACCCTGACGGTCTACTGGCGCTGCCGTAGCCCGCTCTTGTGAACCATCGTCCTGCCTGCTGGCGCTGCCGCGGCCTTCTGCAACAAGTCATCTTCCTGGGACCTGCTGGCGCTGCCGCGGCCCGTTGTAACGACCATCCTCACCGGGACCTGCTGGCGCTGCCGCGGCCCTTCTGCAACATTCATCTTCCTGGGACCTGCTGGCGCTGCCGCGGCCCGTTGTATCGACCATCCTCACCGGGACCTGCTGGCGCTGCCGCGGCCTTCTGCAACATTCATCTTCCTGGGACCTGCTGGCGCTGCCGCGGCCCGTTGTATCGACCATCCACACCGGGACCTGCTGGCGCTGCCGCGGCCCAAACCACCTAACCACCAAGCTCGAGGATTGTGAGCTCATCATCACCTCAACCGAATCACCTGATCGGTAAATAGACTGTCCCGCTACCCCCTTCCCTACCTTGCGAGACTCTAATCGAGGGGACCCCTGAGTCCAGACCTCCTTGTACTATTTCACCGTACCTTAAATAAGTGCCTATAAAGATCACTGAACCTTATCCGTGTGTGATATTCGTCTGTGGGGGGGAAGTTACTTGTCTGTACGATCGCTGGAGACGGCTCTCCCCGGAGACCTCTCCTCCTGACCCCGGCCGACCCTCCCGGTCCGTCTACCTTTTCTAACAGGCATGCAGCAGTGTGTGGCGTGCAGCAGTGTGTGGCATGCAGCAGTGTGAGGCATGCAGCAGTGTGAGGCATGCAGCAGTGTGTGGCATGCAGCAGTGTGCGGCATGCAGCAGTGTGCGGCATGCAGCAGTGTGCGGCATGCAGCAGTGTGTGGTGTGCAGCAGTGTGTGGTGTGCAGCAGTGTGTGGCGTGCAGCGGCGTGCAGCAGTGTGTGACGTGCAGCAGTGTGCGGCGTGCAGCAGTGTGCGGCGTGCAGCAGTGTGTGGCATGCAGCAGTGTTTCGTGTAGCAGTGTGTAATGCAGCAGTGTGCGCAGCATTGTGCGGCGTGCGGTAGTGTGCGGCGTGCAGCAGTGTGCGGCGTGCGGTAGTGTGCGGCGTGCAGCAGTGTGCAGCGTGCAGCAGTGTGTGGAGTGCAGCAGTGTGTGGCGTGCAGCAGTGTTTCATGTAGCATTGTGCGCTGTTCAGCAGTGTGTGGCATGCAGCAGTGTGTGGTGTGCAGCAGTGTGTGGCGTGCAGCAGTGTGCGGCGTGCAGCAGTGTGTGGCGTGCAGCGGCATGCAGCAGTGTGTGGCGTGCAGCACTGTGTGGCGTGCAGCAGTGTGTGGCATGCAGCAGTGTGCGGCGTGCAGCAGTGTGCGGCGTGCAGCGGCATGCAGCAGTGTGCGGCGTGCAGCAGTGTGCGGCGTGCAGCAGTGTTAGGCGTGCAGCAGTGTGTGGCGTGCAGCAGTGTGTGGCGTGCAGCAGTGTGTGGCGTGCAGCGGCGTGCAGCAGTGTGCGGCGTGCAGCAGTGTGTGGCGTGCAGCAGTGTGCGGCGTGCAGCAGTGTGCGGCGTGCAGCAGTGTGCGGCGTGCAGCAGTGTGTGGCGTGCAGCAGTGTGGGGCGTGCAGCGGCGTGCAGCAGTGTGTGGCATGCAGCAGTGTGTGGCGTGCAGCAGTGTGCGGCGTGCAGCAGTGTGCGGCGTGCAGCAGTGTGCGGCGTGCAGCAGTGTGCGGCATGCAGCAGTGTGCGGCGTGGAGGGGCATGCAGCAGTGTGCGGCGTGCAGCAGTGTGCGGCGTGCAGCAGTGTGTGGCATGCAGCAGTGTGTGGCATGCAGCAGTGTGTGGCGTGCAGCAGTGTGTGGCGTGCAGCAGTGTGTGGCATGCAGTAGCGTGCAGCATGCAGCAGTGTGTGGCGTGCAGCAGTGTGTGGCGTGCAGCAGTGTGCGGCGTGCAGCAGTGTGTGGCGTGCAGCAGTGTGTGGTGTGCAGCAGTGTGTGGCGTGCAGCAGTGTGCGGCGTGCAGCAGTGTGCGGCGTGCAGCGGCATGCAGCAGTGTGTGGCGTGCAGCAGTGTGTGGTGTGCAGCAGTGTGTGGCGTGCAGCAGTGTGCGGTGTGCAGCAGTGTGCGGCGTGCAGCGGCATGCAGCAGTGTGCGGCGTGCAGCAGTGTGCGGCGTGCAGCAGTGTGAGGCGTGCAGCAGTGTGTGGCGTGCAGCAGTGTGTGGCGTGCAGCAGTGTGTGGCGTGCAGCGGCATGCAGCAGTGTGCGGCGTGCAGCAGTGTGCGGCGTGCAGCAGTGTGCGGAGTGCAGCAGTGTGTGGCATGCAGCAGTGTGTGGCATGCAGCAGTGTGTGGCGTGCAGTGGCGTGCAGCAGTGTGCGGCATGCAGCAGTGTGCGGCATGCAGCAGTGTGCGGCGTGCAGCAGTGTGCGGCGTGCAGCAGTGTGCGGCGTGCAGCAGTGTGAGGCGTGCAGCAGTGTGTGGCGTGCAGCAGTGTGTGGCGTGCAGTGGCGTGCAGCAGTGTGCGGCGTGCAGCAGTGTGCGGCGTGCAGCAGTGTGCGGCGTGCAGCAGTGTGCGGCGTGCAGCAGTGTGCGGCGTGCAGCAGTGTGAGGCGTGCAGCAGTGTGAGGCGTGCAGCAGTGTGCGGCGTGCAGCAGTGTGCGGCGTGCAGCAGTGTGCGGCGTGCAGCAGTGTGTGGCGTGCAGCAGTGTGCGGCGTGCAGCAGTGTGCAGCGTGCAGCAGTGTACGGCGTGCAGCAGTGTGTGGCGTGCAGCAGTGTGTGGCGTGCAGTGGCGTGCAGCAGTGTGTGGCGTGCAGCAGTGTGTGGCGTGCAGTAGTGTGTGGCGTGCAGCAGTGTGTGGCGTGCAGCAGTGTGCGGCGTGCAGCAGTGTGAGGCGTGCAGCAGTGTGTGGCGTGCAGCAGTGTGTGGCGTGCAGCAGTGTGTGGCGTGCAGTGGCGTGCAGCAGTGTGCGGCATGCAGCAGTGTGTGGCATGCAGCAGTGTGTGGCGTGCAGCAGTGTGTGGCGTGCAGCAGTGTGTGGCGTGCAGCAGTGTGTGGCGTGCAGCAGTGTGTGGCGTGCAGCAGTGTGTGGCGTGCAGCAGTGTGTGGCGTGCAGCAGTGTGTGGCGTGCAGTGGCGTGCAGCAGTGTGCGGCATGCAGCAGTGTGTGGCGTGCAGCAGTGTGTGGCGTGCAGCAGTGTGTGGCGTGCAGCAGTGTGTGGCGTGCAGCAGTGTGTGGCATGCAGCAGTGTGTGGCATGCAGCAGTGTGTGGCGTGCAGCAGTGTGCGGCATGCAGCAGTGTGCGGCGTGCAGCAGTGTGAGGCGTGCAGCAGTGTGCGGCGTGCAGCAGTGTGCGGTGTGCAGCAGTGTGCGGCGTGCAGCAGTGTGTGGCGTGCAGCAGTGTGTGGCGTGCAGTGGCGTGCAGCAGTGTGTGGCGTGCAGCAGTGTGTGGCGTGCAGCAGTGTGTGGCGTGCAGCAGTGTGCGGCGTGCAGCAGTGTGCGGCGTGCAGCAGTGTGCGTCGTGCAGCAGTGTGTGGCGTGCAGCAGTGTGTGGCGTGCAGCAGTGTGAGGCGTGCAGCAGTGTGTGGCGTGCAGCAGTGTGTGGCGTGCAGCAGTGTGTGGCGTGCAGTGGCGTGCAGCAGTGTGCGGCATGCAGCAGTGTGTGGCGTGCAGCAGTGTGCGGCGTGCAGCAGTGTGCGGCGTGCAGCAGTGTGCGGCGTGCAGCAGTGTGTGGCGTGCAGCAGTGTGTGGCGTGCAGCAGTGTGCGGCGTGCAGCAGTGTGTGGCGTGCAGCAGTGTGTGGCGTGCAGCAATGTGTGGCGTGCAGTGGCGTGCAGTAGTGTGTGGCGTGCAGCAGTGTGTGGCGTGCAGCAGTGTGTGGCGTGCAGCAGTGTGCGGCGTGCAGCAGTGTGCGGCGTGCAGCAGTGTGCGGCGTGCAGCAGTGTGCGGCGTGCAGCAGTGTGTGGCGTGCAGCAGTGTGTGGCGTGCAGCAGTGTGTGGCGTGCAGTGGCGTGCAGCAGTGTGTGGCGTGCAGCAGTGTGTGGCGTGCAGTGGCGTGCAGCAGTGTGCGGCATGCAGCAGTGTGTGGCATGCAGCAGTGTGTGGCGTGCAGCAGTGTGTGGCGTGCAGCAGTGTGTGGCGTGCAGCAGTGTGTGGCGTGCAGCAGTGTGTGGCGTGCAGCAGTGTGTGGCGTGCAGCAGTGTGTGGCGTGCAGCAGTGTGTGGCGTGCAGTGGCGTGCAGCAGTGTGCGGCATGCAGCAGTGTGTGGCGTGCAGCAGTGTGTGGCGTGCAGCAGTGTGTGGCGTGCAGCAGTGTGTGGCGTGCAGCAGTGTGTGGCATGCAGCAGTGTGTGGCATGCAGCAGTGTGTGGCGTGCAGCAGTGTGCGGCATGCAGCAGTGTGCGGCGTGCAGCAGTGTGAGGCGTGCAGCAGTGTGCGGCGTGCAGCAGTGTGCGGTGTGCAGCAGTGTGCGGCGTGCAGCAGTGTGTGGCGTGCAGCAGTGTGTGGCGTGCAGTGGCGTGCAGCAGTGTGTGGCGTGCAGCAGTGTGTGGCGTGCAGCAGTGTGTGGCGTGCAGCAGTGTGTGGCGTGCAGCAGTGTGTGGCGTGCAGCAGTGTGCGGCATGCAGCAGTGTGTGGCGTGCAGCAGTGTGTGGCGTGCAGCAGTGTGTGGCGTGCAGCAGTGTGTGGCGTGCAGCAGTGTGCGGCGTGCAGCAGTGTGTGGCATGCAGCAGTGTGTGGCGTGCAGCAGTGTGTGGCGTGCAGCAGTGTGTGGCGTGCAGTGGCGTGCAGCAGTGTGCGGCATGCAGCAGTGTGTGGCGTGCAGCAGTGTGTGGCGTGCAGCAGTGTGCGGTGTGCAGCAGTGTGTGGCGTGCAGCAGTGTGTGGCGTGCAGCAGTGTGCGGCGTGCAGCAGTGTGTGGCGTGCAGCAGTGTGTGGCGTGCAGCAATGTGTGGCATGCAGTGGCGTGCAGTAGTGTGTGGCGTGCAGCAGTGTGTGGCGTGCAGCAGTGTGCGGCGTGCAGCAGTGTGAGGCGTGCAGCAGTGTGTGGCGTGCAGCAGTGTGTGGCGTGCAGCAGTGTGTGGCGTGCAGTGGCGTGCAGCAGTGTGTGGCGTGCAGCAGTGTGTGGCGTGCAGCAGTGTGCGGCGTGCAGCAGTGTGCGGCGTGCAGCAGTGTGAGGCGTGCAGCAGTGTGTGGCGTGCAGCAGTGTGTGGCGTGCAGCAGTGTGTGGCGTGCAGTGGCGTGCAGCAGTGTGCGGCATGCAGCAGTGTGTGGCGTGCAGCAGTGTGCGGCGTGCAGCAGTGTGCGGCGTGCAGCAGTGTGAGGCGTGCAGCAGTGTGCGGCGTGCAGCAGTGTGAGGCGTGCAGCAGTGTGTGGCGTGCAGCAGTGTGCGGCGTGCAGCAGTGTGTGGCGTGCAGCAGTGTGTGGCGTGCAGCAGTTTGCGGCGTGCAGCAGTGTGTGGCATGCAGCAGTGTGTGGCGTGCAGCAGTGTGTGGCGTGCAGTGGCGTGCAGCAGTGTGCGGCGTGCAGCAGTGTGCGGCGTGCAGCAGTGTGCGGCGTGCAGCAGTGTGAGGCGTGCAGCAGTGTGCGGCGTGCAGCAGTGTGAGGCGTGCAGCAGCGTGTGGCGTGCAGCAGTGTGTGGCGTGCAGCAGTGTGCGGCGTGCAGCAGTGTGCGGCGTGCAGCAGTGTGCGGCGTGCAGCAGTGTGAGGCGTGCAGCAGTGTGTGGCGTGCAGCAGTGTGTGGCATGCAGCAGTGTGTGGCGTGCAGTGGCGTGCAGCAGTGTGCGGCATGCAGCAGTGTGTGGCGTGCAGCAGTGTGCGGCGTGCAGCAGTGTGCGGCGTGCAGCAGTGTGAGGCGTGCAGCAGTGTGTGGCGTGCAGCAGTGTGAGGCGTGCAGCAGTGTGTGGCGTGCAGCAGTGTGTGGCGTGCAGCAGTGTGTGGTGTGCAGCAGTGTGTGGCGTGCAGCAGTGTGCGGCGTGCAGCAGTGTGAGGCGTGCAGCAGTGTGTGGCGTGCAGCAGTGTGTGGCGTGCAGCAGTGTGTGGCGTGCAGTGGCGTGCAGCAGTGTGCGGCATGCAGCAGTGTGTGGCGTGCAGCAGTGTGAGGCGTGCAGCAGTGTGCGGCATGCAGCAGTGTGCGGCGTGCAGCAGTGTGCGGCGTGCAGCAGTGTGTGGCGTGCAGCAGTGTGCGGCGTGCAGCAGTGTGCGGCGTGCAGCAGTGTGCGGCGTGCAGCAGTGTGTGGCGTGCAGCAGTGTGTGGCGTGCAGTGGCGTGCAGCAGTGTGTGGCGTGCAGCAGTGTGTGGCGTGCAGCAGTGTGTGGCGTGCAGCAGTGTGCAGCGTGCAGCAGTGTGTGGCGAGCAGCAGTGTGTGGCGTGCAGCAGTGTGTGGCGTGCAGCAGTGTGCGGCGTGCAGCAGTGTGCGGTGTGCAGCAGTCTCGCATTTGTGAAAGTTAGAGTTTTTAGCATTGAAATCTAATGTTTTTTTACTTTAGTCTGTTCATTTGCAGAGGAGTGATTATATTTGCATAGCGCTACTGCCATTTATATGACGTTGTGGCGCTGGAGAACCTGGAACTAGGTTATAAGGGAGGGGAGACAAGAGTGATAGGTGCGTGAAAAATAAGTAACAAAATCCTTGAAAAAACAAACACATAGGTAATGCAAGATTAAGTAAAGCATGTGAAATCTAGTCAGGAACAACATGTTTACTTTAAAGGTTTTGGTTAGTTAGAGCCAAACGCAATTTACCGGCAGCCCAGAACTGCTCGCCTCTATCTAATGTGCTGAACCACCATACTCAAACTGTGAATTCACTCCAAAATACGATGACAATGACAGCGACATTAAAGGAGGAGGGAGTGGGAGGGGGGAGTGGGGGCGGGCCGCAGTTGTAAAAGGCAGGGAGAGGGTGAGATTGAGGAAGGGAAAGATAGGGATCAAAGGAAAAAACAAGGGGGTGGCAAATGGTGTGCACTTTGATGTCCTCAGTGTCCGCACGGCTCACTGAGGACATCAAAGCAAGTGATCAGGCAGTGCTTTTCAGGCTGCCAAATGGTGCGCGCGCCTGGGGCACATGCACTGTATTCGGAGGCCTGAAAAGCCACTGTTTGCACTTCAAAAACTCGCTTACTATAAGTCTCGCCAGAGCAGCGCTAAAGCGCTGTCTCAGGCGAGACCTAAAAAGAACCATTGATGGACAGAATGCTGAACAATGTCAAACATTCACCCTCGGTACAGAGATCCGGGCCTACATCCATTGTTTTTTTGCTCACCACGCCATTCCAGTTTGGGCCCAGCCATATGCAAATCAGTCTTGACCCTGTTCCTCATGGAACACTCCAGCCCGTACTGCCAATCCAGGTCCTCTTTGGACCGGAAACAAGCATCCTGAAACCCAGCCGCAGCCGGCACAGGTAAGCATGGTGGTGCGGCGGGGCGGGGCGCGGCTGGGGGGAAGCCGACAGACAACAGAATAGGTATTATTTATTTATCTAATTATACCTATTCTGTTGCCTGTCGACATCCCCCACTCCCACCCCGCCGCCCTACTGCACTTACCTGTGCCAGCCGCCGCTGCTTAATCCGGGTTTGGTGTATCACCCCTCATCGAAATGAGGCAGCTCATCCTTCTCGTTTTATACTACCACTGCATGGAACGCACTCTCCTTTTATCTAAACCTGGTTGTTTTATTTGGCAAAGCCAGTAACTTCCTATCACAGGTAGTCAATGAGCCTTAAGAGCCGGGATACTCTTTGAGTAGCTGTGTGCTCTATAAAACCTAGACTGATTGATTGATTGAAATGTTATAAAAACAAAGATTTTAATAGGATCAAAGCAAACCCAGACACTTTACTTAGTGATTTTGTACGGTATATTCTTATCAGTAAAACTGTATGTTTGTGCCAATCTTATTGCCCTTTCAATGGAAAAAGTGTTTTTTGTAAATGAAAATGCGTTACCATACCATGCTTTAGTAATATATTTGTAACCGTGTGCTCTAAAAAGCACTACTGCTCCCCACCACACCCTTACAACTCCCCTGATGAACTGTCGGGGCTCATTCTCTATACTTGTTCTTTGTGTGACACTTGCATTTTTCACAATCCCTATGTGACTTCGGTGATGTGACATTGATGCCAGCAACCCCACTCCGAAAACTGTACCATCACTATTGTGATGGTGAATGAGTCGAAGTCATGGGTACAATAGATGCAAAGCAACACCGGAAATGATATAGCAGTATGGGTGAACTGTTTAACCCTCTGCGGGTGGACGAGTCAGTCCTCAGTGAAAGCTTCAGCTGAGCAGGAAATGATGTAGACGTTTGACTGTTGCCGTGAATGACTCATAACCTTGGGTTCAAAGTGCAATACACCAAGCAAAGCAGGAAGTGGCGGTGCACATCTGGTTCTCGGGATAAAAAGGGCAGAGTGACACATTTCAACTTTCATTATTTTCAGCTTGCCAATGTTTTTAATTATGAGACTAGCGAAACCGATAAATGCAATGAGTAAACAAAATTGGAAGCAGAGATGCGTACTTTTATTTATTTATTATTCGCAAACAGCTTCGAGCAGACTTAGATCTTGCATTTCCACAGAAGCAAATATCTCAGCCTACAATTGAGCTATTATGGCAGGGATTTCACAATCCGGCCTTTTTCTCTGAAAGAGCGTTCTTGTTCCTGCCAGAAATAGAATCCCGCGGCTCAAAATGAGTTAAAAACATTCCTCACAATTTTCAGGAATTCATTGTCTATCCAACAAACTCTAAAGCAGTTACTGAAGAGAAAAAAACATTGCTGCATCTGCCTGTATGTGCACTGGGAGACTTCATAACCTCCTGTATGTGCAGACAGAATGTGGGTGTGCAATGCATGGTGTGAGCTTTTTATCTGAGTCTACACAGAGAGTGTTCTGAATGAGTCTAGAAGGGCCTCTATGGGCAAGGAGTAAGGGCACTGGGTAAGTCTAGAGCCTACTGCGAGTGTGCACAACGAGTGGCTGTGCATTTAGTTTACTCTTTGTGATTCTTGAGTTGTCTCGGTGTACATGCAAAGTGCTCCTAATTAATCTACAACTTTTATGTGCACAACGTAATGGTACACTGAGAGACCCTAAGGCACGGAATGCGCCTAGAACTATAAGCGTGTGCCTTCAGTGAGCGTCAATCTTTCAGTGTGCTCACTGAGGGAGTCTGTATGTGACCGTGAGTGCACACCGAGTGAGTATCTGCACCAAGTGAATCTGGATCGGTACAGGCAGTGATTTTGGGACTGCCGGTGTATGCACTGTGTCTGTACCTGATGTTTTATGCACTGAGTTAGTCCAGAGCTTCCTGTTTGAGAATGGAGTGAAAGTTCTTCTAGTACATCCGTGTTTCCACTGCTTAATCTTTCCTCTCATGCCTGGATCTCTTGACCCTGGCTAGTCACCCCTGCCTACCTCTAGCCTACCCCAGCCTACACTGCATGTTGCTGCCGCGTTATTCGACCCACTTACAGGCCCTGGGTCCCCTGTACCCCATCTAGCTGCTCCCTGCCACCTTCCACTTGCCTCCGTCTTTTCTCACAAATGCCTCCCTACAGCCTGCCCCCCTCCTTCAGCTGCCTGCATCCTCCACAGGGGCATCTCTAGAAGTGATTTTAAGTGATGAGGGGCACAAACTGGGCTACAGAGAAAACTGGTGGGGCAATTTACAAAGGGTTATCATAAAGAGTCTGTGCAAATGTAAATATTATATATATATACGTTAAAGTTAAGCTTAGATTTCACTTGTAAATACCATAGAAATTCAGCAGCTATAGTTACCTGAGCTAATTATAACTTACAGCCCCGCAGTGCACTGCTTATGACCTCACATATTACATCACTCATGACATGGTCAGTGACATCATTGATGACATCACTGATGACATCTTAAATGTGGGACGCAACTGATAGTAGTTTCAGCTTGTACGGGCCCGGGAGTTTTGTATTTGTGATTTAAAGACACTGTGTCAATTGCAACATCGTAATAACATCATTCTGAGGACAAAGTGGGGCTTAGTAAACTACAACTACAATAATGCCTCTCATTGGAGCAAATCATATCAATAGCAATTGAGAAAGGGCGGAGGTGAAGCACAATATTGCACCTGAATTGATCCTACAGGACTCGATGGAACTCCCTCTTGCCGACACAAACATAATACATGACACAAACAACCCTGTTCCTTGCAATAAATCGAGGCCACTTGTAGATCACCACACTAGTTTAGATACTGGTAATCTTAGTACTGGGTCTAACAACCAAGGTCAGGGAAGGACATCATCATGCAAAGTATTATTCTGGAAGGTGGCGGGCCTGCTCGCAAAATTTTCTAACCCCGCATGGATAGACTTTGTAGAAGCTTTTGATTTATTAAGTTTTCAGGAAACCTGGATGACAGTATGCTACATATTAACGGATACAAAACATTTCACACACTGGCAGTACCATCTAGTCATGGGAGGAAGAAGGGAGGTTTATGTATTGATGTTTCTCACAGGATGAATGTTAAAAAATGTGAACTCACGGTCTCAAATACTTATTATCAGGTACCGAAATTGTATATCAACAGCACGCACTGTACCGCTCTTCTGAACTTTTATAATTTCCCAAAAGATCAGGCAGAGGTGGTTTCGAGGCACCTACAGAAGGAAATGCACATTATGCAGATGGAGATACATAAGGATATCTGTGTAATCTGGGGAGGGGATTTTAACACCGTGCAATGCTGATAGAGGTATATGAGGGCTATTGCCTGATGATGGGACTGATGCCACCCACTTCCTGCATTCTCCTTTCGGGGATCAATTAAATACCATTATATAATTTGCTGATATGGGTATTGCTAATGAACTATGTTTGCCCCCAATACCGTTTAGCTGTACCTTTAACGGACGAGGGTTGTATTCTATTATTCATTACTGTTGGACAGGCCTCACAGACGGCTCGCTCCCTCCCCGCTCGACAAGGCCCGAACTCCGGCCCACCTGGCATATCCCCGCGACAAGCACCTGTACTCCGTCTCCCGACGGACCCTCTGCCCTCGGACCCCTACTCATCACGGGGTCCAGCCCCACCGGCTTTCCCGGCCGGGTCAAGCCGCCATCTTGGGCCCTGCACCACACGGCCGCATGGCCTCCCCTCGACCCTAACCCCGGGCCTGGCCGGCCCCGACATCCCGGCACCACTATCCGCCCAGGAGGTGAGCGGACCACTTGGCAGGTCAATGGGAGACCGAAGTGTCAAGGGCTCTCCCCCGCCAGGTGCCGATCGCCCCCAGCTCCCCCAGGCACTGGCTCCACCCCCTGCTGGGTGTCTGGACACCTTCATCCCGGACCCTCCGACCTCCAAGTGCGAGGGTCCGGACATCAAAGGGCACCAGCCCTATAACTGAGGCAGCTCCGGAGCAAGAAGGCAGTTGTATCCTGGAGTCGAGAGACACCGAGTGAACTCAACCCTGACGGTCTACTGGCGCTGCCGTAGCCCGCTCTTGTGAACCATCGTCCTGCCTGCTGGCGCTGCCGCGGCCTTCTGCAACAAGTCATCTTCCAGGGACCTGCTGGCGCTGCCGCGGCCCGTTGTAACGACCATCCTCACCGGGACCTGCTGGCGCTGCCGCGGCCCTTCTGCAACATTCATCTTCCTGGGACCTGCTGGCGCTGCCGCGGCCCGTTGTAACGACCATCCTCACCGGGACCTGCTGGCGCTGCCGCGGCCTTCTGCAACATTCATCTTCCTGGGACCTGCTGGCGCTGCCGCGGCCCGTTGTATCGACCATCCACACCGGGACCTGCTGGCGCTGCCGCGGCCCATACCACCTAACCACCAAGCTCGAGGATTGTGAGCTCATCATCACCTCAACCGAACTACCTGATTGGTAAATAGACTGTCCCGCTACCCCCTTCCCTACCTTGCGAGACTCTAATCGAGGGGACCCCTGAGTCCAGACCTCCTTGTACCAGTTCACCGTACCTTAAATAAGTGCCTATAAAGGTCACTGAACCTTATCCGTGTGTGGTATTCGTCTGTGGGGGGGAAGTTACTTGTCTGTACGATCGCTGGAGACGGCTCTCCCCGGAGACCTCTCCTCCTGACCCCGGCCGACCCTCCCGGTCCGTCTACCTTTTCTAACATTGGTGGCAGCGGTGGGATCCGAATCAACGCGTAATCGTACAGAGAGTAGCTCGCCCCACGACAAAGCACAATGTCGACCAAAGATAGCAGCTCCACCGAGAAGTTCCAAATGGAGAAATTAGAAGAATACAACCACCGCGAACTGAGACAATTTTGCATAGAACTTGGCATTGCTACCACCGGCCTGAGTACCAAGGATGATCTGAAGCGCGCTCTTGAGTCGTGGACAGAAACTGGGGTCGCAAGACCCTCCGACCAAAGCAGCGTCACACCAGACCAAAACAGCATCGCACCAGAGGAGAACGCCACGACTCCCGAGGAGCGGGGAACGGGCCTCTCACAGGAGGAGATACGAGAAAGAGACAGAGTCAGACTACACGAATTAGAGATGGCACGACTCAAGATGGATGGAGAGCTCAAGTTAGCTGAACAGAAACTCAACCTCGAGCATATGCGGCTGCGAGAGGAACGAGAAGAAAAGCAGAGACAGAGAGAGCTGGAAGAGAAAAAAATAACGCTCGAGCACGAGCGTCAACTGGCGGAAATAGAACTGCGCAAACAGAATAAGGAACTGGGGGTGCCTGAGCGACCACACACCCCGGGACCAATCGAGAAAAAAGTTCACATCCCCAAGGATGTGGTCCGCGAGTATGTCCGAGAAGACGACATACAACAGTGGTTCAAAGCCTATGAGATCGCAATGACCTCCCACCGGATCGACCGGAGTGATTGGGGAGCCGGACTTTGGGGGAGATTTATCAACGAGGGTCGCGATGCCCTGCTGCAGCTCCCCGATCACCAAATGTCGTCCTACGACCACATGAAGGCTGCCCTCCTCACCCGCTACGGCCTCACGCCCGAGATGTACCGCCAGAGGTTCAGAGATTGCACCCGGATCCCAGGTACAACTTGGGTGGAATACGTGAACTATTTCAGCCGGGCCTTCGAGGGTTGGATCAAGGGAAGTCAGGTCACCACCTACGAGCAACTCTTCAACCTTATGGTATGGGAACACCTGTCAAACAACTGTTTCGTCGAGCTCAGGCAGCACCTACTCGACAGTAAGCTGACTGACCCCCGGCAGCTCGCCGCCGAAGCTGACCGGTGGGAAAGCACCCGGGTGGGCCGGAAAGGGCCACACGACCAGAACAGAAGCCACCAAGGCCAGCACCGTCCTCGGGGAGGAGGAGGGGGCCAGGGGCGAGGGAGAGACGCCTTACCAGCAACACCCGTGGCCAGCACCCCGCCTCCGGCCGGCCGGGGCAACCCCCCGTTGCGGCCTGGGTACCGAGCCAACGTCATGTGCCACCGGTGCCAGCGAGTAGGCCACTACGCCAACGATCCGAACTGCCCGCTGAACCAAACACCCAAGCCCCGCCAGGTAGCTGCCGCTGCCCTGGGGGAAGAGCAGTCGTCGGAGGGACCCGAGGAGTATGAGCCGGACCAGCAGGGGTGGGAACCGGCCGCCATGGTCCTGGCATGCTTAGGGGGAAGAGACATGGTTCCGCGGGCTCCCCTACCCGCCAACACCAGAAAATACGGTCAGTGGGTGACCATTAATGGACAGAGAGCCGAGGCCTTGCGCGACACCGGCGCCAGCGTGACGGCCGTCCGCTGTCACCTGGTGAAGCCCGAGCAGATCCTGCCGAACATTCTCTGCCCCGTCCGCTCGGCAGATAACTCTGAGAGCATGTGTAAGATGGCCTGCGTCCCGTTTGAATGGGGAGGGGTCTCCGGCCTACTGAAAGTGACGGTCCGGGACGATGCCCCCGTGGACTGCCTCCTGGGGAATGACCTCGAGAGTTCCCCGTGGGCCACCGTCGAGAGAAGAGAGCACTTGGGGATGCTGGGCCTTCCAGACTGGGCCTGCATAACCACCCGATCCATGGCCGGCCGTGCCGCCCCCCGTTCAGAAGAAACCGAATGGCCAGCACCTCCGCCCCCGGTTGCCCCCGTAGAGGACAACGGCGAGTCCGACCTCCCGGACCAGACTACCGAAGAAGACGCGCAACCCCAGGACCTTCCGGATCTGGCTCAGTGGCGGCAAGAAGGGGGGCCCACCCAAGAACAGTTCCGCCAGGAGCAAAAGACCTGTCCTTCCCTCGAGGGACTCCGCCAACAAGCCAGTACCCAAAACGCCGGGGACACCACCGGAACCCACTGGGTCTACTGGGATAACGACCTGCTCTACAGCGAGCAAAGGATCGCCGAGCTGGGGGCCGGTCGAGTTCTGGTGGTACCGCTCCGCTTCCGAGACTTTCTGCTCAACCTAGCCCACGATGTCCCCCTGGCTGGACACCTGGGCCAGGATAAAACGTACAGTCGACTGGTGACCCACTTTTTCTGGCCGAAAATGAGGAATGACGTCCTGAACCACTGCCGATCGTGCCCCACATGCCAAGCCAGCGGGAAGAGTGGCCGGAAGCTGAAGGCCCCTCTACAACCCTTCCCGGTGGTCACCACCCCGTTCGAAAGGGTGGAGATAGACATTGTGGGACCTCTGGCCCCCCTAACGACCCCTCCAGACGTCTTCAAACACATCCTGGCCTTACGAAACCAGACCCGGCGCTTCAGGGAGATGGCCAAGGCGAACCTCGAGGCCAGCCAGGAGGACATGAAGAGGTGGTATGATCACAATGCCTCCTCCGTTGAATTCGAGCCTGGGCAGCAAGTATGGGTGATGTCCCCCACCGAACCGTGTGCCCTGCAAGATAAGTGGACGGGGCCCTTCAAAGTGGTCGAGCGCAAAAGCCCCGTCACTTACCTCATCGACATGGGGTCCTCCCGGAACCCCCTTCGGGTCCTCCACACCAACCGGCTCAAACCGCACTTTGTGCGCTCCGAACTAAGCCTCTTGATGGCTACAGACAGTGGCACGGAAGAAGACTCCGAGCCCCTCCCGGATCTCCTGAAGGCTCAGGAGAAGGACGGCTCCGTGGACGGGGTCCGGCTCTCTGACGCCCTCACTTCGGAGCAACGCCAGGACTGCCGAAACCTCCTGCTGCAGTTCGCTGCCCTGTTCTCCCTCACCCCCGGGGTCACCCCCTGGTGTTTGCACGACGTAGACACCGGGGACAGTCCCCCTGTCCGGCACCGGGCCTACCGCGTACCAGATCGGGTACGGGCCTGCATACAGGAGGAAGTGGCCAAGATGCTCACGATCGGGGTCATCGAGCCCTCGGACAGTCCCTGGGCCAGTCCGGTCGTACTAGTTCCCAAGGCCGCTGCCCCCGGCTCCGCTCCTGAACTGAGATTCTGCGTCGACTACCGGGGCTTGAACGCTGTCACCCGGACCGACGCTCATCCCATCCCCCGAGCAGACGAGCTGATCGACCGGCTGGGGGCCGCCCGCTACCTCAGTATCTTCGACCTAACGGCGGGCTACTGGCAGATCGGCCTCACCCCCAGGGCTCAGGAACGGTCAGCCTTCTCTACCCCCGATGGCCACTATCAGTTTAAGGTCATGCCCTTTGGCATGAAGAATGCCCCCGCCACGTTCCAACGCCTTGTGAACCAGGTCTTGGCGGGGCTTGAAGAATTCAGCGCTGCCTACCTGGACGATATCGCTGTATACAGCCGCCACTGGTCCGACCACCTCCGTCACCTCCAAGAGGTCCTACAAGCCCTCCAGCGGGCCGGCCTCACCATTAAGGCCGGCAAGTGCCAGATTGGCCAAGGGTCTGTGACCTACCTTGGGCACCAAGTGGGGAGCGGGCTGGTGGCCCCACTACAACTTAAGATTGCTGCCATCCAGTCCTGGCAGCCCCCCGTCACCCAGACCGAGGTCCGAGCCTTCTTGGGGCTCACCGGCTACTACCGGCGGTTCGTGAAGGACTACGGCAGCATCGTGGGGCCCCTCACGGGTCTCACATCCAAGAACCAGCCAAAGCGGGTCAATTGGACTCCTGATTGTCAAGCGGCCTTCGAGGAGCTGAAGGCCGCCCTGTGCACCGCCCCGGTACTCCAGGCCCCCGATTACAGTCGGGAATTTGTGGTGCAGACCGACGCCTCCGACCACGGCATCGGAGCCGTCCTCTCTCAGTTGAACCCCGAAGGTCATGACCAGCCGGTGGCCTTCATCAGTCGACGTCTCCTGGCCCGAGAACAGCGTTGGAGCACCATCGAGAGGGAGGCATTTGCAGTAGTGTGGGCCCTCAAAAAGCTCCGACCCTATCTCTTCGGTACCCACTTCCGGGTACAGACTGACCATCGACCCCTGCAATGGCTGATGCAGATGCGGGGGGAGAACCCAAAACTCTTGCGCTGGTCCATCTCCCTGCAGGGAATGGACTTCACCGTGGAGCACCGACCAGGCCAAGACCACGCCAACGCGGATGGCCTGTCCCGCTTTTTCCGCCTCGACGAAGAGAGTCCCCAAGGAGATGGGTGACTCTCCCCGCCTTCAGCTGGGGGGGACGCATGTTGGACAGGCCTCACAGACGGCTCGCTCCCTCCCCGCTCGACAAGGCCCGAACTCCGGCCCACCTGGCATATCCCCGCGACAAGCACCTGTACTCCGTCTCCCGACGGACCCTCTGCCCTCGGACCCCTACTCATCACGGGGTCCAGCCCCACCGGCTTTCCCGGCCGGGTCAAGCCGCCATCTTGGGCCCTGCACCACACGGCCGCATGGCCTCCCCTCGACCCTAACCCCGGGCCTGGCCGGCCCCGACATCCCGGCACCACTATCCGCCCAGGAGGTGAGCGGACCACTTGGCAGGTCAATGGGAGACCGAAGTGTCAAGGGCTCTCCCTCGCCAGGTGCCGATCGCCCCCAGCTCCCCCAGGCACTGGCTCCACCCCCTGCTGGGTGTCTGGACACCTTCATCCCGGACCCTCCGACCTCCAAGTGCGAGGGTCCGGACATCAAAGGGCACCAGCCCTATAACTGAGGCAGCTCCGGAGCAAGAAGGCAGTTGTATCCTGGAGTCGAGAGACACCGAGTGAACTCAACCCTGACGGTCTACTGGCGCTGCCGTAGCCCGCTCTTGTGAACCATCGTCCTGCCTGCTGGCGCTGCCGCGGCCTTCTGCAACAAGTCATCTTCCAGGGACCTGCTGGCGCTGCCGCGGCCCGTTGTAACGACCATCCTCACCGGGACCTGCTGGTGCTGCCGCGGCCCTTCTGCAACATTCATCTTCCTGGGACCTGCTGGCGCTGCCGCGGCCCGTTGTAACGACCATCCTCACCGGGACCTGCTGGCGCTGCCGCGGCCTTCTGCAACATTCATCTTCCTGGGACCTGCTGGCGCTGCCGCGGCCCGTTGTATCGACCATCCACACCGGGACCTGCTGGCGCTGCCGCGGCCCATACCACCTAACCACCAAGCTCGAGGATTGTGAGCTCATCATCACCTCAACCGAACTACCTGATTGGTAAATAGACTGTCCCGCTACCCCCTTCCCTACCTTGCGAGACTCTAATCGAGGGGACCCCTGAGTCCAGACCTCCTTGTACCAGTTCACCGTACCTTAAATAAGTGCCTATAAAGATCACTGAACCTTATCCGTGTGTGGTATTCGTCTGTGGGGGGGAAGTTACTTGTCTGTATGATCGCTGGAGACGGCTCTCCCCGGAGACCTCTCCTCCTGACCCCGGCCGACCCTCCCGGTCCGTCTACCTTTTCTAACAATTACATACTAGTACTGTTGGAAGGCGTTCCCCGGGGAGGCTGCGGAATGTGTTCCTGACCACCCTGAGGCCCACCTTTCCCAGAGTTAGGCCGAGCAAGAGCAGGGAGGCCCTTCCTGGAAGGGTCTCGCACCTAGGATCGCACACGCTACGCTTCTCTCTTCTGCGGATAGAGGGACACCACACAGTAATTCGTTGTAAGACAATAGACTTTTATCGGTAGTTGTCAGGGATCTTTATGATCCGGAAGGCAGGTGCAGAATTGATGCCACAAGCGGCAGCGATCTCGTGATGAGGGAAAAGGGGTAGCGGGACAGTCTTTGAATCAGTGTCTCTGCGAGGTATCCGGCGCACAGCTCTCAATCCTCGAGCTGAGGGGATATTGCTTCTCTCTGCAATCTCTGCCGTTTCTCTTGGAGGAGCGGGCCACGAGTCACTCAGCAGGCACCGGAGGTTCGTAGTTCGGGGAGCCGCGACGGCGTCAGCAGGGCTCAGATGGTTCAGAGTTCGGGGAGCCGCGACAGCGTCAGCAGGGCTCAGATGGTTCAGAGTTCGGGGAGCCACGACAGTGTCAGCAGGGCTCAGATGGTTCAGAGTTCGGGGAGCCGCGACAGCGTCAGCGTCAGCAGGGCTTAGATGGTTCAGAGTTCGGGGAGCCGCGACAGCGTCAGCAGGGCTCAGATGGTTCAGAGTTCGGGGAGCCGCGACAGCGTCAGCAGGGCTCAGATGGTTCAGAGTTCAGGTAGCGTTCTTCTGTTCGGGGAGCGATCGAGCCGCGACCAAGTCCGCAGGCTCTCGTCAGTCCAGGTCTTCTCTGCCTCTCCTCCCTTCAGCACCCCTTGTTATACTTCCCCTCCTCTTTGAAGTCCGGAGTCCTCGCGGAGAGGGGTCTGGTGCCTGGGGGGCGGTGTGTCGGGGTTTCCTGTCGCTCGGCCCCTTGATCTGTTCAGGTGGGTCTGGGAGGGACTCCAGACACCCAGCAGGCGAGGCGCCCGCTCACCGGGGGCCTAGTGGTCGATCGAAATCTCCCTCGGGGGAGAGACCAGAGGTGTGACAGGGTCGGCGCCTCTCAGTCTGGTTTGGGGGGGGGTTTCGTTCTCCCTCGGCCGGGCATGCGCGTTGGGGATCTGGTCGGCCCTCGGGATGTTGGTCCACGGAAGCCGGGAGGCCGTGCCCACGAGGTTCGGCGTGGTTGTAGTGTAACTTGCTGGTCGGGAGGGCCCACGCCACGAGGCCGGTCTCACACGTGCCCCCCCCAGCTGAAAGGCGGGGAGAACTACCCATCCACTTGGGAGTTCTCCTCGCTGAAGCGGAAGAATCGGGACAGGCCGTCCGCGTTGGCGTGGTCAGTCCCGGGGCGATGTTCCACAGTGAAATCCATCCCCTGGAGAGAGATGGACCAGCGTAGCAGCTTGGGGTTTTCCCCTCGCATCTGCATCAACCACCGCAGGGGTCGATGATCTGTTTGTACTCGGAAGTGTGTTCCGAACAGGTAGGGCCGTAGCTTTTTGAGGGCCCAGACTACTGCGAACGTCTCTCGTTCAATTGTGCTCCACCGCTGTTCCCGGGGCAGTAACCTTCGGCTGATGAAGGCTATGGGCTGATCTATGCCTTTGTCGTCGTACTGTGAGAGGACTGCCCCGATGCCGTGTTCCGAGGCGTCCGTCTGGACCACAAACTCCTGGGCGTAGTCGGGTGCTTTGAGCACTGGGGCCGCGCACATTGCGGCCTTTAGGGTGTCGAACGCCTTCTGGCAGGAGGGAGTCCAGTGTATTTTCTTGGGGTGTTTTTTGGAGGTTAGTTCTGTGAGAGGGCCTGCGATGCTGCCATAGTTTTTAATAAACCTTCGGTAGTAGCCGGTGAGGCCCAGGAAGGCCCGGACTTCCGTTTGGGTTGCAGGGGGTTCCCAGGACAAGATGGCGTCGATCTTCGGTTGGAGGGGGGCGACCTGCCCACTCCCCACCTGGTGCCCCAGATAGGTTACGGAGCCGTGCCCAATTTGACATTTGCTAGCTTTGACGGTGAGGCCGGCTCGGCGCAGAGCCAGCAGGACTTGACGGAGGTGCTGGAGGTGCTCGGTCCATTGGGAGCTGAAGACCGCTATGTCGTCGAGGTATGCTGCGCTGAACCCCTCTAGTCCGGACAGGACCCTGTTCACCAGCCGCTGGAAGGTGGCCGGGGCATTCTTCATTCCGAACGGCATCACCCTAAAGCGGTAGTGCCCATCCGGGGTGGAGAAGGCGGAGCGCTCTTTGGCTCCCTCGGTGAGGGCAATCTGCCAGTACCCACTGGTCAGGTCGAAGGTGCTGAGGTAGCGGGCGGCCCCAAGGCGGTCAATGAGTTCGTCGGCACGGGGGATAGGGTGGGCGTCTGCTCGGGTGACCGCATTGAGGCCTCGGTAGTCCACGCAAAACCTCAGCTCGGGGGCAACACCCAGGGTAGTCGCTTTCGGAACCAGGACTACCGGGCTGGCACAGGGGCTGTCGGAGGGTTCAATCACCCCGAGGTCTAACATCTTTGCCACCTCGGTCTGGATGCAGGTCCGGACCCGATCAGGGACCCGGTAGGCCCGATGTCTCACTGGCGGGCTGTCTCCGGTGTCCACGTCGTGGACACACCAGCTGGTGACCCCGGGGGTCAGGGAGAAGAGATCCGCGAACTGCCCTAGTAGCTGGCGGCAGTCGTCGGTCTGTTGGGCTGTGAGGGCGGTTGACAGTCTCACTCCCTCCACGGATCCATCGGTTTCCTTCGCCCCCAGGGGGTCTGGAAGGGGCTCGGTGTCTTCTTCGGCCCCATCGTCGGTGGCCAGGAGTAGACTTAATTCGGTCCGTACAAAGTTGGGCTTGAGGCGGTTCACGTGGAGAACCCGGAGGGGGTTCCGCGGGGACTGCACATCGATGAGATATGTGACTTGGCTCTTCCGCTCGACCACCTTGAAGGGCCCAGTCCATTTATCTTGGAGAGCGCAGGGTCTCACCGGGGCCATGACCCAGACTTGTTGGCCCGGCTGAAACTCGACCAGCGTAGCATTCTGGTCATACCAGCGCTTCATTTCTTCTTGACTGGCCTCGAGGTTTGCTTCTGCGAGTTCCCTGAATTTTCGGGTCTGGTTGCGGAGCGCCAAGATGTATCGGAACACGTCCGGAGGGGTCCCCCGGGGGGTTGTTTCCCACCCCTCCTTGACCAGGCTCAGGGGTCCTCGGACGGGGTGCCCATATAATAGTTCGAATGGGCTGAACCCCAGGTATTTTTGGGGAACCTCTCGGTAGGCGAACAGGAGACATGGGAGGAGGACGTCCCACCTCCGGCGTAGGGGTTCCTCGAGGCCCATGATCATTCCTTTCAGCGTTTTGTTAAAGCGCTCGACTAGTCCGTTTCCTTGGGGGTGGTACGGGGTGGTGAATTTGTACGATACTCCGCACTGCTGCCAGAGGGATTTCATATAACGGGAGATAAAGTTCGTACCCCGGTCACTCACGACTTCGCGGGGGAACCCCATGCGGGAGAAGATCCCCATCAAGGCCCGGCCCACCACGGGGGCCGTCACGGTGCGGAGAGGGATGGCCTCGGGGTAACGGGTGGCATGATCCACTAGGACGAGGATGAACCGGTGGCCCTGGGCGGTCTTGGGGTCCAGTGGTCCCACAATGTCGATTCCTACCCGCTCAAAAGGGGTACTGACGACGGGGAAGGGCTGTAGCAGAGCCTTGCGCTTGCCCCCACTCTTTCTGCTGGCCTGGCACGTGGGGCAGGATTTGCAGTGGGCCTCCACATTTGCTTGCATCTTGGGCCAATAGAAGTGGGTGACGAGCCGTTGGTAGGTCTTATCTTGGCCTAAGTGTCCGGCCAGGGGTACATCATGGGCCAGGCCCAGGAGGAGACTTCGGAAGCGTAGGGGTACCACTAGTACCCAGGCCGATCCCAACTCGGCCGACTTCTGTTCGCTGTACAGGAGGCCGTCCTCCCAGTATACCCAGTGGGTGCCAGTCTGGTCGCCTGCTGCTTGGGCCTCGGCCTGTTGTCGGGGTCCGATGAGGGACGGGCAGGTGGATTGTTCTTGGCAGAATTCTTCACGGGAGGGGCCCCCTTCGCAGGGCCACTGGGCCAGTTCTGGCAGGTCCTCGAGGTGAGTCAGGGCTTCGGGGTCGGAAGGCACTAACCCTTCGTCGGGCGCGGTCGGTTCGTCCAGAAGGGGGTCGTTGGCCTCTGGTGGTGTATTCTGGATCTCGGGGGTGGTGGCGGTGTCTAGCGGCATGGGCTCTTCCCCCTCGGAGGGAGGTGCCCGGAGAGTCATTGAGCGAGTGGTGGCGCATACCCACTCGGGGAGGCCCATCATCTCGAGGTGGGCTCTTCGTTCCACTTGTCCCCACGGGGAGTTCTCAAGGTCATTGCCCAGGAGGCAGTCCACGGGCTGGGAGGTTCGGACCGCCACCTTTAACTTGCCGGTGACTCCCCCCATTCGAAGGGGACTAGGGCCATCCGACAGAGGCTCTCGGAATTGTCTGAGGAGATGACGGGGCAAAAGGCGCCAGGCAGGATCTGATCCTCGGAGATCAGGTGACAATGAACCGCCGTGACACTCGCCCCCGTGTCCCGGAGGCCCTCGATGCAGTGACCGTTGACCGTCACCTGCTGTCGGTACTTCTTCGTGTTGGCGGGCAGGGACGTTCCGGGGACCATCTCTCGATCCCCTAGGGAGACCAAGGCCATGGCGGCTGGTTCCTATTCTTCGGAGTCTTCTATCTCTTCCCCCAGGGCTACGGAGGCCATCTGTCGAGTCGGCGGGGTTGTTGTGGTGGACCGCTGGTACAGGGGACACTGGGGGTCGCTGGCATAGTGTCCGGTCTGTTGGCAGCGGAAGCAGGTGATCCTCACTCGGGGCCCCGGCCTCCCTGGTGGCCCGGTGCTGGCCAGAGGTGGAGCTGGAAAGGGCGGAGATTGTCCTCTGGGAGGGCTGAGCGGGGATCCCCCCGGAAGCTCCCTTTGCCGGCCTTGATTCCCTCCGCCCCTCTGGCGGGGGGGTCCCTGACTGTGGCGACCGTAGTCCCCCACGGGGCCCCGGGAGGCCCGGGTGTTCACCCATCGGTCAGCCTCGACGGCCAGTTTTCGAGGGTCTGTGAGTTTGCTGTCCAGGAGGTGCTGGCGCAGCTCTACGAAGCAATTCGCGGACAAGTGTTCCCATGCGATTAGGTCGAACAGCTCCTCGAAGGTGGAGACCTTGCTGCCCTTGATCCATCCGTCCAAGGCCCGGCTGTAGAAGTTCACGTACTCCACCCACGTGGTACCGGGTATCTTTTTGCAGTCTCTAAACCGTTGCCGGTACATTTCAGGGGTGAGCCCATATCTGGCGACTAGAGCCTCTTTCATGTGACTGTAGGAGTTCATCACGGTGGAGGGCAGGTCCAGCAGGGTATCTCTCCCCTCGCTCAGGAACCGGCCCCACAGCCCAGCCCCCCAGTCCTTCTGCGGGACTCGGTGGGAGGTCATGGCGACTTCGTAGGCCTTGAACCATTGCTGAATATCGTCGTTCTTATAGTATTCTTTCACCACATCTTTGGGGATGTGGACCTTTGGTTCCACGGTGGAGGAGATGGGTTGGGTGTCCGAGGGTCGGGCCTCCGCCTTCTTAGCCTTGAGCTCGATTTCTTTTAGGCTACGTTCGTGCTCTAGTTGGAGTTTTTTCTCGTCGTGTTCTCTCTGTCGTTTCTTTTCCTCTAGTTCTCCTTGTAGGCGTAACTGTTCCACCGCCAGTTTTTTCTCAGCCAGCTTTAGCTCTCCTTCGATTTTTAATTTTGCTATTTCTAGTTCGTGGTTGCGATCTCTTTCTCGGTCCGCTAGTTCCTCTGGGGATAGGCCCCTCTCGGGGGCGCCGTTCCTCCCCGGGTTGCTTCGTGGTTCGTTGGGAGGATCTCCTTCTGTTTGTGTCCGGGGAGTTTCTGCCTCGACCCAGGTTTTTAATGCCCCCTGGAAGTCCTCTTTCGTGCTTAGTCCGGTGGTAGCGATTCCAAAGTCTTTGCAAAATTGTTTCAGTTCTCGGTGTGTATAAGATTCTAACTGGTCTTTTTGGAATGCCGTGCTCGGGTTGGTGCCTGCGGCACCTAGGGAAGTTTCTCCTTCCATCCTTCTTGGTAATGCGTATGTCGTCTACTGCACGATCTCTAGGTGTTGGCTCGGATCCCGTCGCCTGCCACCAAATGTTGGAAGGCGTTCCCCGGGGAGGCTGCGGAATGTGTTCCTGACCACCCTGAGGCCCACCTTTCCCAGAGTTAGGCCGAGAAAGAGCAGGGAGGCCCTTCCTGGAAGGGTCTCGCACCTAGGATCGCACACGCTACGCTTCTCTCTTCTGCGGATAGAGGGACACCACACAGTAATTCGTTGTAAGACAATAGACTTTTATCGGTAGTTGTCAGGGATCTTTATGATCCGGAAGGCAGGTGCAGAATTGATGCCACAAGCGGCAGCGATCTCGTGATGAGGGAAAAGGGGTAGCGGGACAGTCTTTGAATCAGTGTCTCTGCGAGGTATCCGGCGCACAGCTGAGGGGATGTTGCTTCTCTCGGCAATCTCTGCCGTTTCTCTTGGAGGAGCGGGCCGCGAGTCACTCAGCAGGCACCGGAGGTTCGTAGTTCGGGGAGCCGCGACGGCGTCAGCAGGGCTCAGATGGTTCAGAGTTCGGGGAGCCGCGACAGCGTCAGCAGGGCTCAGATGGTTCAGAGTTCGGGGAGCCGCGACAGCGTCAGCAGGGCTCAGATGGTTCAGAGTTCGGGGAGCCGCGACAGCGTCAGCAGGGCTTAGATGGTTCAGAGTTCGGGGAGCCGCGACAGCGTCAGCAGGGCTCAGATGGTTCAGAGTTCGGGGAGCCGCGACAGCGTCAGCAGGGCTCAGATGGTTCAGAGTTCGGGTAGCGTTCTTTTGTTCGGGGAGCGATCGAGCCGCGACCAAGTCCGCAGGCTCTCATCAGTCCAGGTCTTCTCTGCCTCTCCTCCCTTCAGCACCCCTTGTTATACTCCCCCTCCTCTTTGAAGTCCGGAGTCCTCGCGGAGAGGGGTCTGGTGCCTGGGGGGCGGTGTGTCGGGGTTTCCTGTCGCTCGGCCCCTTGATCTGTTCAGGTGGGTCTGGGAGGGACTCCAGACACCCAGCAGGCGAGGCGCCCGCTCACCGGGGGCCTAGTGGTCGATCGAAACCTCCCTCGGGGGAGAGACCAGAGGTGTGACAGGGTCGGCGCCTCTCGGTCTGGTTTGGGGGGGGTTTCGTTCTCCCTCGGCCGGGCATGCGCGTTGGGGATCTGGTCGGCCCTCGGGATGTTGGTCCACGGAAGCCGGGAGGCCGTGCCCACGAGGTTCGGCGTGGTTGTAGTGTAACTTGCTGGTCGGGAGGGCCCACGCAACGAGGCCGGTCTCACAAGTACCTAATAGATATGCAAGCAGAATACATAACTTTAAAACTCACACTGTCGCTTTTAGCGACAATTTCCCTATTAGTGTCATTATAGATCTTCCTTCAAATGTGTTAAATATAAAAGATCAATCTCACATTAAATTAAGTGATATCAGCAATAATTGCATTAACAGCAGCACTATTATAAAAACATCATTGATATCCCATAGGTACATTTGCAGATTTAACATGGATTCATAGAAAAAACAGTTGTCACATGAGATTGCAGATAACAAACATGAAATCCCTTCCATCTCTTAAAGCGATGCAAGAGACCCCTTCCTGTTTTTCAGATCAATCTGAACACCTAGTACAGGACATCACCCTGAAAAAACTTTATGGATATTCAATTAAGTGAACCGGAACTGACCCATTGACACTAACTTAGGGGCATATTATCAACGGCCAGCGATAATTATCGCTGGCCGCTCTTAGCGTTAAAATGATTAACACCGGCTATCGCAGATAATTATCCCCATGCTAGCGCTGTATTAACAACGCTCAACGTAATGTCGAAAATTATCCCAGCAATAGCGATGTTTTCCATGGAACATCGCTGGTTTTCCAGCGATGTTCCATGGAAAACGGCGATACTGTTGATGATAAGGGCCTGTGGTCTTAGCTACAAAATCCACCCCCCATGTTAAGTATGCCTTAGTCAGAAATTTAACAGACGTTAAATTCCTGCATTAAGGCGTACTTAACTCGATTTAAAAAAGTGCTACCCTTCCTTGATAATATCGTGAAGCTGGCTTTGCGATATTTTCTCTGCTTGGTTTCACAGCCACGTCTACTTTGCATCTCATTAGCGATGCAAAGTTAGGCGTGCTGGAAACGGGGGCTAAGTCAGCAGAACACGCGCTAGCGTGTCCTTGCTGATTAGGCGATAAAGTTATCGCTGTTTTACGCCCGAAAACGGATGCTAAAGCAGCGATCAGTTTATCACCTGGCCTTGATAATATGCCCCTAAGGCACTTCTAATCCACTGCAAACTTGATTTTGCAGTTTGTCTTGATGAGACTGCCGCAGTCCATTACGTTTTTAATTCCTTTCTTGAGCATATCAACCGAGATAAAGAGGAACCTACTAGTAGAACACAATAAACCATATACTAAGAAGACTGGCTGGTTTGATGCTAACTGTTCCAAAGCCCATGCATCATTGAAAAATGCATTACAGAAACCAGCTAGAGATCAATCTGAAATCAAGATGGTCAGAAAGGCATATAGATCTGCGCTTAAAGTGCGGAAGGAGGCTATTAGATCAGAATAATGGCGAGCCCTTCAAGTAGCCTCTGAATTAAAGGATAATATAGGTTTCTGGAAAGGTTTCTAGAAAGGCCCCTTTTCTGGCTCCCAATAACCAACCCAGCATTGAGATAAGTCTTAGTGAGGATCAATGGGTGACTCATTCACAATTATATAGTGAAAGCGATAAAGATACTTCTTGTCACAAAGCAGGAGCTCAGCCAGGGAATTGTCTCCCAATTGACATCGATTTTACTGTGGATAAAGTCATACTCGCAACTAAAGCAAGTGCGGGAGGCAAAGCGCCTGGACCTGACGGAGTTCCTGTGGATGTATATAAATCCGATCCCTCCCTCTGGGGCCCGATCTGATGTCTGTCTTAAAAGCATGCTGTAAACAGGGTTTTATTACCACATGATCTGAGTCAATTCTTGTACCAATTTTCAAAAAGGGTGATCGTAACGATCCGGTATGCTACAGACCAGTTTCACTTCTGGATTCTTTTGTGAAAGTGGCTGGACTGCAATACGCATTCCGTCAAGGAGTAGGCACTATAGAACAAGACCAAAACTTGAATCTAATTTGAGGCAAATGCATGCAAGCCAAAAGCGGGAACCTTTTTCTGGCATTTGTCGATCTGAGTTCGGCTTTCAATTGCATTAGCCACTTTAAACTCTGGAACATCTAAGAGGCCCTGGGTGTTGAAAACCAACTTGTCAATTTCCTAAGGCAATTATATCAAGACGCACAGGCCAGCGTCAGATATGGAAGCACAGGCGAGGTAAGCTACAAATTCTCCGTCAAGAAGGGGGTAAGGAAGGGGTGTGTGCTAGCTCCTTTCCTTTTTACTGTGTGTATAAATGGACTAGGCACAGTATTGTCTAGGGAAAGTCAGGACTCCCCCCCCCCCTTCCCTATTGGCAATCATCCAATTGCAGCATTATTATACGTGGATGATGCTGTCTTACTATCGCACACACAAATAGGATTGCAGAGAGTTGTTTCTAGCTTTGTAACTTTTATTGTGAACTTAGATGTGCATGTAAACATTACTAAAACATATGTTATGAAGTGTGGTAATAACAGTGTAAAATGCTGGGATATTTTCATCAATAACAATAAGGTCGAATTTGCAAATTGCTTCTCATATTTGGGAATTGTCTTTGAAAAAAGGGGCACCTGGGCAAATGCCATAACCTCAAGAAAATTGCTATTCGCAAAAGCTACGGCGGCATTGGTGAATTTCGCCAGAAAACTGGGAAAACAACCCATTATTGATTTGATAAAAATTTATAAAGCCAAATGTATCTCTACAGCCATGATTGTAGCCTGAATTTGGGGTTTCGCTGACGTACAATCTCTACAGTTAGTTGAGAATGCTTTCTTGAGAAACTTACTAGCGGTCCCCAATAGTACAGCGATATACACATGCTCCACTGCACCCGTGCTTGGCCTATTTAACCACGCGTGTTATGCTGCTTTGAAAGTACATGCAGTGTTAACATTGTTGAGCTTGTTTATGATGTAAAACAGTTAATTTAGTGCACATTTGTCCCAAAATTGTTCCCCTGATATAAGTAATGTTTTAGATAAAGTCATGATGTGTGCCATGTTCGTTTGATTGTCTAGGCTGGCTCGGTTATTGCTCCCAGTCCGACCCTGGTTTCCCCTCTAGGTCGGACACCCCCTCCTGTAACATTTCCACTGACAGCGGGTGCATTCTGAGAGGATTCCCTAAAGCAGAGCCTGTGATAGCATCGCCATAAAAAAAAAAAAAGCATTGGCATAGCCAATAGGTCTCGCCTTTTGGACATTATAAGTGTTTAGCCATGCAGCACATTATCCTGGGTGCTGTGCCACTAGGTATTGAAGAGCTATACAATTACTACACACTGGGTGTGGATGAAAGAGTGAATAGTTTTTGTGCATGAAAATGGTGCGGGGTGAGTGTGTGTAAGAAACAGCAAAAGGGCTGTACCTTAAAGAGCTTAACGGTTCCTAAGTAGACAAATCAGTGAAAAAGCTCTGTCGTAGACCACAACCCAGGCAGCCTTGTGCATCGCCCCTCCACGAAGCGCCTAGAGGCGGCCCAGTTCACAAGCCCTCTCAGTTCTATTCCAGGCCCCCGAGGAGGAGGAAAGTGGCGAGGCATCCAATCCCAAGCAGCGAAGGGCGAGGAGACCGGCACTCCTCTGAAGGCATACACCTTTAAGTAAACGTAAAACAGCAAAGATGCCTGTGCTCGCACAACACATCATAACTTCTAAACCATTCTCTTCTCATTTTCACTCTGTCCCAACCTTTCACACTAGCAAAAGGGATAGTTTTTTTTTTAATGCAATAAAATGGCGTATGCAGTTTTTATTGGGAGACCATGCACTGTATTCAAAGTTGCCCTCAAGGAGAGCACCGACACAGTGTTCATACAGCTGGCACCATGCTTCTCACATGCATTGGTGTGTAAGTAGACATGGACATGTCTTTTCCAGAATATCTAACTGTTAGCGCCTCCGCCTCAAATTGGACATGCGAAGCAAATGCTTAGGCAAGTTTCAGAACATTTTGCATCAATAACTGCACCTCTGCAGTTTGTAGAATTCGGAGGAGATCGGTCAGTGTGTAATTTCTACCCATTAACTTCCCAACTCTTACAAAGCTCTTTAACCATGTATATTTCTAAAAACACAATATCCATGATGTTATGTGACCTCTTAGCCTGGCAGAGCAGTGCTGGGCAGGGTTGCTGGGATGAAGTAAGCTGAGGACAGGAAACATCAAAGATGCCGTTGACAGGGGAAAGAAAATCAACACAAGAGGTGCAGTGCACCTAGGCTCTGGGGGCCAGGGTTTTACATACCGGGGTCCTTGCAGGACCCTCGTGCGTGAAGCATGATAAATAGATGCAAATCCAGTTTATTGTGTTTGAAAGCAAGATATTTCTTAGAAAGTATATGGAAGTATCTTTGCCACACAATGAAAGTTCGATGTGAAAGAATGATGGTATGCATTGATTGAGTAATGCTGTTTGCATGCATAATGAATAAACTCAGTGAGGTTGGGTAACATTGTTTTAAAAACATACTTTGTCTAATTCCAATGTATTCTAAAGTATATTTAAATGGCTACCATAAGCAGACCTTAGTAGGCGATACTTCAGAGAGTATCTGCAGTCAGTAAAATAACAAGTGTTTGCGGCTAGTTGTGTCCTTCTAGCGCTCTAGAATGTAGTATAATGAATTGACTAACTCACTGAGCCATACGGCATTCACTAAGCAGTTTAAAGCATCCGAAAGAGGGCAGGGGTGCTGGAAAGGGGCTTCTTGAGCACAAAGGTCAGTACTGAAGTCGGTGGTAGGATTCCCAACTGTTTCTATTGTTAAGCAGATATTAGTACAGGCATTTCGAGTTGTAGGGTGACGTCGGCATACATCGAGCTGATGATTGGGAGAGGAGAATTCCATCAGGTTTGAGACCCTGCACTCCTGCTTTAATTCCTAGTAGACACACTGGCGTTGCTTCCTCTTTAGACGGCGGGTATGGTGTATTATGACTGAAGCGTCAATCGTAATGCTACACCGAGTAATCATTGCTGAATCTATACTTACACGTTTTGTGTTCTACATCTTTACAACTTTATGCCCTGATGAAGTTCCATTCACTGGAACGAAACGCGTTGGCTGTTGTCCTGTGTATATCTACTGCTAT
Source organism: Triturus cristatus (assembly GCF_964204655.1). Classification (NCBI taxonomy): domain Eukaryota; kingdom Metazoa; phylum Chordata; class Amphibia; order Caudata; family Salamandridae; genus Triturus; species Triturus cristatus. The sequence goes on from NC_140586.1 coordinate 60,858,765, forward strand.
ATGAAGATGAATAAAGAATAAAGGATTTTCTTGAAATAAGATGGCCTTTTCGGATATTGTACTGCTCGATTTTTCCGGTCTTATTGTGTTGAAGGGTGATTTAGGTGACTTCAGTCTCTTTCCATTCAAGTCTAAGGGTTAGAGTAGTGTATAGAGCCTATTTATTAGGCACTTCGACATGATCCTGTGTTCTTCCCCATAGATTAGGGTTTGCACATATATCCTAGAGGATAGATCCGTTAGTATTAGGGGTAATCTGTTCTATAGTGAGGGTATTTCATGGAGTCGTGCTGAATCCAGGCCTGGTAGGCCTTAAACGGGAGAGACTCCATCTTTCTTTCCTCTCCGGCAGCTTGGAAAGTTTCTAGGTCGAGGGTGATGTTTTAGTTACGAGGTGTTATTCGCTTGGAGAGAACCGGTTCAGGCCGGCCCTTATCGAAGGATTGTATTTTTCTTCATGCCGAAGACACTACATCAGGCCGGCCGGCTGGGAACGTGTCCTTGGTACGGGGAGGTACAAGAATTTGGTGGGCGGCAGGTTACGGGCTGGAATTTTCCATGAGAAAATGCACCTCTATATTAGTGAAAGTCTGAGGCAGATACTTGCACTTGCTTCTTGTCCATGGGCGGCACCTGGCCGTTAGTAGTAAAGCTGCTACTTATTCCAGGGAAGACAGATGACAAACTTGGAGGTGGAGAAAAACCGAGAGATAGATATTCCAAAGAGAAGAGAGTAGCCGATGAGGAAGAGGTCCCAGTGACTCGGAGAGGGAGACGGGAGTAAACCCGCGATTGCGGAGGTGTGACTTCCAGGCGAAGCCGAGGCGCAGACGAGAAGGGAACCTAGATGACCCTTGAGTGCAGGCTACATACAACCAAGGTGATGTCAACCCCTTACTATTAGAGTGTACAACTTAATCTTTCACTTTTCTTTGCAGGTCATGTGATATGTATTATGTTCCGTGAGTGTGCATGTAATAACTAAATAAAGTATTCAGTTTGTAGTAAAGCAATATGTGCTACGTGTTCTTGTGTAAGAGGGTAACCTATTCTTCTAGTCAGCTGTGACTTAACATGGAATCCTGATCAGGTAGGTGGTAACTGAATGAGGGAGAAAGGAGCCCTTCGAACTGGGGAACAAGTTGTGCTCAATTAGCTGTCTTTGTGTGATCTGATATATAGTAACACTGATGTTGTGGTAATTATAGGATGAACTCGTGCTAAGGCCGAGTTGGTAGGTCTTGGTATATATAGTAGGAATTCCCTGTCCTTAGGTGGTACATATATGTGGTTATTTAGGTGTAAACAGGCCCTAGGGAGGGGGTAACGTTCTGGTTTGGGTTAGAGAGGCTCTGCTGAGCGGGTTCTATCTGATCCGAAAACCCAAGCAGAACAGATATGTAACTTCATTCCTGGTGCCGCCTCCACTTTTCTTCAAGAGTGTATCACTGGGTCTTCCAGTAGGACCTTCCTGCAGCAGGTCTTGGAGACGTTTGGCACAGGACTTTTTTGATTTATGGGACTACAATATTGATGTGCTCAACATTAGTCGGCTGTGGGATCTCTTTCTTGTCAACACACTGGCACTGCATGTTTAGTTCCAAGCCACTATAAAATAACTGTCTTTGGAGCAAATCCCTGCCTCATATCAAGTGACTGTGGCCCTTCAGTACACACGTCCGTACACATAATACGCCACACCGACCCACATCAGAATCTGGCCAACCACTGTCCAGACTCCCGCCTATGCTCACTTCTCCGACCACCACCCAGAGTGACAAATCTCTAAACATCTGAAATGTAACCTATTACCAATATCAGCAGACCATTTTGGCTGGGTGAACCACCAGCCAGATCCGACAATTGCACTCAGATTACAAGAGCGCTACGGAACCTTACAAACGGTAGTAACCGCTATTCATAAAAAGGTTGTGGGCGGGAGGGGGGTGGAGTGGGCAGACAGGGTATAGCCAGACAGGAGGTCAACAGTGGAATAGGTTTCTGGGGTTAATTTTACTCCATGTTTGGCTGACAACATTTTGATTAAATGGCCTCTAACTGTACTTGTCAGATGTTTAGAATCCCAGAAACCTCTGGCGGACAGTGGCAACATGTGATCCTCGTCGTTTGTTTAATTCTAAATTTACCTCCAGGTGACTATAGGTCAGATTCAGCTTTGAGGCTGGCTCCAGACATGCCTAATCTGTAGACCACTGGAGAACTGGAAAGAGGGGGGTGTGGGGGAGGGAGGGCGGTTTGAACTAAGCAGCCACAGTTGGTGAATTACTCCCGCTGCTCACTGCAATGCAGGGGTCTTGATGTCTGCATTTCACGCTGAATCAATAACAAAACTTAGTGGGGCTAGCATGCGTCTGGGCTTACCTATGTTACTTTTCTGTGTTAAAATCTGAAATTCCGCCTGCTAGCCAGTTTGTCTTTGGCATGCGTTTTTTGGATCATTATCCTTTAAGTAGCGATGTAACAAAAATAACCAACAAACACAACCAGCATATAAAACAAAAAAAAACCTCCATGGCCATAAAATATTCTAGTAAAATATTGGCAGCTGAGGTGGCCTGTAGCCAATGATCTTGCTTTGAGAAGACAAACAAGTTAAAGGCATGCACATAGACACGCAGATGAAGAAAGACGGCGACCTATAGCGCAGCGTCCCTGAAGCAGCACCATCCTGATAAAATAAAAGCTGTGCGGCCTCCCAAAGTATGCAAAGAAACGATGTTTTTGTGTGCAATTCAAACATGCCATAACATGCATATGTGTAAGGTGTGCTTTGGAGCGCGTCTACAGAGTCCTACATTGTGGATGGAGCTTTACCTTGGGAAGCACTGTACTGGGGTTCTGCAGCGGGACACCCCTGCTGCATGTAGGACAAGATGCACCTGGCCACCCACTGGGCTAGCCTGCTCGTGTGTTGCCACGGCTGGGTGGGTGTAGGCACCCAGCAATAGCGGGGTAGGAGTGTCGTGCTCTCAGATCACTAGCCCCCAGGCTTCCCCCAGGCCATGTCCTTCCACATCTCCCTGCGCAGCCGCCTGCTGCCCTCCATAACCCTTTTTTGTTTTTAGCACAGGGAGCACTCCCCATTTAGAAATAAGGTCACCTATGAGAAGCTGTGAGCCAGGGGGTTGATGAGGACACTTCTCAATGAGTTTTGTACTCGGCAGTGGGCAGATGGCATTGGATTGCGGGAGCGGGCGCCGCCTCTGTTCTGTGCGTACATGTAATTTAATAAAGTTTGTTTGTCCCCGCTCTCTGGGCAAATTCCGTTCATGGGGGGCGTGCCCGTGAAGCCGCGTGTGCTGATCCAACAAAAGCCTCATGGAAAACCAATCATTTGTAACAAGCAGACTTGTAACGCCATGCTGATAAAAAAGCCCATTAAACGGAGAAAATAAAAAACAGCAAAACACAAAAGCGGGCGCCGTGCTAACACATATAGCGTGGCGCCTGTGACTATTAACCCCTTCAGTGCCCGCCCCTTTCCCCGCCCTGTGCCGGCCGTTGCATTAGCGGGCGGGGTCTATGACGAGCTGGACTTGTCATGGGCACAGCGCAACCGCGGCCCATGACGAGTCCAGCTCGTCATGGGCACTGAAGGGGTTAAAGTTATCAGCGTTTCCCTTGAAAAGTGCTTACAACTTCTGTTGACAGGGACCAGACACACACAGTGTTTCCCTTGCGGGAGCGAGCAGCGGCACCATCTGTTTTGAAGATAATTACAAAGAGATGGTGCTGATGCTCGCTCCCGCAAGGGAAACACCAAACGTGCACGAGTCGCAATAGAAACCAATGGAAAACATGCATGCGTTTAGGTAAAAGTCCTGAGAGATGGCTAAAGGTCCCCTCCTAAGCAGCGCTTCCGCGCTGCGTAGGCGAGACCTAAACATGGTATCCCTGTACTCTAACCATGGGTGGTGATGCGAGGAGTGTGCCGATGGCATGAAATAGATCACAATAAAAAGGTGCGAGTGTGATTTCATTATAGAGCTGGGCTGATTTTAAATTGTATTCAACCTCTTGCCACACATGCTGCCAGATACGCACATATGCAAATGAGCTGGAACCCTCACTTCCAGTAATAAGCCGTCAGACTACCCCAGTGCTTGTAAAATGCCAAGAGCAAACCGCTTCTAAATATGTTTAAAGAATTTTGACTGGAAAAGCACAAGGAGCAACACTGACATTTCTTTTTTGCTGTTTTTATATAGTGTGAACTTGACCTGAAGGTATTGGATCGCTTTACATGAGCACCAGTTACATTACACAAGCACACATTCATTTTTTGTAGGCACGGAGAGATTACACGATTTGCCCAGAATCACAGGATGTTGAGCTGAAGCCAAGACTCGAACCGAGTTCCCCAGTTCCAAAATCAGAAGCTCTGGTTGTTACGCCACAATCTCTCTTCTTTATGATGCAGGAGCTTCTTTCAGAAAATAAAGTGCGAATTGGTGCAAAAGCATTTTATTCCTGTGTACAGAATTATGCCACTTTTTAATGAAAGCATAGATTCAATAATAAAAAAAAACCAATAACTTGGTAGTTAAAAGTATTACATTCAGCACGGGCCGCAAAGAGAACGATGTAAATACTCAAATAGGCAAGAATAGCCCTTTTGAGTAGGTAGAGAGTACAATATGTTTGCCATGAATAGCACACACAACAAACTATACAGCCAAGAAGTGCAGTAGGAGAGTCCAGATCAATTTAGCAACATAGAATGAGGTGAAATAGACTACTATTTTGAGCCCAATCATTTTGGGAATATGCAAGTTTGTAACATCTTTATTTGAACTTTGAGAGTGGTAGGGGCAGCATCACAACAGAGCTAGTACACAAAGCTTAGGCTGGTGGATACAATGAGTCACACGCCATCAATAGTTCACTACAAATATTATTAAACACGGTCTCAGCAAGGAGAACATAGGCGAGTACATATAATTAAATGACATTTGCAGGAGTACATCTTCTGAGGATGACATGTCAAACAGGGCCAATCTGCACGATACATACAACTGGCATGCAGGGGTAACTCCGGGCACAGTGGGATCCTGTTTTGTGTATGTCCGAACCCGTTAAGTGCGTAGGCTTTCCCCTATGGCCCTAATTAATTAATTAATTAATTAATTGGGACAAATGACTCAGGTTCTTGTTTTACTTATGAAAATCAGTTGCTGTTTATTTTTATTCCAACACCCAAGGTTTCTTTTATCAATCTGTTTACAGTTGTACACGTATGCAGAAGGGAGGTGGATGGGGGCGGCTTTATGTGTTGTGGTTGACAAACCTACTACAAACACAAACAACTGCACGCCAAGTCTCTTCTGGTTTTCTACCAGCAGATGCACATTCCTGGTCATAGTGACCACATGGCATGAAGGCAGATTATGGGCAGTGACTGTAAAAATTCAGGACAAAGGGTCAAAATTCAGGGCAAAGGTTTGGTTTTACAGACACATCTTAGGAGATCAAGAATCATATAAAAATAAGTAAATAAACTGGCGACACAAGTGTAAATCAAAATAGTCTAACAATTTTCATCAAACATTCATATGTAATTGGGTTTATGTAAAAATTGAAAAAAAGTAAAAATATGCAAACTAAGCAAAATTTGACAGCTGACATACGGATTAAAGGATTCTGCCCCCTTACCACAAATGACCACATCAGAGCTGTTGCTTAGCGTCAACTTTGATAGCACTACTAGTATTTCTTTTGCATTTGTGCTTTTCTTGGTCGAGCCTACCAGACAGTGCAAGCTGCTGTCTGGTTATGAAAGACCTAATGTGAATTTACTGTGGGCTAGAAGTCCACCTATTGATCACCATTGGTTTGCTTTCACTTCAATGACTTCCCTTGCTCTTCTTGTGTTTTCCCCTTCTCTGTGGTATAGTCTCCTTCCGATCCTTTTGATTGACTGACTTGTATCCTTCCAGTGCTCACATTGAGGGAACTACATTTTTCTCTTTCATTCAGTACACCATGAGAGTACAAGTGTCCTCTAGCTCCGGCCCTCGTGTTCTGCTTCGTGCCCCCTCCAAATAGCCACCTCACACTATGTTGCTCCCCATCTCTCCCAGCTTATCTGTAACAGCGCAGCAACAGGTATCTTTGTGTTGGTGTGCGACCGAAGAACAGACTGCAAGGTTTGTTTTGGTTTTATCTCCTGTAGTACACACTTTGCAGGGAAGGACAAGCTTTGCAACATTAAGGATTTTATGGTGCTGCACTCACTCAGCTGGCATCAGAGGCAGAAGGTGTACTTAGCATGATACATCTCCTGGAAGCCCATCAATCTCCTTCATGGGCTAGTACAGAAGATCGTATGGCTGAATCCTGTTGAAAGTAAGTTAGGCCTTGGCATAGAGTTTCCCTTTACGTTCTGTCACTTTCTTATTCTTTGCAAATCTTGTATAGAGTTTCCTGAATGAAAACTTTGAAAAATAGACCATGCCATTTATTAAGTTTGGAACCATTGAATTTGGTGTACAGTTTTGAGATACCAGATACCATAAGATATGTAGTTGCTTTTCCTCCAGTGTTTAACTTTTTTTTTTAAACACTACTTTACAGACAAACCTTAGCAAAGCAAACAGCTTGAGCACTTGCATTATGTACGCAAGACCTGTTGGATTTTCCAATGCTTGTTTAGAAAATATTTTGACTTTAAGCCACACCCTACGCTGAAACACACCGCTGCACTCCACATCGGGTGTGCTCAACCTTTACAACATGGAGTAATACTTGCATTCTAAACTTTAGTGAGTTGTAAACAGTGCACCCCATAACTTTCACCATGCACAAAACGCATACTATTTCCATGCTATGCATCACCTATATACACACAGTAACCCTGAGCTGTAAATGACGATGATATTGCGAGCTCAGGGAACCCCTTCTGTCTCGCACCCTTAAAGACAACTCAAAAACACAGCCACGGGTGGGTGGATTAGGGACAGTGTTAAACCTCATTTTCATGAGGCAATGTTTCCCAAGATAAGATATGATTCTACATATCAAAAGCATTGAAGAATATTCTTAGTCCCAAATGAGCTGCAAAATGAATAAGAAATCGAATGGCATCACTAATAGCATCAGAAAGATTTCTGGCTCACCCCCAAATGTGAGGGTTTATATAGGAAATCTCTTCACGGAACAGAATAAAAACTGCTGAGTCATCACAGTGTGAGCACAATAATGTAATTTCAGCAAATCAAAGCACTGAAAATAAGAATGTCACACAGCCTTACCATTTAAGCACTATCCTAAAAGATGAATATTGATTCATCCCTCTCCATGCTAATGTCACCCGGAAATGTTCAGGACAAACTAATTACAAGGCAACAGTGAACTATTGTGAATGAATGCAATTCAACAAGCAGGGGGAATAAACCTTGAAAACTGAAACAATACTGAGCCCATGCTAGAGAGTCTTCTTCGAGGACAGCGTCATTTGAAAATAAATAAACATGACTTGCATGAATGCTTCCAGCAGAAATAATAAGCAATGAATATGCAGGGCGAGGCATCCAATTCTAAACAATATGGTGTTGAGGCCTAGGTGAGGCCCAGTTAGCATAAGTCAAGAAAGGGTACTTTAACAGGTCATATCAACATTTTTCAAAGATAATACCATTGGATAAATGTACATATGTGAACTTGAGTGTAGAGCACTATTCTGTACGTTGTCAATAATGCACAAATAATATTAATGCATAAAAAGTCTATCAATGTCCTTCTCGGATTATTCTATAATCATTAAAACTCACAAATAACACAGTCTGCATCACTTTCTGCTTCTTGCGATTCAATTCATCCAACATCTTACGTTGATTATACACTTGGGTCAGATTTATCATTCTTTCATGCAGTGCACTGCTGAAAGGGCAGGAATGTGCAGTATTTACCATTGTACAGGACATAGCTGTCCTTTCCTAGTGCTAGCACACCAATGCAGGCACCCTTGAGTCATGGTACAAGGGTGCCTGAGTTGTAGGCAGTATTGTTTTTGTGCAGGAAAGGACAAGGGAAACCTTCCTTCACAAAAACAATCATCCTGAGCAGCATTCAACTCTTTTAATCGTATTGCTGAATTCAGCACACATAGAAATAGGATAAAAACGAGGAGAAATAAAGATATTTCTCTTCGTTACGCCTCACCTGTGGAGGCGTAGCATTTTGAAGCATTCCCAGGTCTACCACTAATGGTAAATCTGGGAATGCGCCAAATCCATGGGTGGATGCGTGGGAACACACAAGCTCCACCCCTGAAATGCCACCCTGCCGCAGAGTAACGCAGACCCCTTCCCCTTTGTGAGTGTGTGCGAAAATATTTTTTAAGAGTAGGCAGTGGTCCCAGTGACCAAAGCCTGCCATTAAAAAATGAAACTGAAAAGTTTAATTTTCTTTTTAAAATGTAGCCCGTTTTAATTTAATGAAAACGGGCTGCATTAAAAAGAAAAAACTGCTTTCTTTAAAAAGCAGTCCCAGACATGGTGGTCTGCTGACCCCAGCAGGCCACCATCCCTGGGAGTGCTAGCCATTCCCAATGGGGTCGCACATTGCGCTTGCCCTAATGAATATAGATGAGGCATGCAATATGCGACCTCATTGGGAATGGCTAACAATGTCTGTGACACTGTTGTACATTGCATTTTGCGAGTTGCAAAGCAACGCAATTTGAGAGTCACAAAATGTAAGAGTCGTTCATCTGCCCCCTAATCTTTAAACTACTAACTAAAATGTTCCTACAAGTTTGTGTGTTATGTTCAATTTCATTATGTACTGTGGTCAGTTTACCCTGTGAGGACATATACCCAACCGGAGAGATAAGGCATAGCTAAAGGCCAATTAAAACTATTAGCATCACTATTAGTAAAGTCACAGTAACAATTTTACAGAATCTGCTGTATGCCATTTCTATTGAGTTCAAAAGTAAAAATTAAAAGAATTCAGGACCCAAAAAAACATTCTTCAAGAAACCTTTTTTCAAATCAATCAAATAATCTTTAAAAAAAAAAAAAAAAAAAAAATGATCGAAAGTCAAAATTTCAAACTTCAAAGTTTTTCTTCTTCAAAGATTTTGTTTAAAAAAAAGATGTTAATTTGTTCAATTTATAGATTCAACATTGTATTTCTTCATTTGGACATTTTCATGCAAAGTTCAAAACTTTAGATTGAGAATGTCATAACCATCAGGATTTGCAAAAATTCAGGGTGGTTCTTGTTCATAGAGGAATTGGCAATAATTTGTTGAATTATAGTCTGCCTCATCTGATTCTTCTTGTTCTTCAGACTAAGATGCAAGATACATACTTCAGGTGAGGAGTACTTTCAGTTTTGGATTCTCTCTCTTATTTGTCTTTTGGCAACATACAGTTCACTATCACTGTTCGTTGAATTGATTTCTGGTTCTGTTCTTTCATTTTCCCCGTGTCTCTTTTTACAAGTTTTCTTCACTGCTTTAGGAGGTATGGTTATTGTATCTTCACTTGTCAGTTCCGCTGAGTCTTCATCACTCACAGTCGAACTTGTGCTTTGACCGACATCAGCAACTCGACTCACTGTGAACTGCTTTCTGCCCTGTTTTTGATACTTAAATTGTCTTTCTTTTTTTTTTTAGCTTTTCATGAGCTGGATCAGAGACAATTTCTTGCTGCTGCTTGTGACTTTTCAACAGTTCTTCACACTGATTCTGAAACTTAAACTAGCTACTGGTACCTTCAACAGGATCTTCACCTTCAATTTCATCTGCAACTTCACTGACTTGACCAGTTTCAGGATTCACTTCTCCAACTTCTCCCTCCTCTGAATCCACGCTGTAAACTTGAGCTTGACTCTGTGAATCAGTGGTTGTTGTCACAACCTCTTCACTTGCTGACTTATCCTTTCTCGTTTGAGCTGCGTGGATCTACTGTGAGATTCTGGCACACTTTACAGCAGTGTTAGTCACAAACATAACTTGAGATGGCCCTTTCCACCTGGGATTAAAGCAGCTTTTTTGGACATGCTTTTTAACCAGGACCTAGTCTCCTGGTTGCAGTGGATGGCATTGAGTTTATTTGTTAGTTCTATTGCCACATCAGACAGACCTTTGCAGTAATCTAATACAGTATCATCACTTATTGACACAAGTTTTACTGAAGGGATGTAGGCAATCCTCATGGCTCTGCCAATCAACAATTCATGTGGTGAAAGTCCAGTCTTTTTGTTTGGAGGGCTTATAATGCTTATGAGAATAAGAGGAAGCACATGTTGCCATTTCAAATTCATGGAGGCACACACTTTGGACAGCTTATTTTTTTATGGTTCTGTTAATTTTCACTACAATTCTAGATGAATGAGGGTGATAACTCCAGTGGAACCATTGCTCAATCTGAAGAGCTGTACAGGTCAATTTAAGGTCTTGTTTTTAAAGCGAGTTCCATGATATGTGTCAATAGAAGTTGGGAGGCCTCATCTCAGTATTCATTTTCTCAATTAGATTTTGGCAACTGTCATACTGTTGCATCTCTCAGTTGGATATGCTTTGACAAATGTAGAAAACAAGCAGACAATCAGAAAAACAAATGTAAGCCCATTCTAAACAGGCATCTCAATGAAGTCTGTTTGAAGTCTGGACCTTACAATTTGCCAATATGATTCATAATGATAATGGTCTTCTTGCCCCGATTGTTTTTCTGGCAAATGACACACCTCTGTCACAGGTCTTCTGCAATACTGCTGAATTCTGTATTGAACCAGTACCTTTTGAACCTCCTGATAATTAAATCCCTCCCTACATGTGTTTGGCCTGCAAGTAGCGCGCCATGTAATGTAGCTTTGAGTCTAGGAGTGCATTTTTATATTCAGGAAAAATCCATGCACCATTAAAGTTCTTTTTGCATCCAGCTAATTCCCATAAATTGCATCTTCTAGTACTTCATCCTGAATAACCCTCAGTTCACTCAATGTGGTCTGTATTGGGTCCCATAGAAAACAATTTACAACATTTTCATTTTCAGCAGTTCATACATTAGGTTCAGTCTGTTCTGATTCTTGCACTGTGATTTGTTCATTTGATCTCATAGTTGCATTTTCAAATGAGCCATATTTTGCCACTTGGTCAGTATATTTGTTCCCCATGATGACTATGTCGTCATCAGACTTATGGGCTGTGCAATTGACAACTGCAATTTCTCTCGGTTGTTGCATTGCTTCCAAAAGATCAAGAATACAGGAACCCTGTCTGATGGGAGTACTAGAGGATGTCATAAAGCCCCTGAGTGACCACAGCTAACCAACATCATGTACCACTCCAAACCCATACTGGCTATCTGTGTATTATTGTCACATTTAAGTCATCTGCAAGGCACCAAGCACTTGTCACTGTCTCTGCCACTTGGCTGCACGTATGTTAGGCATGTAGGATGCTTCAATGATTTCAGAAATGGAACAGGCTGCATAAGCAGCTTTTACAGGTTTTAGTGCTCCAGACCGTCTCTTAGACAAGAATCATTAACAAACCATTCAGATCAGCCATTTCAAGTGAAACATCTTTGATATCTGGTCTTGGCTTGATATATAATTCTGTCACATTCACACAATCGTAGCTGGATCCGCATCATCACCATCGCCTTCATTGCTGTCGGGAACTGGTAGCAGCGTTACAGGATTTATAAAATGACACCCCCTGTTCGAGTTCTTCTCAGCTGCCAGTATAATTTGTTCATTATAAGGTGGCTGTTTGGTAGATGCTGAGTTCTGGTATGGGTCAATAAAATATCAACTGAATGAAGGATAAACACAGTGAGTGCATGTCCCATTACAATCCCTTCTCTCTGTTCAAGTGCAATACAAACAGCTGCAACCGCCTTCAAACAAGCAGGAAGAGCTACCGCTACTGGATCTAATATAGCTGAAAAGTAAGCAACAGGCCTCAGCGCCCCTCTATGTTTCGGGGTAAGAATCGAAAGGGGGCACCTACTCTTCTCATAAATATAAAGGAAAGAAATCTTAATCATAATCAGGCATTTCGAAGGCAGGCACGCAACACAATTTTTCTTCAAATTCTCTGAAGGCCTTCATATTAATTATTATTATTATTCAAATGGCAGCAGAACTTTAAAACCGCTGTGAGTACTCACTTTGAGTGAGCTTTATTAGATGTTTCGCAGTCAGGGAAAAGTTTGGAACCCACTGACAATGGCAGCCAACTATTCCCAGGAACATCCTCACCTCCCTCCGGCTGATTGGAGGATTCATCTTTACAACTGAAGAAACACATTCTTTTGAGACTTTCCTTGCTCCTTTTTCAATGTGATGACCAAGATAAATCACTTATTTTTTACAGTTCTACATCTTTGTAGGTGACCACTGTCAGCAAGATGATTCAAAAGTGCAATTGCTTCTAGTTTGCAGTCTTCTTTTGTCCTTGATACCACAAGTAGGTCATCAATATATTGGACTAAGACAGGGTTATAGGGTAATTGCAAATTTTTCACATCTTTCTTCAGGATCTGCCTAAAAATGGAGGGATTTTCAGTATATCCTTGTGGAGTTTGACACCAGATGAGGGCTTTCTTTTGGACCTGGAATGTGAAAATATATTGGCCATCCTAATAGAGAGGAATTGAGAAGAATGCTTAGTGTAAGTCAATAACTGTATACCGTTCTGCATCAGCTTGAATCTGGAACATTACAGCAGGATTTGGTACCACGGGACAACATGCAATCACTATTTGGTTAGTTTAGAAGATGCAGAACTATGCTTCATTTGCCATTCATTTTTTAATGCCCATCACAAAAGAATTGCAATGGCTACCATGCACCTCCCTTAGAATATATTGTTCTATTTTTTTGCAATGTCAGACTTCATTCCTTTTTTTACTTCTTTTGAAAGTTTGTATTGCCTAATTATTGGATAAACAGCATTAGAGTTGACCTGAATCTGACTGGCTTTGCACTGTTTATCTCACATCTCTTATCTGACAATCTGTCTTAAAGCCAGACGCAGGTTATCTTTTGGAAGAACCGGGAACAACTAAACTCTCTAGTCTTGTGATTTTATTTTAAATACTCAGGGCCGATTCACAAAGGTAATCTTAGACCTGAAGTCTAAGTTTAGATCTGAAGTGTATCTTTAAACCTGCAGTCCAAGTTTAGACCTGAAGTCTAACTTTAGACAGAAAGTCTAACCTTAGACCTAAAGTCCATCTTTAGACCTGAAGTTAGACTTCAGGTCTAAACTTACATTTTGGGTCTAAACTTACACTTCATGTCAAAGTTAGACTTTAAGTCTAAACTTTTTTTTTTTCTTTTTTTGGAAAACCTTTATTGTCAAAGTCAGATTTTACACAGCTTGTAACCTACATCCTGCATTAATGCAGGCCGGTAGCGACAACTCGGTATCGAGAGTGATCTGCAGTACAGAGTAAATACCGACCAGTTAACACAGCTTATACGCCTACAACCCTTAAGGGCCGGCAGCAGGATAGGTGCAACAGGCTACTAATGTGAAAAGCGAATGCATAGTCGTGATGCCATAAGAGGTCAAACAGGCTGTAGTCGAGGTTTCGTTTATCTGTATTAACAAACTCAAAAAATAAAACACAACATTAGCATCCTCCCAGGGTGTGTCCACCATACACAGTATGTGGAGTACTGTATCTTACAGCGCGGGGCTGCGGCACCTAGCAGTGCACCACAGAGGAAAGTAGGAGCATGACGTGGCGCAGCGCAGCCCCGGCTCGCAAAACCGCTGCTCTGGGAGGGGGGGTCGGTATAGACCGATCAGGAAACTAAGAAAGTGGTGTTACCATCTAGGATGCTATGCCATCTACCTCAGTAGGGAACCAGGGTCCCAGGACCTCGGAGCCAGGGGATCCGCAGAGTCCCTTCCCATCCCCCCCGGGCCCCGGCATGCGATATGTGAGTACCCTGGAGAGCCCATAGCCGATCCGAGTGCTTCAAGAAGCGCCGCGTGAGTTGTGCACCAGGAGGGGTGGGGGCAAGCAGGGTGAGGTGATGCAGCAGCGGAGGGGCGTTATCTGGGGCCAGGCACAAGTCAGTTCGCAACGGGCGGGCAATCCCCCCCTGAAGTTCCGCGCGGGTTCCCTCCCATCCTAGTCGCGTCCTGAGGGCGTAGGAGATAGGCCCTGAGGTGCCCCCATAAGTCTTTGGGACGGGACTTGCGTGGCAACAGGTCCGCGTAATTGTGAAGTTGTTCCTGCCAGGTCAACATCGTCGCCAGCCAAGTCTTGAATTTGGGCGCTCGCCCTCGCCCCCATCTGCACGCCACAAGGCGCTTAGCCAGCAAAAGCCCCAGCGCGAGGAACCTACGATGTGTCTTTAGCGCGGAACAGGAGCGACCTAGGAGGGCAATAGCAGGGCAGGGCGCTATGTCCATCCCGACCATAACGGAGAGGGCAGCGAACACCTCAGTCCAATACATAGCCACTGCACGGCAGGACCACGCCAGGTGCATAAAATCTGCACCCGGCTCCCGGCACCGCTGACAGCGATCGCCGTCCCGGAGGCCAAAGCGGTACAATTTGGCTGGGGTGAAATAAAGGCGATGCAAAAATGTATAATGCACCAAGCGGAGACGTGCATTACCAGTCACTGCAGTAAGGTGGGAGCAACTTTCCTCCCATTGGTCATCCGACATGGGATCCCCCAGGTCGTTGTCCCAGTCTCTCCGCGCCCTGAGCGAGGGGGGGGTGGGAGCTTCCCGCACATGTGTATATAACAGCGAGACTACGTGCGCCGGGGCGGGCGCCTGGAGCAGAGCGTGCAACGGTGCCACAGTCTCCGGCTCATCCGGGAAGTGTGGCGTAACAGCCCTGATATTTTGCCGAAGGCGAACGTAGAGAAATGTATCCATTGCAGATGGGGTAACGTCCCCAAAAAAGTGTGTCGCCGTTCGAAAGCTCCCCTGATGGTATAGATCTCCCCACGTATGTATCGCTAGCCGCGTAAGCATCCGGCGTCCAAGTTCTTCGCAAGTGACACTCAGTCTGGGATCATGCGCCAGGACCATGCGGGGAGAGTATAGGAATTTGACATCCATGTAGACCGCCAAACGCTTCCAGGCTCTCACTGTGCAATCGACCGTAGTGGGGTCGCGAGCCCCCGGTTGAACCTCCGTGTACAGGTACCCCGATGGCTGTGCAGGCCTCATGAACCCATCCTCAACTGCAAGGTGGGCCATAAAGGGGGGGAATGGAGCCAGTAAACCGCGAAGTGACCTTGGGCGCAGTCATAATATTTCTGAAAGTTCGGGACATCGAGCCCTCCCTAATGATAGGGCAACATAAGTGTCCGTAGTCCGATCCGGGCCTGTTTCCCACCCCAGATTAGCCGAGAGATCTGGGAGTTCAGGGTCTTGAAAAAGAATGCCCCCGGGCTATAGGGGATGTTAGTAAAGAGGTATAACAATGTGGGAAGCACCACCATCTTGATCAGGGAGATGCGTCCCGCCATGGACAAAGGGAGGTGGATCCATTGTGTGATTTGGTCAGTGAGTTTGTCCAGGACAGTCCCGTAGTTAGCTCTGATCATGGCTTCCTTGTTCCTGGTTACCCGCACTCCCAGATAAGTGAGCTCGTCCGCTTCCCACACCAAGGGATAATCCAACGGGAACCGCGTAGTACTGTCTGTCAGGGGGAACAAAGCAGACTTTGCCCAGTTAATTTGTATGCCCGCTATGGCTCCGAACTTAGTTACCTCACGCAATAATGGGTTAAGATTTTCTCGCGGCTTGTGGACGAACAGGGTCATGTCGTCCGCGAATAACGCGATAAGGAGTTGGCGCTCCGGGTAAATCAGAGATCGGTGTTTGTGGTGTTGTCGGAGTTTGGCCGCCAGCGGCTCTATAGCAATGGCAAATAAGACGGGGGAGAGGGGGCATCCCTGCCGGGTGCCTCTGTGGATAGTGAAGGGAGCAGAGCGAGACCCATTCAGCAGAACAGTGGCCCGAGGATGTCGGTATAACAACCGGATCCAGTCTAGGAAATTGAAGGCCAGAAGATAATCCCACTCCAGGGTGTCGAACGCCTTGGTGGTGTCTAGGAAAACCGCCGCGGCTTCACACCTGGGATCAATATCCTGCATCACCGCTTGCAGGGTGCGCAGATTGTGGGATGTCGCCCGATTGGGGACGAACCCGGCCTGGTCGGGGAGGACCAGGCGCTCCATCAGAAGATTTAGGCGCGTAGCGAGCACCTTCGCTAGGATCTTGCTGTCAGTGTTCAATAGGGAGAGGGGTCGATAAGAGTCGCAATGCTCCGGGGGTTTGCCCGGTTTCAGCAGGGATGTTATGAGGGCTTCGCGCATCGTTCCCGGCAGGATGCCCTCCTCAAGGGCGGAGTAATACACTCTCTTCAGTATAGGGGCAAGAACATGGAGGAAGGCCTTATAGAATTCTATCGGCAAGCCGTCCGATCCGGGTGCCTTGCCAGACTTCATAGACATTATCGCCTCCTTTATCTCATCGAGTTCTAGTTCGTGGTGCAGGAATTTCTGCTGGGAGGGGCCTAGCCACGCTATCGCGGTGTCCTCAAGGTATTCCTGCAGGACTATTGGAGTAGTTCTGCGAGAGGTGTATAAACCTACATAATGGTCTGTAAGGACTTGAAGCTGGGCCGAAAGGTCCCTCTGTGGGACACCCTGGCCATCCAGGAGGGTGGATACGTAATTTCGGTATCTGGGGGGACGTACCGCGACGGCCAAAGCCCTGCCGGGTCTGTCTCCCTCCCCATGTAGCCGCGCAACGTATGGTTTCCCCAGAAACTTACATTCTTTGGCTGCAGCGTCAGTGTATTCAGTCACCTTGTCCCGGAGACGCGCCGCGAGTGTACGATCGTGTGGGGCCTGTGCCATCTCCTGTTCCAAGAGGAGCAGTTCAGACTCGCGTTTGCGCACATCTCCGCGAAGAACCTTAAGAACCCCCCCGCCCCTCGCCAGACACCATCCCCGCACGGTAACTTTGAAAGCCTCCCACACCGTAGTGAATTGGGAGACTGAGGCAGCATTGCGGTCAAAGAAGTCTGTTATGTCGTCCTCCAGTTCCGCCATAAAGGCAGGGTCCGTGAGGTGCGCGGGGTTAAGACGCCAGTTCAGGTATGGGGAGGTATCCAGTGGAATGCGGAGCGACAGTAAGACAGGGGAGTGATCGGAGAAAGTCCGGGCCAGGTGACGCGTCCCGAGCAACCACGGGGCAACGCCTGCGGAGAGAAAAATATAGTCGAGACGAGCCCATGTCGAGTGTACAGCAGAATGATGTGTGCCTTGTCGAAGTGTCGGATGAAGGTGTCGCCCAGCATCAACCAGCTGGTGCTCATCCGTTCAGTGTAACAAATTGCGCTGGGTGCGCGAGTAGTGTGACGGCTGCGGGTGCGATCTGTCCATTGCGGGTCTGAGTGCGGTGTTGAAGTCTCCCCCCAGAATGACATGAGAGATACCTAACGTGTGTATCGTACCCCACATGTTCAGAAGCGTTGTCGGGTCATCTACGTTGGGGCCGTAATAACATGCAAACAGTATTGTGTGTGAATGTAGTTTCCCCCATATCATGCAATATCTACCACAGGACCCCACCTCAGTACCCGCTGGAATAAACCCCACCCCACGCCGGACCAATATGGTCACACCCCTCGCATAGGTCGAATAAGATGAAAAGACCCTGCATGCAGCCCACCGCGACGCGAAAGGAGGGCTCCCCCCCGGCCGCAAGTGCGTCTCTTGAAGCATGGCAACAGATACATTTTGCCTATCTAGGTACCCCAAGACCTGGCGGTGCTTTCTCGGGTCGTTCAGTCCGCGCACGTTCCAGGAGACAATCTGAACCTGCTGCACTGGCTCAGTGTTCTCTACGCTCCCGATGGATCCAGGCCTAATAACACATGACCGGTAGACACAGCATGAGATAAATCATAACAAACGTGGTAACGATATGAAAGGACATTCCTAGGGGCATCTTCAAATACCCAACCCCACCCCTTCGTAACAAAGGAGTCAGTGGCAGAAAATCGCAAACGGAACACATGCCCACCCACTCCGGCAACCCCAACTGGCCGGGAATAAAGACCCCACCCCGCCCACCCTATCTCTACCAAACCCGCCTCCCATCTCCCTACTTACACCCACGAGGACCAGACAGCTAGTCCAGTCTCTCAATGTGGGACGGAGACGGGTAACCGGGCAAAGGCATCAGCAGTGACCAGATCAAACAGTTATAACAGAAGAGGGTTACCTCACCGGTGTGTGCAGCATCTCGAGCAGATATAGGCAGCAGTGGCACATAAGAGTGTCCGCGTCCCTACAGCAATAGGAGTCAATCCTGCTGTGCCATCGGAGAGGGTGTTCTATCGCGTTGTTGGCCATCTCTGTCTCGAGCATTGTCCCTCTTGTGGCGTTTAAGAAAGTCTTCCACCTGCTGAGGTTGCTGAAAGAAGAGTTGTTTGCCATTATGCGTTATTTTCAATTTCGCCGGATACAGCATGGCGTAAGGTATCTCCTGTGCTTGCAATTTCTTCTTGACTGCAGCAAATTTGCGTCGCGACTCTTGGACAGTAAAATCAGGGAAGAAGGATAATGTTTCATTGCCGTAGCGCACGGCGCCCAATTCTCGCGCCCGGCGTAGCACGGCATCTCTGTCCCTGTAGTTCAGGAATCGGGCGATGATGGGCCTCGGAAGGGATCCAGGTGGTGGGCGGGCGGCCAGGGATCTGTGTGCCCTCTCCACGATAAGGTGCGGGGAAAAGGAGTCCCTACCAAAGAGCTCGATCACCAGGTTTTCAACGAAGGTTTCAACCTTCCCAGTATAGGTGGACTCCGCCAGGCCCAAAATGCGAACGTTGTTGCGTCGGGAGCGGGCCTCCAGATCCTCATTCTTGTCCGCGATGACTTTGAGGAGCCTGTCCATTTGTGTCAGCTGTTTGCCCGAGGAAGCAGCGCCGTCCTCAAGGGAAGAGATGCGTTCCTCAGTCTCCTGGATGCGGGCATCATGCTGATCCAGTTTAGCCACGACCCCATCCAGTCGGGCTTGTATGGTGTCGATTTTGGAATCGATGGAGGATAGGCTTTGTCTCATGCCTAGCAAGAGGGATTTCCAGTCCTCGTCCGGGGTCTCGGTGAGCGGGGGCCCCTTCTCCGCTCCATCCGATGGAGGTGGGTTTCTCTTGGCCTCATAGGGCAGTTTGGACTGGCGCGCCTCACTGCGGCCCATGGCGCGGCGATGATCCGACCCCTCCGCTAGTTCGTTATCCCACCGGGGGGAGGGTTGGCCGGAGCCTGAAGGGGGGGGGGGAAGACCGCCGTCTGCGGCAGTCCAGCCGTCGATCAAGCCCAGCCCCAAAACAGCTGGCAGGCGACGGGGGCCCGAATCCACCCAGGATCAGGCAGGTTCCCGGTAGGGTCTATGGCAGCCACGTGGGTGAGGGCAGCGGGATAGGACTACATGAGTCGTCGCGGGTCCAGCCGGGAGTCCGCAGCGCAGCTAGGGCACCAACCAGGCAAAGAGTTCAGATGGCCCAGGGGCAGGCAGCCGCGCTCCCTCCACTCCCGCCGCACTCTAGTCAGGGGGGCACCATTGTCAGCAATGCAGGCCAAAGGCTCAGCGGGCGGGGGGATCAGAGCCCAAAAGGGTTTCCATGCAGCAGCCTCAGGCGGCCGGACGCCACAGCAGTCACCACGATGTGGACGCCCCGCAGGGGCTACGTTTTGCTAGATGGTAGCGAAGGTGGGAGCACCCCCCACGCCCCGGGGGGGGAAGGGGGCCGGCTCAGGCCGCGGGAGCGGCGGAGGTTGCAAGGTGTGGATTGAGGTGGGGGCAGCGAAGCCCCAGCCAGCCCGGAGGGCGATGTCAGGGAACGGCCGGGCGCCGCGACGGAGCAGTTCTATATTTAAAATGGCGGAGGGAACGCGGCCGCAGCACCAGAGTCCAGCGCGTCTCTCAGCTGCTCCAACCAGCCAGTGGCAGGCAGCAAACGGCCCAGGGCTCCCCCCGCCGGCCCGCAGGGTGACCGGTAGCAGGTGAGCCCGTTCGGCGTGAATGTGGTCAGAGCAGCGGTCCGCGATGTCTCGTGTCCCGAGAAAGTGCCTCCGGGGAGGGGGGACCTCCACCAACGGTCCGATGCGGCAGCTTGCGGTCGGTAAGGATCAACAGTGCCCTCCGCTCCTCAGCTCTCCTCGTACGGGCAGCAGTCGGGCGGCAGCGCCGCAGGTAGCCTAGTTCCTCCTCTTCAGCGTCGCAGCGCCCCAAGCGGATCTCTGCCTCCGTAGCTCGCAGCAGGCCCTCGATCCCCGGGATCTCCCAGCGGGCCGCCGCCGATCAAGTCCGGCCACTCGTTAGGGCCCTTCACCGCTCTCAGGTACACCCTCAGCTATCTCGGCTCGCCAGGGTGCGAGCGCTCCGGTTTTGATCCCGTTGGACTCAGCAGGCTCTCATACGTTCAGCGGTGAGGGTTATAGATGGAATAGTCTGGTCAGGATAGCATTAAGGATGGTGATAATGCCCGGTCGGGCAGGAGCCTCACTACAGTGCGGCCATCTTGGTTTAGCGCCACCTAGCGCCCCCTTAAGTCTAAACTTGGACTGCAGGTTTAAAGATAGACTTTAGATCTAAACTTAGACTTCAGCTCTAAGTTTATCTTTGTGATTCGAGCCCAGGATCTTCATCTTGGGTTTTAGTTGCAGCTCCATCTGGTGTGCAGTAAATCATACAGTTTATCTTGGAAAGCAAGTCCCTCCCAAGTAAATTAACTGGAATCGAATCACATAATATGAACTGATGATTATTCTCCATTGACAGTATTTTAGCAGCAACAGCTGCAGTAACCTGATTAATAATCTGTTTATTGCTAATGCCTATAACTTGGACTTCTTTTTCTGATATGGGCAAGTTTGGACCAACACAGAATGAACTGTAGAGTGGGTACCACCAGTACGGATCAAGAAATATACAGAGAGGCTACTCACCTCACCATGTACATATGGGTCACTCTGGTCTACCTCTAGGACTGCACCAAGCATGCAACACTCCTCCACTCTCAGGTACCATCATTGGGAATTAGTCGCTGATGAAAACTGAGGAAAATCATTGCTCAGAGTTAAAGGATTCTGCTGGTACCCTGGATTTTAATCGAATTTCTATTTATTATGTTTTGCAGCATCACTGAAGCTACAAGCATATTCGTATGAAACCACTCTTAATTTTGCACTTTTGCATAGCAGTCTGCTGGGCAGGTGCAGCAAACTGCATCTGCATCTGCATTTGACTTGTATTTCACTGTATCTGGGGAAAAAAATAATTCTGGTTTGATCTAGACTGTGACAACACTCTTACTTCCGGTACTCGATTTTACCACGGAAACAACAAGTAGTGCTTTTCTTTATAAATTAATGTTTGCATTCACTCCAGAAGTGTTCACATTCGCTCTACCACTACCCTGTGCCTGCACCATCTTATTCTGACAACTTGAAAATAATGTACTCCATTCATTCCAGAAGTCTCAGGCGGCACAAAATCTGCTTCAGAACCCATCACCTGATTTCTGTTGTTTCTCTGAATCTGCGTAGTCTGTGTAATCAACAACTACTATTTAATCTTTTCTTGCTTCCCATCAAAACAGTTATTTGAGTATTTAGCATACTTCAAGATCTCATCAATACTCTTGGTTTGCCAGCACATGACTCTCTGCTTTAGATGAGAACTAAGCTCTGAACAAAATTCCAAAGAGAAAGCAGATATGAATCCACTACCACCTTCCTTTCCAGGCTCTTCAACTCTGCTGTACTTGCCATAAGTCTGCAAAGACCTTCCACAATAAGCACGCATTTACTTTTTTGGCTCTTGTGTAGCTCTCATTATCTTTGCCTATTTCACTTCTTTCTCTGGCACTTTCTTTTTCAAAAGCTCTATAACAGCTCTGTATGTTTCAGCAACCACCTCAGCTGGATCATTGTTAGATGTAACTTTAGCTGGTTCTTCATTTGGCCAAGCAACAGCAGCCTTACATTCTGGGAACAACAATCTCAAATAATGGATCCAAATCAATCCAAAGTATATCATTGCCAATCTATGAACCTCCTTATACCATTGTCAGGTTCCTCTCTCAATTTTGGAAAATGTGTTGTAAAGGCATAAAGCTCATGCCATTCTGAGGCACATGCACATATACCAGTCCAAGGTACATGCTCCATGTACTTCTCTTAAAGGAAATTCTAACACTGTTTCTGGTTCAGTCATTAATGACCACCTTTGCCTTCTTTTCTTTTCTGTCTCAGATTTTTCTTTTTAGTAGTAACCTTCTTTTTCCACTTTCCTCTGCACTTCTTTAAATCTCTCCAATCTTTAATTTTCTTAAGTAAATCTATGTGAGCTTGCAAAACCACCAGTCCCATCTCCTTTATATATGCTTCACTCAAATCTATCTTATATTTTCTCTCTAAATTTCTTGTACTGCTTATATTAGTCTCATATTCATGACCTACTTCCTCACGTTCATTATGTACTTTGTACGCACACATTCCTGCTTCTTTGATCAGATATCTAATTTCATCTGCATTATATGACACTATTCTGTTTAAGTCAATTGTTCTCTGTACAATTTCATCAAATTCAATCTGAAGAGTCCAATATGAATTTCTGTAAAATATTGGGTTTTTGGTTGAGGGGGTGAAAACCCTTCTCAACCACTATCCTTGTCAGGGTGAACCAGAAAATACGCTAAATTAATCTGTATTCAACCCTCTACAGCTTGGCACAAAAGCAGTCAGGCTTAGCTTAGAGACACTGTGTTAAATATTTATGCAGCACACACACAGTAATAAAATGAAAACACAATGCAAGATATACCACAACAATTTTTAAAAAGGGCAACATTTATCCTTTTAGTAGAAACGGAGATATGTAATTTTAAAGGTTCAAGTAAAAATAGCAACAAAAAGCAGAAAGCAATAGCTGTCGGTATCTGGTCGTACTAGACCTGGATAAAGTCACAAGTTCAGGCTGACCACGATAGAGTGCAGGCCAGATACTGGAACCAGGCCAGCCCTGCTGAAATGTAACTGCCTCAAAGTCCGGCTCACAGAGTTCAAAACTTAAGGATTTCACAAGAGGAGCTCAACTTATGCCAGCCAAGGGTTCAGGACCTGGGGAGGCGCCTCTTAGAGGTCAGGAACTTAACCCAGCAGAGGCCAGCAGGACTCAGGCAGGTTCAGTTGCAGGTCTAGGCACGGTCAGTTGCTGCAGGTCAGCTGGGCGGTTGCAGGGGCCCTTTTGAGCTTATTGTGTCCCTGTAACTTAGACCAGGAGGTCAGCCAACTGACCATTGGAATCACTCTCGCAGTTCTAGATTCAAGAAGATGGTCCTCTCTCCTTCAAGTAACATGGCAGACCTTAAGCAGCATGGCAGTACTCTAAAGAACAAGGCAGGATTCAAGCGGCAGGACAGTTCTCTGGTAGCAGCAGAGCAGTCTTATGGGAAACAAGGCAGGCCTCAAGCAGCAAGGCAGTCCTTCTGAAGTCTTCCACAGGCAGAGGAGGTCCTTCTCTAGAAAACTTCTAGTCTACCCTTACATCTAGAAAGTTCTTTCCTTCCCTTTTCTTTCCCTGCCTTGGCACCAAGAGGTCTAGGATGAAAAAAGGTTGGTGTCATATTCCTTTGTGAGACTGCTGGAGGCAGCCTTTGAAATGTAAGTGGGGCAGGGGAATGCTCCGCCCCTCCCAAATAGGCAGGATGACCCTCTCTCAGCTACACCCATGTCCTATTGTTCACCTTCTGGGCACAATACACATTCCTGATGGGGTAGCAATTATCAGTCCAACGAAGCTGGAAACTCCTGGGAGGCCTCAGAAAGTTTCTAAAAGTGGCATTTTCAAAATAAAAAAAATACTTTACCATTAAAGAGGATTTTGAATTATAAATCATTTGAGTCCACAAATGGTATTTTTACCTATTCCCAATCAAAAGTTAGCACTTATTAAATGTAATAATGTAACCCAATGTTATCCTATGGGAGAGGTAGACCTCGCAGTAGTAAAAATTGAATTTGGAAGTTTTTCACTATCAGGACATGTTAAACTTAAGACCACATGTCTTATCCTTTAAATATGACGCATCCTGCCCTATGGGCTGTTTACTTATATGTATTTGAAAAAGTAGGTTTAAGGCTGGCAAAGTTCTATTTTGCCAGGTCGAATCAGCAGTTTCAAACTGCTCACAGGCTGCAATGGCATGCCTAAGACATGTTTTAAAGAGCTACTTAAGTGGTTGGCACAATACGTGCTGCAGGCACACCATTATCATTTAATTTACAGTCCCTGGGTACATGTAGTACTACTTTACAAGGGATTGATAAGCAAATTAAATGTTCCAATAAGGTGTTAGCTAATTTTACCATGCTTAAAAGAGAGACAGCACACGCACTTTAGCACTGGTTAGCAGTGGTAAATTGTACAGAGTCCTAATGCCGACAAAAACAAATTTCAGCAAACAGGAGGGGACAAGGTAAAATGTTTGGGGGTAAGGCCACACCAAGGCTGTCAAGTCTAACATTGTATCTCTCTTTAGGAAGTACAGTAGGTTCAGGAAAGGCAGGAGTGGCAATAGGCAGACTAGTAGGGACATTAGTAGGAACAGTAGCAGCAGCTGTAGCCGCATCATAACAACAGTAGAGGCAGCAGCTGTGTCTCTACTAGTACAAGGCAAAGCCATCAATGTATTCTCAGGCAAGCCCTTGCATTCACATTTGTACTTGTCCCTACAAGCCCTGTCAGTCCCTGTGCACTTGTACTCAGCTCACCGTGCACCCATGTCAGGCCAGGGTAGAAACCACTTGTGCCTATGTATATGGAAGAGATCTAGAATTCAAAAAGATCAGTTAAAAAGTTGTTCATCTGAATCTTGCTCTCTGTTTTGTTTGTCTCTGTCACCCTCAAGAGTTTTCTTTATATCTGTTGTCTTGATAGAAATTGCAGGAAAAACTCTCACTGCTACCCTTTCCTCTCTCCAAACTCTACGCTGTTTATCCCACTTATATTCTAGCCACCGCTCCGGTGAACCCTTATACTGCTTCTTCGTTTTTTTTCTCCCATTCTCTGTGGTGATTCGATCCTATTTCTTCAATGCTTCAAATTTAATTAGACAAGGCATTGGCTTCCTATAATTCATTGTGTGTTAAAAAAAACTAACGTTCTGATGTTAAGGTATCCTCTAAAGGTAACTGCAAGTCCTTGTCACCAGAGTTATACTCATGCCAGTCTTGATTCCATGTTCATATATAAAGCTAAACATCTCTCAACATTTCGTATGCAGACGAGCCCTCTGAAGGAATCGTTTGTCCCTCTGTAGCGGGAACGCTAGGAGATTTAAGCTGTTTCAACACAGAACACATTATTTTCACTCAAAATAATCCAAAAACCACACAAAAACAAGTGAACAAACAACAACCTCATGGCAGCTATGCCACAGGTCAACTAATCACAGCATGACTTTGACAGGAATAGGCCACGTTACACCGCATGCTTTTAGAATGCGTGCTATTACAACGCGGTCATTACGACCGCGTTGTCACATCGCAGACCATTACAATTCATTGCAACGATTTGCTGTAGGGGGGGCGCTGGATGTTGGAATAGTATAATTTACTATTCGAACTCAAGTCTGTGTAAAAGTACGGAAGGTGTTGGATTTAAAATCCAACACCTTCTGCCCCCTACAGCAAGTCATTGTAACGGCTTGCGTTGTAATGGCATGCGATGTGTAAACATCGTTGTAAACGATGTTTACCCTTTGACAGGAATCAACCAATGACAGCACGACTCTGTAGTAATGTCTCACCAATTATAGCATGACTACTCTGCTGGCTAACCAATCACAGCACAGCTTTTTCTGTGAATGGGAAAATGATACACAGTCTGTTTTCTTTCACCAAACGCACAGAAATAAACAAAAAAAAATATTTTCTACTCAACCTAAATATGAGGAAATCGGCAGGTTAAACAAAACAAAACTTGCAATCAATAGAAACAAGAACAGTACTTTTGCAGCACTTGTCAAACACAAATAACACTAAAGTAGACTTCTGCCCAGCGGCAATCCACCTCCGATTAGGGTGCTCTCTCCCATGCACGAGGAGCGAATAATACCAACCCAAATTAGACACATAAAACCCTGAAAAGAGAACTGGTTAATAGAAAGAATACCTCTCTGTGTGAATGTGGCACCTTGCAAATCACTCTACGCTTGCAAACAGGTTCAACAACTTCAACAATATCTCACGATCTTGGATTACAATGAGTCTGAATACTTAATCAACAAATAATACAAATTATACTTTTTGCCAGAAATCAAAAATATTCCAAAATGATCAAAATCTCAGCAATCAAACCACCAATTGGACCAAGAATCAACATGAACTCTTTCCTGTGTATGTCTGAAGATCATGTTATGAATGGGATAGGCCATCCGAGCAGGGTTCGTCGTACAGTCTGGCATGCAGCCAGGTCCCGCAGCTAACTCGCTGTTGCACACTGCCTGTGGGGGGATGAGTGCAGAGCCTGGCCTTCTGAGGCTAACTTTTGCTGCACACGGCACAAGGCCGTGCACAGCAGGGGTTTGGCTGCCCAGAAAGGCTGTGTTTAGCGGGGGGGCTAGTCTCCTATAGCCTGATGGGGGCAGATCTTGGCCTCTTGAGGCCAATCCCCTGCTGTGCACAAACAAAGGCTGTGCATAGTGGGGGTGGTTGACTGAGAATGAAGGCCTTGCACAGTGGAGTGATTGACCGTCCCTCCACTGTGCCCTGCCAAAGACCGTGCAATGTAGGAGGTTGGCCAACTGTGCTGGGTTGGTTGTAGGGCTATACCGGAAACTAGTTCCTGTGGCTAACCCCCCGCTGCATGTGGTTGAAGGCCATCCACAGTGTTGGTGGGTACCTGCAGGGGGATGGGCAGAGGTTTTGGCCTCCTAGGGCTAACCCACTCTGTGCACGGCTGAAGGCTATGCAGAACAGGGGATTGGCTCCTCACAGGGGTTGGCTGCCCACAAAGACTGTGTGCAGCAGGGCTTTGCTGTCTTTGATGGGATGGGCACAGAGCCTGACCTACTGAGCCCTAACCCCTGGCTGATCACGGCAGAAGGCTGTGATCAGCTGGTGGTTGGACACCCATGGAGAGTTGGCCACAAGGCCTGGCTAGAGTCACTGAGTTGGTCGCAGGCCCTGCAGCTAACCCTCTGCTTTGCATGGTCATATGACATGCTCCGCAGGGGATTTGACTAGATATGGATAAAAAAACAGAAATTCACTGAAAGAAACAAAGGCTAAAGCAGCATTAAAATTAAGTATGGTAATAAGATCTTACCTTACATTAAAAAAACACATATAGCATTACTCATGAAATGTTAAATGATATCATTGATGACATCACTGATGACATCTCAAGTTACACACCGATCTATAATCTATTGTTAACATTAACTTTGGGCTCACTCAATTTTTTACAATAGACCTTGGTGTTAAGTATATATCCTGTTTTGAAACACTACTCTGCAACCCACATTACATGCGCTCAACCTTTACTTTGTTTAACATGGAGGACTAATTGCAGCCCAAACTTTATTGATTTGCAATCGGTGCACCATATATCTTTGAACATGCAGAACCACATTTGCATCAAGGACATACACCATCTCCATGCTATGCACCCGCATGTGTTCACACAGTTAATCTATGCTGTATGCGACTATGGTGTTTATCAGTAATGTCATCATTTATGTCATTTAACATATCTTGATTGATATGTGAGGTCATAAGCAGAGTATGGCATGGACAGAAGTTATGGTTAGCTTAGTAAACAATAACTGGTGAATTTCAGAGGTTGCTTGGTCTTCAAACGTTAGTTTTTGTGTTATTGGAACAACTGGTTTAAAAAAATACAATAGCAAAGCTTACAAGTTTGGTAAAGATATGAAACACATAACAGACAGAGAGAATTACCTCATTACCATCAAACACAAGATAAAATGTGAACCCCTCTCTGTGTTGTATGTCATTGAGTGTGAATGTGGAATGAAGTACATCTGGAGTGGAATCTGTATACTGAAAAAGAGGATCTTGGAACATATTTGTGCAGTACAAAATAAAGATGTGAGCTATGCTGTAGCGAAGCACTATATGACACAACATGATAGCAATTGAAGAACAATGAGATTCTATGGCACAGATATGGTAGTGCAACATGAACGTTATGGTGAGAGAGTGATAAAAAAACTACGACAGCTGGAATCAAGAACAAAGATACCATTCGGTCTCAACAACGATGAAGAATTGTATGCACATTATTGACCAGAAGTGTGGTTCAAGTTAAGCATAGGCATTGTGTTATTCTGAAATTGAAAGAATCCCCCCAAAAACAGAAGATTGAATAAATAATTGGTTGAGTGAAGGATGTTTGACATAGCCAGAAAAGATGAAGCGTTCGCAAGAATAAAGACCACTGAGGTCGTGATTTATGGATTAATTCAAATAGGAATTAAAACTCAAACATTGAACTCGCACAAGAATTATGAATAGTGATATTGATACTAGGACCACTGTGGTCTGCACAGATCGCCAACTATAAGTTGAAACCTTTGGTGTTGGGAATATCATACCTCCAAGTTACAGGAACATGAGTTTAATAATTGAATTTTAATTAGAAAATTATTTTTCAAATCTTTTTTCATGAATTAACAAAACATTTTGAGAGGTTGCAATTTAGAATTCCTGGTTAAGATGGACCTTTCTCTCAAAGAGATTATTTTGCCACTTTGTAAAATATGATTTTTAAGGAGAGGGATATATGTTGTCTAACAAATGTGATGCATTATTAAGGGATGGATTTTGTATCAAAACACTACAAGTCCCAGAATACCACAGGATGGGCCTTTCGTAAATATTGTGAAACGGACCTTCCAACCGTGAACAAAAACGCAAGGGTCGTAAAGCGTTGGTGCTGCTATACCTTGCTTTAAATAACTCTTTTGAGTAATAAGTTAACTGAGTGCAACAGTTTACTGTTTGGGAGAGAATACTGGGGAAGTCAGGTCTGAATCCCATGTGTGTAACAACTGCAAGAGTGCACCGTCATTGGAGACTGCATTGGAGCAATATATAGTGGTTCCAGCCACTTTCATACAAATTGGTTAAACCAGTCCCACCACTGCTGCTGAACACTTTCTCAAGGTGGGTGCTCTGTTAGTGAGGGTGGACTCACTTCAAATATCCAAAACTCCTCCCAAAAGGAAGAACGGGCATTTATGGGTTCAGTATTCTGCCAGACGGATTTGACTCATATCTTGTCAACACACAGTCGAAGATTATATTGGAGGTGGCTTGATCATTGTGCCAGCTCCTACAGCTATGCATTGTGGGATTTCCAGATAACATCATCTGCGGCATGAGAATGGTAATTTTTTGATTGAAGTTGTATTTTGAGCAATGAGACACATAAGCTGTGATGGGTGTGTATGTTAATGACTGCGTCTGTTTGTACAGTTAAAACTGATCCCGTGGAGATAAGGTAGCCTATCCAGGGCAAATATTAATTTAGAGGACTAATTATTAACTGTATACATATGGGCACAAAATGTATGAGTATTCCTATGGATTTGCGGCAAGCGCCTATTTGGGGCTAGTCTGTGCATTTCATGAATCTTTTTCATCATCCATAGAGATATGGATACTGTTACTTTAATTGTATCTAAGCATACTGCATATGAAGATGGCGGCTGTAAATGACGAATTTACCGTGGATGGCAGTAGCCCTCTGTTGATACCTATATATAATCCTCCAATGGTAGCGCTTTTGATAAGTTTGAATGTAACTGTCCCAGGGGTGTCTTTT
The DNA here is from genome assembly GCF_964204655.1 of Triturus cristatus. Classification (NCBI taxonomy): domain Eukaryota; kingdom Metazoa; phylum Chordata; class Amphibia; order Caudata; family Salamandridae; genus Triturus; species Triturus cristatus. Next base: position 60,888,652 of record NC_140586.1, read on the forward strand.
TTAGGTCTCGCTTAGCGTTGCAGCGCGCATGCGCTGCTCGCTCTGCGAGGCATCTTGTAATCGAGGAGATTTCAGAAGTGGAGTTTAAGCCCCGCCCATCATTGTTATTGGCTTGCATCATCGTTAATGCTAAACGCTGGCTTTTGATTGTAAATGAGGCTTCTTAGTCCCTCCTTGTTGCCGCCCTGTCTCCTTCTGGGGCGGCCCATCCGGACTGTATCTTTTGCTTGCGGCGTTATACTGTCTACTTTAATTAGTCGGTAGGCACTATGTTTTTTCAGTCACCTTTGGCAAGGGCGGCCGCGTGTTAATTTTTGCATTGCGCTTTCACTTAAAGTGAAAGCGCGATGCAAATATAAACAAGCGGCAACCTTTGCGCAATGGCGGGAGCTTGTTAAACTAGCACTTCTGTTTTCAGCCGATCCTTGTTCACTTTGCACATGCTTGTGTTTTCAGCTGATTCTCATTAGTTGCTTGCACACGAGATCAGCTGAAAACACAAGCGCTTGCTTAAAAACTGCTTTCTACACAAATCTGGTTTAATATGCCCACTAAATTCTATGCCTTGCAGATAGAATGCAAGGTAGTCGGCATATTAAAACAGATTTGTGAAGAAATCAGTTTTAAACAACCACTTGTGTTTTTAGCCATGCTCATTTACTTTGGCGTTTTTATATCGCAAACTCGACCCGAATGTGTGAGAGCGCTTTACACGCACGCACGGGGAGATTAAGTGATTTGCTGTGTGAGATTCTTGCTCAAAAGGGAACTTTTATTTTCTCAAATAATGTAAACTATCGTGGCAAAGCAGTGCTCTGGGTTGGACTAGCTCCAGCTGCACAGCTGCTAAAATAGGATGCCTTCCGAAGCGGTGCTTCATTTTATTTTACAACCAAACGAGGACTTCTATGACTGAGAATCATCCCTGCACATAAACAAAGGCCTACTCTGGGATGTGCTCACGAACGCTTCACTAGCTGAAAACGGACTCTCAACCCTGTCCCTATCAGTATTTAAAGGCATGCTTTTATCCAAAGAAGCAACAAGGCAGATCACCTTCTATACAATGACTCTGTAGATCCATTACTAATGACAGATATGCCATCCCTGTCCACATTTTACCTCAATTTGTTTTCCCTAACAGTAGTTCCTTTTCTTCCTGCTGCTTCATTGTTGTGTTCATTTCTATAGTCAGGGTCCCTGGAATTATGCAGCAGTAGAGCGCTAAATTATCCTACAAGAAAAGGCAAAACATGCGGCACAATGCGACACATTTTAACAGTATTACTTCATTATTTTGTCCTTTTTACACATTACACATGTTAATACTGTCTGGGCAACAATTTCACATCACTAGTAATAGCTAGTTTAACAAACAAATACAGAAATAGGCAACTGAATACCATATTAACCTTTGCAAAGGGCCCTCCACTGCGTGCAAACACGTTGCCATGGTTGTATTACCTTTAGAACTGTTTGAGCTACAATGTTTTTTTAATAACTCAAGATTATGCAGCAGATAAATATATGTTGTGGCAAATCCATAATTATATGAAAAACTCTGCAGCCATACAATTGCATAATTCCAGTGCCTCCTGTGAGCTGAGTTCCCTTTAGGTGTCTGGCTGTGTTCAGATTGTGGAAGGATGATTATGTTGACGCATTCATATTAAGAGCTATGGAACTGAAGCCAGAGTGCCTGTCAGTGGTTTAAAATCTTGTGGCTTCAAGAGCATATAATTCCATAGTTACTTTTTTTCACAGCCATCATATTACTCTTGTCTTCCCCCACCCTCATAAGTAACCTATTTCCCATTTTCTGGGTCTCTAGCGCCTCAAGGTCATAGAAATAGAAATAGCGCTATGCAAATATCATCACTCTAGTATATACAGAAAACAAAATTGAAAAACATTTCCATTTCTAACACCAAGAGCTCTAACTTTCGCAAATGCGAGACCTATTGCATTGCAAATGCTTGTTTATTGAAGTGAGCATTGAGAGAGGCATATATATATATATATATATATATATATACATACATACATATACATACATACATACATATTTCTTAAAATGTTTAAATCTCACTATGTATGTGTATACATATATACATAGGTATACGGAGGTAGGTATAAAGTCAGATTTTAACATTTCAAGCACATGTGGGCTTATGTGTTGCCTTTGTCAAACAACCATTGCTTAGCCGTGAAAGGTAATTGGTTAAATTGTTGTTAGTATGAAGTAGTTTCTGTTCTTTTCTATTTCACCTCCCAGCAAAAGCGGGGGAAGGGCAAAGAGAACTGGGTTATGGGCCTCATCTTGCCCCCCTCTGGAGGTGCCACTGATCCTCCAGACTCTCTTGCATCATCCATGCCTCTTCAGTTGTACGACATCGCGTTCAGTGTTACCGACCTACGATTATATTGCATCCAGTACACTGCTTACCACTGCATCCTCATTGTGTTTTGTTAATATGTTTACTTCTACATTTTCTATCTAACATTATTAACTATTGTATTCACCGGTTGCACTTACCTCTACTTACCTTGTGATGCAGTGGAGGTGATATATTTTTCATGTGATATAATATAACGCATGAGGGGTGTGTGAAATCAAGTAATGTTTTCATGAAAGATTTTGAGAAAGTCCATGAAAATATAGCAAAAATTACGATTTTGTACTGAAATGTTGTTTACCGTATCTTGCGTCCCAAGTTTTTTACTCATGGGCACCTTCTGTAAAAAAAATCTTGAGATACCAGCAAGAGATTGGTTTAAGCAGAAAATGTTTCTCAGTGAGGAATTTTCGGTGTGAACCAGTCTCCCGCTGGGAAGACTTGGTGAGGTATCCTGGAGTTATGTAAAAGGACCAGGATTGGAGCCCTTGAGTTTCCAAAGAGGAAATTATGGTCACCCCTCTAGCCACTGCCTTTTCCTGTTTGCCCCTAAGTGAGCTTCAGGGAGCAGTGTGGTGGCTGTGGAGATGGAACCTCTGGAGGCTTCAAAGGAATTTTAGGCCATGCAATTACTCCCTGCTCATTTTGCCTCTTCAATCCTGCATCTTAGTGACCGCCAGGTGTCAATGTGGAGGCTGTGGTAAAGTCCTAGGTTGGAGTATTTGAATTCTCCGGAACCTCCCCCTCCATACCTCTACTTGCTTCTCCCCTCCACTATTTCTTGCTTCCAGTACCTCTGTGAGGTCCTAGTGGCTGTGTGGTGGTCCCGTAGATGGAGTCTCTGAGGTCCCATAATGGTGGTTAAAGCCACTCCTCTCACATGCTAACTTCTGGTGCCCCAGTTTTGGGGTCTCTGGGTTTTCTAAGAGGTGACTGCTCCTTTCTGGTTCCCATAAATCTCACTACATGCCTCTTGATGACCTCGGTGACATCCCAGTAGATGTGTGGTGGTGCGAAGGTTGGGACATTATAGGTCCCAGGAATTATTTTATAGCACCTTGTTTCTCCCTTCCTCCTTTTGCCCACTTCTGCTTCCTCTTTCTGCACGTCAGTGAGCCCTAGACAGCTGCATGTAGGCCGATGGTGGGGTCCCTGAGTGTTCAAGTGGTGTTTGCTGCCACCTTGCTTCCCCCATTACCTCCTGTCTGTCGCCTTCTGAACCTCAGTGAGGTCCAGGTGGCTCTGTTGTGACCTAGGGTGGGGGTAGGGACAACTTTTGGCATGGGTGAGTTGGGCCGAGGCCCAGGGCACCAATCTTGAGAGGGGTGAAAAAAAACTGCCTGCTTAAAGGTCCTGCAGACAGCAATGCCCCTCTACCTTGGCTCCAGTGATTCTGTTTTAGGTGCTTCTACTCATTTTTAACATTCTGTCGTCACTGTTTTTAACAAACTACCAGCCCCTACCTTGCCCTCCCATTTAGCTGTCACCCAGTGTGTAACCCAAAATGATGGGGCCCACATGCAGAATGTGATGAGGGGACAGATTCTACCATATATCACAGATATGCATTAACATTGGGCTGAAAAGTGGCCCCTTAAAGTATTGGGTGGGGGCCGAAATTTGGAGGGCACCCTTACACCACAGGGTAGCAAGGGCCTGTTTTGAACCCCTCCTTTTACACCCTACCGCCACATATCACCGCCCCCTCCCCTCCCCAATAAACAACTTAGAACTAGTCTGAAGTAGCTAAATAGTGGGTGATTAAGGTGAGCTGGGGGAGGTGCAGAGATTTACGTTCAGAAGCAGGTCGCTGCCTTAATGTAGCCAGACAGGGACTAACCTGTGAATAGTGGCTGCTACATTATTTTATTGACAAGCAGTAGCGAGGGTGGCATATTTCTTTCCGCACAGGCAGGGACATCTGGAAGATTTTGAGGGCACTGGGCCACACATAATTTGGGGGGTCCTGCTCAGCACAACGCTGAATTTTTATTCACTTTGAGCTCATTTAAGCACCCAATGACTTTGGCTAAATTATTGACTACTCTCTTCTTTGGCCAGCCTACATCTGGGCCTAACATTAGAGCAGCTTCTCTTTGGCTGGCCAGCACCAGAGAAACAGAGGATTATCAATCTGAACCAGCCTGTTTTCATGACGTGCTGTTTGACTGTTGCCTCACCTTTAGGCCTGTGCATATGGTGTTTTTAGGTCTCGCCTACGCAGCGCGCTAGTGCTGCATTGGAGTGACCTCTTGGAATCACTGTACTTTTTTGGAAACTCGTGCATGTACTGCACTGTTTCCAATGAGTACTCGCGCATGTACAGCGTTTATCTTGCGGGATCAAGCAGCGGCGCCATCTGTTTGCAATTATCGCGCCTGCCGCTGCTCGCTCCCACAAGGTAAACGCTGTACATGGACTTCTGGCCGCGCGCCACATTGCTTGTTTTTATCGGGCCCTCCACATCTTTGTGTAGATTAAACACATTTGAACATTGCCCACTGAAATCCGTCGCTCCTGTTGTCATTAAACCCCATGCAGATTGTTGTGTTGACACAATTGAATTTCTCACAGTACAATGACGTCCATTTAAAGATTTCTGCATATTCAAGTCCCCTCTACAATTCTTTGACTCCATCTTGTAGTTTCGCAAGCAACTTCCTGTGGCTTTAATAGTGCAAATCTTCCTCACTGTCCGTGACTTGGAGCCGCTGCTTTAAGCCCAGGGTCATGTTGCACAGCCCTCCCACAACCCTCTCCCCCCTTCCACCACCACTTCCAACTGGCATTGTCTTGCGAACTAGACCCTCTGAGACTGATCCCCTACCAGATCCTCAAAGTAAGTGGAGGACCGCGTCCAGGCGCACGCGTTGTCACCTTCCTTGCACGCTCAAAGCTATACACTAGCATCCGCCTCTCTTAGCAGACCTGTGCATGAATTGCACTGGTGCCAGTACACACAGAAGGATTGCAGTGCCCTGGTCCTGGTCGCAAATTAAGGTGGTTCGGTTCTGTCTGTAGTACAGTTAACACTAGCGGATCCTGCCGCGGTGGGCTGACTGCCGGGTACCGGCACAATTGAACGAACTAGCAACAACATGCCAGCCTTCAAAGACCGGTTAATAGACATTTGTAATAGACACACAGTACTCTACGTTCAAGGTCAAACAGATCCAAGTCGGGAAACCCGTTAATTTTCCGTGCTGACCACTAAGATGAGTTGCACTCTCCCAGTGTTGCCCTGACACCTGCCAGCTGTTCAGCGGTGCTCTCTCCTCCCTCTTTGGGTCCGTGCCCTCCCTCTCCACTCATGTTCCCCAGACTGTTCCCTTCTCCCTGAACCGCAGTCCCTGGGGAGAGCTTCCCCTCTTACCTGCGGCCACGGGCTGCCGTGCCTCTGCTGCTGGCCTGTCTTGAGCTCTGGAGCTCTTGTCCTGCCGCGCATTACCCCCCTCGCCCCTCCCCCCCCTCCCCTGCCAGGCTCCCACCAGCCTGGCAAGTGGTGGTGCTCATAAGGCCGCTGGCGGTGCCACCCGTTGCCATAGTGACGGCATCAGCAGAGGCGAGGTCCATGGAGGAGAGGTGTGAGAAGGAACCGGGTCATGGACGGGGTGGCCCAGGGCCCGGACTCTGAAGCGTCCTGCTCACCCAACCGCGGAGGGACCCTCTCTTGAGGGAACTAGGCAGAAACCCCCTGCTCCTCGTGCTCGGACCCTCTCTTGCATCAACTAGGCACCTCATACCTCTCAATCACTGCACTTTCAGTGTGGGCTAAGACTGACTTACAATGTGAGCCTAGCTTGAAGTTTCCACTGGAATGCATGGGGCTACAGCGGTACTTGGAAGGGTCATAACTCAGCAATCGTAACTGAATAAAGTAAAAGTTAATCTTTGGATTGAGGATCAGTTGACTACTGTGATCACTTTGGCAATTGTCTAATCACCAAATTGGTCTGTAGTGATCTTCATTTGGGTAGTTTGTCCCTGGGAGTGGAGGGTGCCAGCGATTCCCCGGAGGGCTACTAATAACGGGCAGTGTCCTGGCCCAACACTTACCATTTGTTTACAACAATATCATTCTTCTTTGCTGCCTTAGAATTTGGTGGTCCCATAATTTTCTTTCTGTGGCAAATGAACCAAGTACAGATGGGAAACAACCTTTTTATCAGGCCAGTGTTTGATTTGATAGCCAGCATGGGGAAAGCTGGCAAAAAATTTACTGCGTGACTAAACACTTATAAAGTCCCAAAGGCGAGACCTATTGGCTATGCCAATGCTTGTTTTATTTTGTTAACTGCACTCCAGTTCCTGCTGTGTAAGGAACAGGGACTCTGTGCCAGGTGGCACTAGACTGTGATCACACCGATACAGCAACAGATCTTTGTGAATGGTGCAATCATAGAAGGAGTGTGTAATGCCACACAGCACATTGACATATGGCCTACCCACCACATTCATAGAACTAGTGGTCCACACAAGCCTTCTACCCACAATCTATGTTGTTACATTGTAGTTACTTTAAAGTCTCACAGGGAGGGACGGGGGACTTAATAGGTCCTGCATACAGGCCCCAAGGATATGCTAAAGACAAGGAGTATGCTGTTCCTAGGGAGTTAGTGGGAAGAAAAAGATGGCAGGCCACGTCAGTGATGGCGGATACCAGAAGGTGCTAGACAGGACAAGGTAGTGAGTGTTCGTCCAGGGATAGCTTAAATAAGGAGCAGGGGCCCTCACACACCTGAGGGGTGTCATGCTTCTTCATAGGGCAGCTCCTCGTTGGGCCGGTGCTGCAACCCACTAGAACTGACAGAGGTTTCATTTTCCCCTTTCAGTTTCCCTACTTTTTAGTCTGTTTTTACTCTTGGCCCAGGTACTCTTCGAATAAACTGTTTTTGGAGAATCCAGGAGCCATTTTTAAATCACACTCACACAATCCCACCTCTACTCACTACACATAGGCACTCTAACATAACACCATCAAGCTTCACGACGGCAAAACCGAGAAGACCTCCGGCAAAGAGCCCCCCTGCGGGGCCCGTTGGACATTGCAGCGCCGGACCAATGAGGAGCTGCCCTATGATGAAGTATGACACCCCTTGGTGTGTTTGAGGGTCCTTGCTCCTTATTGGAACTATCCCTGGATGAACACTCACTACCTTGTCCTGTCTAGCACCTTCTGGTAACTGCCATCACTGATGTGGCCTGGCATCTCCTTCTTCCTACTGTAGTTAGTTTGTCAGAGCCATTCAGGTACACAGTGCTGATGGGTGCTTTTGTTTACTGCACTGCCTGTGCTGTGAGCAGCAGGTAGGGAGGCAGCAAGATGTGATCGTACTACCTGGCTGCAGCCCCAAAAAGAAAATGCAATCACAGAAGAACCTAATCTTTACTGCACAGTAGGGGCCAGATGTAGTAAGGCCTTGCATTGCCATTGCATCACGCAAGGCGACGCAAGACAACTTCAATCAATCAATCAAACAGCATTTTATAGTGCAGCACTGATACCCCTAGGGATATCTAGGCTCTGTGTCTCCATCGAAGAGCAAGGTCTTGAGTCTCTTTCTGAAGTCTGCCAGCGACGGGGCTGTACGGAGCTGGAGGGGAAGGTCATTACAGGTCTTTTGCCACAATTTATGAGAAAGTGCGGCCAATGCTGTGGCTACAATGGGTACGGAGTTTGTGCAAGGGTGTATGAAGAGGAACACAGGTGTCTAGAAGGCAGGTGAAAGTTCAGACGATGGTGATGTAGGCAGGTCCCAGGTCATGGAGGGCTTTGTAGGCGTGCAGGAGGATCTTGAACTGGCATCTCTTCTGGATGGGGAGCCAGTAGAGGTCTCTCAGATAGGGGGTGATGTGGGTTCGTTCGGGGAGGTCCAGGATGAGTCTGGCTGCAGCATTCTGCATGGTCTGGTGTCTTCTGAGGAGCTGGGTGGAGATGCCGGCGTAAAGGGCATTTTTGTAGTCAAGGCGGCTGGTGATGAGGGCCTGAGTGACGGTCTTTCTGGTGTTGGTTGGGATCCCTGCGAAGATTCTGCGAAGCATGAGAAGTGTGTGGAAGCAGGAGGAGGCGACTGCGTTGACTTGTCGTTTCATGGTCAGTTGGCTGTCGAGGATGATGCAGAGGTTGCGTGCATGGTTGGTTGTGTGGGTATAGGTCCGAGTTCTGCAGGACACCAGTTGTGGTCCCATGCGGGGCTGGTCTTGCCGAAGAGCAGTACTTCAGAGTTGAGTTGGAGGCAGTTGTCTCTCATCTATTTGTCTACGTTGGTCATGGTATTGCAGAAGTTGATTTTGGGGTTGTAGACGTTCGCGGTGAGCGAGAGGACCAGTTTAGTGTTGTCTGCATTGGAGATTATGTTGAGTCCATGTTATCTGATGACATCTGTGAGGGGGGGTCATCTAGATGTTGACCTGGGTGGGGCTGAGGGATGATCCTTGGGGTACACTACATTTGATGTCTTTGTGTGCGGCGGTGAAGGGAGCCAGTCAGATGCTCTGTGTACATCCTGTAAGGAAGCAGGTGATCCACTTGAGGGTGTCTTGCTGTATTCCTATGTTGTAGAGTCTGTTGATGAGGGTGTTGTGGGAGACAGTGTTGAATGCTGTGGAGAGGGCAAGGAGGATAAGGGCCACAGTTTCTTCATAGTCAAGGAGTATTCTGATGTCATCTGTGGCAGCAATCAGTGAGTTCCTGATCCTGATTGTGAGGCATCCAGTAGGTGGTTTTGTTCCAGGAATTTGGTGAGCTGCTGGTTGATGGCTTTCTCAAGTACTTTGGCCAGGTAGGGGAGCAGGGTGATCGGACGATAATTGTTGAGATCGCTAGGGTCGGTGGACCCTTTCTTTAGGAGGGGTCTGATGTCTGTGTGTTTCCATCTATCCGGGAGGGTTGCTGTGGAGATGGCGGTGTTGAGAATGTGGTGAGTTGAGTGCTCATTGGGTTCATTGCGAGGTTGTAGAGGTGGTGGAGGCAGGGGTCTTCAGGTGCCCCAGAGTGGATGGAAGACATGATGGCAGGGGTGGTCTCGGCAGTGAGCAGAGACCGGGTGATAATAGTTTGGCTGATGTTTGCTGGTTGGTTGAGGCCGTTGGAGTTGAGGGTGGCAGGTTGGAGGTTGAAATTGTCGTAGATGTTGGTGATCTTGCTGTGGAAGTAGTCTGAGAGTGAGTCACAGAGTTCTTGGGAGAGGTGGACGGTGTTCTCTATGGCTAGAGGGATGGAGAATTCTTTGACTATTTTGAAGAGTACCTTTGTGTAGTTGGCCACGGTGTCGATGCAGGTGGTGCTGGCTGTTCTCTTAGCTTCTTTGATGTGCGGTGATGGCTTCTAAGGGCTGTGATGTGAGCTGCACTGTCAGCGGGGTTCTTGGTGGTGCACCATCGTTCCTCGAGTTGTTGGCAGTTGCGCTTGGTGGTCCTGAGTTCTGGGGTATACCAGCTGGCATGTTTGGAGGTCTTGTTGGATTTTGTAGGTTTCAGTGGGGTGACTCTGTCGGCGCTGCTGGTGATCCAGGCGGCGAAGTTCTGGATGGCCTGATCAAGGTCTATTGAGGCCTTGGGTTGGGAGGTAGTGAGGGCCTGTGACCACTGATTTTCAAAGATCTTGCTCCAGCTGCGGTGGGAAGAGATCTGATGCCTGGTGATGGTGTGCTGGGCATCGGTGATGGTGAAGTGTACGATGGTGTGGTCAGTCCAAATGAGTTCTGTGATGTGGCTGAACTTGATTCTGTCACTGGAGGTGAAAATTGGATCGAGTGTGTGTCCAACTTTGTGCGTCGGTTCGGTGACCAGTTGGGTGAGGCTGACATTGTCCAGGTTCTCCAGGATGGCAATAGAGCTGGCACCATTGGGGGTCATTGATGTGGAAGTTGAGGTCGCTGAGTAGGATGTAGTGATGAGAGTCAATGCTGGGGGGGCGATGAGGTTGGGGATGGCGTCGCAGAATGCTTCTTGGAGTCCCAGGGGTCTGTAGGTGAGGGTTCCCCTTACTGAGGTCTTTGCATCAGTTTGTAGAAGGAAGTTGAGGTGTTCCATGAGAGGTGTGGGGTCGTCGTTGATGATGGTGCATCTGATGGTTTCTTTGAAGATTATGGTGATGCCCACTCCCTGCCTGTTGGTGCAGTCTCGGTGTATCATCTTGTAGCCTTCAAGAGTTGCAGTGGTCATGTCGGGGTTCGAGGAGGGGTTGAGCCATGTTCAGTGATGAAGGCAACGGCCATGGAGAGGGCAGGGATGGTGTTCCATGCCTCTGCAGCATGCCTGCAGAGTGAGCAGGCAGTGAGCAGGATACAATGGAGCGGTTGCAGGGTGTTCCTGGTCTTGTGGGCAGGTGTGGTGTGGGATCTTTCATAAGCTGTGTCGCAGGAGAAGTGGCAGTGTCGGCAGGTGAAGGGTCCTTTGGTGGATCGTGGGTAAAAGGAGATGAAACAATTGTTTTGGAGTCTGGGGTTCAGGAGTTCCTTGGGGGTACACCGTCGGGTGAGGGAGATCCAGGGGACCTGGTGTTGGGTGCTGTCCAACCCATGGTGTGTTGGTGGTGGCCCTTCAGCACGTGTCTGCTGCGTTTCCAAGGGCGGCCTCCATTTGTGATCCTGGTAGGTGGTCCTAGTGGTCCTGGGCGCCGGGCAGGGACCTGGAACTGGTAGCATGGGGACAGGGACAGCAGGCTGCAGAGGGACAGGGCAGGGGGAGCGGCAGCGCAGGGACAGCAGGCAGCGCATAGACAGGAACAGCAGGGAGTGGCAGCGTAGGAACAGCAGACAACGCAGGAACAGCAGGCAGCACAGGGATAGTAGGAAGCACAGGGACAGGGCGAGCAGGCTGAATTCAGATTTACCAAGCCAGGCAAAGTCACCTTGCATGGCCCTGCATGGCCTGCTAAATCCAGAACAACGCAAGGCAGTGCAAGTCACTGCCTTGTGTTACTCTGCACCAGTAAGGCATTACGTGTGTGAGAGTGGGTGTTCCCACGCTCCCACCCATGCTTTTTGGCACATTCCCAGATTTGCTAAGAGTAGTAAACCTAGGAATGTGTCAAAATTCTATGCCTTCCTAATAGAGGTGCAACAAGTAGAAACATCTTGGTTTCTTGGTCTGGTGGCTCAGTGGACTAATGTGTCCACTGCAGGGACCTGTGTTCAACCTCATGGTCACAGTTTCAAATCCCGACTGGTCCACTCAGTCTTTCATCCATCTGAGGTCGATAAAATGAGTACCGTTGGGTAACAATAAACATGTGTAATTCAGCACCAAGATGTCACCTGGTGAATGTGCGCTTTACAAATACACGTTAAATTTGTTATTTCTCCTTGTTTTTTCCGCATTCTGCAGCATACATAGAAAGATTAAACAAGCATTGGCATAGCCAATAGGTCTCGCATTTGGGACCTTATAAGTATTTAATTATGCAGCACAATATCCTTGGTGCAACATCAACTGTTGCATGGCTAAACACTTATAATGTCCCAAAAGCGAGACCTATTGGCTATGCAAGCATTTAACGTACCCTCTAATTCTTTTCTAGTACAGATTAATAATATGGCGTTAGAGATTTTTCAAGCACAGAAACACGTCATATAAAGTGCTTTGATTGACATGGTGACCTTTCAATGAGTTACTAAGACCCGAGAGAACTGAAAACGAGCACGCCCACACAAGTAGAGAACTTTGAGCTTCAAAGGGATGAAGTACATTATGTTTTTTTTTTTTTTAAATAATCTTTATTATTGCATTTTTCCATATACATACATCCCCTCCTTATCCGCCCCCCTCCCTCTCCTGAATATTATTTTCCTTGGTATACACATGAAATCAGGTAAATTTATAATAACATAAGCATTACATTATACTTCGACCATCAAGCAAATATATTATAGTATGTCAAGCGTTCGCCTTGCAGGAGACTTTTCGGCCGTGTATTATCAGAGCCTTTCCTATTACATTTCATAGTTTGGACAGTTTAAGATCTAATCTCGTGGCTCAAGGTTTTGCATCCACTGCAACAGGGGATCCCAGATTCCCAGCCCTTGTTTCCTTTTATTCCGCCCCTTCCTTCTGTAGATAGCTATCTCGAGGCTATAAGACGTCAATAATTGCGCCCGCCACTGTTGGAAAACGGGTGGGTTTGAGTCCAGCCCTACCGAAGCCAGACATATTCTAAGGATTGCCATAGATATGAATATCAACCCTTGCATGTTATTTGGTCGAATATTTCCATCTATACCTAACATTATTTCTTCCGTTGTAATTTCGAATCTTACGTTGAATATTTCGGATAAAAAGCCGGAGATATCCCTAATCAGGCCTTGTAATGTGTCACAGGTTGCAAATATATGTACAATGTCGGCCTCATGCAATGAGCATCGTGGGAATTCTGTGCCTTTCCCCGACCCCCATTTGGCTGTCTTAATTGGTTTATAGTATAGTTGAAAAAACGTTTTATAATATTGGGCTTGCAGCCTAGCAGACATTAATGTAGATTGAGATAGTTCGTAAGATCTCACACATGACTCTATCGTTGTCCCCAGTTTGTCCTGCCATTTTACGACAAATTTATTCATGTCCTCGGGGAGTGTGGTGACCAAGCTATCTTAAATTTCACCGATCTTTATTGCTTTCTTCCCCTTTATTATTTCAACAGTCTGAGTTCTCTGAAATTTTGAGCGTCTGCCCCCTTTCTTTATTAAAAAATCTCTGACCTGAATAAATTTTAAAAAGTCTCTATGATCTAGCATATACTCATTTCTTAGGTCTTCAAATGATTTGAGACTCGACGAAGAGTAGAAGCAACCAATTTGAGTGATCCCAGCATTTAGCCAGTTATTCATATAATTATCATTGATGATCTCTGGGAGATTACTATTTTCAGATAAAGGAGTGTAATAGGAAAACCTTCCGATTCCAAGCAGTTTATGCACATTATTCCAGGCTATATGTATGCCTGCCAGGGTTTTGAAGCGTACTCTTTTGAAGTAACTGTTGTGTGTATGTCGCCATAGGTACCCGCTAGCCTCATTGCCCAGGATTAGCTCTTGTGGTGTTGGTATATCCCTGTTTGACCTGTTGTCCCTATTTGAAATTAATAGCACTTTACAGTATTTCAGGATCGTAGCCCACCAATATACTTTGAAGTTAGGCAAGGCGAGGCCGCCTCTTTCTTTCGGAAGGGAGATGTATCTAAGCGCCCTGCGAGGTCTTCTATATCCCCAAATGAAGCGGGAAAACGTATTATCTATGGCTTTAAATATTTGTGGTCTGAACTCCAAGCAAATTGTCTTGAAAAAGTATAGAAATTTTGGGAAGAAGCGCATCTTTATCACATTACATCTACCTCCAATCGTTAGGTGAAGGTTATTTAATCTGTTAAGGTCTTTTTCAGTTTGTTTTATAAGCGGATCTAGATTGATCTTCACCAAGTTTTCCAGGTTGGCCGTTATATTTACCCCCAGATAGATGGCACTCTCTACCACCCGATCGTCCTTGCTCACAGACTTATCATTAAGAACTATCTGGGTTTTATCTTGATTCAACTTATACCCGGATACCTTCCCAAAGTTTTTTGCCTCCTCTTCCATCACTTTTATTGCTGTGCCTGGGTCGCTTGTAACCAGCGCAATATCATCTGCGTAGGCTAGGGTCTTTATGTCGCCATTTGGGGACTTTATTGGTTGGATTGCCGGATTATTTTCAAGTCTACGGATAAAGGAATCAATAAAAATTGCGAACAACAGGGGGGAGCATGGGCACCCCTGCCTTGTCCCTCTGGTTACATCTATTGCCCCTGATACTGCCCCATTCACCATTACTACTGCTTCAGGATTTATATATAACATTCGAATAGCTTGGATAAATGGTTCCCCTATACCACTCTTTGACATTGCTGACCATAGATATCGCCAGGAGACCCTATCAAAGGCTTTCTCTGCGTCTAATAATATAAGTGCCATAGGGTCTCCTGCTATCTCGGTAATGTCAAACAGTGTGATCACTCTCTGTACATGGTCAGTGGTAGATCTTCCCGGGATAAATCCATGTTGTCGGTTCGATACGATTTTGTGGATGATTGGCGCTAATCTACTGGCTAGTAATTTTGCATATATTTTAGAGTCGCAATTTATTAGGGTGATAGGGCGATAGGATCCAAGTTCTGCTGCGTCTTTATTTTTCTTCAAAAAGACTACTATTTTTGCTCGAGCCCAAGATCCCGGAGGATGTCCTCCCTGAAAAATGTGTTTGAATAAGTCGCTTAAAATCCCTTTAAGTGATTTATGGAATTTAACATAGAACTCTGCTGGTATACCATCCAACCCGGCTGCCTTCCCTTTAGCTAAGCTGTTTATTGACAGTAATATTTCCTCCCACTGTGGTATTACATCCAAGCTGACTCGATCCTCCTGTGGCAACTTTGGGTTTGATGTCTGATCAAGATATTCCTCAATCTCTTTTTGTTGAATATCGCTTTCCTCATATAGTTCTTGGTAATAGCTCTGGAATGCGACTCTAATCTCTTTGGGGTCATTTCTAAAGCCATATTTTGGGTCTCCAATCTCCGTAATCATATTGGCCGTATTTTGTTGTCTAGTACGCACTGCAAGTTGATGCCCCACTCAGCTCATACGTTTTCTCCCTATTCATTGTAGCCTTACATATCGCCTTTTCTATAAAGATGTCGATGATGTTATTTTTAGCCACCGCTACCCTGCTCAGTGCCCCCTCAATATTCTGGCCTTCTTGTACCACCCTTATCAATTCCTCCTCTACTTCAGCCAGCTTTTTTTGCAGCATCCCCATTTTTAGCTTAGCCTCATTGTTAAGTTTTAATGAAAACCGTAGGGTTTCTCCTCTAATTCCTGATTTGAGAGTATCCCAGACTATCTCTATTGAGGTACTACCCAGGTTATCCTCTATAAATTCAGGTATCCATTTGTTTATATGTTGACAGTACTTTTAATTTAAAAGCAAGGCCCTTTCGAATGTCCAAATATTCTGTTCGTCATTCCTTTTTCCACTGTCAAAGCTCACGATTAGGGGATTATGATTGGATAAAACTTGCGGTAATTTGTCTATTATGCAGCCTGAAATTGTGGCATTATTTACAAACACATAATCTGATCTAGCAAATCTGGTATGTGGATTGGAAAAGAAGGTATAGCCTGGATCTTTGGGGTATTTTGCCTGCCAACAATCCTTCAGACCGTGTGTGTTGCATAGTTCTTTAAGGGCATGATATACCTTGGGTTTTCTCCCTTTATATATAAATCCAGGCTCTAATGACCAATCACATGGCAAATTCAGATTAAAATCTCCACACACAATCAGTGGGAGTGGCCAGTGAACCAGTTCATTAGTGATAAATTCAAATACAGCTGAGTCATCAGTGACATTGCCATATATCGAACATATAGTTATTTTTTTCCAATTGTTAAGCTGGCATTCCGTGATTGCCCAGCTACCATATTTATTGGCTGCTGATCTAACGAATTGTATTCCCCTCCCTGCAGCAAGAATGGCTACCCCCCGTGTTTTTGTCGCTTGCGTAGTGGCTATAACCAGCCTATATCCTAGAGTTTTAAGAAGATGTTGTTGCGACCCCTCCATATGTGTCTCTTGAAAACATATGATATCATCCCCTGTTGCTCTTAGTCCAACCGCCACTCTTTGTCTTTTTTTCGAGTCATTAAGGCCACAGATATTGATAGACAATATTTTTAATTTAGCCATTTAGGATTCTGGCTCCCCCTTCCTCAATCTTATCTTCCCTTCGTGCCAGTCATACCCGGCTTGACCTTTATACTGTTTAATGCCCCCCAGTTTGTCTATCCTGATTGCATATTTTATACCTGTTAAATGCTTATTCCCCCGATACCCCACCCCGCAACCAAGCTGCATGCTCACTCCCCCCTCCCGCCCCCCTTCCCCACCCCTCTTGAGGCAATCAGGCTCAATCCTGAGCCTGTGTGATAGCATCTGAGTTGTCCCCCACTCCCTCCATCCTCCCGTTACTATACCTTATGCTCAATCCAGTTTATATGTAAGGGAGGGAAATCGATTTGCGATACGTATATGTATTCCTCTTCTATTTTAACTTAATACAAAAAGAGGGACCCGGGAAATATTCCCCACCCCCTCACCCCTAGGGGGTCAGAGGAATACATATTACTATTCCATTCTCTCATTTAGTCTCGATAGGTTTCTTCCCTCCTGCTATAATTTCATCTAACAATTTCTGTGCTTGTATTTCGGATGTAAAAAAAAAATTCCGCCCTTCATGAATGATTTTTAGTTTAGCCGGATTTTGTAAAAAAGCGGATGCACCGATTTTTGGGAAAGGGGTTATGAGCTGCCTGAGTCTCCATCTCCTTTCCACGGTGGCGTGTGAGAAGTCCGGTTTGGCGAAATATGAGAAATTTTGCCCCTTCCTTTTCATGTTAGGTCTGGCCAGATCATAAACGGCCTGCCGGAGTAAAAAGTTCCCAAAGTATATCAGGATCACGCGTGGATATCCTTGTGAATTTGCAGGACGCTTGGGGGGTGACAGGGGAAACCTATGTACCCGCTGGACTTCCTTGTCCCAGTCCCAGTGTGTTAGTTCTGGTAACGAATTTTTAAATAAGTTAATTGTGAATCCCCTAATATCTTCCCCTTCTGTATTTTCCGGAATTCCAAACAGTCTCAGGTTATTCCGGCGTTGACGATTTTCTGCTTCCTCCAGCTTCCACATTACGTCTTTTAGCATACTGTCTTGTGAGGACGTCTGCTTTTTTAGTGTATCCACCGTGTTTTCTAGATCTTCTGTACGTTTCTCCACCATGCCCAACCTCTCTGCGATCTCTGTGGACATTTTCCCAACCTTGCGCATAGTGCCTTGCAGTTTCTTTGAGGCAAGCCGTGCTTGGCGATTTTCGGTCTTTATCTCATCCTGAAAGGACCTCAATGACTGCAAGATCATTGACAAGGAGGGTTCTGGGGCTTCATCCCGGGTCGTCTGCGTCCCCTGGTCAGGATGTTGTTCTTTTGGATGTTTTCCTGTTCCTTTAGGGCTATTGGGGAATAACATTTGAGTTGCTGAATAATCCCATCCAAGCTCTCCTTCTTTGTCTTGGTTTTTCTTGTGGCTATGTCTCTTCCCTTCCGATCCCCGTTTGGTTCTTTTCTGTACCCTTTTTTCCTCTAGTTGACTGAGGTTGCTTGCGGACGTATCCTCACGTTCCATCCCATCACTGCTGCCGGAGAGCCCAGATTCTGAATCTACTGACTCTGCCGATTCTTCGTTCAAAAAATAAAAAATTTCCATAGAGTCTGGGGAGAGATAACCTGCCTCGTAGGTCTTTTTTTGGGGGATAGCTCCTTCTTCATTAGCTATCCATTGAAGCTGTTCAAGTCCTGTCTCCCTTGGCTTACCGATTGCTGAATCCTTTTCGGTATTCTCTCTCTGGGGGTCCTCCGCTGGTGACCCCAGGACTGTATTTTCATCACATGACCCCCAGGAGGGCTCCATATGTTCTAGGGGGTGGTTCTGGGGGGTTTCTATGGAGATTACTTCCTGG
The DNA here is from genome assembly GCF_964204655.1 of Triturus cristatus. Classification (NCBI taxonomy): domain Eukaryota; kingdom Metazoa; phylum Chordata; class Amphibia; order Caudata; family Salamandridae; genus Triturus; species Triturus cristatus. The sequence goes on from NC_140586.1 coordinate 60,906,593, forward strand.
GTAGCCAAATCTCTGACCTTCTGTGGCGCACCTGGTGCCCTCTCCCCTTTATCACTGTCAATAGGGGAAAACATAGAAGTTATTGCAGTTTGTTTTTTCTCTCCCGACCCCCCAGGCAGCGTACCTTTCAAATCTGTAATTTTTGAGCCTTTAATAGCCTCCGCCTTGTCTCTGCCCTTTTCTTGTTTGGCCCCTTTACTGGCACGAATGTCTGTCTTCTTTGCCTCCATCTCAATCTTCGGATCGTTCTCCTTGCGGGATATACCTGTCGTGTTCACCCGTGTCCTACCGCGACCTCCTCTCGCTGCCATGAGTTCTATGGAGTAGCTATCACAGTCTCTCTCTGCTTCTCTGTTGCTAAGCAACCCCAGCCAGCAGCAGGAGCAGATCGTTCCTCTAGCCCATGATAGCAGAAGCCGAGCGATGGATTCCCAACGTGCGGAGCAAGCTGTCACGTACCGGCGGCTCTGGGCTCTGTTTAATCTTCTGACCCACCGTGAACAGGAAGGATTTGGCAGTCCTCGCATTTCTTGCCGCGGCTCGATTTCCCCACACTTTCGGTATTTTCTTTTCACGCTCTGCCCGGGTCCCTCTGTCTCCGCATGATTCTTGCCGTACCGCTCTTCATCCAAGACGGAGATCGGCAATCCACTATCTGTAGACGATGATTTCCCCACGCTTTGGTATTATCTTTTCAAGCTTTGCTCGGGTCACTCTGTCTTTGTCTCGGCATCATTCTGCATCATTCTTGTCGTCACCGAAACCGCACTTCATCCAAACCGGAGAATTGGCGATCAGTAGTCGGTAAGTAAGCGGAGCGGAATGGAGGTGAGTGACTGTGAATCTCACTCAGACGTCATCTTGCCTCCTCTATCCAAACCACCTTGCCTCCTCTATCCAAACCATGTACATTATGTTCTACACACGTGTATTATATCTCCCTTGTATTGCTCATGCAGAAAAACATTCTCTGCTTCCCCCCTGGCATTATTTCACTGAAAGGAAGTTTAAGGAGCTCATGTGGAGTTTATTAAAACATACATTACTCATGCCCCCAGTTGGACAGTTGTAGGTTATGTAGTAGCGTGCATGCGCACACGCGGTTCACAGTTAATTCCCAGGCCTTTTATCTAACAAGCATTGGTAAAGCCAATAGGACTCACCTATGGGACCTTCTGTCTTTGGTAATGCCATCTGATTACTCTGTATATTACTGGCTAGGTGATGTGCAGCATCACTAGGGAAAAAAGGGTGTGATGACATGGCTGCAGTGGTTGCGTCATTTTGAAGTTGCGTGCGTGATGACGTGTGTGAGCATGAGTCATTAAGCATGCCCTAACCTCACCCAGAATACACACTATGGTTCCATGACAACATCATCAGTGCATTCACATAGTACGTATAAAATATGGGCATCTTCATCCACTGCTGAATCACAGGAAATACATCACATGACTAACTATTGTGTCTTATATTAACATGTAGCAAAAGTAAAGAAATAGAAACAAACGTCTATTTTTTTACTTTTGCTATAATCGCGGCACCCGCGCTTTACTTTTAATGTTGAAAGTAAAGCGCCGGGTGGCGCGATTATATCAAAAGTAAAGAAATAGAAAAAGACATCTATTTCTTTACTTTTGCTACAATCGCGGCACAGGCGCTTTACTTAAAGGTAAAGCACCGGTGCCGCAATTGTAGCAAAAGTAAAGACGTAAAAGTAAGGCGACAACGTGAGGGGGCGGGAAAGTAAATAAAATAACACGCATTTAAGGGTGCCCGCGATGCGCTTGAGCGACGCATTCTGTGATGGGGGAGTGGAGGGAAAGTGAAAGTAATGGCGAGCGATGCGGGCAGAGATAAGAAAGGCAGATGGCGGCTGCGCGCGTGCACGCGCTCTTGAACGCAAGCTGGAGGCCAGCAAATGCCTCTGGTGGCACTTTTAAAAGCCACTTACTAAATGTCTCGAAGAGACAGCGCATGTCTCAGGCGAGAGCTAAAAAACTATAAGGATTGTTTTTGTGCAGGAAAGTATCCCTTCTTGAACAAAACCAATCCTGCCTGTAATGCAGGCACCTTTGCACCACGGCGTTGGCATTGAAGCTATGCAGCATCAGTGTGCCAACGCAGACAGATAGCAGGAATGTGCCATATATTAGTAATTATGGTGCATTCCTGCCCTCTCCCCTTCCCGCAGCGCAGCAAGTTGTCTTGCTGCGTTGCATGAAAGGTTAGTAAATCTGCCCCTAAGTGGCCACATGCTGAATCTGGACAAAGGGCAATGCAGCCAACCTGCACCCAAGCACTTTGAAAGGTTGGCATGCTGGCTGAATCAAACCAGAATAAAGTAGGTATTTTCTATAAGTCTCTTTTTCTCTCAGGCTGGGGCTGGATTGACCCGAGAGTCTGGTCAGGCAAAAAAAACGAAAGTAAATAAACAAACTGGTTATTCTTTAACTCTTGACAATGTGGGAGATGTCCTGAAAGTTTAATGAGGGCCCCCCTTTAAAGGTGGCGGCCCGGGGCCAGAGCCTACTTTGTCCGTGCTTTAAATCGTCTATGAACCCAGGGCGCTAGTGGAGCGAGGGTGAGGCATCTGAGTGCCCCAAGAGGTGTTTGCCGCCACCTTGCTCACCCTGCCTCCTTATATCTGTTCTCCCCTTCACCTCAGGTGACATTGTAGTGGCACAGGCGGCAGCCTCGTGTTTCACCAAAGGCGCCCCCTCCCCCACCTCCTCCTGGGTTGAGAAGCAGGAACCCGGATCTCACGATGTCTTCTTGGAACCAGATGAAACTTGGCACCCGAAACCTTGGCACACAAAGAGCCCGCGTCCAAAGCACTTATTGCCAGGCCATTGAGCAAGAACTGCAAGGGCATTGTGCAGGAGCTGGGCGAAGGGGAAGTGAAAGCCAGTAATTACTGCCCGATAGCCAATCGGGTCCAGTCATTCAATTAAAGGGCCAGAGGTCGAAGCAAGGAGCTGCCATTGAATGACATCATGTATGTGGGTTTGCGACTGTCGACAAGCTCATTATTGCCAACTCGTTACCCTGTAGCATTAGCAAAACACATGTGCCACCGGAAAACATGATGGCTGTCTAAGGGTAGCATGCTGCTGATGGACATTGGCGCGTCATCGGGTACACACAAGTACGTACTCCATCAATGAGCGTGAGCATGCGTCATCCAGTGGAGGAATGCAAATGATTTCCGCCCACTGCAGAGTGTGGGTGGTATTGGCCTCTCATTCGTCGATATCTCACAGATATTCGTTGACCTTGGACTGAAGTGGACCCCTGGGCCTGAATCCTCTCCCTGGCGAGGCCCACCCGCGATCAGGATCCTGTGGTACGTCCTTGACGTCATCGTCTGTCTGTGGCCTCTTTCCCACCGATGTAAATACTGTCATCGTAAATGGTCTACGTGCAACCACTAAATATACCGGTATTATGAAAAGGTTTAGGGCCACCAAAAACAACGTAGCGTCGCTAGTGGCCTCTGTGGCACCAATACACGTAGCGCCAGGCGCGCAACACCCATTGGGCTCACCGGGCTTCGACCCCCTCCCCCCCCCCGTCAAGTGTGTCAGCCCGGCTGAGACAGCCTCGCGGGCTGGCGTCCGTCTAATTGCAGCCGCACCCGAGTACTTCACGCGTCTTTAAAAGACCATTTACTCGTTAATGAGGCTTTTGTTGTATTTTCACCCCTTCTTACAGCCACTCTGCCTATGGCAGGAAGACTTAGCCCCCCCCCCGAAATCTCTTTCAGCCCCCCCCCCCCGAAATTTGTCTCTAGTTGCCCGCCTGCGTAGCGCTATAATTAGTGGGATTTTTGCCACAGATTCACATCACGCCATTCCCGGAGGACTGTGCGTCACCAATGAACATAGTGATATCGGAGGGGTGTAATCAATGGACATAATTGCACTTTCAGGTGCTTCTGTGGCAATAATACATATAGTGGTGGATGATGGATCAAGAAATTCTCTCTTCCCCACTGGTATGCAGATCCGGGGTACCCATTACACATGCGTGAACACTGTGGAGCCTCCCAGCAGAGGCGCCGCCCCTGCCAAGGAAAAGCTGCCAGCCGAGGGGCCAATGGGCCTCTCACCTAGTCCTCATTTCGATTGGCCGCGTTACCGCCCACGCGCCTCAGAGCTGATGCACATCCCGCCTATAATATAGCACCATACAGGCAGGAGTTCACTGCCAAGGTGCCTATGGTCACAGATTAGCAGATACGAGGCATGCATGTACCTAGTTTACCACACGCATGCACACATACTACCTAAATCCCGAGAGACGAGCATTGTCAAAGCCAATCGGTTCGGCTTTAATTTGCTAGTGCATGTACATGCGGCTTTCAATAACTCTCTGCATGTCTTATGTGTGTAAATAGCGTATAGAACATTAAAGGAAGATCTGTTGGCGTTGCAAATGATGGGGAAAAATTGCAAAAATACTGTACCCTGTACAGGAGGCAAGGAGGAGATAAAGATACAACTGTGACAAATCAGAAGTAAAATAGTCCCTCGTGTATTCCATTAGAATGTATTTCAATAGAATTGAAGGCGAAATAATACACTGCACAGCCAATAGCACGAAATGAGAGAAAAATACTCATTTGGCCGCAGCCACATCTAAATATTAATATTTTAAAGAATTGGTAACAAGAGGTCATGGAGAGAGCTCTGCTATTATGCCAGAACTAATTAAAAGGTTTTACTCAGCGTGATATCACTGCATTTTATACATAGATAGGACCAGTAGACAGCACCCTGCAGAAAAATTACCTATTTGACTTTCAATCAACGGTCACCAGCTAGGCAGTACCTATATTCTGTCAGGGTGGTTGATTCTATATGATGAAAGGAAGAGCACTTTCGGTCGGGGCTGGAATTTGAAATAATTTTCTGAAGGAACCTATAAACCGGGGTCAATGTGTGGCAGTGGGAAGAGGGTGGAGTCACGAGGTGCGCAGCTGAAAAAGCAGAGTCTGACAGTCAATTCATGCATTTATTTTAAAGAAAAAAAACCTGCTGCAAAGAAATTGGCAACAAGGACAAATGTGACCGCAAATCTATTCTAGTCTACTTAATTGGTAACAGAGAGGCTGCAATTTAAAATATCCTACAGGGGTAAGACACCTACTGCAGAGATGTTTGTGCACCCAGCAATTTTGAGGGGATTATAATGGGGGTAAGAAACATTTGCTGGTTAATTCAGTTCTGGGAGAGTTCTGTGTTTAGTCCAATCACAGTTTTGACTCCTAAAGTAGTATAGAGGGTTAATGTACCTGTTGCAAAGCACATTGTGTAACATGCAGATCACAGATTTTAATTTTAGGTAGGTAGGAACGTGGGCTCCTGCTTTTGACACGGAGATCATTTTGTTACTTCCAGTTAATTTGTTCCTTCTAATATAGCCACAGTGATCTATTTACAGGCATCATGGAGCTGCATGCAAACTCCCCTGCTCTGCAGCCCCCTCACACAGGCTGCTGCAGAAGGAGGACAAAATAAAATGATAACACTATGTTATTATCATTTTATCTTTTCCTTTCTTTTTCTGCTTCCTGTCAGTGGGCGACGCTCAGCCGCCACTGTTCCTACACCTCATGACCCTCTTTGTCTTACGTAATATTTCCTGTATATTGATTTGCACACTTGTATGATTGTGCCTCTGTGTGGGATATAAAGTGCTGCAACACCCTACAATGTGATGAGTAGATCTATAAAAGAACTAAATAATAAACAAATTAGTATGTGTCATTGTTAGAAATGGGGTGTCTGGTTGGCTAGGGCATGCACCTAATCCAGGAAGAACCCACCACTCTAGTCAGGGCAAGGGAGCTACACACCCAAGATAACCCCTGCTCACCCCCTTGGTAGCTTGGCAGAGCAGTCAGACTTATCCCAGAGGCAACGTGTAAAGTGTTTGTGCAGCACACACACACCAGTGACACACAGGCCCACCACAAAAAGAGACTCCACACAAGGTTATATAAAAATATCCTTTGTATTATCCAATCCAATATTTCTCTATTTCCGTTATTCACCATAATAGAACAAGCACAAGCATATACAAGCACGTTAAAATAGTTAAAATAAATAAATAAATGAAACAATTCATCTGATACTGTGCATTTTAAGTTAAAAAAACGATAAAAAAAGTCAACAACAATCAAGTCCTTGATTATGCATGTTAAGGAAATTTCTCCTAACATACCACATGGAATTTTGGAAGCGTGAGACCGCAAAGACTATATGAGAATCTGTGTTGTATATTAAAATTCTGAAGGCTTCAATGCAGTGGGTTGTGCCTACGTTTTTGCATTGCTGGACTAACCATCTTTGTCTTGTTGAGTGATATCCTGGACAAAAGAAGAACACATGAAGTTCAGACTCAACACACATGTTACAGGCTGGACATCCACTTAAATTACCCCCTGACATTTACACTTGAATGCACGCAGGGGGAGGCAGCCGTGTCGAAACTGTACATATAATTTCCTGCCTAATGCCGGGCAGATTGCATCCAGGCATGCCTCCAGCCTGCAAGTGTCTTTTACTTCCAAGAAGAGCGGTGTGAGAGAGCCATGAGCGGATTCTGCTTGGAGTTTTGCGGATAAACTGCACCAGTAGCTGGTGGTTAATAACTTGCGTGGTGTTCTCAAGCACGCTATATCAGGGTTATCCCATATTTCTTTTAGGCCTATTTCATAGAGGCCCTCCATGATAAATCTAAGCTATGGCAACTTTCCTGAACCAGGGAGACTCAGAATTTCCAATAGCTCTAATCTGTATTCTTGAAGCTTCGGTGTTGCCCAGAGGCGCCGCTAAAATAGAAATGGCCTGCAGACAATTTCCTCAGAAATAGATCTCACCCCTAGGTCCATGCGCAGTGGAACCAGGGGGGAGCTGATCGGTAGACTGAATAATTGTCTAAGGAATTTGTTCTCAGTAGTAACCAGGGGCCTAAGGTTGGCGTGCCCTCAGAGTTCAGCCCCATATAGGCTGCACTCCTGGCCTGAGTTTTGTATATCTCCATAACCGGGTTCACTGGTTTCTGGGATGTTTCCCTAAAGAACTTGGCCAGGTCACCTGTGGTCTGTGTCATTTTAAGATTAGGTTTGCTAATTTGAGCCCCCCAAGTCATATTCTCTGTGAGAGTTAGTCCCAAATAGTCAAATACAGAGACCTGCTCCAAAGGGCTACCATTCATGTGCGGGTTGGGGTGTGTAGATTTACTGGGATTAAAGATCATAAATTTAGTTTTATTAATGTTGATCTCTAGTCCCCTAGTCCTGCAAAACTCACAAAACCCCTCTAGGATTCTTTGGATACCCATTGGTGACTTAGAAAGGAGATGGGTATCGGCTGCAAACATCATGGCAGGGATTTGCTTTAGCGCACTTTTAGGAGCATCAATATCCTTAGAGGCTCTCAACGCATCAATCAGACCATTGATGTATATGCAGAACAGGGTAGGGGCAAGCACACATCCCTGTCTAACTCCCCTGTTTACAGGGATGGGCTGCGTTAGTTCCCCATTTTCCTGTGTCTAATTTGGGCATAATTTTCATTGTGTAGCCTTCTCAATACATTTAAAAGGTAAGGGGGTAGTCCCAGATCGCTTAGGACCCTCCATAGAGCATCTCTAGGTACCAAGTCAAACGCACTCTTCAGGTCACCAAAGACCAGACACAGGCTGCCCCCTTCTAAATGGACTGTTTTCCAATATAGAAGCTGGAGCCTGAAAATCTGATCTATTGTTGATGTTTTCTCCCTGAAGCCAGCCTGCAAGGGGGTCAAAATCTTTTGTTCTTCCAGCCAAGACTGCAAATGTTCTAAAAGAACCCTAGCAAAGATTTTCTGTGAGACATCGATCAAACTGATCGGTCTATAGTTTACTGGTGACAAAGGAGATCCCTTCTTGAATACCGGGATGGTCTCGGCAAGAGCCATTCCCAATAAAATGGCGTTAAAGATTGCCCAAAGATAAGGGCCCCAGATCTTGGGTTCAGCCCGATAGAGATCCCCTGGGATCTTGTCCAAACCGGTAGCCTTGCCAGGTGCAATTTTATTTAAGGCTTTAAGGACTTCTGTCAGGGATATCTCAGGAGTAGCTGTCACCGGCCCCAAGTGGGTCAGAGTTGCTAGGGTCTGACTACTCTTGGTACCATTTAGTGGGGCGTAAAGGGCTGAAAAATGCTCTCTCCAGCAATCAGCCGCAATGTTTGGCACAAATGCCGCTTGGATGTTACTGCCACCAGTGGTAGCGATGTTCCAGAATAATTTAATATCTTTAGATTCCAGGGCCGATTTCAGGCTGTCCCACCGATCTATTTCCCACGAGGATTTAGCAGCTGCAATGGTGGTTTTATAATGATGTCTGGCTGCTTTTACTGCGGTGTTGCGCTTTGTTTTAATGGCCTCCATTAATGCCCTTTTGACTGCCCGGCAGTCCCCATTGAACCAAGATTGCCTTGATGTCCTACCACGACCCCGGTTCACGTTATCCAAAACGTCTCCTCCAACTTTGTTGTTATGGATTAATGGATCTTATTAACCTCATCAAGGGACGTGGCAAGGTCTCCAGATTTCACAATCTCTGATAAGGCCTCAATGTTGGGGATGATGGAATTATAAGAGAGTAACATTTTCCTGCGATTTTTCCACCCAGACCCACCTAACTTTCCGCCTATTATTTGAGAGGGTCAGTCTGTAATCAACACCGGGAAATTTAACCGATTTATTCCCAATGGGAGGGAAATTAAATGTGAGGATTAAGGCATTGTGGTCGCTATCTTGCCGCGGACAAACAATAAAATCTTTTGCCAGGGGCCCTAGCTTGGTTTCTAGAAAGATGTAATCTAAGATAGAAGAATGACCAGCTCTGTTAAAAGGTTGGTTCCCAGGGGAGTCTGAGCCAAAGCGACCATTACAGGCTCGCAGGGAATACTTTAAGGTAAGCGCCTTGATTTGTAGTGCCAATGGTGTCCAGGCCCTAATGGGGGTGATATTAGTCTCGGGGATTGCCCACAACTCATCCTCCTCAGGTGCTGGCCCTACAGTACAAGTACAAGTGGTTGGAATTCGATCCAGTCGGGGGGAAACTTGGCAAGTTCTTCTCTCATAATGTCACGGATTTGGCCTCACAAGGAATCCAGCTATGGGAGCTACCTGTGCTGGTGGTGTCGTATCCGTGGGTTGGGATTCCCCTTCCGGCGCAGTCGGGGTTGGCCTATCGCATGTGCACACCGATGAACCATCGTTGGGCTTTTCCGCTTAACCCCAGCCCTAGTCGTCTTGGTGGGCTGCCTTGAGTGAATAGGCTTGGTAGAACCCTTAGTAGCTCCCCTCCTTCTAGTGGCCACTTTGGGGGTCGTGCCGGTGTCCAACCCTGGAGTCAGGGTCAGTTTTGTTGTTTCAGAGGTTTGATCAATGCCAGATTGTGTGTTAGTAAAGTCTGTACTAGTGGTAATCTGTGGGAGGTCTGGGGTCAGTGATAATCTACGTTCGGTGAGTTCAATTTCGTTAGCCACAATGCCTATGGCCCTTTGGAGCATTCTGTTGATGGATGTCTGCGGTAAGGAGGGGGGTATGAGCCACGGGGTGCGCGACATAAGGCAATTGTCTGCTTCTCCATGCCGGCAATTTTAGGTATGTGTGATGAAGAGAGCACTGTAATTATAACTGAACTGAACAAATGGGTGCCCGACCCCACTTGTGCGCCAGAGTAATGGGTGAGGGAAACGAGACAGTCAAAGTTAATAACAGATGCGGCTAAATAGACAGAAACAAAAGTCACTTACAATTTAGTCCCAGGGTTGGCCTCGCTATGGTCGTGGCTGCCCCATCCTTGGTTTTCCTTGGCTCTGGATAGTTACAGCCACGACGTAACAAACCGTCCAAAGAGCTTGAAGGTTGAGATGGGATGGTACAAGGCCAAGAGAGGGGGCCCAGCCCAGCCTTGATCGGTCACGGACGGGCGCAGACGGGGCCGCCCTTGGCCCGGGCTTAACCCGGGTGCGGCCCAGGCACGCCCACACGCGTCCCGCACTGCAGAGGTGGCGGAGCTTTTTATCGCGCCTCTGGGCGTGAGTGCAGTGTCACAGGCACGGGCTGCTGGGAGATGTTGTTCTGCCATTTCCCTCACGGCGCGGTTAGATGTGTGCTGGTCGTTCCCCTCACGGCTTGTGCTGGTGCGAGCAAGCCGATCCCCTCACGGCGGGAAGGTAAGGGCAATTTGACCCATGAGTGTCCTGTGCTGCGGGAGGTGGCGGAGTCTTTTTGTCGCGTTTCCGGGCGCGAGTGCAGCGTCACAGGCACGGGGCTGCTGGGAGATGTTGTTCTGGCCGTTTCCCTCACGGCGTGTGCTGGTGCGAGCAAGCCGTTCTCCTCACGGCAGGAAGGTAAGGGCAATTTGACCCTTGAGTGTCCCGCGTTGCAGAAGGTGGCGGAGCCTTTTATCGCGCCTCCGGGTGCTAGTGCAGCATCACAGGCACGGGGCTGCTAGGAGATGTTGTTCTGCCGTTTCCCTCATGGCGTGGTTAGATGCGTGCTGGCCGTTTCCCTCACGGTGTGTGCTGGTGCGAACAAGACGTTCCCCTCATGGCAGGAAGGTAAGGGCAATTTGACCCTTGAGTGTATTATCCATAAAACACATTAGACTGCAATCACGTAAATCATTTTGCCAACTAGGCAATTATCATATCACGCATTGATCCTAATCACTTTTGCCAGATAGGCAAGAGTCATAAACATTTAGTTCAAATAAGGCAATACTTATAAGTAGCACGAGTCACCCAGGAAACTTCATCACTGTACATAACCTGTAGTTCCTGCTACAACAGTACTTGTTGCTGTGGCCAGTATAAGTCATAACATTAGGGTCTCAAATTGCAGCACTTTGGAGAAAAGCATGTAGGTTTAGGGATTTATAGAGCGCATGGCTACCAACAGGCATCCCTGTGCTATAACAGGTAAGGGAAGCTATCTGGAACGAGAGTTAAGGGAACAGCCAAGTTTTAAGTTTCTTTTTAAAGGACTGTTCGTTTTCGATCAGTCGCAGCTCAGGATCCATACTGTTCGAGTTTGGGCACCAGATGTGAGAACGATCTTCTCTCACCTTGACCTCTTGATTCTGGAGGTATTCAACAGAAAATTCGACCCTGATCCATGACAGCGCCGGGGTGAGTAGTGGGAAATCAAGGTTCGTAGCATGGTCGAGCCTCTCCCATACATGGCTCTATGTGCCAGGCATAGGGACTTAAATTTGATCCTGGTATGAACGGGAAGCCAGTGTAGCTCTCTCAGGGATGCTCTAGCTGATTGATTCCTGGGTATCTTAAGAAGCAGTCTAGCTGCTGCATTCTGTACAACCTGTAGCCTATTGGTGACATATTTGGGTGATCCAAGGTATAGTGAGTTTCCATAGTCGAGTCTTGATACAACCAAGGTTTGCACCACCGTCCTTCTCAATTACTCTGGGAGTAGGCCAAGGATTTTCCTGAGTATCCGATTCACCATAGAAGCAGTCACCACACAGATACAGTGCACCTGCGCGTCTCTTCCAAGTTATGTTGTAATTTTTTATTCTTAATGTGGGTACAGGCATACCTGCATGTCTATTAGGGGCACTATGGTAATTTCAGAGTGAGTTCCTTGCTTAGGATTCCTCTCGGTGACCAGGGACCTCCATCGAGGTTTCACCTTGCAGTGCTTTGAAGAACCAATGCCCCCAAAAGTGAGTGAAAGCGCCGCTGCCTGCTCTCGGGTGGTGCAGCGGCTTCAGCTAAGAGGTGGGGGAGAGGCAGAGCGGGACCTCCATTGAGGATTCCTTCCCACCGGCTACATATGAGCAAACAACCAAATGCCCCCACTGATCTCACCACGAGGAGGGGGGCAGCTTGACTCATGTGGTCCCCCTTTGGTCCACAGCGGGACCAACTAGCAACTAACAGTGCGGCCTCCCAGCTACATGAGACAGACGGTGGGGCTTGTGCTAGTTGTGGCGGCCTGTGATCATGCGTGCCCGCTGCTGAACCATGCGGCTAGCCGGACTCGCTGCGGGAAAACACTGCAGCGGGTCCGGCAGCCTCCAGGTTACGCTCGCCTCTCCGGTCTTCTCCGGTGGTTAGGTCCTGCCCTCTTTGGTTTCGGCATTGCATGACATATGCTCCCTGTGTAAATTGTGAATATGATTGGCTATCCATGATTGGCATATTTCATTTACTTGTAAGTCCCTAGTAAAGTGGACGGTGAGTCCCCGGGCCTGTAAATCAACTGTTACTAGTGGGCCTGCAGCACAGATTGTGTCACCCGTATGAATAGCCCTGCAAATGTGTCTCAGACCTACCACTTTAGTGCCTGTGTGTGCAGTTTGTAACTGCCATGCTGCCCTAGCAAGTGCACTCACTTGCCAGGCCCAAACCTTCCATTTTCTTACATGTAAGGCACCCCTATGGTAGGCCCAAGTTAGCCCCGGGGGAAGAGTGCAGTGTTTGTGAAAGGTAGGACATGTACTGGTGTGTGTGACATGTGCTGATAGTGAAATACTGTGTATTTCGTTTTTAACAATTGAAAGGCTGTCTCCCACATGCTTATCAGTGAGGCTGCATTGTAATAATTTTACATTTGTAATTTTAAATAGGGACAAGGTGGAAACGAGCATTTGCAAGGCAATAGGTCTCGCATTTTTTAGAGTTAGAGTTGTTGACGTTATAAATGGTAATGTTTTATATGTATGTGTTTTCTTTTTTGGTGTAGTGTATGTATGTGTTTTGTTGTGGAATTAAGTGTGTTTTGTATTTTAGTTGTGTATTTCAGTGTGGTTTGTATTGTTTTTGTGCAGGGAAATTATGTGGGAGGTTGTTTAGTGGAAAAGGATTCATAGATAGTGAATATAAAGAAAGTATGAGTGGCTAAATTAAAGTGAGAGAGGACAGAAGTATTGTGTAGGTAGACTTAGCAAGAAAGGGAATTGAATGTAATTAATGAAGAAGAATGTATCTTTTTTTTTTTTTGTAATGTGCAGACAGGATTGAGAGGTGTGGTGATTTGGAAAGATATGTAAAGTAGGTTAGCTAGGTGTGAAAAGTACCATGTATTGTTGTTGCTTGTTTAACTAGTTGGGTGTGTTTGATGTAAATTGCTAAAAGATGGCAAAGTAGATAGGCAACTAAAGGATGTTGTCGAGATAGTAACATTGATAAGTTAAGGGAATAACTTATGTGTGTTAATATGGTATATGTGTTTTTATTTATATTTTAAAAATGCCTTTTTGGTTGTGGAAATGCAGTCAGGGAAGCCCGTAGCTGTGATGCCTTCCAGACTCGCTACAAAATATGGTTGTGTAAATGCGGTGGGGGAAGTACGTTGCTACATATGCAAAAGACAGAAAAATTAAATCAAATTGCCATTATGATCCAATCAAAACTGTTCACAAACACCAAAGATAATCCCTTACAACTGGGGAAATAAGAGAGCACTGCAATTTTAGCGGGCGTAGAAATTAAAGAGTTTATAACCTTTAATTTATTGGATCTTTGAGCTATGAAAGTACTATTAAACACCAGGCTGGATGACAAGTTATCACACACAGCTAAACAATATAATAAATAACATTAGTGTTGGTGACTGTTGTTGCTGTTTGGCTTTAATGCCATAACTAAATTTTAAGGGAGTGCTCCAACAGGCCAAATATATTTTACAGTTTTTGATAATTTTGTTTATCCCATTGTAAAAATGATAAATTGCCTGTAAAAGTGCACCCGCAAACTCAGACTGCCCCTCATAAAGGTATGCTACGGTAATGTGCCTTTAAAATACACAAAACAACCTTAGGCTTAATAGTTTATAAATTTGGGACTGTTAATAAAATGCACTATATTAAGGGAAGCATAAAAGTGTGTTTGGAGTTCCAGTAGTGAAAATATTAAAAAGCTAGAACGCACTGTAACTTATTTAAACAATGTTATGTAGTGTGCGGTATATCCCAGTGCAAATAAACCCTGGGCCTGATGAAAAATTACCTTACACAGTAGGGGAAGTTCGTAGCGGTACACAACTGCATATACTCCGGGAAGCATAAAAGTATGTGAATCAGAAGTAAGACCCCAAGTTGCATCAGAAGTCAGCATGAAGAATAAAGTAAATATATTTAAAATGCAGTTGAGGAAGCATACAAAGAATGTAGACCAGTGTCTGGGATTTGTGAGGGAAGTGTTAAGTGTGTCAGCATGTGGTGAAAAGCAATCAATGTTTAGGTTGGGGGCTCCTGCTCCCAGATTAACAAAAGATGGTGAAGCAGATAGTGATCAAAGGCCTTCCTGCCGGACTGTCAAACGGATTGTTTGAGGGGAGGTTTCCCACAAGGAAACAAATCATGGAATCTGTCTGCTGTTTCCCACTTTTGCCGACCAGAAGAACCATCTAGGATTATATTATTCAATTTTAAGACAAGTGCTGCTCTAGTGTACGGCATTTCATAAAGTATATATCCGCTGAGGAAGCGAGAGAACAGTACTTCCTTATCGAGTTTACAAACTGAAGCACTTCTAATATAACCAATAGATACTGTGCCTTATGATGGTGCAGTTTGCCCGGGGGTGGGTGAAAGTCACCGCAGTATTGTAAAAAAATAAGATAAATACATTACTGTTGGGGAAAGTGGTTGGTGATGCAAATTAACTGTAGACACAAAATGACATCTATTGTGAGTAATAAAGCGTAAACGGGTGTGGAAGTCCATGTAATCCCCCTACGTGTATCCCAGTGCAATTACATCCCGGGACTAATGAAAATTCAACACAGACACTCTGGGAAGTTTGTAGCTGCACAATAAAATGCATTACATTTTTGAAGAATAAAAGTATGAAAAGAAATTCATTATCGTCGGTGATTTGTAGCTGGTGGAGTGTATTGCTGTTGCGCTAGTAACACTAGATAGAAATTAGAATTCTGTAAATGCAGTTATCGGAGGACAATGTTCCTTAAAAAATGTAAGTGACATTTGGTTCAACAGTGATAACATTAAAGAGCTGGTACGCACTATAACTTAATTAAACACTCGTATATGGTGAACGCGTATCTAGTGCAATCACATCTCGGGACTAGAATGTCACAACAAATATCCGGAGAAGTCCGTAGCTGGACACTTGAATACATAACGTTTGTAGAAGCATATAAGTATGTTAAGGTGCAGTAAGACGTACATTAAAAAAGTAACAAATATTAAAAGAAATGTTTTATAGTAGGCAAAGCACAGTGTGTGTGTAATAGTGCGCTTACAGCCTGAGGCGCGTTCAAATTTACCACAATTAGGCTGTGCGCCGAGTGGGAGAAGAGGAGCTGTGGGAGGGAGAAGGGGGTGCGAGGAAAACAAGAGTAGCAGGAGGCAACAGAAGTCGACCGAGGAGAGAAAATGTGCAAAATATAAGGTAATAAAAAAAGACCCTATCTCGGATGTTTTGTGAGTGCCGTCTCCTGTGCGGGCTGTGTTCTGTGAGCGCTGGCATCGGGTGAACCCTTCAGGTTGCAGCTGTGAGGCGAGGCATGCAGAATGCCCAACAGAGTTTGTTGAACGGTGCCAATTAAAACAAGCACCGTGAGGCAAAGAGAAAGACAAACACATGGCACACTGACAGAGAGAAGACAGAGACAGGACGCTGATGGAGAGAGGAAGAGAAAGGCATGGGGAGACAGATCGCACAACAATAGACAGGTGGGAAGAAAGGGATGTGCAAATATTGAGAAGAGATGTGGACAGACAGACAGAGATAGATAGGAGAAGCAAGTGGTGGAAAAGAGCAGCACATCGAGAGACAGATAGATAGAAAGAGAGGTGAGTGATGCAGATATAATGTGACAGGCAGAATGACAGAGGCTGGATACATGGGGTGGAAGGCAGATAGAGACAGGGAAAGGTAAGCGGCGGAGACATTAAAAGAACAAGCATTGGCCGCGCGGCCGTGAAATTAACGCCGCGCGGCCATGAAAGAGAAAGTGAGCCACACGGGTAACATGGAAGGTGGGGGGGGCGGTGAGTGCTAAAGCAACACAGGGAAGGCTGGCATATGGTGAGCACTTTCGCGGCCGCTTTGATGTTCTCAGTGGCCGCGCGGCTCACTGAGAACATCAAAGCAGCCGCGAAAGTGATCAGTAGGCTGACAAATGGTGCGCGCGCCCGGCGCACATGCACTGTAGTTGGCGGCCTGAAAAGCACTAGTTTGCACTTCCAAATCCCGCTTTCTAAAGCTCTCGCCAGAGCAGCGCCAAAGCGCTGGCTCAGGCGAGACCTAAAAAGGAGTTTAGACTCTCCTATACCCAACGAAAACAGGGTCAGAAAAATAGTAGGCAAAAGGCAAAAAGTTTGGGGCTAAACCTGAAAAAAGGACCAGGTCATTCAAATCATTATTAATTTCTTTACTCATACACACAGACAAATCATGCATTCTTACAGTACATGAACATCTCTTACTTAGGGAGGTTGAACAAAGTAAAAAGCAAAGCAGGGGTTTCAGTCAATTTATTTCAAATAGGTGTTTAGACAAAGTAGAAAATTAAAATTATTGGGTGGCAGAAATATCGGAAAATAAATATGGCTTACACAAATATCATGATTAAGAAATATCATTTACAAGAATATCATTTTCATTTTTTTAGGTAAGTAGTATCATTTTAAATTATATTGATGTTTTTAATATAGTTTTCAATAATATAGTGGTAAAAACATATAGATTTTTAATTATTGGAATGTATTTTAGTTGATATCATTTTATGTTACTATTGTTTATATAAACATTAGTTTTTTTATTACAGCTTGTAATTTTAAGCGATTTGGAATTCTTTTTTTTGTGTGTAATTTATAGTGTCATAGCGTGTTTTGGGGTTTGTAGGGGGATGGAGTGGGAACTAAATTAAGTGATAATCAATTAAAAAGTAATTATTAATGGTTAATTAATTATTTAATTGATTGCAATTATGTAGTTTATGGCCTACTTATTTATTTTACTTATATTTTATTTGCAGGCTGCTAGGTTGATGAGGTCCAGGTTGGGAAACTAAGAAATAATGAATTAATAATGTATTAATAATTTCGATTAATTATTTAATTAATTTCTAATTCTGTAAAAAATGGAATTCTGAATTACTGTGTTAATATTTGAATTGCAGGATGCTAGGTTAGTAGGGGTAAAGGTGGGAAGTTATTTAATTAATAATTAATGCATTATTAATTATTATTTGTAATCTATTAATTTAATGTAGTTTTAAATAATGAAATTGTGGTCCATTTAGTTATTTTGGATATATTTTAGTTGTGGGCTGCTAGGTTTGCAGGGGTCTAGGCTGGGAAGTTAATTAATTAATAATTAAGGAAGAACTAATTATTAATTGTTAATTATTTAATTGATTTTGAATACATACATTATGGAATACTTATGTTTAAAGTTATATTTTAGTTGAGGGCTGCTAGGTTTGTGGGGTAAAGGATGGAACATTAATTATTTAATGATTGAATGAAAAGTATTTATAAATTGATAAAGATTTATTTTAATGAATAGTAATTATGTATAATGATTAATGATTTTTTTATATTTTATTGCAAATATATATATATGGAGACGGAATAGTAAATTTCACCCCTCTGAAATACAGCTCTTTCCCTACTGTTGCACAGACTGGAGTGGGAGTAGTAAATTGAATCCCTCTGAAATCTAACGCTTTCCCTACTGTTGCATAAATTGGAGTGAAAATAGTAAATTTTGCCTCTCCAAATGTCTTACACTTTCCCTACTGTTGCATTTACTAGAGTGGGAATAGTATATTTAATATTCTCATTTTCCAATAGATTTAATAATTTTGGTCGAATAGAGTCTATAGCATTAATTCTTTTATTTGTTTATTTTTAACATTATTTGTTTTAATTTTAAAATGTAAATTCATTTTAATGTTTATAGTATTTTTTGTAAATGGTTCTTTTTAGATTTTTCAATGTGTAATATTTTGTGTTTATTGTGTACATTGATTCATATATTCATCTTATTAAATTTTAAATATTTGTTTATGGTTTTATGGTAATTCTAAATATATATAAATATATAATATAACATAATTAGGATTTTTTAAATGTTAAATTATATTAAATATAATATTAATTTACATTTATTGCTATGGATTTATATAGCGATATATATTTTCATATTAATACATTTTACATTTAAAACAATTGATATAATACAAAATTAATATTTGTGCATTATGTTACACTATGGGGCCGATTCCGATCCGGGTCGGAAAGCACTCCGACCGAGCCGGATCCGGAGTGTTTTCCGACCGAGCCGGAGTCCTGCAGTCCGACCGAGCGAGTACGATGCGGCCGTATGCTGCTGGACTCGGTTCGGTCAGACTCCCATAAAAGTCAATGGGAGCCGGTCATACGATGCGTCCATGGGCTCCCATTGACTGAATGGGTACGTCGTGGACAAGTGCGCCCCCTACAGTGGGTACGCGTCGGTGCCATCCGCATCGTACATGCCTGTGTTGGGGAGACCCATGGGTCTCCCCCTGTGTCCGAGTCGTAGGGCTGCGGGTGACAGGGGGTCCGACACGGACCCCCAAAGGCAACCACCCGGACGATTTGTGAGCCGGACACCCCGGCTCGCACAGGCTGTCCGATGCGTGCATCGTACTGCCTCGCTCGTACAGCTGTACGAGTCAGCCGGGAAAACACACGTACGGCTCGTAGTTTTTCCGGCCGGATCACGTTCGGTGCCCTTCCGACTCGGATCGGAATCGGACCCTATATGTGTGTGTGTGTGTATACATATCTTTATCGTATTTAATATTAGTGGAATATATTTAATTTACAATATATTAAAGTTATGTAATAAAATATTTAACATTTACTAGTTTAAACTCTACATTAAACAATTTATATTTTTGTCTATTTTTTGATGATTTTAGAGTCAACGATATTTTTTTCAGATATTTTTGTACTTACCATTATAAGTATAGGATCTTGATATTTTGATAAATTATATATTTTTCAATATTTTTGATTAGGATAACCCATACAATGATATTGTGTCATTGATCCTTCGAATTAAAGCTTCTGAGAATGACAGTCTCTGTCATTTGGCAGCAGCAAGAGCCCTATTTGTAGGCTCAACTAGTCTGTTCAGGTTAGCCAATGGGGCCACCTGCCAAAATGCTAGCCACACTACAACTCCTCCACAGAAAGGCTTTGACAGTGGTGCTTTGGCGGCCCAGGGTTGGCCATGCTACCGAGGTCTTTAGTAAACTGGTGGCCACTGGAGAAAATAATTCAGTCCAAGACTCCGTGCCTAGTATACTGGGTGCAACATGGCTCAGGAGCTCCTGTCATCCACTCCCGAGTTCCGAGATAGCTTCTCTTAAACCCCTTTCCCTCAGCTTCCCACTTCTTGGCAAAGGTTACTTTCTATAGTCTGTCTTGTTTGGGAGACAGATAATTTTCTCTTTTGGCTCAAAAACCTATGGTACAAACTGCCATTTTGTCTTCATTGTATTTTTAATCACAGTTCTTTTTGCAAAGCCTTAAAAACCATATTATCGAATAGCTCTGTCGTTCCCTATTTTTATCTAGATGCTTAATCAGTTACAGACCAAGAATGCCCTTATATGGACTTGTGTTGATAAATACTTTCAGTCATCCAGTTGTTACAGGTGGGAGAGTGTGCCTTGGTAGAAGTAGGTACCCCATCCTCAGAGACGCTCCATAATGAGTTATGTCTTCTGACTGACCCAATACCAGGGCAACTTGTATTATGTCATTCAGCGGCCATCGTGTTTTCTGCAAAATTATGGCTTTGCCGCATTTGCTACAAAATCTGAGGATTTTAACAAACAAATGTGTTTCTAGCTCAAACTGATCAAAAGTTGCAAGAAAATGTGGCAACATGTGTTCCCGTGCTGTGGAAGGCCCTTGGCAAAGGTTGACTGATCATCTTTCAGCTGCTTATTGCTGTATTTGGTTAATACATTAGTACTAAGGAGGTGAAATCTTTGCACAGATAGTGTTACCATGTGGGAACAGTACAGGGTATGCACCTAATCCAGGCAGAACCCACCACTCTAGTCAGGGCAAGGGAATACAATAACAAAATATGCCACAATACTCCACAATATTTCCCTATTCGTGTCACATATACTACTCAACGGTAACACATAATTTGGTCGTCCCCTGCCGCATGATTCCAGTGGCCCTGCCCAATACTTTTGAGTAGTGAATATTCAATGTGCTCTGAGATGTGAGTTTCCAAATATGAAACTCAAAAAGGGTTCAGGAAGTGTGTCACGTTGCCTAGTGGTTATGGTTTTATCTCCACGGTGGCTGTAGGTGGTGTGGTTTTGGGACCTTCCCCAACACTTGTCTAATATGTGAGGAGAGTGTGCCAGTTTGCTTAGCGGCTAAGGTTTCTCTATGTTGTGGTCTAAGGAGTAGGGTTTGAGCGCGTTCCCTAGCAACGGTTTACATGGGGAGAGTAGGCCACCTTGCTTAGTGACTAAGATCCCCGATAGTGTGTCTGCCGGGCAATGGTTGGTGGACCTTCCCCAATTCTTTATCCCTTGATGTGTATTCTGTCTCCAGAGACCCCTTCTATCTCTCCTTTTCCCATGTGGGGAATCCATCCCCCTTATCTCTCCTCATTGTGTGTGGAGCAGGCCCCTTCTAACTAGCTCATCCCCTTAAATGCACTTTCCTTCCCTCTCTCACCACCCTGTAATCTATCTACCTCTCCCTGTTCCATGAGGTGGAGATCCTCCTTCTTTTTACTCATTCTGGTGGTCCTTACCTCCTCCTGCCTTGAGAATCACCCCCCTTGCTCCTCATTTACATAGGAGCTGACCTTCTCGTCCTCTTCTTCGCTGAGGGACAGGCCCAATTTTCTCTCCTGGTCCAGAGAGGTGCAGGTCCCGCTGCCTCCCTTTGTTCAGTGAGGTGCAGACAGTTTCTCTCCTTGCCCAGTGAGGGACTTCCACTGGCACTCGGTCTTCCTTCACTGAAGCTCATCTCTCTTCCCCTTCTCTCGCCATTCACTAAACTGCTGTCTGACCAGGGCTGCCAAGCGCCCCAATGTCAGGTCTCACACCTGCAGCCAGTCCTAGATTTTTAAGCAGCAGCACCTTCCATGTTGGTATTTCCAAGCCCATGCTTAATATGTCAAAAGCGAAATTCCAAGTCCCAGAATTAACGAGTTTTTGTATAAAAAACCAGGACTGGCTAAAGTTGTCACACAAGACATGGGACAACTTCATAGCTGGGCATTTCCATTCAGTTTCCTGAGCTAGTGAGGCGCAGACTCACTCCTGTCTCTTCATCTACAGAGGCGCAGATAGCCTCATGTCGCTTGATCTTGTGAGGCGCAGACTCCATCCTGCCTCTTGATCTTGTGAGGTGCAGACTCCCTCCTGTCTCTTCGTCTCTTCATTTAGTGAGGCGCAAACTCCCTCCTGTCTCTTGTTCTAGTGAGGCGCAGACTCCCTCCTGTCTCTTGATCTAGTGAGGCACAGACTCCCTCCTGTCTCTTGATCTAGTGAGGCGCAGACTCCCTCCGGTCTGTTGATATTGTGAGGCGCAGACTCCCTCCTGTCTCTTGATCTAGTGAGACGCAGAATCCCTCCAGTCTCTTGATATTGTGAGGCGCAGACTCCCTCCGGTCTCTTGATCTAGAGAGGTGCAGACTCCCTCCGGTCTCTTGATCTAGTGAGGCACAGGCTCCCTCCTGTCTCTTGATCTAGTGAGGCGCAGACTCCCTCCGGTCTCTTGATCTAGAGAGGTGCAGACTCCCTCCGCTCTCTTGATCTAGTGAGGCGCATACTGACTCCCTCTTGTCTCTGGATCTAGTGAGGTGCAGACTCCCTCCTGTCTCTTGATCTAGTGAGGCACAGACTCCCTCCTGTCTCTTGATCTAGTGAGGCGCAGACACCCTCCAGTCTCTTGATATTGTGAGGCGCAGACTCCCTCCTGTCTCTTGATCTAGTGTGGCGCAGACTCCCTCCTGTCTCTTCATCTAGTGAGGCGCAGACTCCCTCCTGTCTCTTTATCTAGTGAGGCGCAGCCTCCCTCCGGTCCCTTGATATTGAGAGGTGCAGACTCCCCAGTCTCTTCCTCTAGTGAGAAGCAGACTCCCTCCGGGCTCTTGATATTGTGAATCGCAGACTCCCTCCTCTCTCTTGATCTAGTTAGGCGTAGACTGACTCTCTCTTGTCTCCGGATCTTGTGAGGTGCAGACTCCCTCTGGGCTCTTGATATTGTGAGGTGCAGACTCCCTCCGGTCTCTTCATCTAGTGAGGCGCAGACTCCCTCCGGGCTCTTGATATTGTGAGGCGCAGACTCCCTTCTGTCTCTTTTTTTTTTTTTTTTTTTTTTTAAACCTTTATTTATGTCAACATGGTACACAGCTATTCAGCCGACATCCCGGAGGTCCGGCAGCACGATGAGAACAATACGTAAGAAGGTCCATAGCTATAGATCAGGAGTAACAAAGGTTTAGTTTTAATGTGAACCAAAAATAAAAAACACAAGCAAGGCAGAGCATATAATAAGCATGCGCTAGTTCTCAGCTGGGGAGAGGTCCCACTCCCCTCAGCGGAGCAGTACACCACGCCAAAGACGTGAGGGGAAAGCAGAGGTACGGACTCCAAGTTATGAGCAGTTTTACGTCCAAAGTTGGAAGTAGAGCTAGGGGGAAAGTTGCACATCGAGCATCTCAGTAACCGGGGGCACACAAATATCTCCCCTATAATGGTTCCATTGCCCCCATATCTTATGCCATTTCTTAGGGCGACCTCGGGCACTGTACACCGTTTTCTCCCGGAACATGCCCCAGTCCATATTTTCCATCCATGTTACCAGGGTAGGAGGTCTCTGGGATCCCCACAGCTGCGCAATATCTCGCTTCGCCACCATATTCCCCAGGGTCACCCATTGGGTCTGAGCGGCATCATAGTCGGTGGGACCCCAGACATTCAATAGGCATCGTCTTGCCTCCGGGAAGAGTGCGATACCCGTGACCTCTTCCATCACGTCATGAATTTGTTTCCAGAACTCTGCGATCTCCCCACACTCCCAAATAATGTGTAGAAAGGTGCCCAACATCCCACAGCCTCTCTTGCATAAGCCATCGTCAGAGAAACCCATGTGAATCAGGCGGGGCCCCGTGACGTAAACCCTGTGAAGTATCTTAAGCTGCACCAGCCGCAGTCTCGCCTGGATCGCAACCTCCTTCGGAGAGGAGATGGCACATTGCCAGTCCTCATCGTCCAGCTCGAGACCATCCCCAGTCCACTGTTCGCGCACAGCGAGGAGGAGGTCGGTCCGAACATTTACAAGCTTCTTGTAAATCAAGGAGATTGTACTCTCCGGCATATGACCATCCAGAATCCGATCCTCCAAAGTAGAAGACTCAGGCACGACCTCCCCCTCGGCAAAGACAGATAGCAGAGCATGACGCACCTGGGCATATCGAAAGTATTCAGTACCCCCTAATTCGTACTCCGTCTGCAGCATCTCAAACGATTTCACCTTACCCTTAGCCAGCAGATCCCCAACTCTAGAAATCCCAATTAGGTCCCACTTCTCAAACCCTTTTGTGTGCCATAATTTCCCCAATATATCGGATTCGAAAAGCGGAGTAGCCTGGGTAAGCCTGTCCTTCCATCCCAACGAATTTGTAACCGCCTTCCACACATGCACTGCCGTCTTGGTTGGTCCCGTGAGGGACCCATCCAGTGATTTGGAATACAGCGCCCTAAGATAATTACCCCCGCGCAACAACCACCGATCCATAGCAAACCCAGGGTTCAACGCCGGACCATAAACACCGTGGTTAATCGCTCCCAACTGGGTAGCCCAATAATATCTTCTGATGTCAGGGAGTGCAATCCCCCCGTCATACCATGGAAGGGTCAACTTTGCAATAGCTATACGCGGTCGACCGTCCCATAACAGCGAGCGCTGGAGACTCTCCACCTCACGAAAATAACAGGCCGGAACTAACTCTAGGGTGTTCTGTAGGGCATAGAGAAATCGGGGAAGAGACATCATTTTAAACAATGCGGCGCGGCCTAGGAGGGAGAGCGGCAGCCGCCTCCAACCCGCAACGTCCCGTCTCAAACGTGACAACGGAGGGAGTAGGTTCTTCTCGTATCGGACAGAGGGATCGGTGGAAATATATATCCCCAAGTACAGAAAGCCCTGCTGGGCGATCTGGATGGAGCAATTCCGCGGGACGATAGGGGTGTCTCCACTTAGGACATATAGATGCGACTTTCCCCAGTTAATGGCGAGACCCGAGTTTCTACCGAAAGAATTCAAGACGTCACAGACTACTATGAGGGATTTCCTAGGTGAGGTCAAGTATAACAAAATGTCGTCTGCATACAAAGAAATGCGGTCCTCGTGGTCTGGCGACCATCGGATCCCTTTTATGTCTGGCTGCCATCTAATCCATGCCGCCAGCGGCTCAAGGGCGAGGGCGAACAATAGTGGCGACAGAGGACAACCCTGCCGGGTGCCCCTCCCAAGCTCGAACGGAGATGACGCCCTACCATTCACCGCGATTTTAGCCAAAGGTTCCTCATAGAGTAGCCTAATCCAGCCTATAAAACCCGGTCCGAAGCCAAATTTTGTGAGTGCTGCCCACAGATACGGCCATTCCACAGTGTCGAAAGCCATCGTGGCATCAAGTGACGCCAAGATGGCCGACTCCCGCAGCGTCCCAACCCTCGCAAGCACGCCATGGAGTCGCCTGAGGTTCAACGCGGTGTTGCGGTGCGGGATAAACCCGGATTGGTCCGGGTGGATCAAGTCCCCAATTACCCTGATCAAACGGTTAGCCAACAGTTTGGCGAGGATTTTTGGCTCAGCGTTGAGTAGGGAGATCGGCCTATACGAGCCACATCTGTTCCGGGGCTTGCCATCTTTGTGTTTAACCACTATTGTCGCCAGACGTTGGTCAAATGGGAGACACCCATTCTCCCGCGCCTCTACAAACATATCTCGCAGATGCGGAGCAATCTTCTCCGGCCTGAGTTTATACAACTCGATCGGTAAGCCATTCGGGCCCGAGGCCTTGCCCGGGTGTAGCGAGCGGATAGCAACTGCAACCTCATCCGCGGTGATGTTACCATCAAGGTCTTCCCTGTCTATGTCAGAGAGACAAGGCAGGGCAATATCTCGCAGCAGTTCATGCGAGTCTTCCTCCGGCTTGTCCGACACGGACGTATAGACCATGCGGAAGTGGTCCGCGAAACACTGGACTATCCCGTCGGGTTCGGTGACAATATCCCCGCCGACTGTCACTATTTCTGGCACAACTCTATTCACTCGTTCTTTTCTGTCTAACCACGCTATTAATTTCCCAGCCTTGTCCCCTACATCATACAATCGCCCTTGTTGTTCCCTGCTAAGAACCTTGGCCGCGTTTGTCACCAGTGCTTTGTATTCAGACTGTTTTAATCTCAACTTATGCAGTGTTTCTGCCGTAACCTCGTCTTCCAGGACTGTCTCTAATACCACTATCTCAGCCTCGATCTGCGCCACCTCCGCATCTCTCCGATGTTTGACATCCGCTATCAAGGAGAGGGCCTCCCCTCTCAGTACCGTTTTAAACGCTTCCCACAAAGACACCGCGGAGGTAACCGAGCCAAGATTCTCCAAAAAGTAGAGATCGACCGCTTTCAGCAACGCGCTACGAGTCCTAGGGTCACGGAAATACCAGGGGTTAATCGGAGCCACCCTACCTGCCGCTCCCCGGCCAAAATCCATACAAATCCACACCGGCGAATGATCGGAGATGCCCTAGCCATGTGCCTAGCCTCGAACACCAATGAAGCTTGGGCAGCCAAGGTGAGAACATAATCTATTCGAGAGAGGCTACCGTGTGCCCCAGAGTGAAAAGTGTACTGCCGCTGAGCGGCATGCAGCAGCCTCCAGCAGTCAACCAGACCTAGTGTATCAATAAAATCTGGGAGCCATCTCTGCGCCCCCCCGGGGTTCCTTGGCGGATGTCTGTCTAGTAATCCGGAACCAACTGCATTAAAGTCACCACCCACCAACAACACGCCCTCGGGGAGATCCAGCATAGCCCTCCCCAAGTCAGCAAATGTGGCGGTCTGCAGGCCAGGAGGGACATAAACAGAAACCAAAACCAGTGTCCTGCCCTCCCACCTCCCAGCAACAGCCACAAAGCGCCCCCTCTCATCGACAGTGGTAGAATCAATCTCAAGCGGCAGCGAGGTCCTAACGAGTATTCCAGCCCCCCGAGATCCCGAGGAAAACCCAGAGTGCGCAACAAATTTATAACCCTTTCTATTAAGAGCATGACACATATTGCCTATCAGGTGCGTCTCCTGCAGCAAGACTATGTCAGGAGAGCACCTCTTCAGAAATTGCAAAACAATCCCCCGCTTAATACGATCCCCCAAGCCATTAACATTCCAACTAAGTATATTCAAACCCCTACCCCCCATCACGAAATGGCAAGAGACCCCCTCCCCCCCCAGAGAGCAGCACACGAGCGAAAAAGACTTGCATTGCGATACCTTGCAAAATGAAAAACAACAACAACCACCCCAACAGACCCATACCACCCCCCACCCTGCACCCCTGCATAAGCCTAAAAAGCCCCCCCAACTTGCAGTGTGCCTGTCGCCCTAGCAGAAACTAATCTACAAGAAGAAACCCCGTAGGAGGAAAGAGTTCCCATTGTACCCCCGCCACCCCCGGACAATAGCCAGCAATGAAAACAAATCAGCGAACCACTGTCCTGAGCTTAGCCAGAATGTTCAATCACCGGAATCCTCACTCTTGTGCGACATGACCACCTTCTGCTCTGCCAGCATGATCCCCACTAGTCCGCCGCTGAGGCAATGTGTCGAGCCATTCCCCAACCCCGTCCGGCAAGTCAAAGAAAAAGGTTCGCTCTTCATACTCGACGCGCAACTTGGCTGGGAAGAGCATGGCATACTTCAGACCCATCTCACGTAGCCTCCTCTTAACCCCCAGGAAACTCTGCCGTTGCTTCTGCACCGCCTGGGTGAAGTCAGGATAAAACCTCACTGCAGTGTTCTGGAAAGTGACTGGTCTGGACACTCGTGACGCCTGTAGAATGGCGTCGCGTTCCCTGAAATTGAAGATCCTGGCGATGATCGGTCTCGGGGGGGCTCCCACCTTGGGCCTCCCGCCTTGACTCGGTGGGCCCGCTCGACCGCAAAGTACTTGCTGAGGCCCTTAGGCGCCAGATGATTAACCACCAAGTCCTCGACAAACAAGTCCGCTGATTGCTCCTCCGATTTCTCCGGAACGCCAACAATGCGCACGTTATTGCGCCGCGCCCGGCCTTCAAAATCCTCCATCTTGCGGGCAAAGAGGTCATTAGTAGTCCTCAGCGTACGGACCTCTATTTGCAGATCAGAGGCGTCCCCCGTGAAGCTAGAGGTTTTTAGGTCCAATGATTTAACTCTCTCATTAGTTTTCCCCAGGTCTGCGCAAAGCAGGTTAACATCAACTGAGATAGTGTCCACTTTGTGTGCCAGGGTCTCGAACTGTTTCCCAATAGAGGACTTCATCCCCTCAATGGCGCCCATGATGTCTTGCAGTGTCAATTCCGGTTCGGGGACTGAGCCATCTCTCGGTACTTCCTGTGGCTTCCCAGGTCCGCTTGGCGATCCCTTTTGCTGGGCATGGCGATCCATATTGTTAGTTTGAGTGTAGCCCCCCGCCTGGTATTCTTGGGCTTCTGTTTTTCGGCTTCCGATTTGGCCGACATCCTCAACACCGGAACAGTCAGCGTCAAATACAGACCACTCAGCCACACTATTGACACGAGGTCCGCTGGATCCGGGACCCCGATTTATGCCCAGGCATGTGCAGGCCGAGCTACAGGCGACTGCTGCCCAAGACACTCTCGGGCCGAGGCACGCAGTTGTAGAGGAAAACGAAAGTGAAAGTGAAAACAGCCCCCATCCGATGGTCTGCACCACACACGGCCGCTGTTGTTCAATTAGTGTCCGGGCCCATGCCAACGCGAGACCCGGGCATCTCCCGGGGGTAGGCCGCGAACTTCCACTTGTCACAACTTCGGTCTCCGGTGTACGATTTCAGTCCGGACAACGACGTTCGCCTCAGCAATGGTTCATCTCCAATATTCCGGATATTTGACACAGGATTCTTTTCAGGATAGTTGCCGGAGGGAACGAGGGTTGCGGGAGCTCTGTGCTCACGCAGCCTTCTTGGTCCCGCGCTAGGCTCCTCCTCCCTTCTGTCTCTTGATCTAGGGAGGCGCAGACTCCCTTCTGTCTCTTGATCTAGGGAGGCGCAGACTCCCTTCTGTCTCTTGATCTAGTGAGGCGCAGACTCCCTCCAGTCTCTTCATCTAGTGAGGTGCAGACTCCCTCCGGTCTCTTGATCTAGTGAGGCGCAGACTCCCTCCGGTCTCTTGATCTAGGGAGGCGCAGACTCCCTCCTGCCTCTTGATCTGGTGAGGCGCAGACTCCCTCCTGTCTTTTGATCTAGTGAGGCACAGACTCCCTCCTGTCTCTTGATCTAGTGAGGCGCAGACTCCCTTCTGTCTCTTGATCTAGTGAGGTGCAGACTCCCTCCTGTCTCTTGATCTAGTGAGGCGCAGACTCCCTCCTGTCTCTTGATCTAGTGAGGCACAGACTCCCTCCTGTCTCTTGATCTATTGAGGCGCAGACTCCCTTAGTTCTCTTGATATTGTGAGGCGCAGACTCCCTCCTGTCTCTTGATCTAATGAGACGCAGACTCTCTCCTGTCTCTTGATCTAGTGAGACGCAGAATCCCTCCAGTCTCTTGATATTGTGAGGCGCAGACTCCCTTCTGTCTCTTGATCTAGTGAGGCACTGACTCCCTCCTGTCTCTTCATCTAGTGAGGCGCAGACTCCCTCCTGTCTCTTTATCTAGTAAGGCGCAGACTCCCTTCGGTCCCTTGATATTGAGCGGTGCAGACTCCCTCGGTCTCTTCATCTAGTGAGGTGCAGACTCCCTCCGGGCTCTTGATATTGTGAGGCGCAGACTCCCTCCTGTCTCTTGATCTAGTGAGGCGCAGACTGACTCTCTCTTGTCTCCCGATCTAGTGAGGTGCAGACTCCCTCCGGGCTCTTGAAATTGTGAGGTGCAGACTCCCTCCGGTCTCTTCATCTAGTGAGGCGCAGACTCCCTCCGGGCTCTTGATATTGTGAGGCGCAGACTCCCTCCTGTCTCTTGATCTAGTGAGGCGCAGAGTCCCTCCAGTCTCTTGATCTAGTAAGACGCAGACTCCCTCTGGGCTCTTGATATTGGGAGGCGCAGACTCCCTCCTGTCTCTTGATCTAGTGAGGTGCAGACTCCCTCCTGTCCCTTGATCTAGTGAGACGCAGAATCCCTCCAGGCTCTTGATATTGTGAGGCGCAGACTCTCTCCTGTCTCTTGATCTAGTGAGGCGCAGACTGACTCCCTCTTGTCTCCCGATCTAGTGAGGTGCAGACTCCCTCCGGGCTCTTACTCTAGAAAGGTGCAGACTCCCTCCGGTCTCTTGATCTAGTGAGGCGCAGGCTCCCTCCTGCCGCTTGATCTAGTGATACAACAAACAAATGATGGACGGAATGCTGACAATGCAGACATTCTCCCCCAGTCAAGAGATCTGGGTTAAATCCATCGTTCTTTTGCCCACTACACCACCCCAGTTTAGACATGGCCATATGCAAATCAGTCTTGACCCTGTGCCTCATGGGAACAGTCCAGCCCGAACTGCCAAGCCATGTCTTCCCTGGACCGGAATCAAGCATCCTAGGACCGGTTTCTGGCTATCAGCCGTCATCAGCCAGGATAGCTTGACTCCAGTGGCGTAGTGAGCACGGGTCCCACGTCTGGGAATACCCATCCCACTTAGGGCGAAAAGCGTTACAACAAACAAATGATGGACGGAATGCTGACAATGCAGACATTCTCCCCCAGTCAAGAGATCTGGGTTAAATCCATCGTTCTTTTGCCCACTACACCACCCCAGTTTAGACATGGCCATATGCAAATCAGTCTTGACCCTGTGCCTCATGGGAACAGTCCAGCCCGAACTGCCAAGCCATGTCTTCCCTGGACCGGAATCAAGCATCCTAGGACCGGTTTCTGGCTATCAGCCGTCATCAGCCAGGATAGCTTGACTCCAGTGGCGTAGTGAGCACGGGTCCCACGTCTGGGAATACCCATCCCACTTAGGGCGAAAAGCGTTACAACAAACAAATGATGGACGGAATGCTGACAATGCAGACATTCTCCCCCAGTCAAGAGATCTGGGTTAAATCCATCGTTCTTTTGCCCACTACACCACCCCAGTTTAGACATGGCCATATGCAAATCAGTCTTGACCCTGTGCCTCATGGGAACAGTCCAGCCCAAACTGCCAAGCCATGTCTTCCCTGGACCGGAATCAAGCATCCTAGGACCGGTTTCTGGCTATCAGCCGTCATCAGCCAGCTTGATCTAGTGAGGCGCAGACTCCCTTCTGTCTCTTGATCTAGTGAGGTGCAGATTCCCTTCTGTCTCTGGATTTAGTGAGGTGCAGACTCCCTCCTGTCTCTTGATCTAGTGAGGGGCAGAGTCCCTTTTGTCTCTTGATCTAGTGAGGTGCAGACTCCCTTCTGTCTCTGGATTTAGTGAGGTGCAGACTCCCTCCTGTCTCTTGATCTAGTGAGGGGCAGAGTCCCTTTTGTCTCGTGATCTAGTGAGGTGCAGACTCCCTTCTGTCTCTGGATTTAGTGAGGTGCAAACTCCAATCTCTCAACTAATCAAAAGATGCACAGCCTCCACTCTGGGTCCCATTGTAGTGAGCCGCCGAAACTCCTTCTGTTTCCTGGTAACAGAGGCGCAGACTCTTTACTGTCTCATGATGTAGTGAGGTACAAACTCACCCCATGTCAAAGCAGGCGGGCCCTATCTGTGTTCCAGTGTGGTGCGCTGCGGACCCCCTTTTGCCTCCCGATCCTGTGAGATTCAGACCCTCCTGTCTCTAGATTCACCACGGTGCACAATCATCCCCGTTGGTTCCTAACCCATGGTCCTATCAGTGCATCTCCTACCCTTTCTCTTCTCGCACTTCGAGGTGCAGAGCCTCTTTAGTGAGGGACCCTCTTTGCTCCTCGCCCTGTGAGGTGCAGAGCCTCTTTAGTGGGGGACCCTCTTTGCTCCTCGCCCTGTGAGGTGCAGAGCCTCTTTAGTGAGGGACTCGCTTTGCTCCTCGCCCTGTGAGGTGCAGAGCCTCTTTAGTGAGGGACCCTCTTAGCTCCTCGGCCTGTGAGGTGCAGAGCCTCTTTAGTGAGGGACTCTCTTTGCTCCTCACCCTGTGAGGTGCAGAGCCTCTTTAGTGAGGGACCCTCTTTGCTCCTCGCCCTGTGAGGTGCAGAGCCTCTTTAGTGGGGGACCCTCTTTGCTCCTCGCCCTGTGAGGTGCAGAGCCTCTTTAGTGAGGGACCCTCTTTGCTCCTCGCCCTGTGAGGTGCAGAGCCTCTTTAGTGAGGGACCCTCTTTGCTCCTCGCCCTGTGAGGTGCAGAGCCTCTTTAGTGAAGGACCCTCTTTGCTCCTCGCACTTCGAGGTGCAGAGCCTCTATAGTGAGGGACCCTCTTTGCTCCTCGCCCTGTGAGGTGCAGAGCCTCTTTAGTGAGGGACCCTCTTTGCTCCTCGCCCTGTGAGGTGCAGAGCCTCTTTAGTGAAGGACCCTCTTTGCTCCTCACACTTCGAGGTGCAGAGCCTCTTTACTGAGGGACTCTCTTTGCTCCTCGCCCTGTGAGGTGCAGAGCCTCTTTAGAGAGGGACCCACTTTGCTCCCCTTACTTCGAGGTGCAGAGCCTGTTTAGTGAGGGACCCTCTTTGCTCCTCGCCCTGTGAGGTGCAGAGCCTCTTTAGTGAGGGACCCTCTTTGCTCCTCTTACTTCGAGGTGCAGAGCCTCTTTAGTGAGGGACCCTCTTTGCTCCTCGCCCTGTGAGGTAAAGAGCCTCTTTAGTGGGGGACCCTCTTTGCTCCTCGCCCTTTGAGGTGCAGAGCCTCTTTAGTGAGGGACCCTCATTGCTCCTCGCCCTGTGAGGTGCAGAGCCTCTTTAGTGAGGGACCCTCTTTGCTCCTCGCACTTCGAGGTGCAGAGCCTCTTTAGTGAGGGACTCTCTTTGCTCCTCGCCCTGTGAGGTGCAGAGCCTCTTTAGTGAAGGACCCTCTTTGCTCCTCGCACTTCGAGGTGCAGAGCCTCTTTAGTGAGGGACCCTCTTTGCTCCTCGCACTTCGAGGTGCAGAGCCTCTTTAGTGAGGGACCCTCTTTGATCCTCGCCCTGTGAGGTGCAGAGCCTCTTTAGTGAGGGACTCTCTTTGCTCCTCGCCCTGTGAGGTGCAGAGCCACTTTAGTGAGGGACTCTCTTTGCTCCTCGCACTTCGAGGTGCAGAGCCTCTTTAGTGAGGGACTCTCTTTGCTCCTCGCCCTGTGAGGTGCAGAGCCTCTTTAGTGAGGGATTCTCTTTGCCCCTCGCACTTTGAGGTGCAGAGCCTTTTTAGTGAGGGACCCTCTTTGCTCCTCGCCCTGTGAGGTGCAGAGCCTCTTTAGTGAGGGACTCTCTTTGCTCCTCGCCCTGTGAGGTGCAGAGCCTCTTTAGTGAGGGACTCTCTTTGCTCCTCGCACTTCGAGGTGCAGAGCCTCTTTAGTGAGGGACCCTCTTTGCTCCTCGCACTTCGAGGTGCAGAGCCTCTTTAGTGAGGGACCCTCTTTGCTCCTCGCCCTGTGAGGTGCAGAGCTTCTTTAGTGAGGGACTCTCTTTGCTCCTCGCCCTGTGAGGTGCAGAGCCTCTTTAGTGAGGGACTCTCTTTGCTCCTTGCACTTCGAGGTGCAGAGCCTCTTTAGTGAGGGACCCTCTTTGCTCCTCGCACTTCGAGGTGCAGAGCCTCTTTAGTGAGGGACTCTCTTTGCTCCTCGCCCTGTGAGGTGCAGAGCCACTTTAGTGAGGGACTCTCTTTGCTCCTCGCCCTGTGAGGTGCTGAGCCTCTTTAGTGAGGGACCCTCTTTGCTCCTCGCCCTGTGAGGTGCAGAGCCTCTTTAGTGAGGGACCTTCTTAGCTCCTCGCCCTGTGAGGTGCAGAGCCACTTTAGTGAGGGACTCTCTTTGCTCCTCGCCCTGTGAGGTGCAGAGCCTCTTTAGTGAGGGACCCTCTTTGCTCCTCGCCCTGTGAGGTGCAGAGCCTCTTTAGTGAGGGACCCTCTTTGCTCCTCGCCCTGTGAGGTGCAGAGCCTCTTTAGTGAGGGACTCTCTTTGCTCCTCGCCCTGTGAGGTGCAGAGCCTCTTTAGTGAGGGACCCTCTTTGCTCCTCGCACTTCGAGGTGCAGAGCCTCTTTAGTGAGGGACCCTCTTTTCTCCTCTTACTTCGAGGTGCAGAGCCTCTTTAGTGAGGGACCCTCTTTGCTCCTCGCCCTGTGAGGTGCAGAGCCTCTGTAGTGAGGGACTCTCTTTGCTCCTCGCCCTGTGAGGTGCAGAGCCACTTTAGTGAGGGACTCTCTTTGCTCCTCGCTCTGTGAGGTGCAGAGCCTCTTTCGTGAGGGACCCTCTTTGCTCCTCGCCCTGTGAGGTGCAGAGCCTCTTTAGTGGGGGACCCTCTTTGCTCCTCGCCCTGTGAGGTGCAGAGCCTCTTTAGTGAGGGACTCTCTTTGCTCCTCGCCCTGTGAGGTGCAGAGCCACTTTAGTGAGGGACTCTCTTTGCTCCTCGCACTTCGAGGTGCAGAGCCTCTTTAGTGAGGGACTCTCTTTGCTCCTCGCCCTGTGAGGTGCAGAGCCTCTTTAGTGAGGGACTCTCTTTGCTCCTCGCACTTCGAGGCTCAGAGCCTCTTTAGTGAGGGACCCTCTTTGCTCCTCGCCCTGTGAGGTGCAGAGCCTCTTTAGTGAGGGACTCTCTTTGCTCCTCGCCCTGTGAGGTGCAGAGCCACTTTAGTGAGGGACTCTCTTTGCTCCTCGCTCTGTGAGGTGCAGAGCCTCTTTAGTGAGGGACCCTCTTTGCTCCTCGCCCTGTGAGGTGCAGAGCCTCTTTAGTGGGGGACCCTCTTTGCTCCTCGCCCTGTGAGGTGCAGAGCCTCTTTAGTGAGGGACTCTCTTCGCTCCTCGCCCTGTGAGGTGCAGAGCCTCTTTAGTGAAGGACCCTCTTTGCTCCTCGCACTTCAAGGTGCAGAGCCTCTTTAGTGAGGGACCCTCTTTGCTCCTCGCACTTCGAGGTGCAGAGCCTCTTTAGTGAGGGACCCTCTTTGCTCCTCGCACTTCGAGGTGCAGAGCCTCTTTAGTGAGGGACCCTCTTTGCTCCTCACCCTGTGAGGTGCAGAGCCTCATTAGAGAGGGACTCTCTTTGCTCCTCGCCCTGTGAGGTGCAGAGCCTCTTTAGTGAGGGACCCTCTTTGCTCCTCGCACTTCGAGGTGCAGAGCCTCTTTAGTGAGGGACCCTCTTTGCTCCTCTTACTTCGAGGTACAGAGCCTCTTTAGTGAGGGACCCTCTTTGCTCCTCGCCCTGTGATGTGCAGAGCCTCTTTAGTGAGGGACTCTCTTTGCTCCTCGCCCTGTGAGGTGCAGAGCCACTTTAGTGAGGGACTCTCTTTGCTCCTCGCTCTGTGAGGTGCAGAGCCTCTTTAGTGAGGGACCCTCTTTGCTCCTCGCCCTGTGAGGTGCAGAGCCTCTTTAGTGGGGGACCCTCTTTGCTCCTCGCCCTGTGAGGTGCTGAGCCTCTTTAGTGAGGGACTCTCTTTGCTCCTCGCCCTGTGAGGTGCAGAGCCTCTTTAGTGAAGGACCCTCTTTGCTCCTCGCACTTCGAGGTGCAGAGCCTCTTTAGTGAGGGACCCTCTTTGCTCCTCGCACTTCGAGGTGCAGAGCCTCTTTAGTGAGGGACCCTCTTTGCTCCTCGGCCTGTGAGGTGCAGAGCCTCTTTAGGGAGGGACTCTCTTTGCTCCTCGCCCTGTGAGGTGCAGAGCCACTTTAGTGAGGGACTCTCTTTGCTCCTCGCCCTGTGAGGTGCAGAGCATCTTTAGTGAGGGACTCGCTTTGCTCCTCGCCCTGTGAGGTGCAGAGCTTCTTTAGTGAGGGACCCTCTTTGCTCCTCGCCCTGTGAGGTGCAGAGCCTCTTTAGTGAGGGACTCTCTTTGCTCCTCGCACTTCGAGGTGCAGAGCCTCTTTAGTGAGGGACCCTATTTACTCCTCGCACTTCGAGGTGCAGAGCCTCTTTAGTGAGGGACCCTCTTTGCTCCTCGCCCTGTGAGGTGCTGAGCCTCTTTAGAGAGGGACTCTCTTTGCTCCTCGCCCTGTGAGGTGCAGAGCCTCTTTAGTGAGGGACCCTCTTTGCTCCTCGCACTTCGAGGTGCAGAGCCTCTTTAGTGAGGGACCCTCTTTGCTCCTCGCCCTGTGAGCTGCAGAGCCTCTTTAGTGAGGGACTCTCTTTGCTCCTCGCCCTGTGAGGCGCAGAGCCTCTTTAGTGAGGGACTCTCTTTGCTACTCGCCCTGTGAGGTGCAGAGCCTCTTTAGTGAGGGACCCTCTTTGCTCCTCGCACTTCGAGGTGCAGAGCCTCTTTAGTGAGGGACCCTCTTTGCTCCTCGCCCTGTGAGGTGCAGAGCCTCTTTAATGAGGGACTCTCTTTGCTTCTCGCACTTCGAGGTGCAGAGCCTCTTTAGTGAGGGACCCTCTTTGCTCCTCGCACTTCAAGGTGCAGAGCCTCTTTAGTGAGGGACCCTCTTTGCTCCTCGGCCTGTGAGGTGCAGAGCCTCTTTAGTGAGGGACTCTCTTTGCTCCTCGCCCTGTGAGGTGCAGAGCCACTTTAGTGAGGGACTCTCTTTGCTCCTCGCCCTATGAGGTGCAGAGCCTCTTTAATGAGGGACTCGCTTTGCTCCTCGCCCTGTGAGGTGCAGAGCTTCTTTAGTGAGGGACCCTCTTTGCTCCTCGCCCTGTGAGGTGCAGAGCCTCTTTAGTGAGGGACTCTCTTTGCTCCTCGCACTTCGAGGTGCAGAGCCTCTTTAGTGAGGGACCCTATTTGCTCCTCGCACTTCGAGGTGCAGAGCCTCTTTAGTGAGGGACCCTCTTTGCTCCTCGCCCTGTGAGGTGCTGAGCCTCTTTAGAGAGGGACTCTCTTTGCTCCTCGCCCTGTGAGGTGCAGAGCCTCTTTAGTGAGGGACCCTCTTTGCTCCTCGCACTTCGAGGTGCAGAGCCTCTTTAGTGAGGGACCCTCTTTGCTCCTCGCCCTGTGAGCTGCAGAGCCTCTTTAGTGAGGGACTCTCTTTGCTCCTCGCCCTGTGAGGCGCAGAGCCTCTTTAGTGAGGGACTCTCTTTGCTACTCGCCCTGTGAGGTGCAGAGCCTCTTTAGTGAGGGACCCTCTTTGCTCCTCGCACTTCGAGGTGCAGAGCCTCTTTAGTGAGGGACCCTCTTTGCTCCTCGCCCTGTGGAAATATGGATTTTTCTGATCAGTTATGTCCCCTATCTTGGACCCCAACGGTTTCATGTATGAATCACAAGTACATGTATGTTCCCTCCAGTTCCAGTTATGAAGACGCAAACACATGTGCGTCCACCGTTAACATGTCCTCTGTTGATCCGCCATGAATGAGCCGGATATTCCATTCCTAAGTACGAAAGGCCACCGGCTTTATATGGTTCACTTATGCCATTTTACAGTCCAGGCAAGTAGGCCCTGATTCTGTCATCAAACTCTTCTTGCCTTCTGCCTCTGAAAACTCCAGTCTGAGCCCGCATCTGTGACCATGAACTTTGTCTCATTCTCTGCGCGGCTCACGAAGCCTGACATCAGCCTATTCTCTGCCAAGAACTGTATTTCACCTTCGAGTTATCTGCTTCGCCCCTCAGCCGATGCATTCCTGTCTAGTAGTTTAAGTAAACATTCTTCCAGCTACCGAGCAAAGGCTCGGCCTCTCTGTCTTTATGCAAGTAATTCATAGCCCTGTTACCATGAAATATTCCTACCCCCTCGCATTTAGTGTAGACACTTAGACGCTTGTACATGCACGCACAGTCAGTATAGAATAGATTCTGTCCGAGAGTCCTTCTTTTGTGGATAACATAGTTCTTTAAACATAGGATGTTAGATATGATTTGGGATTAGGTTGACTTGACCCCCCAGACTTCTTGTCTCCACATGTAGAGCTAAATGTCAAGTCCCCTTCACCCCCTAGTTGCACGTCAATCACACGTCATGCTGCTGCGCGCGCATCTATGCCAAGTATTATCTTATAGATCCACCTATATATGACATCATAACCAATTATGTTCCTTTTTACTCCTTATTACGCCCATTTTCGGTTACGCATATGAATCGTCATTTTCCTTATCAATTGTTACGCCTACCGTATTCGCTTCATTGTAATGTATGTTCTATAAAAGTCATTTCTTGTCAATAATGTATGTACTTCACTTCCTGAACCCCCGTGGTGATGGAACTTGGAGCAACCGATTATAATCGATCATTGGAATAAAGCCCATTCCGAACCTCTAATACCACGGATTCTGCCTCTTATTTACTGAGCTATTTTATTATGTTTCTGTATCAAATTAAGTCCCGGTAATATTTTATTTACCACATGAATGGCGCCCGAACAGGGACACTTTCTCATCTCACGCGCCGGCGGTGAGTTGCAGGCCCGGTCTCCTGCCACAGCTGGACGGACAATAACGCGTACCAGCAGGATTTCCTGTATCTCCCTCCGGTCAAGCGGGGGCGACTGAGGCTGCGATCAACACCCAGACGAGGCGGTGAGAAGTGCGAAGTATCCCGACCAGAGCCTAGCTGAGAGAGCAAGATCCGAGGTATACAGAGGCCCACCAGTTCCCGAAGTCCGAAGTCGAGTCCAGTTTCCGACGAGTCGAGTCGAGTCCAGTCCGGTTCAAGTTCAGTTCAGTCTCCGAGGCCTTCCGTTTCCGAAGCTACCCGGTGAGTACCATTACTGGGGAGGCATTTCTGACGTGCACATAGGTTGTGCCGGTCAAGACGGGTTTGGGTACACAAATCCGGTCTGCACTGTTTCAGCAGTGTATCTGTACTGTTTAGCAGTATATCTAGTATATCAAGTATATAAATTCAGAATAAATCAGTTAAAGTCGAGTATTATGTTTTTGTGTTTAAGTTTTCCTTAGACCGTCATCATTATTGATTACTCAGGTAAATGTTAAATGTTTCAAGTACGTTCTGCATATCGTGGTGTGAATGACTGTTCATTATCGTGTTTACTGTATTAAGTTTGTTCAAAATCAAGTATCAGATCAATTCTCAATATGCCGCTCTTTTCGAAGCTAAGACAGATCACTACAAGAAAAGGGGTACTCGAAGAAGCCGTTCCTATTCCTCCTAGGGCCACTCCAGGGTACTTCATGTATCATAAACATGGCTTAGACGCTATATTATTTCTTGATTTATGGGTAGACTACACCAAGGAATTACCAGAAAGTCAGAGGTGGCCCGCAGCGGGGACCTGGGATGCAGAGTGCATCATGAAAGTCGAGGAAGAATTATGGAAAAGGAAAGTCAGACAGTCACAGAAAGACGCCGTTGAGTTATGGCGTAAAGAATCTCATAGACGCACAGAAAAAGCACTCCGACAGGAAGAAAAGAATAAAGAGAGTTCAAATAAAGTTCGAGAAAATCTATTAATTGAGGAAGGTATCCGAGTGAAATCAGAACAAGTAGACAGACAAAGAAATGCCCTTATGAATGGTATGTATCCCCTTCTAGCCGAAGGATTACCTAAGGCTACTCCAGAGATACCGAAAGACTTGCCACCCCCATTATTCCCAATAAAGGTACATCCTAAGGGGCATCCTAGAACCGCAGAAGATGTTTTTCTTTCCTCATATTTAGATGACGCAGCTCCCGAATATGCTCAGTCCGCCCCATATAGACCGCATACCAGGGAGGTTCAACGCCAAGATCCAGTACCAGTATCCCTACAGCAACAGATCGTGTCACAAGTTCCGGCAAGCACATCTGTTTCTACATCTGTTCCTACAGCTACTTCTATAGCTGTGTCCACACCTATAGTTGCTGTGTCACGTTCAACGAATCCTTTCACACCCGACACCCCAGATGGGGCTACGGGAGGTGCTACCAATATTTTTTCTACGCCACCCAGAATAAATAAACTTACCTTTCAAGAGTCAGCACATTCACGTACCCCCAAACTCATAAATGCCCGTACGCTTAAGGAACTTCTTGTAGATTGTAGATATGACCCTGTGCCCGGCAAAGAGGACGAAATGACCCTGGCATCATTGCGTATCAGACGAGCCGCAGTGTATTTAGGGAAGTTACCAGGAATGACTGC
This sequence comes from Triturus cristatus, assembly GCF_964204655.1. Classification (NCBI taxonomy): domain Eukaryota; kingdom Metazoa; phylum Chordata; class Amphibia; order Caudata; family Salamandridae; genus Triturus; species Triturus cristatus. The sequence goes on from NC_140586.1 coordinate 60,945,966, forward strand.
GCATCTAGATAAAATATATCATTTTGTCCAAACGGGGCGAGATTCAGAATGTATTAACAGAGCTATGGAATACCAGAAAGTGGAGATACAGGGGGAACTGTTACGTCTCCTCATAAATTATGTGATCAGAAATCAAGACCGACCGGGGGTAGACCCAGAAGCAATGCAAATTCTTACCAGATGGAGCCAGAATATATCAGAAGGTAGACATGATAAGCAAAATTGTATAATAGCCATGTGCCGAAAGATCCGTAAAGAAATAGAACGTCTACACGAAGAAAGATTAGCGGTAGACGAGTTCGAACAAAGCGAGGAGGAAGGGTCAGGACTGCCCGCAGGACAGTCAGACACCATAGCCTATGTAGGTAGAGGAAGATCTTGTAATAGTAATAGATGTCTTATTGACCCGACACGTCCGATATGTCCAGATAATAACAGGAATTTCCAAATACCTATAATTAATATAAGGTCTAACGAGCATTCGTTCCAAGCCGCCGACAAATTACTCCGAGAACGAAGGGGTTATCATTTTCTCGATTCTATGGATGAACAAGATTTAGCTAGGGCAGCTGTCCACTGGGTGGACAGTCCCGGAAAATATAGTGATGATACAGTAGCACGCACATTTTTGAATCTCACCCCAGATGAACAGCGGTTAGCTGGGATTTATATGATTCAACAACTCATTATACTATATCAGAGTCAGCATTCGGACCCTGGTCCCTTACCTGACATATTGACTGAATTGCTCACGAATAGATGGAGAGGTTCAGGTACTAAATTAATTAAAGAAATTCTAGAATCAAGAAAGCAGTATATTCTTTTTGTATGTTCAGAATGTGTCTCATTGCCCATCAAGGAAAGAACCACGTATTACATGGATAGACAGAATCCCTTACGAGAAGTGCACCCAATAAAAGGCGAGGACAACGAGTTTAAACGCGTATTTGTATATACGCCCATATCGAAAATAGAATTGTTAGAAATGAAGAAAGTGGTACCCAGTCATGACAAAGATCCAGCGGGTTTTCACCGAGAAATTAAAGACATGTTACTCATGGGAGAGTATACCTATCCCGACATTATGACAATATTAAAGGTATTAATGCCTGCTGGCATTTATGAGAAACTCAGGGAAAAAGAGTGGGAGGTAGGAGACCAAAAGATAGAATGGTCAGCATTAGAAGCAGAAGAAAAGGCCCGAACTGCAGGAGCAGGGCTTGGGGATAAAACTAAAGCACTACCAGGTTTACTAGTACAGGTACTGCCACGTTTATTAACTACAAAAAAGGAAGATTGGGGTACAATTTCAGCCTGTAAGCAGAAGCAAGATGAAGACACTAGTGATTACTATGCCCGATTTGAAAAATGTTTTGGTATAAATAGTGGCATAAAAGCAAGTAGCGAATCATACCCGCATCTGTTTGTAACAAAATTAGTAGAAAATGCCCTGCCCCAAGTAAAGAATAGAGTATTAAAATTCGAGAGTACCTGGCAAGGTAACACTCCATCACAAATGTTACAAATGTTACAGTACCATCACAATAGAATTAGAGAGGAACAAGAACATGAACACAGACGCATGAAAGACACGAAAATGAAAATGCTAGTTTCTCAGACAGTTCCAGCTGAAGGACATAAAAAGGGTATGACACATTCCGGTGATGCAGCGGAACCTGTAAAAGGGACATGCAATTATTGTAAAAAGCCAGGTCATTACGTACACGATTGTCCAGTTTTGAAACATAATATCGCCATAGGTAAAACACAAGAAAGACCACGGCCACCTAGACAGGATCAGAATGAACAAGGAGCTCCGCAGCATGCACAGTCCATGCCAGCTCCACCACAGTCTATACAGTTTGTGCCGGCTGCACCAGCGCTGCCCGTTGCTGCCACACAAACCACGACACGACAACTGTACCAGACCGCACAGTATGACTATCCTGATTACCAACGATACGCATGAACCAGCCTAGAGAGGGAAGTTGACTTACCCCTTATCGAGATCCCTGTAGATCAAGAAGGACCTTATGTACATAGTGAATTATTAGGCCAAGACAGAAAGTTTTTACTCGATACAGGGGCAAGTCGAACAACCATAAAACGTAGTGAAGTTCCAGGGGCACCCCTCTCAGGCTCACAGAATATTTCCCTTGGTTTTTCAGGAAAACCTATTGTTAATGAAGTGTCACAGCCTCTTCCACTTACGATAGGACCTCTGACCCGAACTACAGATTTATTGCTTACTAAATCATGTCCAGAAAATCTGTTAGGAATAAAAACACTGAAAGCTCTAGGAGCCATAATATGTTGTTCTCCGGAAGGAGTAAGATTGTTTTTACGTGATTTTAAAGGTCACTATGTATCTAGAGACATGGATCCCCGACTGCAGACTTTACCTACACATCTATGGGCACAAGGCCCTACTGATGTTGGTTGCATGAATATTACACCATATCGAGTCACATTAAAGGCAGGAGTGGTACTACCACGAATGCGACAATACAAGTTACCACCAGATGCTGTAGTGGCTTTGCTACAAATCATTGACGAGCTCATTGCCCAAGGAGTAGTTGTGGAAACTGACTCCAATGTATGTAATTCACCAATAATTCCGATTCTTAAACGAACAGATCCAAAGGCCCCGCCAGTATATCGATTGGTTATTGATCTGCGCGAATTAAACAAATGCATTGTGCCGCAATTTCCTGTGGTCCCAGATATCTCGTCATTACTGACAGCTATTGATTCCGAAGCAACATTCTTTACTGTAATTGATCTCAAGAATGCCTTTTTCAGCGTCCCAATAGATCCGGAAAGCCAATATTTGTTCGGATTTAGTTTAAATGGGCGTAGCTTTAAATTCTCACGCGCACCTCAAGGATTTACAGAAAGCCCCAGCATCTATAGCCAAGCACTGAAACGAGAACTCGACAGTATCCACATGCCAGTTAACACTGCTCTGCTTCAATATGTCGATGATCTGCTGATCACCGCGAGAAGCGAACCGGAATGTGAAAAAGCATCACTGACAGTTTTACAATTTCTAGCTGAAAAGGGGCACAAGGTGTCCCCTTCTAAGCTGCAATTCTGTGTCCAGCGAGTTGTTTATCTTGGACACTCGCTGTCCAAGGAGGGAAGGCAGCTTACACCCGACCGCATTCAGCTAATAGCTAACATGCCAATACCCAAGACACAAAAGGAGGTGCGGGTTTTCATAGGCCTCACTTCATATTGTAGGCAGTGGATCCCTCAGTATGCATTTCTAGCAAAACCACTCATTCAGTTGACAACACAGGAGGCAGCCACATCGACTGTTCTCCCTTGGACTCAGGAACATACACAAGCTTTTGAAAGCCTAAAGAAAGCTTTATGTCAAGCACCTGTTTTAGCAACACCATGTTACAGAAAACAGTTTACACTTTTTGTTACAGAACGCGAAGGTACTGCCTTGTCAGTACTCACACAGGAACAAGCAGGAGCACACAAACCATGTGCTTATTTTTCTAGTACATTAGATCCCGTAGCTCAGGCTTTGCCTGCATGCCTAAAATCAGTAGCAGCGACAGCTTTAGCAATAAGACAGAGCGACGCCATAGTGTTAGGACATCCATTGACAGTTCAAGTACCACATGCAGTAGAGGTTCTTGTAAATAGAACGCAAACACAACACTTGACTATAGCGCGACTTACAGGGTACGAACTTACATTGTTTCAGCCACATATAGAAATCAGACGCTGTAACACATTGAATCCTGCTACACTTTTGCCAGTAACCGGAACAGACCCACTAGCCCATGACTGTATTGAAGTTATTACAATAACGACGAAACCTAGACAAGACTTAACCGATGTTCCATTGTCAGACCCAGACCTGACATTGTATGTAGATGGTTCATGTATGAGAACAAATACAGGAGAGTTAGTGGCTGCTTACGCAGTCACAACAGATACTGAAGTCATTGAAACAAATCGTATAAATACTTTGTCAGCTCAAGCCGCAGAGCTCATCGCTCTGACACAAGCCTGTATTCAAGCCACGAATAAAAAAGTCAACATATACACTGATTCACGTTATGCATTCGGAGTTGTACATGACTTCGGCGTGCTGTGGCGAGAGAGAGGTTATTTAACTTCCCACGGTGCCCACATTCAGCACGGACCCCTAATTCATGCCTTATTAGATGCAATACATCTACCCACTGCAATATCAATTATGAAATGTAAGGCTCATACGAAGGTTACTGATATCATTTCTCAAGGCAATGATCTAGCCGACAGAACAGCTAAACAGACTGCTCAAACTCAAACCTCCGACATGACAAAGACAATAGTCCCGATGCCGACACATTGTATGACAGTTAAAGATCCTACTCTTGACGTAATTGACATCCAGACACATGCCACACCAGATGAAATAAAGAAATGGACCGAATTAGGAGGGATCCAAACGGACCAAGGATGGATGATGAAGGAAAAGTCTGTGTGGTTCCTTCCTGATTCAATGGTCCAAGTTATAGTTAACACTATACATAGTCCAGCACACCTCGGAGAAAAAGCTATGCTAGACAGCATTCAACATATTTGGTTCAATAAACATTTGCGAGCAGCAGCCAAACAAAAGGTTCGTACCTGTATGATCTGTTGCCAGTTCAACCCAGGAAAAAGCGTTCCCGTAGAACAAGGTGGATTTCATCCTCCTAATCACCCTTTTGAAGTACTCCAGATGGATTATATCCAGATGGAACGATGTCGAGGATTCAAATATGTTCTCGTAGTTGTCTGCGCTCTGTCCCGTTGGACGGAGGCATACCCGGTTTCAGATTACACTGCCCCGACTACTGCCAAACAGTTGGTCCGAGAATTTTTCCCACGATACGGTTTACCACGTGTTGTTCACTCAGATAACGGCCAGCCGTTCTCATCCGAACTAATGAAACATGTTTCACTCCTGTTAGGATATCAGTGGAAATTCCACTGTGTCCGACACCCCGAGGCAGCAGGTCTCGTAGAAAGACATAATCAGACCCTGAAAATTAGATTGTCCAAAATATGCAGGGAAAAAGGTGTCGACTGGGTAGTAGCACTACCAGTTGCACTCTTTTACACGAGAATGGTAGCACACTCTCGAACAGGGCTATCCCCGTATGAAGTGATCTTTGGCAGACCACCAAATATGTGGGGGACGCCTATGCCACGCAAAATAACTAATATTGACTGTAATATGCTGACAGATTACTTGGCTTCCTTGATGTCTGCACTACAATCTTGTTGTTCACAGGTAGCTGCAGCTTTTCCCGACAACACTGAGGTGAAACCCCATGACGTAGTTCCGGGAGACCTCGTTCTTGTGCGGAATTTTGATCGAAAGACTCAGCTGGAGCCCAGGTGGAAGTCACCCAAGTTGGTCCTGCTGACCACAAGAACAGCCGTGAAGATTGAAGGCAGAAAAGGATGGATTCATTCAAGTCATATCAAGAAATTTCATGGACTTCCTGCAGATGTAAATAGCCCACCTTGTGTGTCTTCACCCATTGACTCAAAACTACCTTTGGCTGAGACCAACAGCCAGGAACTCTATAAACTAAAACTCAGGCCTAGACCGTCGGACGATTTGATTGTTTAAGTCCTCTCCAAGGTGAAGCGGTTGAATCTGTCTCCGACATGTATCCCTTAGACCTGAATCATGGAAAATCACGAAAAATGTTGAAACGACAGGCGTATTGTAAATCACTGCGTAGTCATTGCATAGTGACATTATTAATCTTGTTTTTCTTAAGTCTTTTAATAATTACTGCAAGTATATTGTTGCACATATATTACCCTATTGCCAGAAATGTTTACAATGTTACTGCTGAACATTCTTTTAGTGACCTACCCCCGCATGAATTGTCTTATAGACTTGCGCTGCGCAATAACACTTTCATTAGTATGTTACATCATTCCCATCAGACTAGTAATGCAACTAATTGTTGGGTGTGTGGCCGGCTCCCTCCCTATCAGAATTATGAAGGAGTCCTGCCTTTCTTTCCACATCCGTTTACACATAATGGCTCCTGTGGAGCATGGTTTCGTTTAATCAATTCCATAGACTCAGACACAGCCGTTTACCAAGACCATTGGGTATGGGGAAATCTGAACCTAGTTTTATTCAAAGTCTGTTACCCTGACAAGGAGGGTCGCCCCAAAGGAACAGGAACTGATCTAGAAAATGAAGTATATGGATTAGGTAATTTTACACCTAATCTCATGATTCTAAATGTCAAATCCGAAGTTGAACTAGTTTTACCCACCATGTCAGTATTCCCAGCGAAGGGTGAATTGTGTGTAAGAAAAGTTGGTTCCATACATATGGGCCATAGTAAATGCACTACTATAGTAGAATTCAGTGATCAAGGCAAATCTTCATTTAGAGCTTATCGCCACTCCTACTTTATATGTGGTCAGACTGCATATATGCGTCTACCTCTAGATTGGGATGGTACCTGCTACATTGCATTTCTTTTGCCACCTGTTTTCCTAGCTCCTCCTGATTATTATAGAAATATTCATTTAGTACACAACAGAAAGCGGAGAGATCTCCCAATTGTCGATTATACTGAGACAGCATGGGACAAGTATGTAGATTTTAATAAAGGCATCTTTCCCTATATAGGTACTGTTACTAATAGTAAGCTGATACGTAGATTAACTAGAACCCTTGAAGCAGTAGTGAATGAAACTATTTCCGCTTTAGGCAATTTAACAGAAGAGCAGTCTGCTATGCGGATTGTTGTGCTTCAAAATCGTCTTGTCCTTGACGTCATCCTGGCTGATAGGGGCGGAGCTTGTAGGGTCATCGGATCAAGCTGCTGCGTATTCATACCAGAAAATTCACCATCTGTATATAAAGCTATAACTCGCCTTCATAAGATTGTAAGCCAGATACACCAGAACCCAGGCACTTGGACTTGGTCCAGTTGGTTTTGGAGTGTGATATCAGCCTGGGGATGGAGAGTTCTATCCTTCCTAGGTATTGGCCTTCTCATACTATTCAGTTGCTGTCTATGTCTGCAATGTGGACCAGCGATTTGTGGTCTGTGTGCCACATCGTGCATTCCACATCAAGATTTTCATTCAAGATCCCGGAAGAAAAAAGAAGAACAAATGATGCTATATGAACAGATCAATGGATTGATGAAGATTGATATCTCTTAACGGGCAAGTAGGGGACAAGGAGGGAATGTGGAAATATGGATTTTTCTGATCAGTTATGTCCCCTATCTTGGACCCCAACGGTTTCATGTATGAATCACAAGTACATGTATGTTCCCTCCAGTTCCAGTTATGAAGACGCAAACACATGTGCGTCCACCGTTAACATGTCCTCTGTTGATCCGCCATGAATGAGCCGGATATTCCATTCCTAAGTACGAAAGGCCACCGGCTTTATATGGTTCACTTATGCCATTATACAGTCCAGGCAAGTAGGCCCTGATTCTGTCATCAAACTCTTCTTGCCTTCTGCCTCTGAAAACTCCAGTCTGAGCCCGCATCTGTGATCATGAACTTTGTCTCATTCTCTGCGCGGCTCACGAAGCCTGACATCAGCCTATTCTCTGCCAAGAACTGTATTTCACCTTCGAGTTATCTGCTTCGCCCCTCAGCCGATGCATTCCTGTCTAGTAGTTTAAGTAAACATTCTTCCAGCTACCGAGCAAAGGCTCGGCCTCTCTGTCTTTATGCAAGTAATTCATAGCCCTGTTACCATGAAATATTCCTACCCCCTCGCATTTAGTGTAGACACTTAGACGCTTGTACATGCACGCACAGTCAGTATAGAATAGATTCTGTCCGAGAGTCCTTCTTTTGTGGATAACATAGTTCTTTAAACATAGGATGTTAGATATGATTTGGGATTAGGTTGACTTGACCCCCCAGACTTCTTGTCTCCACATGTAGAGCTAAATGTCAAGTCCCCTTCACCCCCTAGTTGCACGTCAATCACACGTCATGCTGCTGCGCGCGCATCTATGCCAAGTATTATCTTATAGATCCACCTATATATGACATCATAACCAATTATGTTCCTTTTTACTCCTTATTACGCCCATTTTCGGTTACGCATATGAATCGTCATTTTCCTTATCAATTGTTACGCCTACCGTATTCGCTTCATTGTAATGTATGTTCTATAAAAGTCATTTCTTGTCAATAATGTATGTACTTCACTTCCTGAACCCCCGTGGTGATGGAACTTGGAGCAACCGATTATAATCGATCATTGGAATAAAGCCCATTCCGAACCTCTAATACCACGGATTCTGCCTCTTATTTACTGAGCTATTTTATTATGTTTCTGTATCAAATTAAGTCCCGGTAATATTTTATTTACCACAGCCCTGTGAGGTGCAGAGCCTCTTTAATGAGGGACTCTCTTTGCTTCTCGCACTTCGAGGTGCAGAGCCTCTTTAGTGAGGGACCCTCTTTGCTCCTCGCCCTGTGAGGTGCAGAGCCTCTTTAGTGAAGGACCCTCTTTGCTCCTCGCACTTCGAGGTGCAGAGCCTCTTTAGTGAGGGACTCTCTTTGCTCCTCGCCCTGTGAGGTGCAGAGCCTCTTTAGTGAGGGACTCTCTTTGCTCCTTGCACTTCGAGGTGCAGAGCCTCTTTAGTGAGGGACCCTCTTTGCTCCTCGCCCTGTGAGGTGCAGAGCCTCTTTAGTGAGGGACTCTCTTTGCTCCTCGCCCTGTGAGGTACAGAGCCTCTTTAGTGAGGGACCCTCTTTGCTCCTCGCCCTGTGAGGTGCAGAGCCTCTTTAGTGAGGGACCCTCTTTGCTCCTCGCCCTGTGAGGTGCAGAGCCTCTTTAGTGAGGGACCCTCTTTGCTCCTCGCCCTGTGAGGTGCAGAGCCTCTTTAGTGAGGGACCCTCTTTGCTCCTCGCCCTGTGAGGTGCAGAGCCTCTTTAGTGAGGGACCATCTTTGCTCCTCGCCCTGTGAGGTGCAGAGCCTCTTCTTGCCCTGTAAGCTGCTTACCCTGCACTTTTTCTCTCATTCTATGCGGCGAAGAGCCAGCTCTCTTCTCATCCTGTAAAGTGCATGTCCTGCCTCTTTTCTTCACATCATGTGAGGGGCAAAGTTCTCTCCTCTTCTGATACTGTGAGGCTTAGATCCCGTTCCCACATTCATTCTGCAGCAACACTCTTCTCTGCTTAGTCAGTGAAACGAATGGCCCTCGCCCCTCCCCCTCATCCTGTAAGGGGCAGGGTTCTCCTTTCTGTTCCTGTTGGGAGCAGAATCCAGTCCCCGTCCGACCATGTCATGTGCAGAGCCCTCTTCTCTTCTCCCACCGTGAGGAGCAGAGCACTTGTCACACCCTGTGAGGTACAGGATCCCCTATTCTTCTCACCTTATAAGGTGCAGAGCCTCTTTCTTGTCTCACCCTGTGAGGAGCAGGCCCTTCTAATGTCCTCCTCAGCCTGTGAGCCGCAGAGTCCTCTCTTTTCGCGCTAGAAGGTGCTAACCTCCCTTGTGTTCTCACCGTGTGAGGCCCAGAACCCTCTCCTCCTCTCAACTTGTGAAGTGCAGTACCCCCGAGACACCCAGGGCCCCTCTATTTTTCTCGTCCTGTGAAGAGCCGCGTTCCCTTCTTTTCTCATTCTGTGGGATTCAGAGCCCCCTCCCCTTCCCAGCCTGGGTACGGCGCCCCCTTCTCTCCCCCCTGTTGACGTGTAAGCGCTCCGTCTTTTCTCATCCTGTGAGGTACAACTTTCTTTTTCTCACCCTATGATGTGCGGGGTCCTGCTCCCTTTCCACCCTGTAGGGTGCCTGTCCTGCCTCCTTTTCGTCTCATGAGGTGCAGAGCGCTCTTCCCATTTTCAGTTCTTGTCATCCTGTAAGGTGCACCGCCTTCTTTATCTCGCCCTTATGAGACGCGAAACACCCCGTGGGGTGAAAAGTCCTCTCCTCTCCTCCCACTGCGAGGTGCAGAGCCCCTCTTTTCTCAACTGATAGGGTACAGGGCCTTCTTCCTTTGCCATTTTGAGAGGCGCAGAGCCTCTTTTAATCTTGTAAGGTGCTTGTCAGGCTCCTTTCATCTCATCCTGTGAGGTGCAAACTGCAGAACAGTATTTGCACTACTTGAGGTGCAGAGCTCTCTCCTGTTCAATTCTCGCCCTGCGTGGTCAAAGCACAAACCACCTCATTTCTGTCCTCTCACTGAGAGATTCAGAACACCCTTCTCACCCTGAAAGACCTTAGACACTCCCCTTCCTCTCCTCGTCCACCAGTTTGGACTGGGACAAACAAAAGACCCACCTACCAAAATAAAAGTGCCCCATTAGCAAAGTGCTATTATAAGGGAATTCAAAAGTAACAAGCATTGGCATAGCCAATAGGTCTCGCCTTTGGGACCTTTTAAGTGTTTAGCCATGCAACAGTTGCATAACTAAATACTTATAAGGTCCCAAAAGCGAGACCTATTGGCTATGCAAAGCGGCCGTGCGGCCGCGAAAGTTAAAGTGATCGCGATCACACATCAAAGCGGCCGCGAAAGTGAAAGTAATCGCGGTAAAGCGCGGCGCACGCGCCCGCTCACATGCACTGTAGCACTAGGCTGGCCTGGTAGCACTTTTTGGAGCCCTCTCAATAAGTCTTGCCAGACCAGCGCATGCGCTGGGTCAGGCGAGACCTAAAAACCAGCATATATGGCCATAAAACCGTCCCACAACTGCTAAAAAACACGTAGCCCACATACTGATCTGTCAGCCCAGCCCATTGGGCATTGCCTGATTGCCCTATAGGCCAGTCCCACCCTTTCGTCCACTGAAGTGCAGCACTTCTTATTCTTTGACAGTGGACACCTCCCTGACTCTTTTGTGTGGGATTAATGTGTCAGCCTCCATCGAAAGTCTCAGAAGCCCGGATTCAGTGCCAGGGCAAGCTGCCAGCATTGATCTCACGCCTCACTCGCCCTCTTGATAACTCCTTCCCCTAATCTCCCTGTTTATGCTTTCTCCCTTCCGCGTCCTTTCTTCCACACCCTTCTGCCCTTCCCTGAAATCCATCCCTCTTCTGCTGCTGGTTCAGAAGGAAAACTCTCACCTAGTTGACCTTAGTTCTCTTTCCTTCAAGTATCCTGTGACCTCACACATCTTTCTCCCTGCTCCCTGTTCCCTTTCCCACAACCCTATGTTGTGTGTCTTACCACCTGTTTTCTCCTATTCCCACCTACCTTGCTTTCCTTCTTCCCTAGTTCCCTCGGCCCCTTTCCACATCTCGTACTTCCACTAGCAGTGCATCACTCTGATGCTTAGATGTCCCTTCTCCTCTAGCTGCCCCTGTTCCCTCTTCAGTGTTCCTGTTCACTCACCTTCACTCCACCCATTCCCTCTTATCCATTTTCCCTCTGCCCCCCCCCCCCTTCGGTTCTTGTCACTTTACCTCTATTCCTCGTCTATTTCCTTACATCAATCCCTCCCCGCTTCCTTACAGCCATCCTACTTTGTTTCCTCGCCACCATTCATTCCACTACTGTTCCATCATCTTCACTCCACCCATTCCTTCAAATCGATTCTCCCCTGTCCCTTACCCTGCACTGCTTGTTTTCTCTCACCTCTATTCCTCCAGTATTCCCTCATATCAGTGCCTCCCCTGATCGCTGACATCCATCCTCTCTTTTTCCCTCCTGGTCCCATCCCCTACAGTCCTTGATATCCCTCAACTCCAGCCTCCATTTTTCTTCACATATATTCCTGCCCGACCCCTCACATTCTCAGTTGTTCCCTCATCACTGTTCCTCTCATGTTCCTTCACCTTCATTCCACCCATTTCTTCATATGTGTTTTTCCCATGTTCTGCCCCCTCGATTCCTTAGTTTCCCTGACCTCTTACTTACTGCGTGCTATGCCGACCGACAAGTAGGACAGCAATGAAGGACCTTCACTTCTGTCTGTCATGGGCAAGTTACGGCACCCCAGGTGTAATTGAGGGTCTTCATTTCTATGTCCACAGTTCTCCTGCAAGTGTTCTTAGGCCCGCCTCTTGTCCATTTGCCATCTGGAGTCGAGTGAGGAGCTGTTCTTGTGATGGAGTCTTTTGCTCCTCTAATGCTGGGTACTATCCATCTTCATCTGTTTCTCATAATGATGGTATTCATGCTCTCTTGCTTGCATCTAGGGAGAACTTCCTAGTTAGGGAGGATTTGAGACCAGAAATGTGCAAGATTCTTCTCAGGTTCCTGGTGTCAAAGGCTGACAGTTTGGTGATGTTCATTTTTGCAATCAGCCAGCGTTCTGATCCAAACAAGAGTGTGGACAAGGCGCAGCTCTGGTAAGGCCTCAGCATGGAGTTGGTGCTGTACTTAGATGACCTCGGCACATTGTTCAGCATCCTGAAGGCATTCCTGGCCTTCTTCAGTCTGCTCTTGATGTCACTGCCCGCCCCTCCATCATGTCTGATAGTACTTCCTAGGTAGGTGAACTCTTAGCTAGATACTCCCCATACACCTTGATTAGAGCAGGTTTTTGGCATGTTGAGTGGCATGACTTCTGAATTCTTCATGTTGATCTTCAGACCCACTTGCTTTTAATGATATTGAGGGGAGACATATTTTCGTGCATATTGCTGGTGTGTGAGAAAGCAAGGCTAAGTCATCCATATAGTCGAGGTCTTCTGTTGGGCGTCGCATTGCTCAGTGCTAGGTTGCTAGGTTGAAGAGCAACACTGACATCACAGCTATGCTCACTATCTCTCACCTTGGTAAACAGCTCTCACAACGAAGCCGTCACCCGCATGCAATTACAACGTGGTTGTTACAACGACCGCGTTGTAACAACGCATACCATTACCCTGCAAGTCGTAACAACGACTTGCGGAGGGGGGGAGAAGGTGTTGGATTTAAAATCCAACACCTTCCCTACTGTCCGCACAGACTGGAGTTGGAATAGTAAATTATACTATTCCAACATCCAGTGCCCCCCTCCACAAGTCGACTTGCGGAGTAATGGTATGTGTTGTTACAACGTGAAAAGGAGGCATATTCCTCACCTTGCATGTAAAATTGTCATAGAAGCTCTTGATGAGGAAGACTATCTTCTGCGGTTTGCGCATGGCTCTTAGTATGCGCCAGAGGCTGTCAGAGTGGATACTGTCAAAGACTGTCTCAAAATTAATGAAGTTGATGTATAGTTGTCTCTGCCACTCTGTGTACTGCTCTATGATGTTGCGTAGCGTAAGGATCTGGCCAACACACCCTCTGCCCTTGCAATACCCAGTTTGTTATTGTATTAACTGTTTTAACACAACATCCGAAATTGACTAAACAAAGATTTTCACCAGGATTTTACTCAGGATTGACAGAAGGGTGATTCCACACCAGTTGTTACAGTTAGATAATGCTCCCTTCTATGGAATCTTGACAAAGATAACCTTGGTTCCAGTCCTCTTGTACTTCCTTTCCCTCCCAAATCAGTGTAAATGGTGGTTGGAGGATCATGGCTGACATTTCAGGATCTGCCTTGAAGTGTTCTGCATTCAGGTTGTGTGGCCAGTAGCTTTCCGTTCTTGAGAGATCGGATGGCATTGATGATTTCTTCTTTCGGTGGTGGGGCGGTGTTCACATCCAAGTCTGTCTCTGCTTCTTGGATGTTTGCTTCGCTTGTAGGCATTGCACTGTTCAGGACTTCTTTGGAGTACTCAGCCCAGCATGCTTCCTGCTCTCACACTGTTGCAAGTAGTCTGTCTTCCTTGTCCTTGACAGGGGTGTTCCCTCACCTCTATTGCTCCCATATTCCCTTAAATCTATATCTCAACTGATCCCTCAAATAAATCGTCTCATGTTCTCTCTTGTCTTGTTCTCTTGTTCACTCACCACCACTCTTCTCCTGTTGCTTCACCTTCATTCTGCCATTCCTTTATGTCCATCTCTCCATTATCTGCTCCCCTCCACACCTTGTTTTGTCTCACACCCTTTTTTCCTCTATTTCATTACATAATACATCCATTCCTCCCCTGATCCCTCACATCCACTTCGTCTTGTTCCCTTGCCACTATTCCTCTTCTGTTCCCTCGCCTTCAATCCACCCATTCATTCATATCAATTTCTCCTCAGTTCCCTCCCTTCCATTCCTTGTTTTCACTTATCTCTATTCCTTCCTGTTTCCTCACATCCAATCCTCCACTGTGTCCTACCATCCCTCAGGCCCAGTTCCGCCGCTGCCATTCCTCTCCTATTCCCTCACCTTCATTTCACCCATTCATTCATATCGATTTCTCCTCTGTTCCCTCCCTTCCATTCCTTGTTTTCACTTATCTCTATTCCTTCCTGTTTCCTCACATCCAATCCTCCACTGTGTCCTACCATCCCTCAGGCCCAGTTCCGCCGCTGCCATTCCTCTCCTATTCCCTCACCTTCATTTCACCCATTCATTCATATCGATTTCTCCTCAGTTCCCTCCCTTCCATTCCTTGTTTTCACTTATCTCTATTCCTTCCTGTTTCCTCACACCCAATCCTCCACTGTGTCCTACCATCCCTCAGGCCCAGTTCCGCCGCTGCCATTCCTCTCCTATTCCCTCACCTTCATTTCACCCATTCATTCATATCGATTTCTCCTCAGTTCCCTCCCTTCCATTCCTTGTTTTCACTTATCTCTATTCCTTCCTGTTTCCTCACACCCAATCCTCCACTGTGTCCTACCATCCCTCAGGCCCAGTTCCGCCGCTGCCATTCCTCTCCTATTCCCTCACCTTCATTTCACCCATTCATTCATATCGATTTCTCCTCTGTTCCCTCCCTTCCATTCCTTGTTTTCACTTATCTCTATTCCTTCCTGTTTCCTCACACCCAATCCTCCACTGTGTCCTACCATCCCTCAGGCCCAGTTCCGCCGCTGCCATTCCTCTCCTATTCCCTCACCTTCATTTCACCCATTCATTCATATCGATTTCTCCTCAGTTCCCTCCCTTCCATTCCTTGTTTTCACTTATCTCTATTCCTTCCTGTTTCCTCACACCCAATCCTCCACTGTGTCCTACCATCCCTCAGGCCCAGTTCCGCCGCTGCCATTCCTCTCCTATTCCCTCACCTTCATTTCACCCATTCATTCATATCGATTTCTCCTCAGTTCCCTCCCTTCCATTCCTTGTTTTCACTTATCTCTATTCCTTCCTGTTTCCTCACATCTATTCCTCCACTGTGTCCTACCATCCCTCAGGCCCAGTTCCGCCGCTGCCATTCCTCTCCTATTCCCTCACCTTCATTCCACCCATTCATTCATATCTATTTCTCCTCTGTTCATTCCCATCCAATCCTTGTTTTCCCTCACTTCTATTGCTCCCCTATTCTCAAGCATCCATTCCTCCCTTGTTCCCTCACATCCACCCTCTCCTGTCCCCACTACTATCCCTCTCCTGTTCCTTCACCTTCATTCCACTCAATTCTGTAGTATCCATCTTTCCACGTTCCCCTTCCCTCCAGACTTTGTTTTTCAATACCTCTATTCCTTCTTGGTTGCCTCACATCTGTTCCTTCTCTCTGCCTTGACATCCATCCTTCATTGTTCCCTCACAACCATTCCTCTCCTGTTCCCTCACCTTCATTCCAGCAATGTCTTCATATCCATTTCTTCTCTGTTCCCTCAGCTCCATTCCTTTTTTCCCCTCACTTCTATCCCTCACCTATTCACTGTGTTCTTTCCCTTTCCCTCTTGTTCCCTCACCTCTATTAATCCTGTCACCCTAACTTTCGTCTAACTCTATCTTCATATCCATTGTTTCTGCACCCTCTGCATTTTTTTCCTTGTTTTTCCTCACCTCTGCTCCTTCACCATCATTCCTTTCCTGTTTGATGGGGAGCAACACTATCTTGTGCAGTTGGAGTCAGCACATCCCTTCTCAGCACCTGGGACGTGCTGTTCTTGCCAGGATGCCACAGTAAAACCTATGATAAGGCTCCAGAAGGTTCTGTAAGGCTCCTGCATCCATCACTATCCCAGGAAACAAATGGTTGCTGTTTTTGCACAGTGCGTCCACGCTCGCACCACCATGTCTGGGGCTTGGGGCAGGTTACGCCATCAGGCACTAAGATACCTTCCACTGGGTTTCAAAGGAAGACTTCCCAGGATGCGCCAACGAGCCTGTATGCAGGTCAGGTCCTCGAGGAACAGGTAGTGCGAGGAGGGCAGACCCTGAGATTTAAGACACACCAGGCCTTGGTCCAGCCAGCCAGTCTATCCATTAAAGTATGGGCAGATACCCTGGCTCACTTGATTAAAATAAAACAAAGGAGTGCAGATGGCTGAACAGGAGGAGGAACACAGATCTGGACTCCAGCAGACACCCAGGCTGCTGTGGGCTAGTGTCCCTGAATCACAAGCAGTTCTCTTTACTGTGACTTCTTTACCATCTCTGTCACCTACCGCCGCTTCGGCCCCTATCGCTAACATTGCAATACCCCACCCTCTTGCTAACACTGATTCTTGATTGGAGGACATATTCTTGCCCCAATCCCTAATAGTAATCCTAATCCTAACATTAAAAGCGAACCTTTCCATGATTCTAATGCTAACTCTAATGCTAAATAACTCCGACCCCAACTCTAAAAACTCCTACCATAACCCTAGTAATCATGACCCTAACCAGAATAACTCTCCCCCTAACCCTAATGCCGAAATGAAAAGAACACAAATTTTACGTATTACTCAAATAGTCTTCTCAACATTTTATCCAAGTCTCCTGATTCTCTCCCTGTGTCTGCAACTTGTCTAGGATCCAATCTATAAGACGGTGAGCTCTACGAAAACCTGTTTTTCTTACCTGTGCATCATTTTTGTAAACACTTTTTAATTTGGGTTATTAAAGAGATATATGTTTTTTAATTGGCACCTCTGTTTGAATGTACATTATTTACTTTGTACTGCATTTCTACTGTGTCCCGCTCCACCTAGACCACCAGAAGAGTTTGACCTTGTTGGGCTACCGTAGGTGTGCCAAAGAGGCTTCGGAGTCCTGTTTTGGCCATCAGTTGTTGGAAGGAGGGTTTCTGGGGAGATCCTATGAATTAGATTGCCCATGCCTCGTTGGTTGCCAGAGAGCAGTGAAGTCCTCACACCTCCTTCTCTTACCTCTGTTCTCTCGCCCTAATGTCCTCTGCTCCCTTGCTCCTCCGCTATTGCCTCTCGTGCTTCTCCCGCTCCACTCATCCAAACCTCCACCAGTCCCTGTCCTCCTTATGACCCATGGGCCCTCTTTTTCCACTTCAGTGTTTTCTTTCCCCTTACCCAATGTTTCCTTTGCTCGATCACTCACATTCCACCAGTCTTCCGGCCCTTACCTCTGTTTTTCTAGCTCCTTCCCTTACACCCTCCTTGTCCCCCCCCCCCTTTATTCTACACTTTTCCAGTCTCTCCATTCACCTCTTTTCCTCACCTTCAGTCCTCCCCTATTCCTTGCACCTCATTCCTCTCCAGTCCCCTCAACTCCACTTCTCTCAAGTTCTTGCAACCTCCCGTCCTCCTCTGATGCCTCACCCTAATTGTTAGGTCTCGCCTGACCCAGCGCATGCGCTGGTCTCGCGAGACTTTTTGAGAGGGCTCCAAAAAGTGCTACCAGGCCAGCCTAGACGTACAGTGCATGTGCGCGGGCGGGCGCGCCGTGCTTGAACGTGATTATTGTCACTTTCGCGGCCGCACGCCCGCTGTGATGTTTGATCGCGATCACTTTCACGGCCGCTTGGCATAGCCAATAGGTCTCGCTTTTGGGACCTTATAAGTATTTAGTTATGCAACTGTTGCATGGCTAAACACTTATAAGGTCCCAAAGGCGAGACCTATTGGCTATGCCAATGCTTGTTTTTATTGCAGTTTTATATAGCACAAACTCGACCCAAAGGTATTGGGGGGCTTTACATGAGTACTACTTACATTACACAAGGACACATTAATTTTTGGTAGGCACAGGGTGATGAAGTGATTTGCCCAGATTCACAGGATGTTGAGCCGACATCGAAGCTCGAACCAAAGTTGGCAGCTCTGGCCGTGAGGCCACATCCTGTCCCCATTCTCTCCCTGTTCTATCACTCCATTTTACCCCTTGCCCCTACCCTCCATCGTTCCCACCGTTCATCTCCAGTTCCCTCCCCTTCTCCCCTCCCCTCCCCCAGTCCTCTTTGCTTCCCTCACCTTCATTGCTCCTGTTCCATCCCCTCCACTTCCCTACCTTGGTTCCTCTCCTCTTCCTTCGCCTCCATTCATTTCCTTTCTCTGTGCCTGCATCACTCACCTTTTCCCTCACTTCCGTCCTCCTAACCTCATCTCCATTAACCTCCTTTCCCTCTCCTTCACCCCGTTCCCTCGCCTCATGTATTCTCCTTTTCCGTCCACTCTAATCCCTGTTCCCTCCAGTCCCTCCGCCTCCAACCGCCCTCTCTTCTTTTATCTTAATGCGCGCACTATTTCTTCACCTGCATTCATTCGTCTTCTGTTATCTCACCTCTGTCCCTCTCCTGTTCTCCCGCCCTCACTTCTCTCCTGTGGCCTCCTCTCCATTCCTGCTCAGACCCCTCAGTCCTCTTCCGCCCCCTTTCCTCCACTCCCCTCGACTCCATTCTTCCACTGTTCCTTCATCTATGTTACTCCCGTGTTCCCTCGCCACCCTTCCTTCTTTCCCTCACCTCCTTTCCTCCCTTGCTCCCTGTAGCTTCCCTTCAGCACCTCCCTCCTGTGCCCCGGTGGGGGGTAGGTAGGGGGTCGGGAGACAGGGGTAGGCCTGGGAACGGAGCCCGCACCTTGTTATAAATAGCCGCAGTATTCCATTCAGGAGTCATTCAATCCGGAAGGCGGAGAAGGATGGGCCCTTCCTTCCCCTCCGAGGGTTAGTGACCCAACGCCGAGCGCGAGGAAGGGGGGGCGATGACTGGGAAGGCATTCCAATGTGTCAAGCTAACTGCACCTAAAGAATGCTCATGGCATACCCACGCCCCTCCCTCCAAGCTATGTGCAGGTGCTTCGGCCTAGGGGGTGGCGGCCATGTTCCTGCCACCACTTGTTGCATTCCTTTCTGCAGACCGTCCCTCTTCGGTTTACCTTCCCAAACCAAGAGACTACCTCAGGTAGAGACTCCCACAGTGCTTTATTTGAGCCGGTGGTTGCCGGTGGGGGGCACCAGCACTTATTTTTGGAAGCCGGCACTTATTTTTCTGCATCAGGCATTTGCAGTGAGGAAAAGACACATATGGGAAATATGGAGGAAGAGAAAGACAGAAAAGCGTCACAAAGGGAGAAAGCAGAAAGCTGCAAGACTGAGCAGAAGGGGCAGGGAGTGGCTGTAAATGGATTACAGAGGCCTGAGATGGCTTTAGGATTATGCTGCCTCAGTATTCTGTGCTTGCACACTTCACTGCAGCAGCCACATCAGAGGAGAGCTTTGGCTCCCCACACTTTTGTTTACAAATTAAGCACTGGACTCCTATCAATAATGCATTCACTCCAACACTGGAACACAAACCTCTGCCAATGCATCTCAACCCTGCCCCTCTACTGCTGCAGGTCTGGGACCCGCACAGGGATCACTGCACCTCATCCCTCCCTGCAGCCCCCTTTGCTGTTTTGTTACTGTGAACTAAAATCTGGGCAACTGGAATTATGTGGCAGGAGAGAGTTAATTATGCAGCAGGGTTGACTAAATTATGTGGCAAGAAAAGGCAAATTATGTAGCTTAATGCAGCACATTTTCTGATAGTACTGCTTCATTATTTTGTCATTATGTTACACTAGTTAACACTGTCTGGACATAGGTTGCACATCATTAGTACCAGTATAACACCCAAACATAGCAATAAGCAACAGAGATGTGACCAGCCAACCTGTGCAAAAGGCCGTTTACTGTGTGGCAACTCGTGACGCTGCATTTTCAGTAAATTTTGAATCGCTTGCGCCACGTAACTCTGCCAAGACACCTCAGCTCTGGCCTGCAGCAGCCCCTGAAGGTCCATTCCTGGGATCCAATGAACCCTCTGCCAATCCAGTACTGGAACAGACTTGGAACTCAGTACCCTCCAATACTGATCGCCAGTGTTCCCTGCTACTCGAGTCCTGCAGCCAGCGCACAGCTCTGCCAATCTACCTACGTCCTGCTAGCCATGCCATTTTGTATCAGTATATTTCAGAGAAACATTTGAATTAGAAGGTCCGTTTTTGCTGCACTGTAAGTTGGCTGGCCCCAGCTTCTTTTGGAATAGTTTTTATATATTTTATATTAAACAAAACGAAAAATACATGAAAACTTAACCCAGCCCCTAACTCCAACCCAGAGCTTAATTTGAGCTGGTGGTTTCCAGTGCTCGGCACCGGCACTTAGGTGTTAGCACCGGCTCCTTTGATAGTCTGCCTAGCTAGGGATGAGCACAACAATAATTGCTTATTAATTGAATGCACAATCAAAGACTAATAACTGCCACCAAGCCATTCTTATAGCTGAATTGTCACACTTGTAAGAGTGTGATGGTTAGTAGTTGAGTTGGTATTGCCAATGGCAGCGCTGGCAGGGGCAATGGGTGGTGCAAGCTGCAGGGGCCCCTGGTGAGGGCCCTGGCACTTATTTTTTAACAAATTAAGCACTGCTCCAACTGATTTCTTATCCTTGAACTCTAGCCAAAATCATAGTTGACTTAGTCCGTTCATCTAACCCTTCCTCTATGTAGTCTTGACTTTACCCCTAACCTAACCCTGACCTTATACAAACTTTGGGGCATATCAACAACAACCAGCGATAACTATCGCTGAGCGCACTTAGCGCTCGGATAATTATCGCCGGCTAGCGCCTATTTTTATCGCTGAGATAGCGTGCTATTAGCAACGCTTATCTCATCAGCGATGAAAATCCTAGCGCTAACTGGCTAACGTGAGATTGTCGCTGAAAACCCAGCGATAATCTCACGTTAGCTTGCTGATAGGGACTCACAAACTTAGCCATGATATCCACCTTCCATAGGATATCATGGCTAAGTCAGTCCTGAAGCAGGTGTTAGGAAAGTAGCGATAACAGGTGTTATCGCTACTTTTCCCGACACTATGCTTCATAGCGTTAGGCTTGCTGATAGGAGAAATGTCGCTTAGCGACATTTCTCCTGTCATGCCAGGTCAGGAACGCCCACTTTGCATCTCATTAGAGATGCAAAGCATGGCGTTAGGAATCCTGACGCTAAAGCAAGGTTTCACGCGTTAGCGTGGCCTTGCTGATTAGGCGATAAAATTATCGCCGCTTTTTGGCCGAAAACGGCCGCAAAAGCGGCGATAATTTTTTATCGCCTGCTTGTTGATATGCCCCTTGCCACCGCTGGTGAACAACTCCAACCCGTGATTCTATTCCTGACCCTGACCCACCCCTGCTCTGACCCTAGGTATTCTTAACCCTAACCTCTTCACTTTAACCTTAACCTGGCGAAAACAAAAACCCTAATCTCCACGACCTAATCTCGACCCTAGTCATAACCATAGCTATTACCATGAACCCAGCCAAACCCTGGCCCTAATGTTCAGGCTGTACTTGGCCCACAACTTTGTGCCCAAAATTAGCACAATCACCCACTGAGCTATTCCAATTTCGATAAAAATGCATTTCTCTGATTTTTTTATTGCATTGCAATGGTTTTCAATTTAATTTCTTCTGAGAAATTGTTTTCTCCAATATCTACTGGGATGAAATCACAGAATCATTGCTGAAATGAGAAACTTGCTGTTAAACTACTGGGGCCCCCACATAGCCCCACAACCGCACCCCAATGCTAACTGGCCGCACTCCCCTCTACTCCAGCACTGAGACCCATACTTAGGGTGAGGGAAGGGGGGGGGGGTAGACTAGGGAGGCTGATGGGCGGGGCTTTTGTTGTCGTGCTCTCTGCGTTTAGAACAACAACTAACAAAGCCAAGACTGCTTGAAGGGAACAGCTGTTGTTCGCAGGCCATGGCGGGGGGAGGGGCCTGCTAAACTTGTCAACAACGGTTTATCAGCCTCCGGGGGTCAGAACTTTCCCTCAAGAAAAATGCAGAGCGGCTTCTGTCTTCCTTGTGGCCAACCACAGGGACGGTCCCTCGCGGAGCACCCTTACCCCCATTAGTTTTGCCCCCCCCTCAAGGGGTGTGGAATTCCTTAGCTCTGCGGGACATGGGGACAATGGGGGCGTGGGGGGAGGGGGCTGCCATGTGTGTGACCATGAATACACACATGGGACCGGCTGTCCTGAGCACAGAGTTGGATGCGGGAACTCGTTTATGGCCCGGCCCTGTGCTCATAAATGAAAACCTGATGCATTTCCCTGAGGAATAAAGCGAACCGTGCCCTGATGTAAGTTCTCACTCGACAATTCCCACAAAAACCCTGAGATCTCTTGTGGAAGCTACTTATTCAAGTATAAAAAGCAGAGTGCTGAAACTGAAGTCTAGAGGCCTTGAGACCACAGTATCAGAGCATTACACAACGAAGCCGGGACTCAAGACGACATGAGTCTAGAGAGCCATGCCCATACACTGTGAGAGACTAGGGCGCCAGGCCAAGGTCAAGCAAGGTCAAGATGAAGGAGGCTAGTGCTTGAGAATTCTCGACTAGGGGAAGTGTTCTTGTTACTAGAAAAGCGAGCTGGGCCTTTGGGTACTAGGAGACTAGGAAACCCGGCTTCAAAACAACAGGAATCTGGGGCGCATGGCCTTTAGATCCCAAAAGACTAGGAGGGCAGATCCTAAAACTGCAAGAACATGGATTCAGGTCTTGAGAATACTAAAGTAGAGAGTCAGTTATAGTAAAGACGAAAGGGGACCAGATCATTAGATCATAGGAGACCAGGAAGACCAACACAGCAAGAGTCCAGGAAGGCGGGCATCTGGATACCAGGAGACTAGGAAGACCGAGCTTAAACTAAAAGATAAGAGATCCAGATCTTGAGACTACTAGACTAGACAACCAGTTCTTGCAACTACAAGAAAAGGGAGCCAGGAGCTTTGATCCCAAGAATATAAGTGTTTAGGGAACCAGGCCTTTAGATCCCAGGAGATTAGGAAGCCAGGACTTGATCTGCAGTACTTGGGAGGAAGGTCTTGAGATTACATGACTAGGACAGCAGGTCTTGAAACTGCAGAACTTGCGACCCCTTATTTTAGACACAAAGAGACTAGGGCGTCAGGCCTCCAGAGTACAAGTATAGTCACAATGTCTTTAGACCAGGAGACCAAGGAGCTAGACATTCAAATTCTAGGAGATCAGAGTTAGGGCGTAAAACTTCAAAAATCTAGGGAGCCTGGCCATAAAACCAATAGACTAGAAAGTCAAACTTGAGACTAAAAGAGAAAGTGGGGCCGCTCGAAAACTCTGTGAACTAAATAGCCACATCTTGAGATTCCAGGATCGAGATATGAACAAGAGGCCGTGACCCAAGTTTTATGTCACAAGAAGACTAGTCTGAACATTAATTTAGAACCACAAGGAGCAAAACTGCAGAGTCTTTAGGCCTATTGAGACCAGGAGGTAGAGAGTTTAGATTCAAATAAAATGGGAAAATAAGTCTTGTGATCCAGAGAAACTCTGTAGGTGGGAATTGAGGTCAAAAGAGTCAAGGGCGCTTGATCTGGGAAAAACCCAAGGACACTAGGGAGCACAGCCTTGAGAATATAAATCAATTGGAAATGCCAACTGACCTTTCTTAGTTCCAAGATCTTGGCCAGCTACTGTTCTTACTTTACCACAATCTCTTCCAACCACCACTAAGACATTGACCCTATCAACCTTCCTGAACCCACCCATCACTAACCACTCTCAGCCTCCAAATATTCACCAGCCACAGTGGATCCCCTAATCCCAACCACCCACTCTTAGTCCCAGACTTACCAACACAACATCAAAATCCCAATGAACGCTAAAATACAAGGACCTGCATCAACCTGCAATGCTCAGTTCTAAAAAATACACACCACATCATAAAATATAGGTGTTTATTGTTGCTTACTTCATGATAATGTAGTGGTTAGACACACATAAGTCAGACACACGAACACCCACACACACACACACACACATTGATTTATTGAAGAGCTTTTCCCGTGGCTCAGTCTTCACGAGGCATCTTTATAATAAGAAGTCGTCCCATTATGAAATATGGCCATATGAACATGGTGCCAAATACGGCCAAGAAGCACCAGTTTTGATCATCAGTCTGAAAACAGAGCAGGTCAGTCTTCGATTGTCCCCAAGAGCCCCGACAGAGCCACTGGTCAGAAATCGGAAATTGTAACTCACCGTTGTCACAAGCTCAAGAGGAGGAAGTAGTGCAGGTGCCAAGAATCAATTGGTCATGGTTTGCTATGTGTATGACTTACAAGAGGATGACCTAGTGATACATAACACATAGATTCAACTAGACATTGAAGATCTCACAGAATTACAACACGTGTGGGTGCAACTGTGCTGGTGGTAAAGCGTGGGCGTTGTGGCATTGCTGTACTAGTAGACATACAGGCCTGTCCCCTGACCAGTGGTCATGCAGGGATAGATGGTGTTCATGGCTTATGAAAAGTATTACGAAGAGTTGTTTTGCAGTAGATCTTGGAGTGCGGGGTTAGTGGGGTTGGTATTTGTGTTGAGCTGCTGGATTTGTGACCCTAGAAGGCTGTTATGAGGAGGGATAATCTCTCTGGTGCTTGTGAGTCCATCAGTGCTAGTGGATGGGTGTGCTGCTCTGTTGGGCATGACTAATTACATGTTGGAGTGAGATTAGGCCTCAACTCTTTCCACGCATATGGTCCTGTTGTTGGGCATGTGGTTTCTTTAGAGCCTATACGCACTACTGTCTACTTTAGGAGAGGTGAAGCACATGGGTTGTTCCTAATGACATCAATAGATTTAGTCCCTCCCCCAGAGTACCTAGGTTCCTACACTGACATTAAATGGGGGGAGGGGGTTCTGCTGTTCAAACATCCCCCAATTTCCCTCTACCTGGGACTTTCTCAGAGCCCGTGGCAGCTTTCTGGCAAGGTACTGACCACATGGAGAGAGGTCTCTCCCAGGCAAGGTCATTGACCTAATGGAAAGGGGTCCTTCTTCCATGTGATTAGGAGTGGGGACCTTTTTCCCTGAAGAAAGCAGCACCCCAAGAGCTTCTCCTCGGTTGAGGCTCTCCTGTGCAATGAGTGGTACTGGTCAAGAGTTTGCCTGTCTCTTTCTGAGCCTAAGCACGCTATGGTGTGGCTGCAGCTCATTTGTCCTGTTAGTACAATAGGGCCAATAAACCTCCCACTAGTGATATGACGTTCAATTAAAAAAAAAATGTAGTTTAAGACATTTTCAGTAGTTTTCTAATCGATATATGATACATGTTTTTGGTTCCTCATCTAGTCTGAAGTTTAATATATATATATATCTGCATTTTCGTACGTAAGATTTCCTGTCCCATTGATGGCACCCAGACTCTGTGCTATGTATGCATAATTTGTGTTTGTCAGCAGTTTCATTCACATTACAAGCCGGTTACTGCTCCACTAGCATCTTAAACGAGTTGCCGAGGCCAATGGATCGCCTGAGGCTACTAGGTTTAGAGTCGGCTTCTACCGGTTCTCTAGCAAGTGCTTTGCATTTTGAGAGTCCTCCAGCACATAAAACACACTGGAAATCTGCAAAACACAGCCACATTCCCAGCTCTCTCTGAAGGACCCACCAACTTAACTGAGTCAAAATATCCTTGGAGTGGACATAACCCCCTTGGTTTGGATACTCTCTCTAGAGCTGACACAAAGATCCCTGGAGCAGATCCTGTCCTCCCTAGAAGAGGTAGAAGCTCATTCAAGTATGCATAAGAGGGTGGGATGGACGTGGGAGGGTAGAGCGACTTTTGGAAGTAAAATTGGTACACAGGGTGACTTTTGGAAAGGAGATGAGAAAATCAGCCTGATCTAGAAAATGTCCACTTAAGGTCAACTTGGAGGGATAGAGCAAATCTTGAAGAAGACTGGGAAGGAATGGGTGGCCAATAGGGCCAACTGGAAGGAGTTGAGTGGCTCTTGGAGTGAACCTGTGGTGCTCTCAGAACACACCTTAAAGAATGTCATGGGCATCTTGGAGAAGTTGCAGGAGGACAGGGCAGTACCTCAGGCGGATCTGGAAGGGCAGGATGACTTTGGAGAAGGCTATGGGTGGAAAAGAGGGTACTTGGAGCAAACCTTTTTTGGCGAAACGACTCTTGAAGCTGAACTGGAGCATTGGGCAGTTATAGGTAAAGACTGAGAGGGACAGGCTAGAACCGGGCCTGGAGGAAAGAATGTTTCTTAGAGCACACTTGGAGGCTTCGGGATTTTGGAGGAGGTCAGAGAAAAGTGGGCGACTCGTGGAGCAGAAATTAGAGAATAGGATGATTCACGGAGCCAACCTGGAGCCCTAGATGGTTGTGGCAGCAGACTAAAGGGGACAGAGTGGCTCTTGGAATGGACCTGGGAGGAGAGGTTCGTGTTTAAAGCACAAGCTGGAAAATTAGAAAACCGGAAAGAGGGTTGAGGAAGAGGAAGGGCTGAAGGGGACTTGGAGTACAAGAGGGAAGACAAGTGAGCTGCTGGAGCAAAACAGGGAAGACCAGGCAGCTCTTCGCTTAAGTTAGATCTGAGCTACCGAATGATTGCCTGCTAGGGTCACATGGTGTGTGTGTGTCTCTGTGGCAGCACCGAATCAAGGTGATGGGCACGTTTATATTCCCATCATTCCCATGCTTTGTCTTTCCACTCCTGGCACATTCATGCCACATGTACCATTTAGTGTAAGAGTGTAGAGTGAGGATGCACATGTTACACTTAAGCCGCACACAGGGAGCAGAAGTCGGAGCAAGAGAGAGCGCCTAGCTGAAGAGGGTCTCCGAAAGTTTACAAAGAAGGGATCAGTGAAGGGGACATTAAAGGGCAGGGTGACCTCATAAGGCAGGAGGGAATCAGAAACGGAGATGCCATATGACATCAGAGAGGGAAAGAGCCCTTGAGAAGAAAGAATGGGTGTGTCTACAAAAAGAGATGGCAGGTTGAATCTTGAGAGAGCAGCATGGCATCAGAGAGTGAAGAATCCATCAGGGGTTGTGAAGGGAAGATGTGAAGAGCAGGAGTAAGAGAGTGCTGGGGTCTGCAGAGACGGAGGAAAGAGAGGAATACATGAGTGCCAGGGCTCCCGGTGGCGGCTAGGCCATGCGGGCATCAGAAGAGGGATCAGAAAAGAAAGTGGGAAATCAGAGAAGGGAGATGCCAAGAGGGCAAAGTGGCATTAGAACGGGAAGGGCAAAGGGGGAATCAGAATCGGAGAGTGCAAGAGAGCATACCCCAAATGAAGAAAGCACAATGCATATTGAGAGAGGACGATGGACAAGTAGGCACCTAAGAGAGGAGAGGGCACAAGGGCATAATAGAAAAAGAGGCTGGGAGAGAGGAAAGAGAGCTGGCATGTGCCTATCATAAATGGAAGCTCTGGATAGACGGGAGATGCCAGGAGGGCATCAGAAATGACATGGGACAACAGAGAATCAGTGAGGAGAAGGGGCACCAGGGCATCAGAGGAGAGGAGTGAACTGAAGCATAGGGGCACAGGAGAGAGAGGAGGGCATGATGCCCTCAGAGAGGGAAGAGAGCCTCAGGGCATCAGGTGGAGGGCATCAGTTTGGGTATAGGGTGAGGTAGCGAGGATGGTAATTGGAACAGTTTCTGGAGAGGGGAAGCAGATTTCACGAGAAAGGGAAGGTTGAGAAGCAATGCCACCGCATGAGAAGGTAACCCCAGCAGAGGGCCTGATCCCAGATATTAGGAGGGCAAATCAAGGTGGGCAGGTAAAAGAGATAAAGGCATTCTGAGACAGGGTGGCAGTAGTTCCTAGAAGGGGCAAAACCCCTGGACTGTAAGGCCCCAAATCGAGGACAGTATAAACCCAAATGCATGCAGAAGACACTAGGCCGCGAGCTACAACAGTGCACCCCACCCGCACGAAGGCAGCAGAGCGAGGACAGTGCTGTGCTCCAGGGCAGGCTGAGGGCCTCCCCACCCATACACCAGTGCACCCCACTCATACAAAAGCCCCAGAACGAGGACAGTGCAGTGCTCCAGGGCAAGCAGAATACACTCCCATGAATACAGCAATACACCCACTTACAGGCAGGTCCCCGGTCGAGGACCTTCCCTCCACCCATACAGGAACTGCTTTGACTGTCCATCCAGACACATGCAGGTCAGAGTTCACACAAAGCACGTGGCCGTGGGACTTCCTTCCGAGGAAGCGCCTGACATGTCCAGGAAGAGATAAGTGCCCAGGGTGTCCGGGCTGAAAAGTCAGTGGTATAGGACCTTTAGTGAAATGAAGGACTGTCTAATATCCGCCAAAATTGGCGCTTGCAAAGGCACAGGGCGGTATCATCCCTCTGAGCAGAGGCAAGGATTTCCTTCCTGAAGAGCTGGTGTCCCTCGCGAAGAAGGTGAGGCTTCCTTCCAGAAGGCATGGTGCCTCAAGTGAAGAAGGCGAGGCTTCCGCCCTGAAGAAGCGCTGGTTTCCCATGTGAAGAAGGAGAAACGTCTGCCCCGAGAGTGGTTCTTTCCCATCCTTCTCCTGGACGGAGAATTCATCGATCAGGACACCTCTGAGTGTCAAAGGACCCAGGCGGCTTTGCCAGCTAGTGGTCATCTATGATCTTGAAATTTCGAACTCCAGAGGAGGCCTTAAAGTGCTTGAAAAAGAAATGATGGACATTCGCAGTGGATCTGGGCGTCCTCCCGAAAGTCGGCTTGGCACCCTAGATAAGGCACATTGGCAGTGAAGGCTTTGAAATTGTCTGTCGCAGGGTCAAGTTGTTCGAGATTGGGGATACTATTCACAGTTGTCTCTGAAAGCCGTCATGTTTCGCGGATTCTTTGATACAAGAGTTTCTCATCCTATAAGAGAACAGTGGCACAGAGCGGAACAGATACACTTACAACATGGCCGCTGATGGCGCGGAGCCTCTTGTCTTCTGGTGAATCCCAGTACTTCTCTGGACACTGGCGCCCATGAGTGATACATTCACCGTCTCTGTGCAGCCAATCAGCACAGCAGACAACACATCACGTATAACACAAGTGATAGCTGTGAAAGAGCTCTCTTTCTGCGAGTTCACAGTGCTGGATCTGAAATGGCAGACCCCCGAGGGTCTTGGGGTGCCACAACATCTAGCAGTTGGTATGCGAGTTCGAGTCTGGGCTTTCTGGGCAAGGCGGTGGACTAGAAGTCTTGCAGGTCTTGTATCGGAACATGCCAGAAATGTGGAAGGCCTGAAAGAAACAGAAATGGAAGCAGTGAGAACAATTGTAATATGATTTTTTTGCCATGCTTGGAGCTCACATGAAGATCTGCGTCCTCTGTAACTCGGTCATGGGGAGCCCAAACAGGGCCCAAGACTTCAAAGGGTGAGGTCCAACAGTTAACATCTTAAAACATAAATAGTTTACTTACCATGTGTAACAATCCACTAAATTCGACAACACTGCTGAGACTGACCGAAGATGAGGCTATTCTGAAGGGAGGCAACGCCCTTTGAGTGAGGCTTGAAGTGTTTTCTTCCCCTTCCAATGACTGTGAGAGCCCAGCGTCTGGATTGGCATCCTCGTTGGCAGGTCAACCTCGGCTAGGGGTCTTGGAACTCTTCCAAAGGGCGTCCTCACAGAGCCTCGCCATTGTATGGCCTGCTCTGATTTCACTACTGGAACCCATCCCTCATTCCTTAATGTCATGGCATATTCCTCTCTGACCTCACTGCAATGGCCCACTCCACTTATCTCAGAGCCATGGCCTGTTTCTCTGTTACATGTTTGCCTTGTCCCATCAGCCTGCCCACCCCAGTGCCATGACCCAGTCCCCTCCCCCATTTCCCCGCCATGGCTGGTCCCTCTTTGCCTTAATGCCATGACCCACCTCTTCTCACCTCACAGCCATGACTCACCCCTCTCCTTCCTGTCTGCCATGGCCACGCCCCACCCTCTCACTGCCCAGCTGGACCATCACCCACTGCTCTGCAGGGGCCCAACCCACATCCTCTCACTGCCATGCTCTGTCACCATCAACATCAGTGCCTCGCTCCATGCCTCATTCATCTCACTGACATTACAGATCCATCTGTCACCTACCTCCCTGCCTTTCACAGGTAGCTTTCCCAGCCTAACCCCGAGACCCCTCAATGCCACGCTTTCAACCTCTGCCAAAAAGAGCTCCTCACTCTCCCTTACCTCCGTTCGCTGTACTCGCTTGGACTCACCCTCCCCACTGTCCTACCTCTTACCCTCCTGTATGGAGCTCGTTCTGTTTTGTACTCACAGAAGGGGTGGTAGGGTGAGAATGCCACTCATTCTCGCCTGTCCAATAACCACTTTCGGGTGTAGACGTGGAGAAGTCCCTTCTAGGTGGCCTGATGATACTCTTGGGTCCCTGAGAATAGAGCCAGGGTGGCGAGGGAGAGATGGGCCCTGAGATAGATCTGTAGGGACAAGCCTTTGAGATACAAGTGTCACAGAGCATTCATGTACAGGTCTAGAATACATGTCCTCTCAGAAAGGTCCTGCGAGACAGGCCTATGAGATACAGATCCTAAGGGACAGGACCTTCAAATGGATGTCCTAAGAGACACATTCCTAAAAACAGGTTCTAAAGGCTAGGCACCTGATAGTGAAATCCTAAGGGCAAAACACACAAGATGATGGACGGAATGTTGCACATTGGCCAAACCTTCACCCCCAGTCACAGATTTGGGTTTAATCCATCGTTATTTTGCTCACCACGCCACCCCAGTTCAGACATGGCCATATGCAAAACAGTCTTGACCCTGTGCCTCATGGGAACAGTCCAGCCCGAACTGCCAAGCCATGTCTTCCCTGGACCGGAATCAAGCATCCTAGGACCGGTTTCGGGGTTTCACCCCTTTTCAGCCAGGAAAGCTTGACTCCAGTGGCATAGTGAGCACGGGACCCACGTCTGGGCATACCCTTCCCACAAAGGGCGAACAGCAAAAACACAAGATGATGGACGGAATGTTGCACATTGGCAAAACATTCACCCCCACTCACAGATCTGGGTTTAATCCAACTGGCTTGACAGTTCGGGCTGGACTGTACCCATGAGGCACAGGGTCAAGACTGATTTGCATATAGCTGGGTTCAAACTGGAACGGCATGGTGAGCAAAAAATCGATGGATTTAGGCCCAGGTCTCTGTACTGGGGTGAATGTATGACATTGTTCTGCATTCTGTCCATCAACTGTTGTTTTTGCAGTGAAATCCTAAGGGACAGGCCATTGAAAGGCAAGTTCCGGGAGGCAGGCCAATAAGATACAGGTCCTAACAGAGAGGCCCTTGAAAGGCATGCTCTAAGGGACACATTCTAAATGAGAAGATTCTATGGGACAGGTGCCTTATAGGTTCTAAGGGACAGACCCTTGTGATACACGTTCTGGGGACAAGTCCCTTAAAGTACGTCTTTGTGGAGATATACTTGAGATTTATCCGTAGGGCAAGCCCTTCAGAGTCAGGTCTAAATGGACAGGCTTTGAGATACAATTTCTAAGGGCCATGCGGTTGAGAGGCAAGTCCTGCGGGACAGGTCCTTGCGATACAAACTCTAAGGGACTGTAAGGCATATCTTACGGGATATATTTTTTTGAGTGACAGGCCCTGACAATCTGGCTCTGAGGGTCAGGCTCTTATTAAACACGTTATAAGGGACAAGCCCTTTAGCGACAGATCCTGAGGAGCGGGTTGTTAGAGATACATTTATAAGATTCAGACCCCCAAATGGGCAGGCCATTGAGCTACATTTCTTGAGGGTCAAGCCTTTAAGATATTATTGATGCGAGGAACTCTTTTCTTCATCGCGCGCGGGATGGCCCCGATAATCAATAAATATAAAAAGCCCGAGGCTGCCTGTCCATTCGCTCTAGTGAGTGGCTTTATTTGAGATGCCACCCTGTAACATTGGGGGCCTCGGCTGCTGCAGCCTAGCGTGAATAGAGCAGTGCGCGCGGCCTGTCACGTCTTTCGCATTAAGCTGGGGAGGCGGGGCATGCGCAGCAGGGGCTTAACACAGGCCCCGGCATCCCCCGCGGTGCGGGGGGGCCCCCAAGCTCCAGGGGCCCCCTCAGCACAATGCTCCGGCCCGGGAGCTCCTGATTGAGCCACGAGGGGGCCCCTCCACATACCTTGCAGGGGGGCCCACTCAAGTTTCGTTACGCCACTGATGCGCAGAGCATGTGCACGTGTTATGCCTGCGTATATGCCTGCCTGGGCACTGTCGCTATCCTGGCTCGTTTTCATGTCTGCTGTTTTGAGGCGCAGACCCGGAGCCTGCACTTCGAAGTTTTCACTCTCCAGCACAGGGAAAACTATTCAGGAGAAAAACAGGTGGTGCCCACTGGCCGTCATTTGGGGAATGGGCTCATATTTTTCTCCATCATGCTTTGACCCAGAGCAAGCGAGGGAAAACATACAAGGCGACTGAAAAAAAGCAAGAGAAGTATGGAGAAACCGTGACAAAAAGAACAGAGACTCGCAGGAGTGAGACAGTGTCCATGAGTGTCCAGTGGTGGGCGAAAGAGGCCTGAGGTGGAATCAAGACTGTGCAGCCTTTGGATTCGGCCCGAGAACATTCAATAGCACCGGCTGCAGAACTTTGACCAAACTAGCTCCGGCTCTTATGCTTTCACAAGTTAAGCACTGGTTGCACCACCCATGTGTGCAGGTGCTGCTAACGGAGACGTCTTCCGAGAACCCCCAATCCCTCCCTCCCTCCCTGATCTGAACTCAAAGAGCTGAATATCCCTGTGATTGGGCATATTACTGCTGGAACCAACTCAAGAAGTTTACTTTAGGTTATTTCTTGTCAAACATTTTTTTCTTCAAGCCCCAAAACATTAAATAAATGAGACTGGCTAGGTGACCTACATAGTCATTCGTACCGTATTGAACACATAAAGCCAATTTTATATTTTCACAGTAATGGTATTTCGAAAGTGGACTTCGCTAATCTAAAGTAGTGTCATACAGGTACCTCTGCACAGTGGAGAGGCTGACTGTATGCAGCCTAACTTGATTCTATTAGTACACCCAATAATTAAACTCATAATGGCCACAGGTTCTGGGATGTGGCAACATCCTGTACCAAAAGTCCTTACAGACGCTGCAGTTTCGGATATATAATGTCACGGGAAGTCATAGGAGATGATAGCTTCGATGATACCAGCCAGACCTTCCAGGGCGGGCCTTGCTTTGAGATTGAAACCACCAGGATTAAGCACATCTTGCTAATCACTGCTTGGTGCAGTTTGTTGTGTAAATGTGTCTTCAGTAGCAAAGGCCTGCATGAAAAGCGGAGCTCTGCTAGCATCAGCATTCTCAACAAGAAATACCAAAAGCTACAAGGAAACTGCAAATTTTGTTCTGACTTTTTTTTTGTCTCAGTCCTGTGGTTGGTGCACCTCTGTGCATTTAGTGTGATAGTGATAACATTAAGGTTATGTGTGTAGTATTCCACAATTTGGATTGGGAAGAGGTGTGGCGACTGACTCTGGAGTCTGGGGATCACAGTTCAATCCCTGGCACTGGCGGCAGGTCAGCCCAGCACCATGTGACCCTGGGCATTAGCTTGCTTAATCTTCCCGACGGCCCCCAGCGCCTAGAGACCCTTACAGATGATTGTTCGCTCTTTACAAATGCGGATTTAATTGTCTCTTGACATTAAGATAATTATTGTAGTTTTACTTTTTCCAGTAATCTTTACATAAATGTGCTCAGTCCACTCCAGTATACAGTGTTGCCGAAGAAGTGTGGAAAAAGAGAAAGGCGGGGCCAGCATAGGCCCCGCCGCCATTATGGTGGTCGGCCGTGCCCCCGGATATTTCTCGTTCCAGTGGCCCCCGCATTGGCTGGGGGCCGTACTCCGCCGCGCCCCGGAAGTGATCGGATCGCTTCCGGGGCGCGGGTGACCCCCCCCAGCAAGAACCAGTTTCAGCTGGTGAAGTGAGGTAGTTTAAAGCCGGGGGGAGCGCGAAGAGCAGTCTCTTCGCTCTCCGCTCCCCTCGGCAGCACACCCGTCGTGTGTGCCTCCTCCCTCGGGAGGACCTTTAACCTTTTTTCCCCACCCACCATCCCTGAGATAGATGTTTGTTGAAGTGAAATATGTTAGTGTGTTTTTTCCCACAGGATATCAATTACGAAGACAATTTGTATGTAAATGCCTTTTTTGTCGTGTTTTAGGCGGTATTTCTGGTCAGGCGGTAAGGTCATCGGTTGGACAGACTAAATTGACTAATCTTTTGGGGCGCCTTATTAAATGGGGCGCCCAGAGGGGAGGGACATGTGGCTCTCACCTGACTCCAGGGGCAGTTACAACCGGTTGGTTGCAATGGTGCGGGGACAAACGGGGGTTACGCTTTCCATTGGCTGGTTGGCCACCCCGCACGCGGGCGTAAGTAAGCTGCGCTGTCTGCATGGCCCCTTTATGGAGAAAGTCTTGAACGCATGGGGGTTGCCTGGAAGGAACTACTTCCCGGTCAGCGGGGCCCCCTGCGCATGCGCACCCTGGTTGGGGGGCGCGGGACAAATTTGGAGAAAACTACTTCCGGGTCAACTGGGCTCCCTGCGCATGCGCACTCTGGTTAGGGTGCGCGGGACAATTTGGATAAAAGGGGGAGGGGCCAGCGTGTTGACCTTGCCGTAGGCCCAATAGGAATACGCAGAAATGTCATCAGCAATATGTTTAGACTAGGATAGGAACATTATGTATTAGAACTTGGTTAAGGCTAGGAATGAATCAAATGTACCAAATCCTGTCTTATCATTTCATTTCTGCGTAAATATATATTTGTGTGAAAATATGTTTGTTTGTTAATAAATACGATCGGGGGTCAACGACCCCCTATTCCAAAAACAAAATTGATTGTATTGGTGTCTGTCACAATAGAAGGGAGGAGGGGGCGGTAGGCCGTACCGGACCATATGTGCCCACGTCACCAGTAGGTATTCAGGGAGGTGTCAAGAAGTTCTAATCCATTCATAAGGTAGTGACTAATTTTTATTTAAACTTTTTTTGTAAGCTCTGCCCAGTCGGCCTCAGACCTTAATCAGTGATATCGATCAAAACTGTGCCCAGTCCACCCTCCCAAGACTTAGGGCCTAATTATGATGTCGGGCAGATCATCACCGACAGGCTGTTGGTGGCGGTCCATCTGACATCTGAGGCAGCAGTCCGACCACCGGATTGGGATACTGGCAGTCAGAGTGTATCGGGCAGGGGAAAAAAATCTGCCTCCAACAGGCTCAAGGAGCCCGTCGGGGCAGCGGTCGGAGCCTAATCCATATAATGGAGACAGTGCCTGCGGAGGTATAGTCGTAAGGATTAGGATGTCAGTTTCGGACAGCCTTTTCATGCTAGTCTGACTGCCATGAAAAGGCTGTCGGAAAGTGACTTTAGGGGCCCCCAGCAGGGCCCCATTACCCGTGGGCCTCCGCTATGTGGTCCAGGTGGCCCCGAAAACATCCATGCACTGTGTGCCAGGCACCACATGGTGCCTAGCACAGGGTGCATGGATGTTTAAAACATGCCATTTTCTACTGCGGCTTGTGATGAGGGCTTTTTCCGGGCCGCAGCACAAACCACAATTGAAAACGGCATGTTTACGACTGCCTGCACAGCAGTCCGATCGTAATTAAGCTGTCGGGATCGCCGACTCCTTGTGGGACGGTCTTGAGTCCAAAACAATGGCGGTCGGACGCTCGCCCGACTGCCATCGTATTCAGGCCATTAGTAGCAAAGTGTCCTAATTTGCAATTTATATTGAACTGCCAGATCAATTAATGTTCTAACCTAAATTAGTCTCCAGCTGAGATTACGAGCCCTTCATCCGCTAGAGAATGAAAATTCTCGAGTTGAGTTCCCTTTACCGGGCTCTAAACCCGTAACGTACAGGTGACACATATCTACACAGCCACAGCTCCGCCCAGTGATCTATTTTACTGTTATCTTGCCTGCCCATGTCACTTCCTCTTCAGTGAGTTTGTAATACCTTTGTCTCCAGTCGATAATGTCTCCTTCAGCTCTTCCTCCTTAGTGTGAGATATTTCTTCCAACTCTCCTCTCCATCCTCCGTGTTAATACTTCCATCCCTCCCCGCTGTGGCATTTCTTCCACCACTTCAGCTTGATATTCTTTGAATCTCTCTTCTCCCTACTCACTATAGGCTCCTTGGTCCATATAGCATCACTGAACGTATAATTCCCAGTCCTATGAGTTTCCGTAATTCAACTCCTGTGTGAACTCCTTATAGTGGGCTGGCTTTTTAATGCTAATTCCCCATGGGGTTCTCCTCTGTGATTAGAGGGTGTCCCTTTGCCTTTTTAAACTGGTCTCTCACCTCTGCCAGTACTTTATGTGCATCTTTGAAACTTCTTTGTCTCAAGTGTTGTGTGTTTGCTGAGTTCTACTGTTTTTGACTGACTGCACCTACCATTAGAACTTTATGAATAGCTTTTATGACAGTTTTGTGCCACTGACATACCTTGTACCATTTTTTGCAGGAAATCAGTGCAGTCATGCATCATCAGTTATGTAGGTTCCCCATAGTTTGCAACCTCACTTACAGATGCACCAGTACTCGAGATGCATTTTGTTGTCTTTGTATTGGGGAGGATGTTAGAGCGCACCGATCTATCACTGATTTATAGTGCCAAAAGCAGCTGCTGGAGTAGGAGGTGGGATCCAGCTAGTAATGCCATGCGGTCCCAGGTGCCAGGCCATGCATGTGTGGTTTACTTCTCAAACCCTTGCTTTACACCGTTAATATAGGCACTGTTATGGGTGCGCGTATTGACAGTGGGCAGTGCCAGTGATTGAAGTGGACAGTCCCTGCAGTAGTGGTGGCTGATGCCAGTCTAAGATTTTTTTCTAATAGCTTTTATTCAAGCCTAATAAAAATGTTAGCCCCTCAAACTCTTTTAACAAGTTAATCAACATTATTGGTATATTTCATTAGTGCCTCTTCAGAACTTCAGGATTACTGGTTCATATATTCAAAACTTGAGCTATAACATTCAGCATTTGGTATTATCTTTTTCAAAATGCTCTCAATGAATGGAGAAGCACATTCCACGCACACAGTCCACCGCTGAACGGTTTCCGAGCATCATGTCTTCAGAGTCAGGCCTTGAGAGACAGATTTTTGGATTCCAAGTCTTCATTGGATGACATTCAGAAACAGGTCAGGATGGAAAGGCCTTGGATGTACAGGTGCAGTGAGACAGATCCCATAGGTGGAGAGCCTGTGTGATGGTTACTTAAGTAGGGATTCTGAGGGAAACACCACTGAAGTACTGATCCTGAGGTACAGATTGCTAAGGTAATGGCCCTGAGGGAAGGAAAACTGAGGTACAGATCTGAGGGATAGGGCAGTGAGGTACAGGTGCTCAGGCAATGACCACTGAGGTACAGATCCAGAGTGAGGAGCAGACCGTTGATGTACACGCCCCCAAAGACAGTCCCATGAGGTACTGATCCTGAAAGACAGATATTTGAGGCACATGCCCTGAGGGACAGCCTTTGGAGTGCAGATCCCAAGAATGTCATGTGCAGCAGGCCCATGAGAGGTAGTCGTGAGTTACACTTCCCAGTGGGAAGTTCTGGGTGCAAAGAGCCTGGAGTTATGATATACCTGCCAGGCTTCTGAAGTTCATCAACCTGAACACCCACAAGTCAGAGCAATAGGCATATTTTCCATCTAGTACTGTCTGCATGTGCAACATTAGCATCAACAACTTCTACCCGAAGCAATAGACAGAGTTACCACCCAATACTGTCTGCAAGTGCTCTGCAATCGTAGTAAATGGGTACTACCCAAATCACTGGACCGCAGAGACCGCACTACACATTACGTTCTGGGATGCTTCAAATACCTAAGTGGTGCAAAACATTTAATTCTAAACTTTGCATTCAGAAGCTGTTAAGGCTTGCCTTGAAAAAGCCCTTGGCCCGCTGACCCTTTGGGCGAAACACGTGTCAGCTGTTCTTGTGTTCACTTGCATTTGAATAAAGAAAAAATACTTAGAACACAGTATTCTACTTCCTGTATCCACAACGCCAATCCAGAATTTGGGATTTCCATACCCTAGGATTTTACGTACTTACCTCTGGCACAAACCTATCACATTTTCGGAAGACTATCCAAAGCAGTAGACTGACATACCACTCAGCCCTGCCACCATGGACAGTTACCACCCAGCAGTTTAACCACCCAATATTCCCCCCGCCACCATAAAGGGGCCCTATCAGGAGCAACAGACTTTCCAATTAGTATGCTCTGCACATGCCCTGCCAAATTAAACACTCACCACCCACAGCAACAGAGCAACACCCAGTATTGACCTGACCATACGGTGCCAACAAGAAAACCCACTACGTGGAGTAATAGAAAGACTTACCACCCAATATGCCACAAGAAGGCCCTGGATGTACCCCATCACCACATCAGAAGGGTGGTGTCTATAGTCGGACACCCGCGTGAACCCGGTGTAGAGCGCCAACATCACCAGGATAAACTGCACCAGGGGCCGAAGAATCCGAGCCCCGCGCCAGGTGAAACGGGCCTGTAGGTAGAACTGCAAAATAGAAGAGAATAAAGGCTGTTAGAACAGGGCACAACGGGGCAGAGGAGAGAGAAGAAACAAGGTGAGAAGGGTAGCGGATGAGTGAAGGAGGAATAAAGGATCTAAGGTAGGATAGAGAACAAGTCTGCGTACGATTGAGACAGTGTAAAGAGTATGACTAGGGTGAAATAAAGTGTGTTAGAAGAGAGAATGCGGGGGGGTGGGCAGGGAGAATGAACAATATAAAAAGGTGAGAGACCAATAAAGAGTGAGGGAAGGATAAAGGACTTGGAAAGCAGGAGAGAGAATAATGGGAGTTCAGATGAGACCGTGTGACAGATATGAGTTTAGGGATAGAATTAAGGATCGGTAGAGAGAATAAAGGCACTGAATGTAGAGAAAATAAAGAGGTGGGAAGTGAGGAGAACGAGGAACAAAAAAGGATGTGTAATTCATGGAAAACATAAAATATTGTAAGAGAGGAGGGCAGAGGGTGAAGCCTGTAAACACTGCACTACTTGATGTACAGATAGACTGGCTGCAGACACTGCACTGCTTGTAGCACTCAGTGCAGCCGGACAGAAAAACAGGCTGTAAACAGTGACTTGATTATACCACCACGGGCTTGGGGTAGACAGACAAGCTCTAATAAACTGCTTATCTCCTGTGCTTAGAAAAGGGAGACACACAGCCATGGAAGAGAGCTATATCTCAGGATTTCCTGTTGTGCGAAACGTTTCCTTCCAGGGCTTCCAGTCACGTGACAGTCCTCCTTCTTTTTTAGTCCCTTCTTATTGCCTTAACATTAGATGATGGAATATCAGCCCTCCTCCTAGCTCGACCTAAAAGTAATTTCACAAATTTTATCTATTTATTGGAAAGATTTTATATTATCAAGTGATTGTGATATTTTATAACTGTGTAATTGTTTGTGTCTTGTATGAATTACTTTTAATTCGAATAAAGACTATGATGATGTAATTTCATACACAACTGAGCGCCACGAGTGAACCAGGCCCCTCCAACCACAGAGGTACCACAGAGGCTGGGCTGAGGCTGCAGAGTGAAGAAAGGGGCTGAGGTAGTACTCTTAACAATGTGGGGTGCTCGAGAGACGTGAAGGCGGCAAGAAGACCACCACGAGGCACATGAGACGGTCCAAGACAGCGCCGACACTCCTGAGAAATGAGATGGGCTGAAGTAGCGCTCTAATTAAAGGGACACGCTCGAGAGACGTGAAGGCGGCAAGAAGACCACCACGAGGCACATGAGACGGTCCAAGACAGGGCCGACACTCATAAGAGATGAGATGGGCTGAAGTCGCGCTCTAATTAAAGGGACACGCTGGAGAAGGGTGGAAGAGGCAGGGAGACCACCACACCGAGGCGCATGAGACGGTCCAAGACAGCGCCGACACTAATAAGAGATAAGATGGGCTGAAGTAG
Organism: Triturus cristatus; assembly: GCF_964204655.1. Lineage (NCBI taxonomy): Eukaryota > Metazoa > Chordata > Amphibia > Caudata > Salamandridae > Triturus > Triturus cristatus. The sequence goes on from NC_140586.1 coordinate 60,986,033, forward strand.
CGCTCTAATTAAAGGGACACGCTCGAGAGACGTGAAGGCGGCAAGAAGACCACCACGAGGCACATGAGACGGTCCAAGACAGGGCCGACACTCATAAGAGATGAGATGGGCTGAAGTCGCGCTCTAATTAAAGGGACACGCTGGAGAAGGGTGGAAGAGGCAGGGAGACCACCACACCGAGGCGCATGAGACGGTCCAAGACAGCGCCGACACTAATAAGAGATAAGATGGGCTGAAGTAGCGCTCTAATTAAAGGGACACGCTCGAGAGACGTGAAGGCGGCAAGAAGACCACCACGAGGCACATGAGACGGTCCAAGACAGCGCCGACACTCCTAAGAGATAAGATGGGCTGAAGTCGCGCTCTAATTAAAGGGACACGCTGGAGAAGGGTGGAAGAGGCAGGGAGACCACCACGAGGCACATGAGACGGTCCAAGACAGCGCCGACACTCCTAAGAGATAAGATGGGCTGAAGTCGCGCTCTAATTAAAGGGACACGCTCGAGAAGGGTGGAAGAGGCAGGGAGACCACCACACCGAGGCGCATGTGATGAGCCGAGACGGCGCTGGCCCCACAGTGAGATGAGATTAGGCAGTCAGAGACAAGCTGCGTGGGCTGAAAAGGCCCCAGGGCAGAGCTAAGCAGGTGAGACGGACTGAGAACTACTGTCTGACATGGGAGATCGCCTGAAACAGCCCAGAGCACAGATAAGCGACTTGAGCTGAGAGAGCCCAAGATCACTGCTAGACAGGCAGGTGGTCTGAGAAAGCCCAAGAGCAGAGTTAGACATGCAAGATGAGCTGGGACAGGCCCGGACTACTGCCAGGCATGCGAGGTAGGGAGAGATAGCCGCAGGCCATAGCTGGACCAGTAAAACCTGAGAAAGAAGGCGCTTTACTTTCTGTGAAAGGGGCAGAGAAAACGTACCATTCACGTAAGACACGGGGCAGAGGCGTTGTAGCTTCCAGGGAGATCCTGTCTTATCGAGTGAAGGCTTCCTTCAGTTCATGCAGGGAGTGTCCTCGTGCAAGTGTGAAGCCCCTTTCTCAGTGACGTAACCGTTTAAAATGATGTCCCCCCACAGAATGTGATGAGGGGCTTAGGTTCAATGGCCTTCGGCTAACTGCTCCCCCCACGCGCTTGGGGGGCTCTGAAGGCTGGACTTCCCATTGCACCGCGGGGCTGCACGCAGGGCAGAAGTGGGGAAACAAAAACAGCTTTGGCAAAAATACTCAAACCCAGGGCCGGCTTTAGTGCTGGTGGCGCCCGGTGCGACAATGTTTGTTGGCGCCCTCAATGACCACCTTCACCACGGATTCTCTCACCAGCACCCTTTACCAGTGACCAAGTCTCCATAACCACACTCTCTCAGATGCATTGAATTAGTTATATAGCGCCACTCATACCAGTGTAGGGTGTCCGAGCACTTTGCATCACACGCACTTTACACAGAGACAATCAATCATACCTGTGTAAATCAGTGTATAGGAAATGTTACATAAGCCAAAGGACTAAAAGTGTAGGAGTCACATGTCATCCATACTGGTAGGCAGTATAGTTTAAGAGTGCTTGGTGTGGAGAAGCACAAACGCAGAGTCGAAAAAGAAACCGCATAGTTGGGAGTTTTCTTTAAAAATAAGAATCGATTTCTAGCCAAATTAACCCATTTTAAAACATTAATGAATGTTCTAATAATGTATACTTTGCAGTGTGCATGCAGTGCAGGATGAAAGTTAATAGCTCACTCTTCTATATTAGGACTTTAAGGTATAAATTGCAAGTAACCTGCTGATCTCTTCACATCATACGCACTCTGTAATCAACTTGGTACACGTTCTTTGCAACAGGCACATTAACCCTCTGCACTAACTTCACCTAAGTCAAAACCTCAACTATACAAAATTCTGATCTCTCTCCAGGAAGATAATTAATCACACGAGTTATCTAGACATTTATGTGAGGCCTGGTAATTGCGGGGGAAAGAAACGCTGCAGCAGGTGCTTCTTTCCCTGCGCAACCTCCCACTTTCCAACCATCCACCCGTTCTCCCTCTCTTATTTCCTCCTCTATCCCTCTCTGATAGATTTCTCTCCCCCCCTTACTGTCTCTCTTGAAGCCTCCTCTGCCTGCTGCAGTTAATCTCGGGGAGCAGGGAAAGGTGACAGAGGCACCAGAGGGGCCCCGGGCCTTCAACACCGGCCTCCAAGGGCTCCAGACCACCGGGGAAATAAAATACCCGATAGAATAAAAGGAGTGTCTGGCCCTGTCTCCATGGGCCATCGCTACGAATCTGCCCAGCCCTCACCGGAGGCGCTTTGGTTCTAGGGCTCCTTGCGCCCTTGAAGGCAACCTTGCAGATGCGTCATTCTGAGGGTTCCTCCATTGCACGCGGGGGTGGCCTGCTGTCCAGACCCTGCCTGACCTTCAGCGCCATGGTCTTGGGCTTCCAGCCAGAGGGACAAGTGTCTGCAAAGGTATCCTCCTCCCCACGCCGCATAAAGCGCATATTGTTACACGCTGCGCCCAAAGTCCTGTCCCTGACGCCGCATAGCCCGCCCCAAAGCAGCACAAAAGCGGCTTCAGTGCCTCTGCCCATGGCCTGGCCGGGGGCCTCAGGGAGCTAAATGGGTTCGCCTCCATGGCAGACCGCCCCTCTCTGCCCACCGTCTTCATTGATAATTCCAGAACAAGCGCCTCCCAGGGCCTCTGTGCCAAACAAAGGCCTGACTGTTCCAGAGGACACCAGGGGGTGCCCTGCCCCCATCTTAAGACAATAGCTCTCATTCTCCAGATAGCGACAGGCGGCCTGCTCCGAATAGCAGAGTCCTGCCATGGACGGGTGGGCACCGCTCCAGGGAGACTTGAGGGAAATGCCAAGGGGGTCGGGCGAGGCCAGCACTGAGGGAGCCGCTCCAGCACTGACTTGTTTTCCTGAGGCATCGCGCGCACCCAGATACAGCACCATACTCATTCTCGACTCTAGACACCGGCACTCTACCCACCCGTGACTCTATGGTATAGGATAGGGCTCAGGGCTCCCCCTTCTTAAGGCCCAGGGCCTGCGGCACTCTACTCACCCTTAACTCTAGAATACGGGAAAAGAGCTCAGTGCTGCCTCTCTTGAGGCCACACAAATACCAACACCTGACTTTACCCTCCCTCACCATCATAGCGATGGTTAGAGCTCAGGGATGCCCTAACCACCCCTCTGAGGGTCTACGCTCACCTGAACACCAACACCTGACTCTACCCATCCTCAGCATCACAGCGATGGCTAGAGCTCAGGGATGCCCTACCCAACCCTATGAGGGTCTACGCTCACCCGAATACCATCACCTGACTCTACCCACCTTCAGCATCATAGCGATGGTTAGAGCTCAGGGATGCCCTAACCAACCCTCTGAGGGGCTACGCTCATCCGAATACCAACACTTGACTCTACACACCCTCAGCATCATAGCAATGGTTAGAGCTCAGGGATGCCCTAACCAACCCTCTGAGAGTCTACGCTCACCCGAACACCAACACCTGACTCTACCCTCCCATAGCAACATAGCGATGGTTAGAGGTCAGGGATGCCGTAACTAACCCTCTGAGGGCCTACGCTCACCCGAACACCAACACCTGACTCTACCCACCCTCAGCATCATAGCGATAATCTGAGCTCAGGGATGCCTTAACCAACCCTCTGAGGGTCTATGCTCACCCGAACACCAACACCTGACTCTACCTACCCTCAGCATCATAGCGATGGCTAGAGCTCAAGGATGCCCTAATCAACCCTCTGAGGGACTACGCTCACCCGAATACCAACACCTGACTATACCCACCCTCACCCTCACCCTCAGCATCACAGTGATGGCTAGAGCTCAAGGATGCCCAAACCAACCCTCTGAGGGACTACGCTCACCCGAACACTAACACCTGACTCTACCCACCCTCAGCATCATAGCGATGGCTAGAGCTCGGGGATGCCCTAATCAACCCTCTGAGGGACTACGCTCACCCGAATACCAACACCTGACTCTACCCACCCTCAGCATCATAGCGATGGCTAGAGCTCAGGGATGCCCTAACCAGCCCTCTGAGGGTCTACGCTCACCCGAATACCAACACCTGACTCTACCCACTCTAAAGCATCATAGCGATGGTTAAAGCTCACGGATGCCCTAACTAACCCTCTGAGGGTCTACGCTCACCCGAATACCAACACCTGACTCTACCCAAACACCAGCATCTTACCCACTCTCAGATCGCAGGAGTGAGCTGTACGACCCTTACTGAGGATCTCCGCTCACCCAGATCCCAGCACTCTACCCACCTCAGTCCCAGAGTGAAGGGCAGATCTGAAAGCTGCACTGCCCATTCTGAGGCTCTCCGCCCACCTGTGCAACAGCATCCTCCACCTCCTGAGCCCTGGGGTGAAAGCCACCTCAACTCCGCACTGTAATTGTGTCACACAATAGCGGAATTTATTTTTATATGGAATAGTGCTCAAGGTTTTGAGTGCATAGTCAATATGGAGCAAGACTCTTTTAATGTCTTCTGTATCTTCTCAGAGTGTAATGGGGTTTGGGCTGAGGTACTACAGCGAAAACCTTTGAGTGAAACAGTATCCTCGGGTGGGACACCACCCCACCCATGAATACCGGCCAGATCTTCCTACCCCCAGATTTCCTGGGTGTGGGAACACTGGCCTAGATTTAGGATTTGGCTGCAAGTAAAACCCAGCCCTGGTCCCAGATCTCTACCCAACTCCTTTCCAAGTTATGGGGGAGGTTGGCAAAGGGAATGGGAGGACGTGGCATGGCAGGGTGAGCCCCCACTCCACCCTCATGCCTGCATTAGTCCCCACATCTTCTTTAACATCTGTTAAGAGCAGTTAGCAAACAAGAGCATGAATCTTTGCAAAAGATGGAATACCGTGCGGAATCTCCCCAATGAAAAAACAAGTCTGTAAGATTATTCCAAATTCAGTGGGGATTAATTTATAATAGGTGGATTTAGGTGCTGAGATACTAGTTGAAATTGCAAATTCCGGCCACCTTGTAAACCCACCATACTCGTAATCGCGGCCTACATATTTCCAACCATCCAGACCACAGCGCACAGCAACCAACTGAAAGATACAGGTCTCCAAGGAGGAAAGTGCTTGTCTTGGAGGTTAATGTCAATCTACAGAAGCGAGTCAGTTATCTGATATAAGTCACTGCTGACTTATATCAGATGTAAATAGGACCACCTTGAATTACGCCAGGAGATAGAAGACCCTTTGTTGTGGGCTTCATATAACTTGGAATAGTTCTATCTGTGGACACCTGGAAACGGCAGCTGAATTGATTTCCAGCAGAAAGTCTCCCTTTTACAGAAAAAACACTTTTATGTTACTTTGCATTACACTACTCGAAGCTCTGTATATATGCATGTGTATGTATTTCTACACCGCAAAGCTATCCGGAAGGCTAAGAAAAGCTGTATTTAGCAGGGAAGATGGCATAGGATCTGTGTGGAAGAAAGTGGTGGAATGATTTGAATTTTATGCGCTATTATATCTGGGGGACTCCTCTCTTTATCACTGCTTGATGAGGTGGTTATCTCTTCCGAATCCCAAAAGTGAGATGAAAGCCTTATGAGTAGAGGGGTGGTATTCCAGGTCCCTGATGACTAGATGAGAAAAAAAGTCATCTACATTCTCTCTTTCATTCTCAATTTTGTCTCAAGCCCGGGAAGTCCTTTCCTCCTTGTGTTACACTGGCTTTCAAAAAAGTTCTTTTTTTTCAGGAGGCTGCTGCCTTTTTGACGATTTAGCAGGTTTTGAAGATGATGCAGGCTTGGAATGGAGGCATCTCAGAATATGCAGAAAGTGCTGTAACGTCTCATGGAGTGTAAGGAGTTTTAAGGTAGCCGGGAAGAAGGGTCAGTCTATTCACATTTACTGCTGACATGTGATCGATCTTCAGGTCACTAGTCTGAATCACAGTAAATACCAACTCATCCTTGCCTCCTTATAGTAACACCTTTTATTTATAGAACTCAGCAATGGGAAAAGTGCAGGATGAAGGGCTGCTGAGGATGGAACTTTTGTATCGAAACGTGTTGGATTACTCTGCTTGTTAATGTCGAAGCCTATAGAGAACAAAATGCACGATAAACACGAAGGAAACTGTAAAATGGAACTGATGAATACAAATGATCCGAAATCAGAAAACTAAAAAAATGATTTAAAATATTTAGGGGCAGATTTATGTTCCCTGGCGCATCCCTGCAAATCAGCATGGATGCGCCATGGAAGGTGCGTCACGCAAGTTTGCCCTTGCGCCACCGCAGATGCGCCGCATTTACAATGTGGTGCATCGTGGCGCAAGGACAAGCAGATACGTGACGCATCTGCCGGCGTAAGGTTGGCGCAGTGCTGAAGTTGCGTCGCAAGCGCGATGCCACTCCAGCACTGTTCCAACCTTTCCTATCCCTAACATGGTGCGTCAAGCCTTACGCCTGCTTCAAGCAGGCGCAGGGTTGTGACGCATCAGCGTTGGGAAAGTGACTCAGTGAAATCTTATAGATTTCACTGAGTCACTTTTCAGGGGCGCTCCTGCGACGGAACACCCCCCCTGAGTAGAAACGCCCACATGAAACCTGACGCAGGTTTCATGTGGCGCAGGGCTTTACACCGTGACGCATCTCCATAGATGCGTCACGATGTAAATGGGGCGCAACATGGCACAGGGTTTACGCCGCCGCTGCATCACAAAAGTGACGCAACAGCGGCGTAAAAGTGGCGCAAGTCCGATATAAATCTGCCCCTTACAGTTTAAAAAAAAGATGACCTCGGTAGGCTCCCATCTTAAGGGGAAAGGTCACCCGAGGTGAAGCATATGGTGTGATTGTTTCAAGTGATGCGGAAATACAAAGGGAGCACGGATAAGATATTTTGAAACTGAATTAAAGACGAGGAGCAGCAGGATAGGTTGTCATAGTGAGTGCCATTAAATTGGGTAATAGTAACATCTGTTGTTTGCAGGGCTAAGCAATAAAGGAAGCGCGGTAGGATCTGCTTCTGGGAAACATGAACCTCCTCCAATCCCCTCTAGCCTTGAAACAATCTGTCGCTGTAATTCACTCCTGTCTCTACCAAGCTCCCAACCCAATATCTTATCACTCAGGATATTGCTGAAAACTCTTTTTTTTTCAACCTCCTCCTCTCTTAAACCTGCTCTCACAGAGGTCATTTCACCAAGGGCCTCTGCACTGGGAACTGCCACAAACCAATATTTAAGTATAATTCATCCTTAATTTAAATTTTTACAGTTATTACACTTAATACATGCATTCCCCAGCGACTTTATATTTATTTATTTATTTGAAAAGTTTTATATAGCGTGAACATGACCCGTAAGGGTATCAGAGCACTGTACATAGAAGCAGACAAGATAAGCAGGTAAACGCATAAATACTAAACATATAAGAAGTTAAACATGCAAAATACGAAAAAACAAAACGTTCAACCGCTCCTCACAGTTAGGCTTAGTTGTCATATGGAACCCCTCAATTGTTCTGTTTAAAATGCGTGAGCCTTTACTGTACGGCTGCACCACAGGTAAATATTAAATAAATGATATACAACTCGTCATTGGTAATGTGAGTCCCTGGATATGAGGTGTCGATTTATGTGATTTATTATGTTATTTAAGAAGTGTTTACATTTCTCATTATAAACGAGACGTCTCTCATGAAATACGAGGGACCGTCTCACACTGGATGCAATATATCATGTGCTGTGAGGGATGTTACTCGAGTAGTTAAGGATGCATCTCACTCTGGTCTTAAATCAGTACTGAGCCTTCGGTGGTCTTAGGTGAACCCACAGTGGATCCCGTGTTACTTTACGGTGGCAGGACCCAATAATAGATCGCAGAGCTCCAATTAGGTCCAAGTGAACTATGGGGTTCCAGGTACCCTCTGTACATCACAACTTGAACTAATGTTTCACACATCAGGGCTTGATTCGAGGGCCCTACGAGTGTAAATCTCCACCTCTCCTATCTTTTCCATGCGAAGATTCTCACACATGTAAGTTTACTACTTAGGGCCTCATTAAGATGAGGCTCGGAAAGCTTTCTGAGCCTCATCGCGGTTTCAAAACTGACAGCCTAATTACAATGGAGGTTGTTTTGGAACTGGTTGGACATTCCGGGTGGCTTCCGATGGGCTCAAGGGGCCCATCTGCCAGTTGAAACCAGCACGTAATCCCTATGGACTGCGTTTTATGTTGTCCAGATTACGACGTCGGTTTCCGACAGGGTTTCCATGCTGGGCTTTCCGACATGGAAACCCTGTCTGAAAGGAACTTTGGGGTCCCCTAGCAGGGCCCCCTTCAGCCAGCGGCCTCCGGTTGGGGTCCGAGGTGGCTCCTATGGTGCCCCCCTGTCCATCCCTCCAACTTGCGGTGCTCGCCACGCGGTGCAGGGATGAATGCAAACTCCCTTTTCGGTATGTAGGCTTGTGCTGCGGCTGGATTCCGACTGCAGCACAAGGTCCCATACAGAAAAGGGAGCTTGCAACCACACCATGTGCGGTCGCATCAAAATTCAGCGGTCGGGACTGCCGACCGGAGGTCGGCCAGACCTGTATCAGCAATGGTGTCGGGCGGAGACATGTCCGCCCGACATCGAAATAAGGCCCAAAGTAGTAAATGTGAAGGGGCCAGGGAGAGTGGTTGGAAAAGGGGGATCACCTACTACTAAATGTGAGGGGTTTAAGGAGGAGTAAGGAGCGGTTTAGGGAGGGCCGTGAACCTACCCCCAAAAGAATAAGTCGATTACAAACTGCACATCTAAAAATGCTAAAGTCAAAAAGGACTCAAAACACTGGTAAATGTACTCTATCTCAGAGCTGGAGTAAGTGCAACATGACACATGGCAAACACTGATACTGAAGTGTCATCCCATAAAAAAAAATAGAGAAAGGGCCTGGGAAGAAAATGCAATTGCAAATATTGTTAAATTAAATTTGATTATTAAAACTAGTTAAACATATACATACATTTAAAATAATACTAAAATGTTTTAAAAAAAATAAAACATGTATTATTTTATTTTAAAATATTGTAATGAACCTTTTTGAATTTCAAAACTAATATAACATTAATTTGTATTAAAATATTTAACTTATTTAATTAACTCTATACAACTCTATACATCTCATATAATAATTATTAACAGACAACCAGATAACAAATATATATCAATATTACATATATGTGTGTGCGCCCAGGGTCTGTAATTCAAATGCTACTGGTAGGCCTGCAGCACTGACTGTGCCAACCACATGAGTAGCCCTGCAACCATGTCTGGGACATGCCATTGTCACTGCAGTGTCTGTTTATGCAGTTTTAAACTGTTATGTCGACCTGGCAAGTGCACCCACTTGCCAGGCCCAAACCTTCCTTTTTACTACATATAAGGCACCACTATGGTAGGCCCAAGGTAGCTCCATGGCCGGGAGCAGTGTATTTAAAAGGTAGGACATGTACTGATGTGTTTTATATTTCCTGATAGTGAAATACTGCTCATTTCGGATTTTACTATTTCAAGGACTATCTCTCCTATAAGTTATCATTGGAGCTGCCTTGTAACCCCTTGCAAAGGGAACTTCCAATTGGGGAGCAATAGAGATTTGGAGTTTAGAGTCCCTGAACACACAATATAAAAATACATGTTGTAATAAAGTTGGTTTTTAAATTGCATGTGTGAAAATGCTACTTTCAGAAAGTGGGCATTTTCTTACTTTACCATTCTGTGCCTCCGCCTCTGCCTATGGAATCCACATCTGAGGGAGGATGACAGTTGGGCTGTTTGTGCATCCACTGTAGACAGTCACACAAAGGAAGCTGAGGTGTGCCCTGCATATCCTGATGGCCCATCACCAGGCTAATGGGTCTTCCTGAGCTAGAGTAGTGTGAGGAGTTGTCACTGACACTAGGGTTGTGCCTGCTCTTGCACAAATTTTATTTATTTATTTATTTAACGATTTGTAGAGCGCCTGGTGACCCGAAGGCATCCCCGCGCTATATTGATTGTATTATCCAGAGGAGAGGGGAAGAAAGAGAAGGGACTTTATTTTGGGAATAAAAGCGTTTTCAGTTTTTTTCTGAAGATCAGATAACTGGGCTCCAGTCTAAGGGTGCGGGGGAGGGAGTTCCACCCGGCAGATGCCTTCACGGAGAAGCGTCGGCCTCCAGTCCGTGTCTTTCTGTATTTGGGGATGTTGGCCAGTCGCTCATACTCAGACCGAAGGGATCTGGGGGCCTTATAAGGAGTCACCAGGTCGCTGAGGATCATAGGGCCAACTCCATTCATCAGTTTTTGTGCAGTGCACATGGCCTTAAATTCCACCCTTTGGCGCACTGGCAGCCAGTGCAGGGCCCTGATTGCTGGTCTGGCTGATACTCTGGAGGGAAGGTTCATAAGTAGTCGGGCTGCTGCATTCTGTGTGCGTTGAAGTTTAGCCATGGTGGCCTCTGGGGCTCCCAGATAAACCATGTTGCTGTAGTCCAACCGTGCCAGTATTAAACCTTGGACTAGGAGTTTTCTAGATGTGGGCGGGAGTAAGGGGAGAATCTTGCGGGTGGTGCGCATAAGCCCGAAGCAGGTACCTGCTGTTTTGGACGCTTGCGTTTTCATTGAAAGCTCGGGTTCCAGCCAGACTCCAAGGGTCTTGATTTCTTGTTTCGGGGTGGGAATTTCCCCGAACACGTCTGGCCAGACCGATGGGGGGATAGTCGCCCATTGCTTTCCCATGAGCATAACTTCTGTCTTTGACCCGTTTAATTTAAGTGATGATTCACACATCCAACTGTGAATTTCCGTGAGGCAATTTGCCAGATTGTCCGGGTGGTCGTCCAGTTGGGATAGAGAGACGACCAGCTGTGTGTCATCAGCATAACTCACTATTTTGATCCCGAAGGGGGTCACCACATCTTCGAGAGGGGCCACATAGGCATTAAAAAGCGTGGGGCTTAAAGACGACCCCTGGGGAACCCCGCTCGTGAGGGGGAGGATGGTCGAGCGGTGATTGCCATCCCATACCTGGAACGAACGCCCAGCAAGGAAGGACTCTATCCACCTGAGCGCCGCCCCAGTGAGCCCTGCTGCCGCCAACCGATGGAGAAGGACACGATGGTTGACTGTGTCGAAGGCTGCACTAAGATCCAGGAGGATCACTGCCACTGACCCTCCTGAATCCAAAATGCGCCTTGCCTCTTCGATGACGGCAAGAAGGGCGGTGTCTGTGCCATGGCCAGGGCGAAACCCAGTTTGGGATTGCCATAAGATGTTGTTTACCTCGAGAAAATGTGACAGTTGTCCATTGACCAGTTTCTCGGCTAGTTTGCTAATGCAAGGGAGGAGTGAGATTGGCCGGTAGTTTGCCATATCTGCTGGGTCCAGCTGGGGTTTTTTTAGGAGTGCTTTAACTACTGCACTCTTCCAGCTAGCGGGTACAGAGCCTTGGGCGAGCGAACTGTTTATAAGCTCCGTGATCGTTGGTACGATGACTGGGGCTACGGTTTTGAGAAATCTGATAGGTGCGGGATCCAGAGGTGATCCGCTTTTCATTTTGGCCATGGTTACACCTACCTCGTTACTGGTTACTGCCCTAAACGTCGCTAGTTGGGGGCGCAAGCTGTTTCCTGTCTGACTGATGGGGGTTTCATTGTCCATGTGGCTTGATAGACAGGGAGGGGGAAGGGATGCTAAAATGCGAGCGATTTTGTCATTAAAGTAGGTAGCTAGTTCATTGCTTCGGTCTACCGGGGGGGTGTTAGAGGATGGAGCAGCTGGTATTTTCAGTAGCTCTTTTACGATAAGGAAGGATTCCCTTGTTGAGTTGGTGGAGTCTTTTATCCGAGTATCGTAATGGGAGGCTTTGGTGCGTTTAAGGGCAGATTTGTATATTCTCACTGATTTCTGGTAATCTTCCTTGCTATCGTACTGCCAGTCTTTCCTCCATAGCCGCTCAGCTTTCTTGCAATTTTTGCGTAGCATCCGAAGTTCCGGGGTGTACCATGGGGCGGATCCTGGTTTCCCGTTTTTATCCTCCCGGGTTCTAAAAGGGAGTATGGAGTCTAGGGATGTGACAATCCACTCTCTGAAATTACTGTCAGCGATAACAGGGTCTTCGGAATAGGAAGGGGTAGTTGCCTTCAGGGCCCTGGCCCAGTCTTCTGTGGGGAGCTTGGACCATGCCCTGTCCCTGGTATAAGTGGGAGGTTTGTGAGGTTTACTGAAGACTCCTGGTAGCTGGAAGGAGACTAAAAAATGGTCCGTCCAAGGGAGGGGGAGGGACTCACTAGTTTGCATGGTGGGGGTGCTCGTGAACACCGGGTCCAGCAAGTGACCTTTGTTATGTGTAGCTCCGGAGTTTAGGAGGTAGAGGTCGTAGGCCGCCAGGTCTGTGATCAGGTCGGCTGCCCCTGTATCTAGAGGGTCATCAAAATGAATATTCAGGTCTCCTAGTATCATAAAGTTGGTGGTGGAGTGTGCCTGTGATGCTACCGTATCCAGGAGAGCATTGGAAAAAGAGCCTGGATGACCGGGGGGGCGGTAGACTAGGAGGCCTGATAGTGAGTTCGTCGGGTCCAACTTGATCGTGAACTGAAGGCTTTCAGAATCAAGGACGTGCGCATCGTTAGTTTTGCAGGGGAAATGATCCCGATGGATGATGGCAACACCACCACCCCTACCGGAGGGACGAGGTAGGGACTGAATAAGAAAGCCCGGGGGAGTAGCTAGGACCATATCTGAGTCTGAGTGAGAGGAGAGCCACGTTTCTGTCAGGAACAGAGCGTCGATCTCATGGTCTTCTATGAGATGGTTAATTAACAGCACGTGTTTGGGGAGAGAGCGACAGTTCAGGGTGGCGAGTTTAAGGGTTGAGGGCCTATAAGGTCGGTTAAGGAGTTTGAGCTGGACTGGGTGGCAAAAGGTGCAGCTGGTGAATGGACCTTCAAGATCATGAACGTACTTACAAGAAGTAGCGGTGGTGGGTCTGAGACTTAAGAGGTCCCGACGTGAGTAGCTTACCTTAAAGGCAGCTTTGTCCGACAGGGGTTCTGGCCCTAGGCCCGGCCGTGCGCGGACGGGCGCAGACGGGCGTGCCTTAGGCGCGCCTTCGGCGCGCAAACGGCGCTCCCGCTGCGCTCGTCCGCTGCGCTGGTATGGTCGACACATTTGTAGTGAGTGTTATGGGCGTGTCCTCGCAGTGGGCGTGGCTCCGCCTTCGGACCGCGATGGCGGTATGGGCGTTTACCCTGTGTCAGCGCTGGATGTCGCTGTATCAGGGGAGGTCTAGGAGGGCTGCTTTAGCGCGTGTGAGCCGTCGCTTTCAATGCAGGTGAGGTCAATGCTTTTTGTAAATCAAAAACAGTGAAGTACAAGTTTTAAAAACAAGGAGCAAAATGCAGTCCTCCGGCTTTCCGCCTCAGAGGATAAACAAAACAATAGTGCGTCGCGCTTTCAGTCAGCGTTTTGTAGGTGTCCTGGTGGGCGTGTCCTCACAGTGGGCGTGGCTCCGCCTTCGGACCGCGATGGCGGTATGGGCGTTTACCCTGTGTCAGCGCTGGATGTCGCTGTATCAGGGGAGGTCTAGGAGGGCTGCTTTAGCGCGTGTGAGCCGGCGCTTTCAATGCAGGTGAGGTCAATGCTTTTTGTAAATCAAAAACAGTGAAGTACAAGTTTTAAAAACAAGGAGCAAAATGCAGTCCTCCGGCTTTCCGCCTCAGAGGATAAACAAAACAATAGTGCGTCGCGCTTTCAGTCAGCGTTTTGTAGGTGTCCTGGTGGGCGTGTCCTCGCAGTGGGCGTGGCTCCGCCTTCGGACCGCGATGGCGGTATGGGCGTTTACCCTGTGTCAGCGCTGGATGTCGCTGTATCAGGGGAGGTCTAGGAGGGCTGCTTTAGCGCGTGTGAGCCGGCGCTTTCAATGCAGGTGAGGTCAATGCTTTTTGTAAATCAAAAACAGGGAAGTACAAGTTTTAAAAACAATCTCCATGCACCTTTAGTGTGGCTGGAGGCAGGTCAGGGGAAGGCAGTGTCTTGTGCACTACAACACTTTCCTTTGAAGTTTGCCTACATCAAAAGCAGTAAGGGGTATAAGTTGCAGAGAGGTGGTCCAGGCCATGCCCCTTTTTACACCACTCTGCAATGCAGTTCTGAGGCGCTTACCGGAAGCACCTGGTGGGCTAGTTGTCCCCCAGGCTCCCTCAGGATTGAAGGGGAATTAATTACCCAACTTAAAATGCACCACAGGGCGTGTTTGCACACATCACCTCAGGCCCCCTCCCCTCCCTTCACCACTGTGTAAGCACACCCTGTGGCCGTTTTAAGTTGGGAGATTAAGTCCCCTTGAATCCTGAGGGTCCCTGGGGTCCAACTAGCTCACTAGGTACCTCCAGTAAGCACCACAGAGCTGCGTTGCAGAGAGGTGTAAAAAAGAGCGTGGACTGGACCACCTCTCTGCAACGCAGACCTGTGGCGCTTACTGGAGGTACCTGGTGGGCTAGTTGGCCTCCAGGGGCCATCAGGATTTAAGGGGAATTAATTCCCCAACTTAAAATGCACCACAGGGCGTGTTTGCGCACATGTCACCTGAGGCCCCGCCCAATCCCTTCACCACAGTGCAAACGCGCGCTGTGGCGTGTTTCAAGTTGGCGGATAAAGTCCCCTTGAATCCTGAGGGTCCCTGGTGTCCAACTAGCCACAGAGCTGCGTTGCAGAGAGGTGTAAAGAGGGTTGTGGCCTGGACCACCCCTCTGCAACGCAGCCCTGTGGCGCTTACTGGAGGTACCTGGTGGGCTAGTTGGCCCCCAGGGACTCGCAGTATTGGAGGGGGATTAATTCCCCAATTTAAAACGCGCCACAGGGCGTGCTTGCAGAGTGTTGCTCAGAGGGGGCAGGGCCTCTGGCACGATGGCGGTCCTTTTTTTTGAAGGGGGGCTGTGTGGCCCCCCTTCTTTTCCCTTTTTTTGGGCCCTGGAGACCACATCCCCCAGGGCCTGACCCCTTACGGGAAGGGGGCCCTGTCCCATGGCCAATTCTGTGTTTGCTACGACGCCCTGTCATAGCAAACAGCAGTGTTCCGGGGGTGGGCACCCTGGGACACTGCAGGAGCCGGCCCTGGGGGGTGGCGGTCCCCAGGGCCATCATAGGCTCCAGGAGGGGGGCCGTGCGGCCGTCCTCCCAATCTGTACACAGCCCCGGGGAGGTGGTGGTCACCCCCTAATTTACATATTAGTGCCCCGGGGCGTGTGGAGGGGCTTGAGCCCCCCACACAGGTATTTTTTTTTTAAAAGAAGCCCTGGGGGGTGGCGGTCCCCGGGGCTGCGGAGGGGGGGGCGTGCACCCCCCGCAAATAATTATTCAAGGTCCCGGGGTGTGGCAGTACCCGGGGCTTGGGGGTCCTTTGAGGCCCCCCATACATTAAAAAAAGAAGCCCCGGAGGGTGGCGGTCCCCGGGGCTGCGGGGGTCCCCCTGGGCCCCCGCAATTCTTCTTTTTGCAGTGCCCCCGGGACTTGCCCACCCGGGGACTAATTAATAATGAATCGTGGGAGCCCGCGCTTCGTTAAAAAAATTTTTTCGTCCGGATCCACGGATCCTCAGCACATCTCACGATTTACAAAAAATAAATACTTTTTTTGAGGCCCTGGGGGACCTTGTGGGACCCCTGAGCAGGCCTAGGGGGTCAGGGTGTTTCTACCCTGCCCCCTCTTGTGCCTTGGTTCTACCGATCCACAAGATGGCTGCCAACACTTCCTGGTTTGGAGTGTTGACAGCCAATTAGCATGAAGCTCGTGATCGGGAGGGTGCGCGGATCCACCGCGGCCATAGATATCACTATCTTTATTTCTTAATTTCTCAAAAACTACTGAACGGATGTACACCATTTTTAAAAAGGTCGCTTTCTGAACCAAGCAGTACTTTTTTGCCAAATGTGGTGTAATTCCGTTCAGCAGTTTTTGCTATAACCGTGTCTAAACTTTCCTATGGGAAATTGATTTTTTGACCTCTACTTTTTGATATTCTCAGGAACTACTGAACGGATTTACACCATTTAAAAACAAGCATTTGCAATGCAATAGGTCTCGCATTTACGCGACTAAGCTATTGCCATTGTAAATGACAATGCCTTTTATGTATTTTTTGAAAACAAAAACTTAATTTACAATAGCTCAAACTCACGTAAATGTGAGACCTTTTCTTTAGAAGGTCAAAACAGCCAATGTGGGAAGCTCTCTGATTCGTTAATGGTGGCCCACTTTTATTTTGGTGCCAGAGACTACTTTCTGTCCCAGTCTGACCCTGACTGGATGGCCCATTTAAACCGCATGCAGACCGCTAAAAGTATTTTACTAATGCCCACCCATTGACACATTCAGGTATTTACCTGAATGTTTATACAGCGCGTCCTACCTTGAATCTTTAAAGGTCACAACATTAGGTGTGACTATTACCCCCCAACTTAGACGTATTAGCAACTCGGCCAATCACCCGGGTTTCTAAGTTATGAACTACATGTATTCTTCGGCAGAGGCAACCTGGCGTGAAAAACCATTTAATCAGCAGTATTTTAGAAACTCAGCAGACTGGGAGATTTTAAAACGGCGGAAAATGCAACACGGCATTCAATGTGCAGACTTCGAGGGCACCTCTCAGCGTGGAACTGCAACCACCGCCATTATGGGATCAAGAGACAAGGTTTTATTAAAGCCACAGAAGAAACTGCAGTCAAAACTGGATACTGACAATATTTTAATGTTTGAGGAACCACAGGCCTCACAGTGGCGATAGATGAGGTGTTTTAGTGTCTCTTTTGAACGCCTGATTGATGTTTTGCAAAAAGAAGCACTGGCCTCAAGGTGTGTGTGTGTAGAATCCAGGGGATAGTAGGATCAGACCCCTGAGACATGGTGGACAGGGATATCAGTCTCCACTCTCAAGAGATCATAGGTCAAAGAAAAACAATAACATTCTAGAGTTGACCCTGCGCTAAATTAAGCGCCAGGCATTGGACTCTGTGGTTATTTTCTACACTCTAAAATGATATAGGTTTCAGGGTGCACTGCACCTTGTAAATATACCAGTGTGCAGTAACACTCCATTGCATAGGTGTAAAAAGCTATATTTGTAGACCAAACACTGGAAAACCCGAGAAATGCAAATTACACTGAGGCCCAATGGGTCCTAGATATGAAATCTGGCCCGTGCTTCCCAGTGCGTTTTTGATTTATAAATGACTCCAACCCTAATCCGTTCGGCCGGTGTCTAACATCCTCTTCATTTATTTACACCTCCACCTGACACGCTCCGCGCCACCATGTCCCACAGAAGGGCGATTGAAGTCGCGGACAACATCCGTCAGCAGGTGCAGCGCAATAACGATGTACAGGGCTATTCGAGGACAACCGGGATCTTTGAGACAAAAGACTTCAACAAGCCAAAGAGCAAACATGAACACAAGTTCAGCCTCTACTATCACTGGGCTGGCTCTGTGGCTGCTGCTAGCCCAGACTTCTGAAGCCACAGAAAAATCAGGTGTGACCCCGATAACCTTTAAATCGCTGCTTCATGAGTGCGCTGTCAGAGCTATGGCTTTTAGAAAAAGTAAGAGAAAGCTTAGCGGGTGCCGCTCGTGGGCTGTGACTTTGTACTCACCGGAGCAGAACTGTCCCTTTGCCAGTATCTCCAAACTAGTGGGAAGGTTGGAGTCGCCACTACAAGACGACTCGCGGCCCCCGCTTCGCGGGAGCCGCTCGTGGGCTGTGACTTTGTACTCACCGGAGCAGAACTGTCCCTTTGCCAGTATCGCCAAACTAGTGGAAAGGTTGGAGTCGCGCTGGACGCTGTGGGGGCCTGATTGCCGGGACTGCGAGGACCAGGGTTCTCTCTGCGGATATCATCGAGCACACCTGGTTGCTCTTCTCGGCCCCGCCTCCCGCCACTACAAGACGACTCGCGGCCCCCGCTTCGCGGGAGCCGCTCGTGGGCTGTGACTTTGTACTCACCGGAGCAGAACTGTCCCTTTGCCAGTATCGCCAAACTAGTGGGAAGGTTGGAGTCGCGCTGGACGCTGTGGGGGCCTGATTGCCGGGACTGCGAGGACCAGGGTTCTCTCTGCGGATATCATCGAGCACACCTGGTTGCTCCTCTCGGCCCCGCCTCCTCACGGCAATAACTATTGTCGCAAACACCCGCCCACACGCGCTAGCGGGACGCGCACGGGACGCAGCCCGGGGCGAAGACCGGGCAAAGAGCGGGCCGTTTGAGGACGTTCGAGGACGGTAGAGGTCGGTTTCGGTCAGTGACTCTGCTACTGTGCCCTCCCGTGCCCCCTGCCGTCTGCCCGAGGACAGCCTCGGAATAATGGCCAGGGAGGGAGACACGAAGTAAGACTCAGAGCGCTGCTGGGAATTCCCAATGCACCTTGGATTCGTACTTTGCCAAAGCTGGTACATTATTAATCGAGGACATTACCACATTGGAACGACGTATCTCCCAAGAAATCGAATGGGTAAGGAGATCATCGTTGGGCCCTCTAGCCGCAGCAATAACCCCGACCCAGAGACTTGATGTCAGTCAACTAATGGATGGGAGTGAGGGTCCAAAAGGAATGTCTGTGCCGGCTAGATTGTCATCCCCCATTTTATCAGGCACTCCCAACTCTGAATGTACTAGCTCATTTCAGGCTGACCTTAGCATACTGCCCCTCCCCCTCCCCCAACCTAAACCTCCACCTTCTAAGACTATTTCTAACACTTTTGAGCAACGTAGGGAGGAAAATAGCTTGGGGTCTACGTTGTCTGATCGTAACGGGGCAGGGGTGAGGGAAGGAGCCATTTCTAAAAATAGCAAGAAGCCCCAGACGTCACGGGGGAAAAAACGTAAAAATATCAAATTGCTAACTGTACCACAGACCGAGAAACCTGAGGCTACTAACAAACGCCAAACACCATTACGATCTAAAGGGCCTTTGTCATCTAATCTGCTGTTGAATAAACCAGACAATACCGGTCTAATTTCGGGGGAGGAGGACATTACACTCTCAGACATCCACAATTTGATGAAGCGACTACTTAATCCACTGGAAGTACGATTGGGGATAATTGAAACTTCTTTAAATCGTATTGCTAATGAATTGACCAAATTAACAACTGCCTGCGTTCAAGACACTATAGCCCTAGATACTGTCGCGAGTGGTGTGATGAACAAGCTACCCCCTCCAGCCTCAAACCTGAATCCTCTTACCCTTCCCTCTAAAACTCATATCCCGCCTTTTCCATGCAAATTACCAACTACCAATTGAACACCAAATAGAAGCCCAAAAAAGAACTCGCCTGTATGCGGCACTAAGGGTCTGAATAAGAGCATTAGTGGGGAACCAATGATCATTAACTTACCGCCTGAGGCTAGCCCATATACTATAATCCTAGCAGGTATTCCTGCCCTAAAAGAACCAACCCAAGAGTCAGTTGAATCGCTCAAAAATAAGGTTATCAATTGGATCACAATTAATAGACCACTCCCCGTAGGAATAAGAAGCCAGGTTCTGATGGTAAGAAGAGTCCAATGGTTGGGTGGCCTAAAGAAATCTATACAGGGAGATTGTGTCTTGGTCAATTTTAGGGACCCCAGGACAGTCTCCCACATATCTAACTGGCCATACCGTGACAGGGGAACCACAATCCAAGCTCTTCCGTTATCTTTCTTTTATCCACCTCTAGAACAAGTGCAGGGAGAAGGCGATTGGGAACTTGTACGCAGTAGAGGTTGTAGGCGGAGCTATGAGAATAGGGGTATCCCCTATACGAATGGCCAGTCACACCTTGACTACTTCCCCACGCAGAATAGATTCGGGAGTTTGGATTGGGTGGACTGACTGATTTGGACAAACAGTAAAGAGGATTGCGCCCTACTAGCCCTAATAAAGGAACCTAACCCTCCGAAGGTTGAGGCTAGGAACTGGGTAGACCACAACTCTTTATATCCGGATATCTCGCCAGTCGAGGTGGTGATCCCCATAGCTCCTGTCTCTCCTATGAGTACACCTCCAACACATGAGATGGGTAGTATCCTAGTTACAAATGAATCCATTGGCAATACTAACCCCCCTGTTTTAAAAGTGCTATCGTGGAATGTGGCGGGCCTGGTAAATAAGTTGCATTGCCCAGAATGGAACACATTCATCAGGAGCAAGGACATCTGTATGTTCCAGGAAACCTGGGCTTGTGATGAGGTGACGTATCAAGGATACGCATCATTTACCATGAAAGCAAAATGGGGAGGAAAAGGACGTCCCTCGGGCGGATTGGCAATATGGTTAGCAGCAGACTTGGGTTGTAGTGCTGTCTTACATTCACTTTCCACAGAGGATATCCTTGTGGTATTATTGGAATGGCCCAATTCTAATAGACTCATGCTGGTAAATGTCTATTCCCGCCCAGTACTCAACGGACTTGAATCCCGTACTATAGAGGAACTCGCCCTAGTTTTAAGCGAAATTCCTGTTGATACGCCTTACTTAATTGGTGGCGATTTTAACTGTCATTACGAGCCCCTTTTTGGTCTATCAGAGGGTTTAGCCGAAGAAGAGGATGCGCTTTGGTCCATACCCCCTCTGGAGGCGCCTAGACCAAAAGCATGGACACCTCTTGCGGTTCAAATTACATCACTAACCTTAAAATTCGGTTTACGGGCCTGTAATGGTCGGAAAAAATCCGATATCCCACCAAAACACACATTCAATAGGGGTGGGAGGGAATCAAAATTGGACTATATTCTTGTCCCCTTAGCATCTTGGTCTTCTAGTAAAGACTTTAGGGTTTTGCCAGGTGTGGATAGTGACCACCGCGCCCTTGAAGCAGAATATATTCTCCCCGATTGCGCGGTCATGAGGGAGCAGACCATGTCCCATCGGACGGGTCTAACACTAGTTAACAATAGACGGAGAGTGAGATGGGAAAGACTACTTCTAAACCCAGACAATCTCCCCAGACTTTATGCCCGGGCGATTCCCATATTGACTAAGGCCCTGGAAATTACTGACCGAGATGATCGCCCCGATAACTGGATTGAGTGGGGGACACTCCATACAGACCTAACCTTGGCACTATCTGATATCCTTTTTACAATACAGGAAGGACCCGCCAAACGTTTACCCATTCCCAACTGGTATAACTCTGCATGCCGCAAGGCTAAACTAAACCTCCTGGCGGCATTGAAAGAGGGTCTAGGGATTGAGGTTATCAGGGCTAGACGCTCAGCCTATAAACGTATGATTGGCTTTGCACAAAAGGAATGGGAGCACAATAGGTGGGAGAAAATAAAAATGACATTAGCTAAAGGAGATTCCCGCTTATTTTGGCGCCTTGTAAACACAGGGTCAGATACACTACCTGATGCAATTGAACCAAATATCTCAGCTATTGCATGGCGCAATCATTTTAAATCCTTATATAGTACATCAAACATACCGGAGATACCCAATTTTAATATAGATGAAATTAAAGGGCATCCCTTTACCCTAAGAGAGGTACACGAGGCGATAGATAGACTAGCACCAGGTAAGGCACCTGGCCTAGATGGTTTGCCTGGTGACTTATTTAAACATGAACCAGTCGTCTGGGCACCATACCTGCTGTGCTTATTTAATTCTATTATGGGCGGCATGGAGGTTCCTAATACTTGGTTGGGAGCAGAGATTGTCCCAATATTCAAAAAGGGGTCTCCTCTGCTCCCTTCCAACTATAGACCAATAAGCCTAATAGACGTCCCACAAAAGTTGTTTGGTAGACTGCTATTGAACCGTCTCCAAGCATGGATTGCAGAGAGGGACATATTGAGCCCATACCAGGTCGGGTTTAGAGAAGGCGTATCTACAATAGACCAGATTTTCCGATTTAATTATTTAGATTGGAAAACTGTGACTGTGGGCAGAGGCACGCTGTATACGGTCTTCGTTGACCTGCGGGCAGCATTCGACTTGGTGCCCCGTGTTAAACTATGGACAGTACTTAAAGATCTAGATTTTCCTGGCGACATCTTAACTATGCTGATGAGGCTCCATCAGGGCAATTATGCCAAAGTTAGGTGTGGTAAGGGAGGTGCTCTGACAGAGGATTTTCCTGTGGACACGGGGGTCAGACAGGGCTGCGTGCTCGCACCGACCCTGTTCTGCCTCTTCGTGAATGGTGTTATAGACTTCCTGACAGGGCTAAGTTACATTGACGCCCCAGTGTTGAATGGCAGGAGGATACCCGCAATTATGTTTGCGGATGATACCCTCCTGCTTTCAAAATCACCAATGGGCCTCCAGAGAATCTTGGATGGATTCATCAACTTCTGCGACCTCCGTGGTTTGGAGGTGAACGCGACTAAAACTAAGTTTATGACCTTCAACCCACCCCCTTCAACCCGCCCAAATCCCACTATTGGACAAGAAAGTCTGGACCGAGTCTCTACATTTGAATATCTAGGTGTCACCCTGAATGAATCTCTGACCTGGGACACGCATATTACCAGAGTAAATCTGAAACTCGCCCAACTTGCAGGTGGTATAAGCAGGATGATATCTAGGTCCACCTACAAGCCACTTGGTCCGCCTCTCCACATTTACAAAATTCAGGCTAGAGGGGCAGTAACCTATGGGGGTGAGATATGGGGACATGCAGCGTGTCAGAAGTTGCAGATAACCGAGAACAACTTCATTAGACAACTGACCGCCTTACCGTCAAATACCCCGCTCCTTCCGCTGAGATTGGACCTCGGCCTAAGACCAATCACAGAAGAATTGGGACTCAGGCCCTTGTTGTATTGGCGCAGAGTCTGGAGTTCCCTAGAGCTATCTAGTTATAGAGCAGAACTAGAAGAAATTCTGCGCTTCCCCAAGGTGCTGCAAATATCCTGGTTTAAATACATCAAGAACACCTTCGAAGTGATGGGGAAGCCAGAGTTGTGGCTTGACCCGCGGAGTGCCTGCCCAAGGATCTCTCGTAGATCACTGGCGGATGCATACCGCGAGTACAAGTTGCAGGCAGCAATTGAATCTCTCTGCCAAGACTCGCTGTCCATACATTTCATTGCCCTCAAGGACCATTACCAATTGGAGCTGGTCCTTGACGATGTTGGTCCACCTCTAACACGTAAACTGTACTTGCAGTGGCGCTATGGAACACTCCCGCTGAGGGCCCACACAGAGCACTGGCACAAAACGCAGATTACACCTAATTGCCAGGTTTGCCCTCTCATGCGAGAAGACGATTTACATATGATCTTTTTCTGTCCTGCATATGATAAACCACGTAAATACTGGCTTGCCCCACTTCTTAGGAACCTAGGCTTTAGGGAACATCGTCCTGCATACAGAATTCTAAAATCGGACCTGTCTGCCCCTATTGTATGTGCTGTAGCTAAATTTCTAACCACAGCATGGTTTATTCGTAATCGCCTCATGTCTAGATAATACTACATTTTAATGTTTTTAAGATTATTTTTATGTGTATTTTATTGCTTATGTTATGTAGATAACATACATCTAAAATGTCTTTTTTATTATGAAATGATATGGTTCATGTTTTATTGCCAATGATATTGTATTTCTTTGTATCTTTTATGGTCCATAGTGACCGAAATAAAGACTTGATGATGATGATGAAAGCTTAGCTGCAAAATGTGTGGGTGATGACACAGGGTTTATCCCGGAGAGCACAAAAAATAAGGCAAGAGCGCGGAATCTGATCCTAACAATAAACACAGAGGAGCGGGGGCAAGGGAGCTGCGCGCGCACTACAGAGCAGCGGGGGCGAGGAAGCGCAGCAGCGAGACGAACACGCGCTGCTGCGCGTGCTAGCCACTGTCAGGAATGGGCGGAGCAAAGGTGGGACATGTACCCGCCTTTGCCCAATTGCGTGCTGGCTTTCTTTTAAAAAGCACGCAAAAGCCAATGGCATCCACGGAAAGCAAAACCACAAGCACAAGCGTGTGAGCAGCTTTCAGAACCCCATACAAAGGGCTCTCGCTGCACGAGCAGTGCTACGCACTGCAACGCAGGCTCGAGCCCTAAAAAGGTCTCTTTCTGAGCCAAGGGCTACCTTTTTGCAAAATTTGGTGTAATTCTGTTCAGCAGTTCGGGCTGTAGCCTGTTCCAAAATTTCCTATGGGAAATAACATGGAGAAAACACGTTTTGGGACCCCCCTTTTTTCTTGACCCCGCTTGACGAATCACACCCAAACTTTCAGGATAGGAGCTGACTGGAGCACCCCACCAGTTTTAAAAATTTCACGAAGATTCGTCATCCGGCGCCAAAGTTATTGGGAAAAGAATGTTACGAATTTCCTATGGATAATAGGTCCTAACTATAACTACCTACTGGCGGCCGCCAGTGGGTTATATATGTATATATATACACATTCATTGAAAATAACAAAGGTTACAGGGACATTATAGTTAGGCTCAGTTTTCACTTGTACAAGACCATTGAAATTCAGCAGTACTAGTTACTTAAGCTCTTTAACTTACGCCCCCGAAATGCACTACTTATGACCTCACATATTACATCACTTATGACATGGTCATTGACATCACTGGTGACATCATTGATGAAATCTCAATTTACATCACTGATGACATCATCCAGTGAGTGTAAGTGTTTCGTAAAAGTTTCTGAGGGATACAAATATATACTAAGCTACTGAATAAGTCCAATTACGATTCGTTTTGTGCTGCTAATGAGTGATACTGTTTTTAATATATGTCATCTCAGTGGCTGTCTGTATCAGTGTGGGAGTGGGTGTCTGAGTGGTTGTTTTGGTATGTGAGTGGGTGTGTGAGTGGCTGCATAGGTGAATAAGTGGCTATGCTCACTCCTGACTTTTATTCTGCCTCTTGCTGCTAGTTTCTGACCCCTATTTTGCCTCTTGCTGCTCGTTTGTCACCTTTATTTTGCCTCTTTCTGCTTGTGGCTGACCTTTATTTTGAATTTTTTGCTCGTTTCTGCCCTTTATTCTCTCTCTTTCTGCTTATTTCTGACCTTCGTTCTGTCTCTTCCTGTTGTTTCTGACCACTATTTTCCCTCTTTCTGGTAGTTTCTGACTTTTATTCTGCCTCTTTCTGCTAGTTTCTCATCTTTATTATGCCTCCTTGCTCGTTTCTCACCTTTATTTTGCCTCTTTCTGCTCGTTCCTTACCTTTATTCTGCCTTTTCCTGCTATTGCTGACCTTTATTCTGCCTCTTTCTGCTAGTTTCTCATCTTCATTCTGCCTCCTTCTGCTCGTTTCTCACCTTTATTCTGCCTGTTTCTCACCTTTATTCTGCCTTTTCCTGCTATTGCTGACCTTTATTCTGCCTCTTTCTGCTTGTTTCTGACCTTTATTCTGCCTCTTTCTGCTCATTTATCACCTTTATCTTGCCTCTTTTTGCTCATTTGTGACCTTTCTTCCGCCTCTTTTTTCTCATTGCGGACCTTTATTTTGCCTCTTTCTGCTAGTTGCTGACCTTTAATCTGCCTCTTTCTGCTCATATCTGACATTTATTTTGCCTCTTTCTGCTTGTTCCTGACCTTTATTCTGCCTCTTTATGCTCGTTTCTGACCTTTGTCTTGCCTCTTTCTGCTCATTGCTGATCATTATTCTGCCTCTTACTGCTCAATTCTGACATTTATTTTGCCTCTTTCTGCTAGTTTCTGATCTCTTTTTTGCCATCTTTCAGCTCTTTTCTGACCTTTATTCTACTTCTGTTTGCTCGTTTCTGACCTTTATTCTGCTTCTTTCTGCTAGTTTCCGATTTTTATCAGGCCTCTTTCTACTCGTTGCTACCCTTTATTTTGCCTCTTCTGCTCATTTCTAACTTTCATTCTGCCTCTTTCTGCTAGTTTCTGACCTTTATTTAGCCTCTTTCTGCTCGTTTCTTACCTTTATCTTGCCTCTTTCTGCTCATTGCTGACCTTTGTTCTGCCTCTTTCTGCTTCTTTCTAACCTTAATCTTGCGTCTTTCTGCTAATTTCTGACCTTAATTCCTCCTCTTTCTGCTTCCTTCTGACCTTCCCCCGGGACCACGGGGGAGCCTCAAGGCCCCTGCGGTACCAGCCAGCGCCCCTCCTCCTGTGGGAGCCAGCATTGCTGCTGCATGCAGAGAGCCTCTGGAAATGCAGCTCCCTGCGTGCAGGAACAATACTTTAATCTCTTTTCAAAGAGATGAAACCTCTGCTTCCAGCTGGCGGGAGCACTCTGACAGCTCCCACCCATGGGAACCAGAGAGTTTGAATTTGCTCGGCGGGAGCTGTCAGCTCCCACCAAGCAAAAGCAAACAGCTATGTCTCAGGGGTGGGGACCCAGGACATAGCAGGAGCCAGCCCTGGGATGGGTGGTCTCCAGGGCCAATAATGGCTCCGGAATAGGGGACGCACAGACCCCCTCCTTCTCATTTCATGGGCCAGCCCCGGCAAGGTGGTGGTCCCCGGGGATGTATATGGCCTGGGATGAGGGCTTTACAGCCCCCTACCACATGTATTTTACTTGCTGCCCTGGGGAGGTGATGGTCACTGGGGCCTGGGGGTTCCATTTGACCCCAGCTAAGTATTCATATTAAGCCCCTGGGAGGTGGGGGCCCCGGGGCTCAAGAGAGCCCATTGAGGGTGGTCCGTGCGGCCCCTATCCAATACGTAAAGAAAGCCCCAGGGAGGTGTTGTTCCCGGGCTCTAAGAGCCTTAGGATGGGGGACCTGTGCACACCCTCTTAAATTTAATAAATGCCCCGGGACCGAGCCAACTCGGGGACTCTAATCACAAAAAGCACGGGAGCCTGTGCTTTTAAAACACATTTTTTTACTGTGGATTCGTGGCTCCACCACATTTATGCAGCAATTTCTTTTAATGTGCTGTTTGTACTGTGGGGTCACAGGGTAGCCCCAGGACCACAGTTAGTGGGTCAGGGTGATCCTACCCTGCCCCCTTTTATTTTAAAAAAATGTTTTTTGTGGGACTCGGCTGAAGCCAAGCCCCTAGATGGCTGCCAACACTTTCTAATTGAAGTGTTGGCAGCCAATCAGATTTCAGCACATGGACTGTCACATCCTCAGAGGATCTGCATCCTTATACATTTAAATTTGGATTTCTTTTGATATCTCAAAAACTACTGAACGGATTTACCTTTACACCAATTCACAAAAGGTCACTTTCTGAACCAACAGCTACCTTTCTGCCAAATTTGGTGTAATTCCGATCTGCAGTTCGGGCTGTAGTTGTGTTTAAAATCCCTATGGGAATTTGCATGGGGTAAACGCACTATAGAACCCCCCCCTTTTTCTCGGCCCCCGCTTGATGGATCACCCCGAAGCTTTCAAGACAGCAGCTGAAGGGAGCATCGTACTAATTTTGAAAATTTTGCAAGGATTTGTGAAATGGTGCCAAAGTTATTGCCAAAACAAAAACTGATTTTCCTGTGGAAAGAAGGTCCTAACTATAACTACCTACTGGTGACCACCAGTAGTTAATATTACACAATGGTGATTGACACTGGGTAGTTACAGTTAGGTCAGCTGTTCCATAGGAAAAATCTTTTTTGTGTTGCTAATAACTTTGGTCCCGTTTGATGAATTTCCATGTAACTTTTGAAAAAGCTGTTACTTTTTGACTAATTTGTGCATGGAAAGTTTCGGGGTGATCCGTCAAGAGGCAATTGCTGAACGGAATTATACCAGATTTGGTCCGATTGTGATTTTTGTGATGTGGTGTAAATCCGTTCAGTAGTTTTCTTTAGAAATTAAGGGTAAAAAATTATTGTATAACTGAATGGTTGAGTCCGCAAGAGGCTCGAAAGACTTTCGCGGGACCGACAATTTAAAAACAGAGCATTCTGATTGGCCCTTTATTTCCTTCAAGCAAATTTGCTCCTGCAGAAGTCAAACTCGAGGACTTAGTACCCTGTCCTGAAGTTGTAAATTATAAAAAAAATACAAGGGGGCAGTGTAGGAACACTCTGCCTCCCTAGGCCCCATGGGGGGGACCCAGAGGAGCCCCTTTTGGGACCAAATTGAATAAAGAAAAATTGGCAACTGGGGCCTTCATCTTTCATTATTTGAAGGGGCCTCCTCCTCGAGTCGTAAAAGGCCCCCGGGAGCTCATCCCTGGGGCCAATTCAATAAGGGGAGGAGTGCGTGTCGCCCCTCCCCGAGCCAATAAAAGCCCTGGGGAGCATAACCCCAAGATTGAAATTTGCATAAAAGGTGAGGGGGCGCGCAGCCCCACTCCTGAACCTCCAGAGGCCCCAGGGATCCCATACCCTGGGGGTGACTTCATTAATATACGGGGAGGGAAGGTATGTGTCCCCCCTCCCCCAGTCATTATAGGCCCTGGGAAGACCATCCCTGGGGCCAAAATGCTCCAAAAAGGGGTGGGAGACATTTAAAAGGCTCTGAGGTCTCACCCCCCAGGGCCACTATCTATAATTTACAGTGAGGGG
Organism: Triturus cristatus; assembly: GCF_964204655.1. Taxonomy (NCBI): domain Eukaryota; kingdom Metazoa; phylum Chordata; class Amphibia; order Caudata; family Salamandridae; genus Triturus; species Triturus cristatus. Next base: position 61,014,541 of record NC_140586.1, read on the forward strand.
GGCCCCTTCCTGAGTTATTAATTGCCTTGGGGACCCCATCACCCCAGGCTGGGGTTCTCACACCAGAGACACAGGGGCAGGAAAACTTGTGTTTGCTCTCGTCTCGTGGGAGCATTTTTTAATCTTGTACCACACGGGAACAAACACAAAGTCTGCTCTCAGCAGGCAGGAGGTTTAAAAATGCTTACACTGACTGGGAGAAGACTATTGATCTGTGTCCCTGCCTGCACTGATGTGGGCAGGGAAACAGATCAACAGATTCTCCCGCCCAGAGGTATCGGCACAAATAGCTGTTCCCTGCAAGTGGGAGCAATGTCGGCTCCCGCAGAGCGGAGAGCTGGCTGGGACTGCAGTGGCCTTGGGCCTTCGCCTGCAGCCCCAACAAGTGTATGGTGGGTGCTCTGGGTAAGCACCAGGACATTCCTCTTTAATTAGTGCGTGACCCGGGATCGGGCTCCCGGGGCTGTAGAAGGCTGGTGGGGGGCCATGCGGCCCCCCGCCCCTTAAAAAAATATGGCCCTGGAGGATGGGGTCCCTAGGGAGTTTTCAAGGCTTGGGGAGCGGGGCTGTGTGCCCCTCCTTAATTTTCACATTGAGCCCTAGCCAATATGGTTCCCTGGGACAAAATAGGCTTGGGAGGGTGGGCTGTGTGACCCCTCTCCCCTTAAATTAAAATAATTAATGGCCCTGAATGATGGTATCCCCAGGGCCAAATAAGCCCATTTGGTCCCCTCATCTAGTAAAAAAGGCCATGGGTGATAGGGTTCCCAGTGGCTAATAAGGGTTGGATTTGCCCCCTCCCATTTAAAAACATAAGGCCCGAGGAATGGGGTGCCCAGGGCCTAATGGGCTTAATGAGGCTTGGAGAAGAGGGTCAAGTTCGCCCTCTTCGCTTCAAACAAATTTGCAGGCCAGGCCCTGTGTCATTTGTGATGTCATAAATAATTTCATTGAACATGTCATGAGTGATGTAGTATGTGAGCCCATAAGCAGTGCATGGCGGGGCGTAATTTATAGTTAGCTCTGGTGAATTTCTGTGTTTTATTTAGTTCACTGACATATTCATCTAACTATAACGTTACTTTAACCTTTGTTTTTTTTCAGTGAATTTCTACAGACTTTTTTTTTTATTTAAAAAAAAAAGAAGATCTTTTTATGGCACCTAACTATAACAGTACTTTAAACATACACACATATATACTTTAGGAAGAACTTTTATAATTTAAACTTCAGAAAAATAACTTCAATGTCATTTTAAATTAATAGTGGTGTAGCTTTTTTATTTTGTTCTACATGTAAAATAAATGTATAAAATGGATTTGAATTGATATTTAACATACATTTGTTATAAAGTTTCATAAACTTTTTTCCTTTCATCTCTACATCAACATAATGAGATCACTGCCTATCGGGCAGAGAGCTCCCTATTGTAAAGTATAGGGAAAATATAAAAAGATGTATTTCTTAGTAAAATTGTGGTTATGTAACTATTATTGTAATTTAATTAATTAATTATGTGTGTATTTTAAATGCAGAACAACATAAAAAATGATGCAACACTATTAATTTAGTATCCTAGATAACTGCACCACTGGCTATAGAGCCCAGAAAACAGAATCCTAGACTTACAGCCCACAAAATGCAAACAACTCAACCCTGGAAACTGCTTTAGATATGCAGGTAAACTAGAGAGGGCTGACCTATGGTTCTCCATGGAAATATATAATTAGGTCCGTGCATATATAACAATTATGGCCCACAATAATGCTAAAACTGTAATATGTAGCAGTCAGCAACAAATTGTAACTTATTCCTCTTAAATCCACAAAGGACATATCTGCTATGAGGGTTTTCCATCATCAGCACCGCACAGACGAAAAAAACAGCCATCATCAAATGAAAAGGAATAACAAAGATATCTGTCACACATTGCTGGAAATCTGGAGGACTTTAGTATAGTCCATAACTGCAGATCTAAAATGTCTGTACAATCTGACATCTTCTTTACGTCTCACACAGACACTCAGATATGGGATTATAAGAGAAATACCCACCCTAACAGATCTCTTATTTTATTTTAATTTTAATTTTATTTTATGAGTTTTATAGAGCGCGAACTTGACCCATTAGGGTATCAGAGCGCTTTACAGGAAAATATAACAATAAACAGAACAGATTTAACATCAACCAGTTACGGATCGAGTAGTAGGGGACAAGGTGCCGGATACATGAGGGAGATAGGGGCATGTATTTGCAGGTTACATATCCAAATACTCATGACACAATAACATATTACAGATTACATTTACAAATGTACAAGACAAGGCTCCAAGTTTCTGATGGGGTAACTAGATAATCCGAAGGGAGGCAATAGACGGCCATAGATCAGGGCCATAGTGATGGAAGAGGTCAAGTTTAAGCTAGAAATTTACCCATAAGGAAGGTTTTGGCCTCCCTTTTGAAGCGAGTCAGAGAGGGGATACTTCTGATGTCGGGTGGGAGAGAGTTCCATATTCTTGGAGCAGCCCCAGAGAAAGCCTGATTCTAAGTTTTTTTTTCCGAAAGCACGCAGGTTGGAGCAGGAGGTCTCTGGCAGATAGGGAGTTTCTGATTCCTCCAGAGATCACAAGTTTCTGCGCCAGATATGCAGGGGATTGAGAGTATAAGGCTGTGTGCGTGATGCAAGCTGTATTCTTGCCTCCAGGGGAAGCCAGTTGAGAGCTTTCAGGTGTGGGGAAATATGGTCGTATTTCCTCGTGCCAGTGAATAGTCTGGCCATCGCATTGAGACAGGCTCTTAGAGGTGCCAGGGAGATCTTGGGTAACCCCGAGAGGTTAGAACAACCATATTCCAGTCTGGAGATGACAAGTGCTTGGACTGCCATTTTTAGGTCTGGAGCATCGAGGAAGGGTTTCAATTTCCTACGGTAGCTTGGGTGGAATCTGGCTGATTTGGCCATCGAATTGATGTGGTCCTGCATGTTCAGGTTGCTGTCGAGGGTGATTCCCAAGGATTTGGCTGAATCCACGATGGTTAGTGGGCAGTTTAAAGCTGTGATAGATTTGATCCATGATTGAATCTCAAGGTTGGTATTGGGCGGATGAGATCAGGAGAATTTTTGTTTTCTTTGCGTTGAGTTTGAGTTGATTGGATGTGAGCCATTGGACAGTGAGTTTCTAGGCTTCGTTCAGGGAGAGAATCTCTTTGATGTAGATCTGGGTGTCATCAGCGTACATATGATAGGAGAGATTAGCAGTGCGTAATACCTTGGTAAGCGGTTTCAGGTAGAGGTTAAAGAGGGTGGCGGACAGGGTTGATCCTTGAGGGACTCCAACAGTGACAGGGGATGATGCCGATAGGTTGCCATTGATAAGGAATCTTTGGGACCGGTTTTGGAGGAAGGACCTAAACCATTCAAGAATAGTGCCTTCCAATGCCATCCTGCATTTGAGGCGTTTGAGTCGTTTTTCATGGTTGACCGTGTCGAAGGCCGAAGATAGGTCCAGGAGTATTAGGAGGCAGGTTTTGCCTTGGTCAAGGGCTTGGAGAGCATCATCAACAATGTGGAGCTTGGTGGTTTCGGTGCTGTGCCCTGGTCTAAATCCGGATTGGAAGTCATCGAGCAGGTGGAAGTTGTTGATGTGTTGACCTAGCTGCTGCTGCACACATTTCTCCATCACTTTGGCTAAGAGCCGGATGTTGGAGATTGGTCAGAAGTTGTCAGGGAAGGCTGGATCCAGCGACGATTTTTTCAGAATGAGGAGGACTTGGCCGGCTTTTAGAGCGTCCGGCATCGTTCCCTGCCGGAGAGAGCCATTAAGTATTGCAGTCCAGCTAGGAATAATGGATTGGCGACGGCAGCTAGGCAGTTGGAAAGGAGCGGATCATTAAAATGGTTAATAGGGGTTTAAGGTAGATTGGATTTTAGAAACTGAGTTTTCGTCATAGACTTTGAAGTCAGTCCTGTGAGCATGGTTTTTGGGTGGAGCCTGTGGGGCGACGTGGCTGGAGGAGGAGGGTCAGGAAGTGTTTGAGGGTATGTGATGGAACTGAGTTCTTTTCCAAGAGCTGAGATTTTGTCGGCGAAGAAAGATGAAAATTCCTCTGAGGAAATAAGAGACTTGGGGGATTCTTTTGAGGTTTTGGCCAGTTTATTAGATTGGTGTTTGACCAGTTCAAAGAGCTTGTGGGGTCTGTTCATGGCCTTCTCTAGTTTAGTTCTGAACAATTCTTTTTTAGACTTGAGTATGTTCCTGTTGTAGACATTTCTGGCCTGGCGCAGGAGTTTTAAGTGTGCGGCAGAGGGGTGCTGCTTCCAAGATCTTTCAGCTTGCCGGAGGGCTCTCCTCTCATTATTGAGGGATCCCGTGAACCAGGGGTTTCTGTCCTTGATTTGGATTCTTTTCAGTTTTAGTGGGGCTAGCTCATCCAGGATGTTCGATATAGTCGCAGAGTAGTGATCGTTGAGGCCACTGACTGTTGTGATATGCGAGGGGGGGGTCGGATTTGCAGCGAGACTCAAGTTACCTGCGGTCCAGGTTCTTGGTGTCTCTGATCCAGTGTTTAGGGATCACAGGTTGCAGTGCCCTTGTCTTGTGGGTGCCAGGTAGAAGGAAGGTGATGGCATGGTGGTCAGACCAGTCGCATGGGTCTATAGAGATAAGTTTGACTGTTGATTCTTTGGAGAGGATCCAGTCAAGAGTGGCCCCTTTTGAGTGAGTTGGTACAGTGCAGGCTTGGGTCAAGGCTTGATCGGCCAGGAGGTCTTTGATGGTGTTGACATGTGAGTCCTTAGGGTCGTTTCAGTGCAAGTTAAAGTCACCCAGGAAAATATCTTTGGCATTGTTGGAACTCTTGGCTGTGATGATTTCCATCATGTGTTCATTGAGGGAGTCGTTCATGCCTGGGGGGTGGTAAAAGATGTGCAGATTGCACAGTTGGGTGGAGTTACTGTGAATAGTGAGGGCGAGGTATTCACAGGATTCGGAGGTGTCCTCCAGAAGTTCCATCACCAGAAGGCTAGAGCAGTAGATGCAAGCAATGCCTCCTCCTTTCTGGTTCGATTGTCTGTCCAGCCTTGCGATGTTGTAGGTAGGAGGGACTAGGAGGTCCAGGCATGGGGATGAAGAGTCGTTGAGCCATGATTCTGTAAGGATCGCTAAGTTGAAATTTTTGTAAAGGATGAGATCAGGAATATCTGCGGCGTGCTTAGCTGCCAATCGGCAATTGTTTAAAAGACCAGACAGAGAAGATTTGGAAGGGGATTCGAGAGTCTGGGCGGACAGGTGAACAGGCGCTAGATTACTCTTGACCACAATTCTGTTGCGGAGGGTAGCTGGGCTGTTGGGGTTGATAGTGACCATGCGAATGGCATGTTCGGCCTTTACGTCGAAAGGATAAGGGGTAGCTGGGGTAGAGTCGTAGTCCTGGAGGATGGCAAGGATTTCCATTTCAGTGAGGTCTAGTGGACTTGGGGTGGCAAAGGTAGAGTTGTAGGATAGGACAAGAGCCCAGGTTTCTTCCTCAGAGAGGCCACATGGGTGCTTGCGGGGGTGGAGATTTCTCAAGGATAGCGGAAGTGGTTGTTTAGGGAGCTCTGTCAAATGTGGGGGTGGCGTTAGGCAGGGGCATGAGGTTGGCGAGGGAGAGTTCAGCGAGGTGAAGGAGGTTCATTAGCTCCAAGATGGAAATATGAATGCTCTGGGTGAGATTGGTAGCTCTGGCGTGCAGGGATTCGATGTCCCTATAAGAGGGAGGTGCTGGAGGGCAAGAGGCCAGGGGTTCGGAAGCAGTTCTGACAGTGTGTATAGGTGATAGGGGGGAAGGACTAGTACGACCAGTGTTGTGAGCCATTGGATCTAGGATGGAGCCCCTTTGCGGGTTGGATTGAGGGCTTGAAGGGCAAGCGCGACCTTTGTTGTAGGTCATGGGGGGCGTACCGGTGATATAGTCTACTTGGGGAGCTAATAGGGAGGGGACCAAAGGTCTAGGGGTGATTCTGTTGGCAAGGCCGGGAGACGTACTGGAGTGGATAGGGTGGTCAGTGTTGGGAGACCTAAGAAGTGTTTGTGAGAGGCTAGCCACGCTGGAATGGCTGGATGAGGACACATTAGTGCGGAAAGGGCAAGCCCGACCTGTATCACAGTTCTTTAGGGTAGTACCGGTGGCATGGTCTACTTGGGGAGCTGGTAGGGAGGGGACCAGAGGTCTAGGGGTGACTCTATTGGCAAGGCCAGGAGATGTACTGGGGTGGATAGAGTGGTCAGTGTTGGGAGACCTTAGAGGCGTTTGTGCGTGACTAGCCATGCTGGATGGGCTGGATGAGGACTCATCCAGACAGGAAGGGCAAGCGCGACCTGCATCATAGTATCTAGGGGGCGTATCGGTGGCATGGTCTACTTGGGGAGCTAGTAGGGTGGAGATCGAAGATCTAGAGGTGATTGTGCTGACAAGGCTGAGAGACGTGCTGGAGTGATTAGGGTGGCCTGTGTTGGAGGACCTTAGTGGGGTTTGAGGGAGGTTAGCCGCGTTGGATGGGCTGGATGAGGACTCATCAGGGTGGGAGTTAGTTACCCTGCCAGTGTCGTGCACGTGGGTTTTATTTCTCTCTCTCTCCTACCATGCCAGCGCAGTACCACAACTTTACATTAAGTAATCTCAAGATTGGACAGCCTAGTGCAGTAATCAGTTAAGTAGACTATATCATATGAAACACCGTAAAGGAGCATGCAGAGCTCTTCAAAGCTAACAGCATGCTGAAAGCCATAAAGCTGCATGTCTGTCTCTCACACTTCACCATCCAACACAGTGCTACGTGCTGCATCCAATAACATGATCATCGTACCTCGGTGGCCATCACGCACCAGATGAGAACATCTCACACATAGGTTTAAAGCATACTACTGCAATACAATACAATAACATTAGTTTAAATATAGTAGCTAAGACCAACATTACTTTTTAAGATTTAAAAATCCCATCTAAAGCAATCTGTTTAAATGTATTATAAAGTATTACAAAATTACCTGAAATTATGAATTAATTGAAGTTAATTTTTTTTAAACTAAAGTTACATTTATTTTAAAATATTAAGTGCTTTATTCAAATATTTTGTTTATTATTTTTCTATTTTATTTACAATTTTTAACATCAAATTCAATATAAATATAGTGGTTGGCCATAAGCGGTGCTGGACTTACTACTGCTTCTTTTAGGCTTTAGTAACTTACATTTGTAAATTTATCTCCACCCCCTCTTTTAGGGGATAGACATGTAAGTTTACACTTTTGAATAACATTACTTCCGTAAATGGCGAATAGCCAAAAGTATTAAAGTTATTCAAAAATGTAAGAGTAAACATGTGTAACCTACTCACAGGTGTAAGTTACCTTTGTGATTACCCCCTAATGTTCCTGCACTGTACATATACTTGCGAGATTTAGCAAATCCTGATAGCAGGACACGTGTGGAAATGACTGAACTTTGAGATCAACTACACATCTTCTCAAACAGTGATTTTGGCTACATACCTGTAGTCAGGGCCGGCTCTAGGGTGGTGTGATCGGTGCCACCGTACTGGGCACTGACCTGGGGTGGGGGGGTCATTTTTGCAAGTATATTCTCATTTTGAAAGCACCTGTTACTGGTTCCTAACCTCCAGCAATTTTCAGGCATCAATTAAAATGTCAAGATAACTCCTGTGATTCATTGTCTTCCTGGAAAGACACTGGATGTTTGTCTTGTGGAAGTTTTGACTCATCCTAAGGTAACGCAGAGGTTAAAATGTCTGCTGCTAAGAACGTGTACCATGCAGATAACAAAGTATATATAATGTAAATATGTCAGTGGACTACTGCTTCTGTAAGAGAGCTCCTTTTGTTACTTGTCGTTTATAGGTCAAAATCCTAATATAGAACATTGAGCCATTAACTGTCATCAAAGAGCTGCATGTAAACTGCAAAGTATATGTTAGACCTATATGTTTTTTTGCCCAGTCTTTCATTATCCTAATCTTGCCAAAAGGGTTCATTTGGGTGGAAAACAATTCTTATTATTAAAGAGAACCCCTAAATATGATGTTACGTTTAAAAAACTGAATTTATGCTTTTCCAGAATAAGGACTCAAACTATATTGCCTATAAGTATCGCTGACATGTCACTCCTACACTACACCTTGCAGTCGTGTCTGATGTAACATTGCCTATATACTGATTATACACATATGATTGTCTCTGTGCAATGTGTGTGTGGTGTAAAGCACTCAGACACCTCACATTGGTACAAGTGGTGCTATAAAGCAAAATTAATCTGAGAGACAGTGGTTATGGAGACTTGAGAGGAACCGTTAAAGGGTGCTAGCGAGGGAATCCGCGGCAGAGGTGGTCATGTGGGGAGGGGCACTAACAGACATTGTCGCACAGGAAGCCACCAGTGTTAAAGCCGGCCCTGCCTGTAGTTGTCCAATATATTCTTCTAGCATATGTCTCAAATTGTTCACCACGGGCTTCCACGTATGTACTACATAATAAGACATGATGTAGAATGAGGGCTCTAACTTGAAGCCCAGTAGACCATCTGCTGGACGTTGATTGGGTAGCTGCCATCCAAGCAGCAAATCCTCTCGACAATGATGTCTTGTTCACACACTGGCCAAAATAAAGCAATCATTTGAAAGCAGTAGGTTCTGCAGACCCTAGGAGGTGTTTTCTGCTCAATGCCTGTGAGAAGTTGGCCTGGCATATGCTGGTCACTAGTTATAGTGGACACCTTGCACCAGTCCAATTCGACTCTTATGGTAGATAGGTTTAAGACAACCTTTTAAAGAAAGCTATCCTAGTGGTAGCTGTGGAGAGCAGCCTTCAGGCTAAGTCTCTGAGGAATGTAAAGCAGCTGGTTTTACCTTATAATCTCTTGAATTACCAAATGAAAGGACACCACACAGGTATATATATCAAATATATATGTATTTATTTCTAGACAAACTCTACTAATCTCTTTATGAGATTAGAAGCCAGGTACACATTCAAATGTCAACGTTTCACAATAAATTAAGCACAAATATGGCTCGAGCCCTAGGGGCGTACCAGACCATATACTAAAAAAATGGTTTAACAAAGTCGACTTGCAAAATGACAAGGCCTAGGGCCTGGGGAATCGCTGGGGCTTCACTACGGCAGTGTTAGCAGGTAAGTAACAAGCCCACAAGAGACGCGTGCAGTGTGTGAACACAGCCGCGGGTTCCCTATTGGTATCAATGGAGCAAGTCGTGGTTTGAATTTTAAAGTTCTAGGGCACTTCGAGGAAGTCTACAAGCAAGCCACTTACAAGGTAAGTACTTTGAGGGCCAAAACACACTAGGGCACCGGAGTGCTCGAATTACCTCACCCAGGGAAGCCGGGTGCATAGGTGTCTTTTGGTGTCGGGTCGAGGCGCTGTTTTCAATGGAGACCAAAGAAGACTTGCTGCTTGCGACGACTGGAGAAGTGTCCGCTGGAATCCGAAGATGGTTTGAAGATGAAGAGGGCCTGAAAATTGAAGGGACTGTGTTCCACTTGCCAGTGACCGGTGGCCAGCAAGATGGATGAACACAGATGTCGCGTTGATTCAGGTCATCGATGGTGTTTTGACTCTTCGCTCACAAGGACCAGGAAGGATCGATGATGACCACCAGCTGGATTCAGAGTGTCCCACAAAGTCTACAGCTGATGGCGGTGTCGCCAACTGGATTGGAGCCAACGAGCCTTGGCAACTGCAAGTCTTGTGTGAACTGAAGAAAGTCGATGATGCAGACCAGCAAGGTCTGATAGACTCACCCAGCAAAGGTAAGTGAGGGCAGGCCTGGAGCAACCAGGAGAGCCCTTTGAGTCGATGAGAAAGTCTTCAGGGGACCCACTAGCCAATGGGCAAGTGATCGCAAAGACGCTACCTCAGGAAATGCTTCACAGGAGCCCACGGTCACTCGGGATGGGGTAGGCAGCTGATTTTTGGTGCAAGACCTGCTGGAGGCTTGGGCCACAGATGGTCCAATGCACAAGTTCATAGAATGTTGTTTAGGGTTTGCACTCGACAATAGTGCATGGTCCCCGGGTATTGCTGTTCCTCATCACTCGTGGGGTCCACTCACCACAGCTTCGCTGGGGACTCACAGGGGCAGTCGAGAAGTCAGGAAATCCACTTCCGGGGCAGCAGGGACTTCGAACTTTGCCGGGAGCGGGAAAGTTTGCAACCATTGATTAAGGTTTTTGGTGCCTGCCAAGCAGGGGAGTCACTCCTTGACTCCAAGGGAGATTCTTCTGTCTTCCAAAGGTAGTAGAACTTCGAAGGGCCAGGATTCTTCTTTGTAGAGCGCCGTCCAGGGTTATCTGAATTGCATTGGCAATGCTTGCTGTCTTATAGTAAAGATAGGGGAGGGACTAGCTCCATGACCACTCCTCTAGGAGGGTCAGGGTAGTGGGTGGTTACACCCACTTCCCTTTGTCCAGTTTTGCACCAGAGCAGGGGCAGGTAGCCCCTGAACCGGTTTGAGCTGGCATATGCACAGAGGAGCCTACTGCTCCCCCAGTGCAGGACTTCAAAGCACTCTAAGAGTGCACCCACCCAGCTCCAATACACTAAATCCTGTCTGGAAGGTGGTGACACCTCCCTGTGACAGGATGCCTTTTGTTGGGCTTCCTCCACTGCGTGTTTCGGTCAGCAGCAGGAGGGCAGCCCAGTGTCTGTGCTGGTGGCATCCATTTTGTGATGCCAGGGCTCTTTTAGATTTCTACCGTTTAGTACAGTGGGTACATGTCATCCCCTCTAGAAGGGTGGGATCATACTCCCACACCAGTTACTGGTGTGGGGGTATGATTCCAAGTTGTTTGACACCAAACACGACATGTTTTGATGCAGTCATTCCAAAGTTAGCATTTACCGCGAGATTAAAATACACTTAAGAGTATATGGTTTAACCGCATCCACAAACAGCAGCAGAGAATAGACTCTGCCAGCTGCAGAGGGGTCCTGCTCAGGCAGAAGCACCCCCTCACATAGTAAACCAAGCACCCTGCCCTCAGGATTGATAGGGCCTGCTATAGGGGTGGCTGATAGGTTTATATGTGTGTGTATGGTGAGATATAGGAACCTATACCTCAGTGAGGAGTGCTAACACTACCTCACACAGGGTGCAGTAGCAGGCCTGTGGTGTCAAATTGAGAATGCTTCCCAGGGGTGGCATAATACATGCTGCAGCCCCTGGTAGCCATGTGAAGTACCAATGCCCTAGGTACCTAAGGTACCACATACTAGGGGCTCATAAGGTACCACAGTATCCAATCACTAGCGCATCTAATATGCACACCAAGTTGTTTAGAGAGAACAGAGAGACTGGGGCCCTGATTAGCAGGGACCCAGCCAGACTATAGCCAGAAACCAGTGTATACATCAGAAACCAAGTGGGGGCAACATAAGTGCAGATCCTACTCTCCTACACAACCCCCCCCAAACGCAGGGACATTAAACTAACCTTGACCAGTTGAGTCTTCATGTTCTAAGTGGAAATACCTTGAGAGTCCATCTGCATTTGCATGTTGGGTCCCAGGTCTATGTTCCACTGTATAGTCCATCCCCTGTAGGGAAATGGACCACCTGAGCAGTTTAGGATTTTCACCTTTCATCTGTTTGAGCCATAGGAGGGGCTTATGGTCAGTCTGAACTATGAAGTGAGTGCCAAACAAGTATGGCCTCAGCTTCTTCAGGGCCCACACAACAGGAAAGGCCTCTCTCTCAATAGCTGACCAACGTTTCTCTCTAGGGGTCAGCCTTCTGCTTATGAAAGCTACTGGCTGGTCTTGACCTTCATCATTAAGTTGAGACAGTACAGCTGCCACACCCAGCTCTGAAGCATCTGTTTGAACAATGAACTTCTTTTTGTAATCTGGACTCTGTAAGATGGGGGCAGTGCACATTGCGTGCTTGAGGTCATCAAATGCCTTTTGACAGCTAGCTGTCCAATGAACCTTTTTTGGCATCTTCTTGGAGGTCAGATCATTTAAGGGGGTCACTATAGATCCATATCCCTTAACAAACCTCCTGTAATACCCAGTCAGCCCTAAGAAGGCTCTCACCTGTGTCTGGGTGGTTGGAGCTACCCATTCCATTATGGTCTGGATTTTGCTCTGCAATGGTTGAACCTGGCCTCCACCTACAAGGTGGCCCCGGTACACAACCTGACTCTGCCCTATCTGGCACTTAGTAGCCTTCATAGTGAGGCCTTCTTTTTGCAGGGCCTCCGGTACATTTCTGAGGTGGACCAGGTGATCCTGCTAGGTGGAACTAAAGACAGCAATATCATCCAGATAAGCTGAGCAATAGGTTTCCATACCAGTCAGAACTTTATTCACCAACCTCTGAAAAGTGGCAGGTGCATTTTTCAAACCAAAGGGCATTACCACAAAGTGATAGTGCCCACCAGGGGTTGAAAATGCTGTTTTGGCCTTGGCATCATCAGCTAACTTGATTTGCCAGTAGCCAGCTGTAAGGTCAAATGTACTGAGATATTTGGCTGAGGCCAAAGTGTCTATTAGTTCATCTGCCCTTGGTATTGGGTAGGCATCAGTCCTGGTGACTGCATTGAGGCCTCTGTAGTCAACACAAAACCTCATCTCTTTCTTAGCACCCTGGGTATGAGGTTTTGGCACAGGGACTACTGGGCTAGCCCAAAGGGTACCTGAAGGCTCAATAACACCTAGCTCCAACATTTTCTGGACTTCAGTCCTGATACAATCCCTGACATGGCCAGGTTGCCTGTATATTTTATTCTTGGCAGGCAGACTGTCTCCAGTGTCCACCTCATGGGTGCACCAGGAAGTCTGACTTGGGGTCAGGCTAAACATATGTCGAAACTGTTGCAGGACGTGCCGGCATTCAGTTTGTTGATGATCAGTGAGGCTGCATGCCAAAGCAACACCATCAACTGACCCATCATCAGGGTTCTGTGAGAGTAGGTCAGGGAGAGGGTCACTCTCCTCCTCCTGGTCCTCATCAGTTGCCATGAGCAAGCCCATGTCAGCCCTGTCCACATATGGCTTAAATCTGTTGACATGGAGCACCCTAAGGGGGCTCCTGGGAGTGCCAAGATCTACCAAGTAGGTGACCTCTCCCTTTTTCTCAACAATTGTATGGGGGCCACTCCATTTGTCCTGGAGAGCTGCTGGGGCCACAGGCTCCAACACCCACACTTTCTGGCCTGGCTGATAAACTGTCAGGACAGCCTTTTGGTCATGCCAAGCTTTTTGTAATTCTTGGCTTGCCTCAAGGTTTTTAGTGACCTTCTTCATATACTCTGCCATACGGGAGCGGAGACCAAGTACATAGTCCATCACATCCTGTTTGGGAGGTTTGAGAGGTAATTCCCATCCCTCCTTCACCAAACATAATGGTCCTCTAACAGGGTGCCTAAACAGAAGTTCAAAAGGGCTGTAGCCAACCCCCTTCTGTGGAACCTCCCTGTATGTAAACAGAAGGCAGGGAAGTAAAAGGTCCCATTTTCGCCTAAGCTTTTCTGGGAGGCCTTTAATAATTCCCTTTTGGGTTTTGTTGAATCTCTCAACTAACCCATTGTATTGTGGGTGCTAGGGAGTAGTGAATTTGTAGTTAACACCACACTCCTTCCACATTACAGTTAGATATCCTGATATAAAGTTAGAACCTCTGTCAGAGATGACCTCCTTAGGGAAACCCACTCTGGAGAAAACTCCAATGAGGGCTCTTGCTACCACAGGAGCTGTGGCTGTGGTAGTCCTTAGGGGTATAGCTTCTGGATACCTGGTGGCATGATCCACTACCACCAGTATAAATCTGTGCCCAGATGCAGTTGGTGGGTCAAGGGGACCAATAATGTCAATCCCTACCCTTTCAAAGGGAACCCCCTCCACAGGTAGTGGTATCAGGGGGGCCTTTGTTGTGCCACCTGACTTGCCACTGGCTTGGCAAGTGACACAGGAGCAACAAAACTCCTTGGTGTCCTCAGACATATGTGGACAATGAAAATGTGGTACAAGCCTGTCCCAGGTCTTGTTTTGGCCTAAGTGTCCTGCTAATGGGATATCATGTGCTAGGGTCAAGAGGAACCCCCTAAACGTCTGAGGTATTACCAACCTCCTGGTGGCTCCAGGGGTAGGAACTCGAGCCTCAGAATATAGGAGCCGCTCATCCCAATAATCTTTATGGGACCCACTAGCACTCCCAGCAGCCTCAGCAGCAGCCTGCTGTCTGAGGGGTTCAAGAGTGGGGCAGCACTGTTGCTCTTTGCTCAGATCTTCCCTGGAAGGTCCCCCTGCCCCCAATAACTCAACCTGACCAGGCTCAAGTTCCTCTGGGGCAGTTTCTTCTTCAGGATCTGCTTCTCCTCCATCAGGAGGGGAATCTGAGATCTGAGGCAGAGGGGAAGGCCCAGCCTTAACCCTACTGCTCCTCCTCTTGGGTAGCATCTGGTCCATAGTTTCAGGATACAGAGCTGGTTCAGCTTTATGCATTTTGGCTTGTGACCTGGTCACAGCAAATACCTCTGCAGGTATGCCCAACATCTCAGCATGAGTCCATAATTCTACTTCAGACCAGGCTGAAGTCTCCAGATCATTGCCCAACAAAGATTCGACAGGGAGGTCTGCACTGACTATTACCTTTTTGAGGCCAGTTACCCATCCCCAGGAGAAATTCACAACTGCCAGACTATGGTTGGTCCTGGCATTGCTTGCAATGGTTACCTGGTACATTTCACCCAGGATGATCTGTGCAGGGTCCACTAGATCCTCTGCCACCATGGTGACACTAGCACCTGTGTCCCTGAATGCCAAAGCCTGTTTGCCATTTATGGTAGGCCGCTGTTTGTACTTGCCCAGAATACTGGGGCTCACTAGGAAGGACATATCAAGGTCTCCCTCACAAACTAGCAATGCCTGTGTTGGTACTCTGACTAGGCCAGAGTCCACATCAGAACCCAGGGTCAACCCTACTACACCCTTATTCTGAGTATTACCTCCACCAATGACTGCACTAGGGGGTACAGTTGCCTTAGGGTCTGGAGTGGTGGTGGTTTGGTCTTTGGACTTGGTACAATCAGAAGTCCAGTGCCCTTTCTGTTTACAGAATTTGCACCAGGGCTTCTTTTGGCCGTTTCCCTTTGCAGATTGTGACTCCCCACCAGATGCAGATTTGTGGGGCCCTTCTGAAGACTTCTGGTCTTTTGACTTATCCCCACCTTTATCTGAGCCTTTATGATCTTGCTTCTTAGTGTCACCACCTTGGTTCTGGGTTTTCTGCCTCACCCTGGTTCTGACCCATTTGTCTGCCTTATTTCCCAATTCTTGGGGAGAGGTCAGATCAGAGTCCACCAGGTACTGATGCAACAACTGGTTTTGGCAATTATTAAGGATCTGTTCTCTCATTATAAGATTATACAATCCCTTAAAATCAGTTACTCTACTACCAACCAGCCAACCTTCTAGAGCCTTGGTTGCACAATCAACAAAGTCAATCCAATCCTGAGTCTGTGCGTTCTGGGTATCTCTGAACTTCAACCTGTACTGTTCAGTGGTTAAGGCAAACCCATCTATCAAAGCACTCTTCAGGGCTTCATAATCATTAGCATCCTCCTCTCTAACAGTGAGGAGCTTGTCTCTACCTTTATCTGAAAAGGAGAGCCACAAGATTGCTGCCCACTGTGTCTGGGGGGCCTGTTGAACTTTACAGGCCCTCTCCATAGCAGTTATCCATTTGTGGATATCATCCCCACTCTGGTAGGGAGGAACAACCTTGGACAGGTTCCTATGGTCTGGAATGTAATCTCTGCCTCTAGGGACACTGTTGCTGCCACCAGGGGTATCTAACCCCTCTTTCTTAGAAGCTCTTTGGAGCTCCAAGGCTTCTCTATCTAAGGCCAATTGCTTGGTTCTGAGGGTAAGCCTAGCTTCCTCATACTGGAGCAACTTGTACCTTCTGTCAGAGGAGGTCTCTCTGGGATAGTATGAGTTCCTCTGCTGAACAGATTCTCTTCCAGAGTGATATGAATGGTCTGAGTCCCTTGAGGGGGACCTAGGCCTTTCTTCCACTCTGTCAGCTCTCTTAAGGAGAATTCCTCTGTTCTGTTCAGACTTTTCTGGGTCTGGCCCTTCAACCAAAGACTCCAGGTCAGTGGTTCCCAAACTTTTGACTCCTGAGTACCCCCATTGAGTCACCACTGGAAGCCGGGGCCCCCCAAGCAATTTGTATGATTTAAATTTCAAACATTAAAACAGTAATTCTAAGACAATGAACACACGTGTGCACACAAAACAAATACTCAAATTACTAGGGATTTTAGTGTTTTATATTGAAAGAATTTGCAAAAAATGGGAAGGTTAGTGCTGCATCTCCATGACTAAATTTTAAATGGTTTGTTTTATTTCGCAGTACAAGGCTCCTGCCACGGCCAGACTGGAAACCCAAATCAGCCCTGGCAAATGTTTTCAGACCAGTCCCCATACAGTGCACACCATCTGACCACTACAAAGGGGGCTTTGGGAGGCTCTCCTCCCAAGAAAAGTTAGGAAACAATGGTGCATTCTACAACAAATTTATCATTATTGTATCAGCTTTTAAAGAATAGTAAATGATGACCTTACTATGCACCAGTATACGACAATCTTTGTTGTGGTTCTTCAATGATTCCCTTATTATCACCCTTCAACAGTGCCTCTCATCTCTCCATAGCCCCTCTGTCACATGTATTTCATTTGTTTTATAGCATCTATCATACCATTGTAGGATGTCAGAGCACTTTACATCACACACATATAGTGGCAGATTTACAAGCCCCTTGTGCCACGGGTGTGTCACAAAAAGTGACGAACCGGTGGCGTATTTTAGTGCCCCACCCTGCGTGACTTTTCCTGGTTTTGAAAATATGGCCCAAATTGCACACAGCACTTTGCGTGAAAGGCGCGTTCCATGGGTGTTGCTGTGGGTGTTCCGACGCAACACCCATGAAACCAGACACATTTCCAGATTTACTAGAAATCGTAAATCTGGAAATGTGTCTGAATACTACGCCTCCCCAGCGGAGGCATAGCGAGGCGCAACAAGGAGAAATTTATTTATTTCTCCTAGTTTTTTTCCTCTTTCTATGCGTGTTGCGTTCTGCAGCATGCATAGAAAGAGGAAATCACCTCTGGTGATTGTTTATGTACAGGAAGGTGTCCCTTTCCTGCACATAAACAATCAGTAAAACAATTACGTTTTGCAAGTTCTATGTGTGCTAATGCAGCACACTTAAAGTTGAAAAACGCGATTTCTGGTTGTTTAGGGTTCCCTTCCGGCACATAAACAATCTCCCCACGACGCAGGCATCCTTGCACCATGGTGCAAGGGTGCCTGTGCAGGCGCATGGCAGCAGCTTGTGCTCCAGCGCAGGGGGAAGCACAGAAATGCGACATATTGTTGTAAATATGTCGCATCCCTGTGCTTTGACAGTGGCTCAGTGCGGTGCAGCCAAATGGCTTGCGGCACACACTGAGTCACTTTCCTTGTAAATCTGCCCCATAGAGACAATGATTCATACGTGTAAATCAGTGTATAGAAAATGTTACATAAGGCAAATGCGACTACAAGGTGTAGGATTCACATGTCATTCATACTGGTAGGCATTTTTAAGGAGTGCTTGGTCTGGAGAAGCACAAATTCAGGATTCAGAACATAACACAGTGGTTAGCATTGACTTTAACAATAAAAATGTATTTCCACCCAAATAAACCTTTTTAGCAGCATCAGGATAATGAAAGACTTAGAAAAAACATATGTTTCTAACTTGTATCATGCAGTTTGCTAGCAGCTCTGTGATGAAAGTTAATAGGTCACTGTGCTAGATTACGGTTGTCACTTATGAACTGCACAGTAACAAAGTTTTCTCTGACAAAAGCAATAACCAACTAACCTATGCACATGAAACACTTTTTTTAAATGCATGGTACACGTTCTTTGCAGTAGGCATATTAACCCTCTGTGCTACATTAGATAAGTCAAAGCTTCCACTGAACAAAACGCTCATCTCTCTCCAGCAGGTACATTAATCACTGAGGTTATCTTGACACTTTTATTGTTGCTGGAAAACTGCTAATTCTACAAGGAACTTTGTTGTGCTTTTAAAATTGCTGCCTGAGGACCCCCTGGGAATGTGTCACGGACCCCTGGGGGTCCGCGGACCACAGTTTGGGAAACCCTGCTCCAGGTCATCTTGATTTTCATCATCAGACTCAGAGACTATGGTTGACCCACCCCCTGATCCAGATCCACTAGCTCCTATAGCTAGTCTAAGATCATCTGCTACTAACAGATCTATCAGGTGTTGTGAGGAGGGACTCCTGCCTACCCTCAGATGTCTTTCAAAGCACAAGGCCTTCAGGTCAGTGTAGGCCATGTCTTTGTACTGAGATGGGGTGGACCCACTTGCTCCACCTTGGTAGGACATACTAGTGTTGTGCAGTGTTATACTACCTACACTAGTTGGGGCCTACTGAACATAGCTTGAGCTGTAGCAAGGGTGTGTTTAGCCCTTCACAAACAGCTCTAAGTTCAGTAGAACTTATTGATACTAAGCTTGACTTTATATGTACCTTAAGTACCTTTAGTGGTTTTCAGTTAATAATTCAAATAGAGATTTTCTGGTAAAACAATGGCAAGCTGGAATCCCACACGCTGCCCACCAATGTGAGAAGTTGACCTGGCATATGCTGGCTACTAGTTATAGTGGCCACCTTGCACCAGTCCAATTCGACTCTTATGGTAGATAGGTTTAAGACAACCTTTTAAAGAAAGCTATCCTAGTGGTATCTGTGGAGAGCAGCCTTCAGGCTAAGTCTCTGAGGAATGTAAAGCAGCTTGTTTTACCTTATAATCTCTTGAATTACCAAATGAAAGGACACCACACAGCTATATATATCAAATATATATGTATTTATTTTTAGACACACTCTACTAATCTCTTTATAAGATTAGAAGCCAGGTACACATTCAAATGTCAACGTTTCACAATAAATTAAGCACAAATATGGCTGGAGCCCTAGGGGCGTACCAGACCATATACTAAAAAAATGGGTTAACAAAGTCGACTTGCAAAATGACAAGGCCTAGGGCCTGGGGAATCGCTGGGGATTCACTACTGTAGTGTTAGCAGGTAAGTAACAGGCCCACGGGAGACGCGTGCAGTGTGTGAACACAGCCGTGGGTTCCCTATTGGTTTCAATGGAGCAAGTCGCGGTTTGAATTTTAAAGTTCTAGGGCACTTCGAGGAAGTCTACAAGCAAGCCACTTACAAGATAAGTACTTCGAGGCCCAACACACACTAGGGCACTGGAGTGCTCAAGTTAGCTCACCCAAGGAAGCCGGGTGCATGGGTGTCTTTTGGTGTCGGGTCGAGGCGCTGTTTTCAATGGAGACCAAAGAAGACTTGCTGCTTGCGACGACTGGAGAAGTGTCCGCTGGAATCCGAAAATGGATTGAAGATGAAGAGGACCTGAAAATTGAAGGGACAGTGTTCAAGGTCACTTGCCAGTGACCGGTGGCCAGCAAGATGGACGACCACAGATGTCGCGTTGATTCAGGCCATCGATGGTGTTTTGACTCTTCGCTCACGAGGTCCAGGAAGGATCGACGATGACCAGCAGCTGGATTCGGAGTGTCCCCGACGTCTGCAGCTGATGACGGTGTCGGCAACCGGATTGGAGCCAACAAGCCTTGGCAACTGCAAGTCTTGTGTGAACTGAAGAAAGTCGATGATGTAGATCAGCAAGGTCTGATAGACTCACCCAGCAAGGGTAAGTGAGGGCAGGCCTGGAGCAACCAGGAGAGCCCTTTGAGTTGATGAGAAAGTCTTTGGGGGACCCACTAGCCAACGGGCAAGTGATCGCGAAGACGCCGCCTCAGGAAATGCTTCACAGGAGCCCACGGTCACTCGGGACGGGGTAGGCAGCTGAGTTTTGGTGCAAGACCTGCTGGAGGCTTGGGCCACAGATGGTCAAATGCACAAGTTCGTAGAACGTTGTTTAGGGTTTGCACTCGACAATAGTTCACGTCCCCGGGTATTGCTGTTCCTCGTCACTCCGGTGCCCTAGTGTGTGTTGGCCCTTGAAGTACTTACCTTGTAAGTGGCTTGCTTGTAGACTTCCTCGAAGTACCCTGGAACTTTAAAAATCAAACCGCGACTTGCTCCATTGAAACCAATAGGGAACCCGCGGCTGTGTTCACACACTGCACGCGTCTCCCGTGGGCTTGTTACTTACATGCTAACACTGTAGTAGTGAAGCCCCAGCGATTCCCCAGGCCCTAGGCCTTGTCATTTTTTAAGTCGACATCCTTATACCATTTTTTTAGTATATGGTCTGGTACGCCCCTAGGGCTCCAGCCATATTTGTGCTTAATTTATTGTGAAACGTTGACATTTGAATTTGTACCTGGCTTCTAATCTCATAAAGAGATTAGTAGAGTGTGTCAAGAAATAAATACATATATATTTGATATATATACCTGTGTGGTGTCCTTTCATTTGGTAATTCAAGAGATTATAAGGTAAAACAAGCTGCTTTACATTCCTCAGAGACTTAGCCTGAAGGCTGCTCTCCACAGCTACCACTAGGATAGCTTTCTTTAAAAGGTTGTCTTAAACCTATCTACCATAAGAGTCGAATTGGACTGGTGCAAGGTGGCCACTATAACTAGTGACCAGCATATGCCAGGCCCACTTCTCACAATGCCTCTTCACACCCATCCAGCTTACAATGGTCCAGTTTTTCACGGGAGGTTCCCAGTGGTTTATATGGATAGCATTGTGCAGCAACAACAAATGGGACTATTTACAAAGCATGAGAACTCTGCAAGCTTGCTTATGGGAAGCTAAGCTCTCAGGCGCTTTGCCGAGCAAAGAAGCATTGAAACAGCAGGACATTCATTTCTGTAACCCCCAGCAAGCTGTGCTTCAGGTAGATAAGACGGAAAGACAACAGATTAAAAAAAAATAAGACAGGATAAGCAAAGTGTCAATGTCCGTCAAATAGTTACTAAGAATTTATATCAGAGTGCCCTGATCTGATTGTAAATGAGATAAAAACTGACAATTATTGATGAACTATTTAAAGTAATTTCAAATTAACTCTTTTTGTCCTGGGATATAACACTTCACAGGTCGTCATAACGAGTGGCCACCAAAATGAGCCTGATTTTCCCCACTCTCTAAGTTATCGATATTGGAAGTTCAGGTAACTGACCCATTATGAGTTAGCCCCTAGGGGTCCACTAAGAAATGAGGAATTACTAGGGGATTCCGTAATTCTAGATCCAAGTCCTCTGGTAATTCATCATTTCCCCCCAGACTTTCACACTTAGAATTTGGCTGTTTTCTCGCAGCTGAAATCTTCGTGTGAAACTAAACAAGCATTTGCAATGTAATAGGTCTCGCATTTACGCGAGTGCTATTGGCATTGTAAATAACAATGCCTTTTTTTTTTGTTTTAAAAACGAAAACAAAAATAAAAGGCATTGTTAATTTCAATGTCAATAGCTCAAACTGGTGTAAATGAGAGACCTATTGCATTGCAAATGCTTGTTAGATAAGTGAGTAGAAACGCTCCCTTTCGGCCCGTGCGGCAAAATAATTAAATAAACAAGCGCAGCTGCTAAAATGAAAGCAGACCACGCTGCAAATTTAAAAAAAAATAGTGCTTACCGACTTATGACGGAGACCGTGTAACACCACAAGTAAAAGATCCAGTCCTCATCTGAAGTAACAAATGGCGACAGGGCGGTAACAAGGAGGGACTAACAAGCCTCATTATCAAACAAAGCCAGCATTTACCAAGGACAATGACACCAGCCAATCAAAAGTATGGGGGGAGAGAATGTGAGGCTTCCACAGCATACTCGACTACTGCATGCCTCACAAAGCGAGCGATGCATGCGCGCTGCCGCTAGGCTCGACCTAAAAACAGTTCAATTACGATGGGGCCTGCAACGGCTGACACTGGCCTAATCGGAATTAAGAGGCCAGTGGTAATTAAGGCTCAAGCAAGGTTGAGTTCTGAAGGCGATACAGAGAGGCTTGTAGGTTATTGGGCCTCTGGCTCAGCAGTGAACAACTTCCACTGGCAAAATTCTAACGGGCCCTTTTCTGCTCAAGTAGGAAAGTTAAGGTGTGTTTTAAGAATGCAGACTTCAACCTTTCAATTTTTACATTGTCTTATAAAGCTTGTGGCTCTTCCATTTTCAACCTCAAGTCTATGCTTTGTAGTCCAGACCGCTTGGAAGTAGGAAACCAAATTAAAGCCCATATTTATGGCCAAGTCACTGAATGCAAGTCACTTGCTGTGCTGCATTGTGTGACAGGGAAACGGCAGGAATGGCAATATTTAAGTCAACACAGTGCATCCCTGCCTTTTACCCTGCGTTGGTGCACTTCTGGCTGCCTAGCACCTATGCAGGCAGCCTTGCACTAGGGTACAAGGGTGCCTCCGTTGTAAGGAGGATTGTTTTTGTGCAGGTTGGGGTACCTTCTGCACAAAAACAATGCCCTGAGGCTTTTTCCTCTTACTATGTGTGCTGCAGAATGCAGCACACATAGAAAGAGGCAAACACAAGGAGAAATAAAGATATTTTTCCTTGTTACATTTCACCTGGGGAGGCATAGGTTTTTGGCACATTCCCAGGTCTACTACTTCTGGTAAATCTGGGAATGCGCTAAAATCCATGGATGTTGCGCGAAAACACCCATGCAACACCCATGGAAGCGCCTCCCTGGTGCAGAGTAATTTAATGCAGCAATTTGCACTGCGTTGCATTACTCAAGGTTTAAGATGCCACTCAGGGCCATGCAAGTTGGCCTTACGTGGCTTCATAAATCTCATTTTTAAGTTGCGTTGCTCCTGCACCATGTTGCGTTTGAAAATGTAATTTGGTGCATTGGAATATCCAACTGGCTTGCAGAAAACTGCTGTTCAGTAGCAGTGGTTCTATCAGTAATCAAGGTGAGACAGAAGATTTAGCCTCTAATTTACTTAGTTAAATTGGGTTTGTACAAGAAATGCTGAGGTGAAACAAGATACTTGGCAGCAGAAAGGTCATGGGAAGGTAGGTAACTTACCACAAGGTACATCATTGTGTACATGGAGAACGATGCGTGGCCAGAGTAAAAGGACTTCCTGCAAGAAACAGAAGATAAAAGGAGTGAGTGTAACTGCACATAAATCGAGTGACACATGATAATGAAGAGTGACTGCTATGCCACAAGGCAGCCAAGACATAACATTATACATTGCTATCCACTGCTGCAACTGATGTGTTATTCCGAGGGATCCTAACATTCTGTTACCGGTCTAATTCCAGGGCTCCTAACATTCTATCATTGGGCTCTAATCCCAGGGCTCCTAATATTCTGTCACCAGGGTCTAATCCCAGGGATCCTAACACTCTGTTACCTTGGTTTATACCAGGGCTCCTAACATTCTGTCACCGGGCTGTAATCCCAGGGCTCCTAACATTCTGTCACCAGGGTCTAATCTTGGGCCTCATAACATTTTGTCACCCAGTCTAATCCCAGGGCTCCTAAACATGCTCCCATTTGGGTCTAATCTCAGGGCTCCTAACATTCTGTTACCAGGGTCCTAATCCCGGGGCTCCTAACATCCTGTCCCTGGGTCTATTCCGAGGGCTCCTAATATGCTGTCATCAGGGTCTAATCCTAGGGCTTCTAACATTCTGTCATTAGGGTCTAACCCAGGGCACCCAATTTTCTGTCACCGGACTTTAATCCCAGGGCTCCTAATATTCTCCCCCTAGGGTCTAATTTCAGGGCTCCTAACATTCTCTCACAGGAGTATAAACTCAGAGCTCCTAACATTCTGCAACCGGGGTCTAATTTCAGGGCTCCAAATATTCTGTCACCAGGGTCTAATCCCAGTGATCCTAACACTCTGTTACCTTGGTTTAAACCTGGACTCCTAACATTCTGTCACCGGACTCTAATCCCAGGGCTCATAACATTCTGTCACCAGAGTCTAATCTCTGGCACCTAACATTCTGTCGCCCGGTCTAATCCCAGGGCTCCTAACAATCTCCCACCAGGGTCTAATCTCAGGACTTCTAATATTCTGTCACTAGGGTCTAATCCCGGGGCTTTTAACATTCTGTCCCTGGCTCTAATCCCAGGGCTCCTAACATTCTGCCATCAAGGTCTAATCCCAGGGTTCCTAACATGATGTCACCTGGGTCCAGTCTCAGGGCTCATAACATTTTGTCCCTCGGTCTGATCCCAGGGCGCTAACATTCTCTCACTAGGGTCTAATCTCACGGCTCCTAACATTCTGTCACTGGGCACAAATCCCTACACTCCTAAAATTAATTCACTGGGCTCTAATCCCAGGGCTCCTAACATTCTGACCCCAGGATCTAATTTCTGGGCTCCTAATATTCTGTCACAGGGTCTAGTCTCAGGGTTCTTAACAATCTCCCACCATGGTCTAATCTCGGGGCTTCTAATATTCTGTCACTAGGGTCTAATCGCCGGGCTCTTAACATTCTGTCCCTGGCTCTAATCCCAGGGCTCATAACATGCTGTCCCTGGGTATAGTCTCAGGGCTCCTAACATTCTGTCATCAAGGTCTAATCCCAGGGCTCTTAACATTCTGTCCCTGGCTCTAATCCCAGGGTTCCTAACATTCTGTCACCTGGGTCCAATCTCAGGGCTCATAACATTTTGTTCCCCGGTCTGATCCCAGGGAGCTAAAATTCTCACACTAGTGTCTAATCTCAGGGGGCCTAACATTCTGTCACTGGGCACTAATCCCTACACCCCTAACATTCATTCACCAGGGTCTAATCTCAGGGATCCTAACATTCTGGCACCAGGTATTAATCCCAGGGATGTTTACATTCTGTCACCAGGGTCTAATTCCAGGAGTCCTATCATCCTGTCACTATGGTCTAATCCAACAGAGACCAAACTCCAACCTGCCAACACTCGGCTCTCACCTGCCAGTCACAGGGCTCCCACCGGCCAGTCACCAGGCTTCCACCTGCCATTCACTAGATTCCCACCTGCCAGTCACTGGGCTCCCACCTGCCATCACTGGGCTCCCACCTGCCAGTCACCGGGCTCCCACCTGCCAGTCACCAGGCTTCCCCCTGCCATTCACTAAATTCCCACCTGCCAGTCACAATACCCCCATTTACCTGTCCTCATTCTCCAATCTACCAGTCACAAGACTTCTACATACTAGTCTCCGGGCTCCTATTTGCCAGTCACCAGTCGCTACTCACAAAGCTCCCATTTGCCAATCCTCAAGCTCCCATCTACCAGAAACCAGGTACCACTCTCAAGCCCACAGGCACCAATTCACCAGTTAGCATACTCACATCTGGCAGCCACCATTGGCTGACTGACTATCTACCAGCCTTCCATTCATGAGCCACCTTCCCTCCATGGCCAGCCACCAGGCCCCCTTCTGCAGTTACAATGATGTCATCCACCAGCCAAAGCAGCAGGCACACCCTCACCATTAACTGGCCTTAAATCCAGCGGCCACCATCATTTAGTAACCAGACTTCCAAACACCATTCACCAAATCTATATCCTTAAACTAAGAGGTTCTAATCTTCCACTGATCAGCCTCCATCCATCCCTCGTTCGCATGACAGCAGCCCCCAAACATTTCTGAACTACATAATTGATCCTAACCGAATCTACATCGAATACACACATCTGTGTTTGACCAGCTGGAGTCCATGTCAACACCTTGATCCTGTAGAGAAGGGACATCTTCTGGAGTATGTGTCCAGCTGGTGTATGTGTGCAATTTATCAAACGCCCACCCGTAAATTGTCTGGGTGCTAATCAGAGTCCCTGTGTGTTCTATGAACAAAGTGCATTGAAACCTTGGCTTAGCGCTACTCAGGTGTCCATGTATATTTAGTGGACTACGTGACGGCAGATATAAGTGTGAGATGTACATGTGCATGCTAAGAATAAAGGCCAGCGACATATGTGTGTCTGCTAAACTGTGGTCCGTGTATACCCTATGAACAAGGAGTGCCTGGCTTGAGTACTAAGTCGGGGTCCATGTATACCCTACAAATAAGAATCTTCCATACCTTGCCTCTTTCACTGCTGAGGGACTTCCGGTGCAGTTGTAATTCTCCACATACCCCACAGAACAGTTTACGAGGGAAAAGTCTGGTTGGCACACTGCCAAGAAGTGTGGGCGGAGGCGCCCGATGGAGAGCTTGGCGATGTTGGTGAGGGACTGGCCCGCAGCGCACCCGAATAGGAAGGCGCCAACCTCTTTATACAGGATTGCCACATAAGGGTTTGAGACAAAGGACTTCGATCTCTGGTGGAAGAAGCGGATCCGGTAGATCTCTCCCAGGGCGATCTGTGAGGAATATTAAAACAACAAATGTTACTCCCAAAATGACTCTCAGCCAGGGAGATCTTGGAGAAGGAGTGGCATTATTAAGTGAATTGATACTCTCAAAACGACTCTTACCCTTGGAGAAGAAGTGATGTTAATAGGTGAAATCTTGCAATCAAAACAACTCTCTACCAAGGATGTCTTTTAGAAGGAGTATTAATTATAAGAGCTCAAATTTTACTCTCAAAAGGACTGTCACCCACAGTGATGTCTGGGGAAGAGCGCCTACTGCTATTAGCTCTCCAGATTTAAATCCCCAAAACAACTCAGTTCCTACATGATTAATAAGAGAAGGAGTAGTATTGGGAAGAGAAGGGTTCCAATACTCAAACTATGACCTTTCCACACAGAAAAAGGACTCCCTCACAGGGAATCATCACAGAAGGAGGTGGTATTAATATATCAAATGTCAGTGCCAATCAATGGGGAGTCATGGGCATTAATACTTCAACTGATCAAGGGCTCCTTTATATATTGATGAGTGACAAAGGGAGCATTAGTATTGTAACGGTTGTTGCCAAAAGAACCTTCTCACAGGCTTATCTTAGAGCGAAAGAGGGTACCAAACTACCACTGTTCCTGAAAAGGAGTATCATATGGCAATATGCGGGAGAGAGTTATTCATACTCCAGCCCTTACCCCAAAGGATTCTGTCAGAGGGTCATTTTCAGTGAAGAAAGGGTATTAATACACAAGCCATTAGTGCAAAATGGACTCTCACATACTCTTCCGTGGGGGGATGAGTTATTAAAGCTCCGCCTTCAGGGTAAAGATAGTGATCTGTCTGACACTACATGTATTCAGATTCAAAATTCTGCTCCCGAAAGAATGTCACTTGGGCAATGTGCATTAAAAGGCGGGTGTGAGGTTTCTTACCTCCAACTCTCAAACAGGGCAATCTTTGATGAAGGAGTGGTATTAATATATCGATGATTGATACTGCTGAAAAACTCTCTTAACATGCAGACTATGGAGAAGTGGGGATAGTAAAACTTCTATTGTTTCTGCCAAAAAATGTTGTCACATTGCGGTCTGCAGGGGAAGGAGGATTGTTAATACTCCAACTGTTTCTGCAACCATTTTTTCCCACAGGCGGGGCATTAATTAAGGAAAAGCCGGGCATTAATACTCTCTTATTCTGTCTAATAAATTGTATCAAAGGCCAATGTAAGGTGAGTCATTAAACCTTGGTAGTACTTACAAAGATCCCTCCTGTCATGGTGTCGGTATTGCAACTATTACATCCGACAGATCTCGCGACAGTCGTTCACGAAACAGGCATTAATATGAAAAGTATTAACTTCAGTCAGTTGCAATAGCTTTCCATGTGATCTGTGTGTCCTTCAAGAAGGACTCATATCTAGGGTGAACTGTTCCTGGATGAGCAGCATTGATACTCCAGCTGATACTCCTAGTTGGATTTTCTCTGTGCGCAAACTGTGCGGCAAGGACGGGTGTAATACTCAAAATGTGACCGCATAAAGAATGCTTGTACAGAGCGACCTATGTGCTAGGAATGTATTAATTCCCCAACTGTTTCAGCAAAAAGTCTCTTTTTCAGCACAAGGTATGCAGAAATGGTATTGATGCCTCAAGCACTGATGCGAGGAGGACATCCTCGCTGGAACATCTTTGGGAACGAGAAACACTAATACTCTAGTAGTTACTACCAAAATGAGTCCGCAGCAGGACTGACCAATGCATGCCTGAGAATATCAGTCTCAGGGGGGTTTACTCTCAGGGTGGTCAGTGCAGCAAGGGGTTAATAAACTTCCCATTGGAAGGACTCTACCTTTAGCAACCTGTACAAGGAAGAGGTATATTAGTACTCCAATTGTGATTGCCAAAAGGTCTCATGGGGAAAAGTCTTAATACTCGTTTACTCCGATAAATGACTCTTTCCAGGGCAATCTGTTGGAGGATCTAAGGGGCCTGGACACAGGCCTTCAGGCTCATTGGTGGACACATGCCATTACACCAAGCCCTGCCTGGGTATGTGTGGATCATACCCACGGGACAAGTGGTCGCAGACACCGAGTACACAATCCCACACATGGTGTATACAGGATAGAGGGTGCAGGCATATCTAACCATAGTCACTTACCGACACCGATGTCACCAGGATGCCCACGCTGATCAGCATAGTGTCGGACACGGTCTCCTGGCCTAACAGCGGGTACTTGATGCTGTCATCGTGGCAGTAGAACCCCCTGCGCACGGGTTCGATGATCCCCAGCTCACACACGAAGAGAGGGATGGAGGCTGAGACAGAGTACAACATTAGTAAATTCACCTTTTGACATCAGATTGTAATTCAGAAAAACAAGTGTTTATGAACACAGCTGTTGGCCACACACTGACCAGAAAGACACACAGACCACAGGGCCCTTCTTGGCCAGAATCGGACTTCATTGCCCAGTTGAGGAGGACATAAAGTGACCTCTTTGTCTATTTGATGAGGTCACACACTAACCCACTGCAGCACATAAACTGTACAGAGTGTTCATGCAGTAAATACACACCCTGGTCATAGTGTCCTTCTAAGGAGGTCATGTATGATCTCAGTGTCCATCTGATGAGGTCACGGGCAGGGTCGGATCGGGAAGGCGGGCATCCGGGCATTTGGCGATGGGCTGGTGCCTCTGGGTCACATGTGGACCTGTTTTTAGGGATCTGTAAACCGGCCTAAAAGACTTACTTTGTTCCCCAGTCCCCTCCAGGCAACTTTAATGTGGCACCAGTATCTTGGTCACTCCCCTGCCATGCAGTAAATTAAGGATGGAGGCAGGCGTTGCTTTAGCCTGTGGGGCATTCTCACCTCTGCGCCCTGCCTCTAATGGCCTGCCCTGCCAGTAGTAGTCATCCATTGTCAGGCCATCACGTTTAGGCCATAGTGGATGTGGGGAGGGAGGGAGTATGCAGGGACATCATAGTGGGGTGCAGGTGATGTTGTGCTATTGGCCATTCTCACCTAAGCCCTGCCTGGATCAGCAGCAATGTGCTTTTTTGACACATCCTTTGCCGAGTCATCGCCCCGAGTCTATAGTGGGCTGGGATGGGGGTGATCAAGAGAAGTGGACTCCTTAACCCGTTGAGTGCTCATGACGAGCGAAGCTCGTCATGAGTCACAGTGGAGATGTGCTAATGACAAGCTGAGCTTGTCATAACGGCCGCGGCATGCCCACGCGCGATTAATTCCTCGCCTGTGCGGGAGAATTAATCAGTGGGCGGGGTCGTGACGAGCTCAGCTCGTCATGAGCACAGCTCCACTGTGAGTCATGACGAGCTGAGCTCGTCACGAGCACAGCGGCGCCGCGGCCAACCCACCCCTCCACACTGCGGGGGAATTACCCCCGCATGGAAGGGGTTAACTGGACAGGTGTTGACACCGGAACCACAGTGTATTTTAGGCCTTGTTGGGGGAGAGGAGAGGGTTGCATAAAAATGGATGTATCGCTATGGTGAGAGCTGCAGACGGTGGAAGTAGGTTCGAGCCCCAGCGTCAGCTCAACATACTGTGATTCTGCACAAATTACTTAATCACCATACTGAAAATAAAAATGAATTAGATCTTGTGTAATGTAACTGGAGTTCATGTACATTTCTCCAATGACTTTGGGGCGAGTTCACATTGTATAAAACTAAAAAAACACATAACAAAAAATAACCGGCCAGACTCCAGTGAAACCAACCAAATGGTGATCCTCGAAATGGATGATCAGGGAATGTGGGCCACTTTTTGGGGATTGCCCGGGCCTAATTGTGATCCCACTCCGACCCTGGTTACGAGGAGACATAAGTATCTTCCTGAGAAGGGTGAAATCAGTTACTGCCTGAGAGGTGACACAGACCCAAAGTACATCTGACAAGGACACACACTGTCCCACTGTTCCTCACAGGCACCCACAAACTAACCATAGTGTCAATCAAGTCCCGCTCCTCTTTTATGGAACATGAAATCATCCATTTTCCAAGGTGATTTCAGGAGCACCATAAAAGGCACTCACCCTCTCACGCGTAAAATGGGAAATGCCTTACTTGCTGGTCTACCAATAATGCTCTAGCAGCAAACAGAGCTTTTTAAATGCAGATGCATGGCTTGTTAGAAGGGCAAAGAAATCAAACCTCATCCTGAGAGTCTGCTACTTGTTGTCCCTGAAGTCCAGAATACAATTTAAGATAACATGCTTAACCTATAAGAGCTTTTCACCTGGGCGGCCCCACCAAAAATCACAAACTGTTATTCATTACAGGAAGAAGAAGCACAAGGAACAAAGCTCATCTGATGCGGGAAATCTCAAAAGAGGGGAAAATTGAATCTATAAATCAAGTTTCTTGTCTGGCGTCTCAACTATGGAAGAATCTGCCTGAACACATCCAATCGAATGATGACCTGCTTCGTTTCCATAGAAATCTGAAGACCTATCCTATAGAATTGCATCTTTAAGAATAAAATGCTTTGCAATTGTAAAGTGACCCATTGCCCATGTGCTTGGGACTGTGCTCGTTAAATATGTGTAATAAAAACTAATAGTTAAAATAAAGACTGAGGAACATACACACTGTCCACATTGTCCATCTAAGGGCACTCACTCCTGTGAGGTTACTGGTTGGACTATCTCTTCCAGTTTGTAAAAAACTGACCCAATACCCAACTCTGGAACTCATTATTTTAATCTCGATCCACTTCCTAAGCAAGGTTGGACTGGCCTATAGGGCAATCAGGAAGTGTGGGTGAGGTAGGCTGGTCTAGTGTGTCAGCGTGTGGGCCTTTATTTAGCAGTTTGTGGGCCTGTTTTATCGGCAAGTGGGAAGGGTTTTTCTATTGATTTCTCTGATATTACAAGAAGCATTGCCTGCAGAAAACCAGAATGGATACAGGCTTCCCTACCTTAAAAAACACCCATACAGCGTGCCTTTACAAGTTCAAAACTGGTCTGATATGCAAACATGGGCCTGTTTTTCAGCTCTCTGGCATGCTAATGGGAAACACTATTATTTTGGTGCCCGAGATGATTTTTTTGACCCAGTTCGACCCCGTTCCTAAGGTCACAGACTGACCCAGAGTCCATACCAGTAGGTCACAGGCTTGACCCAGTGTTTATGTAGGAGGTCACAAGCTCTACTCATGATCCTTTTATGAGGATCACAGGAGGACCATAATTCCATCCCTGGAAGATAGACTCTGATATTAGCTCCTGTCTGAGGAGCTAAGAGGCTGTCCCTCATCCATTGAGGTCACAGACTGACTCAGTGTCCATCACGAGGTTGCACACTGACCCGAGGTCCATCTTATACATCCGGACGGTGACTGTCTAACCTCCGAGACTAAAGAAGGACGTCACTGACTGACCGCTTGACCTCATGAGATAGCAAACTGAATGCCCATCTGAAAAGTTCACACAATGGCTGCCACATCATTCCCATGTGCATACTGAATGAACCCAAGGGTCTCTCTTAGTAAGAGAACGACAGACCCAAATGTGACACCCGGACTTGCACTTGTCCATGACCATATGAGCCTGACCTACAAATTTCCAAGTGGGCACGACACACAGTAATGCCCTAGTGCCCAGCTGCCCGCATTCCATGGAGCGTCGTGTGCAGTAGTACAGTGATGGTGTTATTTATAACAAGATATTATGGGAACAATCGCGGCGGCTTCTGTGGTAAATCCCTGTGTGACTATAGTGCCTGGCAGTCCTTATCTGAGGGAACTTATGGCTAGCTCCTGAGTCTGTTTCGACACCAGAAGCCGAGAAGTGCAGGAAATATCCCAACTTGAAGCTGATCTGCAGTCGGATCGGGCCTTTTCTGAAGCCCGAGGCGGACTGTCGTCACGTTAACATCAATACCTCAGGTCGTCTCTCAACAGCTGTCGCAAACGGACAAGATTTCACATGCCTGGCAGAGTTCAGCCGAAGTGTGCAGCGCATGCGCAGTGTCCAAGTACGTCATTGGACGGGTTCCTAGCGCTAACTAGTGGAGCTGTATCACCAAATGTGCTGCCACTCACGATCCTTAAGCTCTGCTTCCCTACGTAACATCCAATCAAGTGAAATCTCCAGGGCGGTAAGAGTTAACAAACTGTATAGAACTTATCTTTTAATCTCACAAAAAAAGTATGTTTACATTTCTTCATGTGTGAGTGAACATGAAAGCGGCTGATTGTGCAAAGGATTATGGGTATGTAAATATCCCATTCTAAAGCGGTGCCCTAGTTCTCCTTGAGTTCACAGCCAGGATGATTTATACCGAATTTCAGCTCCCTTTAAACAGAGAGCAAATTGGTCCGGCAGAAAGTGTTGTTTTCTTTTTTTTTTTTTTACATCAAATCGGCCTTCGGTGGCAGTTGAATTGTACCCCAGCCCAGCACAGCAACTCCTTGAAGGGAGGAGGGTTGTGGTGTGCGTGTAATGCGAGGAGAATCATTACCGACTCGGCTAACGTCCCTCCACGTGCTGCTTAAGCCTCGGGCAGGGAATATGCCGCTAATGACCGAGTGCATACCAAGTTATTTGTTTACCGCTGTGATTTGCTACAAACCAGGAGGCGTCGCATCATCAGAATTGTTTAACCAGCCTTTCATCCTTCAGAGATTGATACATTGAGTACAACAACATCTTATAGTTGTTACACCTGTTATTGCGAGATAGATCAACTGAATAGAGTTACATCTTGCAATAATAACACCTGCTGTTTACGGTGCTTAGAAACGACAAAACAGCGGCATTGTCATAGATAGATAAGTTACTTTTGAAACCAGCCCTCCAGCAACTCGGACCCTCCAGGGACCCTCTGGGTTTCATCCATGCCTCGAGGCGTTTGTGTCTCCTGGCTCGTCCTTGCACTGTGTGGAGTCAGGGCGGCCGAGAGGTGGCAGGAGAAGCGAGCCAGGCACCAACCGCCTTCGCGCAATAATCACTCCACGCAAGGTAACTTAGCGTAAAAGGCCATTTATTAGGACAGGGTTGGACAACCATAACCAAACATCACAAAAACCCCCCAACAATCCCCAACAACATAACTTCTCATTCTTCCATTCTCTCCCATACTCCACCTACTCCATCCCACTTCACACAGCAACCGCCTCACTTATCCCATTCGCCTGAACAACCTAAGGGGGGGTCGGGGGGGGGGGGGGGGGAATCTCCCCCAAGAATTGTTTTTAAAAAGAGCAGGCAAATGGTGCATTTTCAAGCAAATTTGACAAAGCAAGAAGGTTAATAAAGTAATTCAACTGTTCGTCTGCATTAGAAGCCACAAAGCTGCAAAAGTTTACTTATTTTATTCTGCTTTTTTCAAAAGCACTACTAGAATAAAGAGCATATTAACATGAACAAATACTTAAACACAAAAAACCATAAAATTAAATAGAAAGTAAAGGACATCTGTCATCGTCTCGGGGCCCAAACAAGGGCAGAGTGGCGCTATATAAAAGCAAAGTATTATGGCTTCATATTTTGCTTCCCGATATCTGTACATTTCTCATTTTTCTCAATCCCACCTCGCCTCTTCCTCCCACTATCTCCTTTCAGTTCACTTCTTTATTTTACCCGTGCCCAGTCCCCCTCTCCATTTTCCTCACCCCATACTCCCTCTCCTCTACCAGCTCAAGCCCACGGGAGTTTGGTGTCAATCGGTAAACCCAAGGGTAGGCTTATTTGAGAAGCTTCACCATTTCCAACCCGAAGATGGTTCGCTGCATTAAATAAGTCAAATGCAAACTCATCACAATCCCCAGACCGCAAGGGCAAACACAGAATCACAACTGCTAACAGTTAAATCAAGTGCAGAACCACCGCAGCCCCAACAATTTAAACAAGCGTGCACAAACACCACATGCACAAAGGCAGAATGACCACTGCTAATAGTTCAAACGTGCACAGAACCACGTGACATACACCAGCGACGGCCCGGGTCACAGTCAGGAAACCTTAACCACCCCAAAATAAATTAAAAAACACTTACCTGACTGGTGACCGCCTCGTCTTCTCCTGGCCCGCGTTGGCGCCTCTCTGCTCCTTCAAACGGTCCGGAACACCGTGACGCAAGTGACTGGCAACCCGGCCCTCAGCCAATCCTGGCGTTGCAGCAGCGCCAGGATTGGCTGACGACACCGCCTACTCCTCGCCCGCCGCCTGCCCATTAGGAGACCGAGGGGCTCCTAATGGGCATGCGCAAGGCAGCAAAAACACAAGTACGCATGACTGGGCACGGAGTAAAAATTAAGCTCCATGCCCACTCATGCGCACTTGTGCTGCCTTTCCCCAAAGGCGTCTGACAATGATGTCAATCAACATGACGCCGGACCGCCCACGGTCCGACGTCATGCTGACTGACATTCACAGAGGAGGGAGAGCTGCGGGCGTGAGGCGCGGGCTTCACAGAGGAGAGGGAGAGCTGCGGGCGTGAGGCGCGGGCGGGGGGGCTACGCCCCCACGCCCCAATGGACGCACCGCGCCTGCTTCCAACCTCCTCCATCATCTCCATTCGTCGTAAACTGGTATGACCCACCCCCACCTTTCACCAGTATCTCCCTCCCCGGAAGGGTGAGTATGCCCGTCATGGACTCCTCCCCCCTCCCAAATCCGCTCCAAGCACTCACAACCCGTCCTAAACTTGCACGCTTATAGAAAAACTTAGCAACCCTCAATCGAATCAATCGAACGTAGGGTGGGCGGGTGGCCAAAACAACCTATCTAACCCACCCTGAGGCGCTGGGGAAAGGAAGAGGAAGGACTTCCTCTCCCAGCCCCCTTTATCCTCACCTAACGACCCCACCCCTTATCCCACCCCTTCCTTCCCTGTCCCTCCCTTGCGCAAAATCCCCGGGGGGAAGACTAGTCTGCTGACCTTTCTTCCCCCGGGGGCGCATTGTCAGGGAGGCATATGAACTGCCATCCCTGAACAACTGTCCTCCCAAGTTAGGGTGACCAGAATGTTATAGCCAAACACGGGGACAATTCCCAAAACTAGAAGAAGGAATACAATTTTACTTCAACGGAAACGCACGGAATGACAGTTCTCCTCAGCACAAAATTACAGACGAGGCACTGAGAACATAAATAAAATTCCATTTAAAAAGCTAGGAGCATGTCTGCTAATTAAATTGCCTTCTTATGACAGCTGCTAACTATCCCTGCTTTGCAAAGCATAAAAAGATACCTCCCGCCGTTTTCAGTCGGCCTTCTCTAAAAGCCGGGACATGAGCTAAATTTCCTGGGACGGCTGGCGAAAAAAACGGGACTGTCCCGGCACACCAGGGACGCCGGGTCACCCTATCCCAAGCACGCGTGGCTCTACCAAAGCAGCACGTGCCGCCCCTGTTCTGTCTCCTCTGTGCACAGCATTGTGGGCACATTCAATGCTCCCTCTGCAGCAGGCTGCCCGGACGCTCCCTCGACCCCCACACGAAGCCTACACAGCACCCGGGCTCATAGGGAAGGACCACCCTTTTGTGTGAGTTGTGTCAAGCCTGGGAACAGGGGTGTGTGGAAGTCCAGGGCCACACCCTGTCTCGAGACCCAAGAGCCTCAGCGGAAACGACGAAGCACTCACTCCCCAGGGCCCCTTCAGAGAGAAGCCAAGAGGAAACCCAGCAATGAAAACGGTTTACAGGATCAGAGGTGTCCAATGAAAAGGAAGAAAATTAGATATGTAATGTCTTGCACTTCATTGGTTCGATTGTGTGTGTAATTACACCAATAATCACCATTTATTGAACATACAAAACTGACTGAACTCATATTTTGGCACTTACTAATTGATGTTAAGTGGGACTGAAAACAATGGCGCACATTTTATTAACAAAGGGGAATGAAATATTTTGTAAGTACCTGCATGGGTATAAACATATGCCCTCTGTGTTGCTTACAAATGTTTGCAGTGGGTACACTATGCACTGAGCTATCTTACTAGGATAGAAACGCGTACCTGCAAATCAGGTTACACAAGGATCGCGACAACAAACACATCAAGCCGCTAAGTTATTTTATGATGATACACACCTGTAACTTATCACACAGCTCTCTGTAGTAAGTGCATTAACTTTCTCAGTTATCCGGCCAGTATTGCACCCTAAGACTCGATAAATACACATACATCTCTGAAGCAAGCGACTCAGCACCGCGTTATTAAAATATGGACTGTTTGTGGCCAATAAAGTATGTATTATTATTACACAGCCATGGGCCAGATACAAAAAGGTTTGTATTCAGCACTTTATGGCACAGATTTACAAATTTTTCAATGCACACCCAAATTTGTTGCATTCTGTTGTGCAAGGAGGTGCTCAGCGCAGAGCCATGTCTACTGTGATTGGCCTAATGCCGATGTCATCCCCTGCACCGGTGCTCAAACATGGTTCTCTTGTGTAATGCCATACTCACACCATAGTGCAAAGGTGAATGTTCATTGTCTAGCATAGGATTTGTACTGGAAGCATGCCCATCTATTGCAAATTCCAATTGGAAGACAAACTCTTAAGTTTCCCACGCGCTGGATATGTGCCGTGCACTGCAGCACATATGACATGCGTTGTTCTTTTTCGAGAATTTACTACATTTCTTTTTTGTTTGCTCCTACTTCAAGTAGGCGTTGGTTTTTGACAGGTAGCCCAGTCTGGCTATCTTAGAAGAGTGGGTTTTGTGTCACAACCTGCAGGATTTATCTCTGAAATGCCCCGGCAACGCCCCCTTGATGCAAAGTGATACAAGGCAGGGCAAAGTTGGATCTGTGCTCACAAAAAGGGCACCTTTCCAACATAAAACACTTCTTTTCACTGGATTTTAATAGCATTTGCCGCTTTGCGCTGCTTAACCTCGCTTTGTGTTGATGCATAATCCTTAGTTCATCTGGGCCACTATGTCCAGAGCAATAAAAAGCACAATCTGTGGTGAAAAAACGTTTTACCACTATATCACAAAAAATGGTTCACAAGAGAGGCATTGTGAGGCAGTGATATCATACCACAAAAGCAACACAGAAAAGCAGAGCCACATAAAAACACAGCATCAAAACACAAAATCATGGGGGAGGAGCCTAGCGCGCAACCAAGATGGCCGCGTAGGCTTGTGGCTCCCGAGGGCCTCCGCAACCTCCCACGTCTATCCTGTCATAATCCTGATTTTTTCGATGGGCTTCTGTCTATGATCTTGCGCTGAGGTGCCACTCGTTTTCCGAATCGAAATTGGACTCCGGGAACGTGTTTTTTGGCGATCTGAAGTTTGTGGCCTTCTCCGGCCTTGGTGCCGAACTTGGGTTGGTGAGGTGCCCGGCTGCGAATTGAACAACAGCGGCATGCCAGGCTGGGCCTGCCCCGGGCCCCGTGCTTTCACTTTCGGTTTCGAGTTGAGCCACTGAAACTGAAGCGTGGGACGTTGGGAGAGCTGCGCGGGGTACGGAGTGCAAGGCCTAGTCTTGGGCTGTAAACGGACCTCTCTCAGCTAGCGGCCCGGATCTTTTGGCCCTCCTCCGGGTGCTGGAGGGTGCTGAAGTTGCTGATCGCTGACGATGGCGACGAGAGTGGACGGCGACAAATCCAAATCCAAATCTACCCGGAGGGGAGCCTATTCCCAGGCCAACAATATGGACCGCTATGCACAGCCAAAGGGATCCCCCAGTGGTTCGAGCAAGTCGCCTGAGCCGCCCAAGGAGGCCTCGGGCGCCTCATCCGAATTGACCCTGCTGGATGTCATGGGGGCCATTGAGGAGATGAAGGTGACTGTGAACCAGCAATTGGACACTCTGGATAACAAATTGGACTCGGTGCTGATCGATGTCACCTTGGTCAGAGCGGACCTGTCGAAAACCAATGACCGGGTCGACTCATTGACCCAAGCGGCCTCGAGCCTAACGGTAGATGTGGCCGCCTTGCAGACGACGGTGCGACGGCTGCAGCTCGCCAGTGACCTGACCGATCGTCGCCTTGAGGACTCCGAAGGCAGGGCCAGACGGAACAACGTCCGCATTATCGGCGTGCCCGAACGGTCGGAGGAATCTGCTGTGGATCTTTTTGTGGAGGATCTGGTGGTGACTCATCTAGCACCCAAAGGGCTGAGCAAGTTCTTTGCTGTGGAACGGGCCCACAGGACTCCGGGGGGTGCGCCCAAGGTGGGTGCCCCCCCGCGGCCTATCATTGCCCGACTTTTTAATTTTCGGGATAGAGACGCTATCCTGCAGGCGTCGAGGGTGGCTGGGCCACTCCGATTTGAGAACTCTAATGTCAGCTTTTACCCAGACTTTACACAAGCGGTTCAAAGGCAACGGATGGGGTTCTCGGCCATCAAACGGTGCTTGAGAGACATGGAGTTCAAGTATGCGATGCTCTTCCCGGCTAGGCTGCGGGTCGAGTTGGATAGTCGCTCCCACTTCTTCGACCGTCCGGAGGCGGTGGTAGAGTGGCTGGATGCCCTGCCCAAGAGTCGGGATCGGGAGGGTCGGATGGCGGAGAGCGGAGAAGGTTGACGGAGAGGAATGGAACTGTGATCCTGGTGATGGACGATATCGGTAACGTTTTGCGCCTGTGGCTGCACTGGACTCCAGTTTGTAACGATTTACCCCGTGGTATTTGGAGGTTGCGGGGGGCTTGCTGGGGCCCTTTCCTCCTTCTGGGGTTATTTTTGTGTCTTTACTCATATTGGGGCGACAGGCACACTGCAGGTTGGGGGGGCTGTTTGGGCTCACGCAGGGGTGCAGGGAGGGGGGAGTTTTGTTGGGGTTGATGGGGGGGGGTTGGGGTTTGTTTGTTT
Organism: Triturus cristatus; assembly: GCF_964204655.1. Lineage (NCBI taxonomy): Eukaryota > Metazoa > Chordata > Amphibia > Caudata > Salamandridae > Triturus > Triturus cristatus. Next base: position 61,053,758 of record NC_140586.1, read on the forward strand.
GTTTCACAAGGCGGGGTAATATTTTTTGCTGTGCTATTATGATTGTGCTCCCCTGGAGGCGAATATTTTGTGCTGGGAGGGATGGGGGGTAGGGGACTGAGACTTCTTTCCTGGAATGTGAACGGGCTGGGGGATAGGATTAAGCGGGGGGTAGTCCTGCAGTTCCTGAAACGTATCTCGCCTGACATAGTGTTCTTGCAGGAAACGCACCTCATAGGGAACTCTTTTCATGCCATGAACAGACGAGGATATCGCCTCCTGGCCCATTCTGGTTTCACCTCTGGCTCGAGGGGAGTGGGCATCTTAGTCAGGACCTCTCTCCCGCTGGTGGTGGATGAGGTGCTCCATGACGACAGAGGGCGCTACACCGCGCTGGTGGGGAGGTGGGAGGGTAGATTGATTTCGCTGGTCGCGGTCTACGTGCCGCCGGGCCTGCAGACGGCCACCTACGCTGATTTGGGGCGCCTGCTGCTTGGGCTCCCGGGGGGGGGGGTGTTGGTACTGGGGGGGGACTTTAACGCGGTGGTTTCCGGTGTTGAGGATCGCTACCCCCCTAGGGACCTCCCTCGGGCCCAGAACTGGCTGGGGGGCTTTCTGGATACCCTAGGGCTGATAGATTGCTAGCGGTTGAAACACCCTGGACAAGCGCAATATACCTTCCACTCCGGGGCCCACGGTAGTCTTTCGAGGCTTGACTATATGCTAGTGCCTGCGGCCCAGGCGGGGATGATCGGAGAGGTGCGACACTTGGCGCGCGGTATATCTGATCACTCCCCCCTTTTGCTACACCTAGATATCGCCCTGGGGGCGGAGGGGAGGGTGGCCCCGATCAACCCCTGGTACCTCCGGAACCCCACGATTCGTGCAGACCTAGTCAAGTCTTTGGAACACTATTTTGATGATAACGTGGGATCGGTGTCTTCCGCCATCTCCCTTTGGGAGGCCTTTAAGACAGTGCTCCGGGGCCAGGCCCTATCTCTCATTTCCCACACCAAAAAATGCGAGGCGCAGGAGGTTGTTCGGCTAGAAAATGAGATCACCGAGTTGGAGAGTGATTTGGAGCAAGGTGTTACGGATGACGAATTGCATGTGCTGGAGCTTAAGCAGGCCGATTATAAGGCGCTGGTGACTGAATCTGCTAAGAGTATGAGCAGGGAGCAACAGGGGCGGTTGTACGACATGGGTGATACGGCCGGGAAGTTGATTGCCTGGTTGGATAAGAAGGAGAGAGCGAGTCGAGTGGTGCCGGAGATTGAGAGGGTGGATGGTGTGCGTGTGACGGACCCCGGTGACATTGTTGATTGCTTTGCGGAGCATTTTCACGGGGTCTACTCTTCGGTCTCAGAGCGATCGGAGGAAGACTCTCGACTGCTGCTTCGAGATATCGCTCTGCCTTCCCTCTCTGATGAGGATAAAGTATTGATGGATGCGGCCCTATCGCCAGATGAGATTGCTTTGGCCATTCGCTCCATTGCCTCGGGAAAAGCCATGGGTCCTAACGGACTTCCTATTGAATTGTATAAGCTGCGTCCAGATGCGATCGCCCCGTATCTCCGGGACATGTTCCTTGAGGCTCAGGAGGCGGGCTCCCTCCCTTCTGATCAACTTCTTGCTACTATTGTTGTTATCTATAAGGAAGGGAAGCCGCGGGATCAGTGTACTTCTTACAGGCCTATCTCTTTGTTAAACGCGGAGCCCAAAATCCTAGCCAAGGTACCGGCCAATCGTCTGATCCGGGTGGTGGGCGACCTGATTCATCAGGATCAATCCGGTTTTATACCCCATCGCAATACCGCTTTGAACCTGCGGCGATTGCATGGCGTTCTTGCTCGCACCCCGTTCATTCGAGAACCGGCCATCTTGGCGTCCTTGGACGCTACCATGGCGTTCGACACCTTGGAATGGCCATACATCTGGGCGGCGTTGGCGAAGTTTGGGTTTGGCCCGGGGTTTATCGGTTGGGTGAAATTGCTTTATGATAACCCACTGGCACAGGTAGTGGTCAACGGACGGGTGTCGGCTCCCTTTGTTTTGGGTAGGGGCACCCGACAGGGATGTCCACTGTCGCCCCTTCTCTTTGCGCTTTGTTTGGAGCCCCTTGCGGAATGGTTGCGGTGGCACCCCTCGATACGTGGCCTTAGATGGACGCCGGAATACGAGGATCGTGTTTCCCTATATGCGGACGATATCCTCTTGTATCTTGCATCTCCGCGCAAATCGCTCATTGTATTGGTGGATGTGTTGAGCTCCTTTGGGCGCAATTCCGGACTGGTAATTAACTGGGCTAAGTCTTGTGTCTACGTTCTCTCCGGGGAGGCCCCCCACCTTCCGCGGGGGTGCCCTATCCAGATTGCGGAGTCGGGGTTCACGTATTTGGGTATCTTTATAACCCTGGATCCGGTGGCCCGGTATGAACGGAATCTTCTCCCCCCCTTCAGCGCCTACGGGCGGATGTGGCGGGTTGGTGGCGGCTGCCGCTCTCGCCGCTTGGCCGGGCAGCATTGTTCAAAATGATGTCGCTACCACGCTTTTTGTACGCCCTGCAGAACACTATGGACATAGTGCCGGCCCGTTATTTTCGGGAGGTGGATTGTCTCCAGCGTCGATTGTTCTGGGATGGGCGGCCGCGGATTGCTCTCGCCAAACTGACTCTACCGTGGTATGATGGGGGGGTCGCCCTCCCTGACATTAAGCGATATTATTGGGCCTCTCAGTTGGCTGCCGTTAATCACGGGATGTATGGCCCTGCTTTGAACCCGGCTTTTGAGATGGACAAATTGCTACTGCTAGGCGGAGACTATAATCGAGCACTATACTCGAGATCCCTGGATGTGCGGTTGACGGGCCCAACGCGGGTCGCGGTGCAGGTGTGGCATGCAGCAAATGCGGCGATGGGGTGGAGGGATCGCTTGACCCGGGCTACGCCATTGTATGCGTCCCAGCGTTTGGGTTGTCTGTATACTACGAAAGGCTTCGAGAAGTGGGATACGATTGGTATCAGCACAGTAGGGGATCTCTCGAAGAAAGGGAAATTTAAGACGTTCGAGATGCTGAAAACGGAATACCAGTTGAATGATAGGGAATACTATCGGTATGTTCAAGTTCATCATGCCTTGTGTTCCGTGTTTTCAGACGTTGCGTCTATTCCGGAGCATTCCCCGTTGGAAGACAGAGTATTGGACGGCTATGTGCCGGATAGCACCATTTCGTTGATTTATAAAAAGCTTATCAATGACCGAATGGGTTTGCTGGCCTCATTGCGGGAGGCATGGACTGCCGACGGTATAGAGCTGGACGACGAGGATTGGGTGTCAGCGGTGGCCTCCCCGAAAGAGGTGGCTATCCCGGCCCGATTGCGGTTCGTCCAGCTTAAGATACTGCATAGAGTGTACGTCACGGGGCCTGGTTTGATGCGTATGGGGTATTCGGTGGATGGTTTGTGTAAGCGAGGCTGTGGGCTATTGGGGACTTTTCTCCATACCTTGTGGGAGTGTCCGGAGGTGACTCGGTTTTGGTGTAGAGTGCATGCAGTGTTGGAGGAAGTCACGCATGTTGCCTTGTTGCCGGAGGCACGTAGATGCCTTCTGAATGTCTGGGAACCGACTGATTATAATGTGGCGCAGACGCAATGGGTGACTCTAGGCTATATGATAGCGAAGCGTGACATCGCACAATTGTGGGGCTCACAGAGGCCGCCAACGGTCTCCGAGTGGAAGGAACACATGGACTGGTGTATGTTTAGAGAGAAAACGGTGTATGTGGCGATAGGCAAGCCTGGGAAGTGGATTAAGGTGTGGGGTCCCTGGAACTCCTATCGCGGAGGTATTTGCGCCCTGCCCCTGACGCGTGAGATGGATCCCGCTCTGTCTCCCTAGCCCCCGCATTCCTGTATGCTCCTGCGACATGCGAAGTTGTCGCTTTTGCCTTGCCCCCCTCCCCCCCCCTCTGTCTACCCGGGTTGGTTTACTCCCTCGATAAGAGGAGCACATGTTCCTGCCATTCACCTTCTCTGCCTTGTGTGTTTGATGTTTTCTGTTTTCCAAAAAATATGAAACCTTTCCTGTTTGTTTATGGACTGCGGCTTTGGCTGACTGCGATGATTAGCACTTTAGTAACTCTTTTGTTGCCTCATTGATGTACATATTAAGTCATGCCTAAGTTTACACTGCGTTTAGCGGCCGGCCTGTTGGTTGTAGGCCCATACTTGTATCTTTTCGAAATTGTAATAAAGGTTTAAAAAAAAAAAAAAAAAAAAACACAAAATCATAACACAATGACAATACAACACATCACACCTGCACTGCAACAAAACACAACACAGCTGCATTACACACAACACCTAAATGTAGTACAACACACGTAGACAACAGAGCACACCAACACCTTAAAGCACCAAAACAGTTCAGTACAAAATTAACAATACCATTCAATACCAAGTTAACAAAAGACTTCAGCACAACAATACAGCACAACTGCAAAGCAGCAACAATACTACCGTACAATGCTACAGTATTGTATAACAGCACAATACAAGACCACATCAACACTGCATTTAACAACATAACACACAACAAAGGAGCATGATAACACAACAGTACACCAACACAATAACAACATACAAAACAACAACATAACAGCATAATTAAAGAACACACCTACCCATTAACAAAACCTCAACGCAAAACAGCTGGACAATTAAACACTACATTACAACTAACAGCATGATCAAACCAACAACAAAGCATGCAAATGCAAAAACAGCACATAACTAAGTAGAACGCATCGTTACAAAAACAACACAAATAAACATATTCATGTACTTGTGTTGCTGTATTAAGTTGGGTTGGTGTGTTGTGTTTTTGTGTTAGGTTGTGGTATGCTTTGTGCTGACATTGTTTTGTGTTGTGGTTGTGTTGTAGTCTGTTTTCGTTTTTGTGTTATTTTGCTTGTTGTGATTGTATTGTGGTTGCTTTTCTGCTATGTTTTGTTCTGTATTTCAATTCTGTTGCATTTTGATTGTGTAATGGGGCTATTGTGTTTGTGGTTATGTTATTGTTTTGTCCTTTCGTTGTTCTGTTGTCCCATTACTGGGGTGTGGGAAAGCATCGGTATGTGAGTACTTGCCATCACTCACTCGGTTTAAAATTTTGCACGTGAGTACTAGCACTTTCTAAGATGCATTTTCCATAATAAATACATTTTTCATTGTTGCTTTAAACATGGAACTTTTAACTTGATGGTTTGAGTTGAGCCTAGGAGGGCCTGGAAGTGATCGCATTTGGCAGTCTTCTGCTTGTCCTTGCATGTTTGTGGTGTTATGTGTGTGTTATGAGCATGGCAGACTCATTTCCAAACGTAAACAGTAGATACAGCCTAGGGCAAATTTTATTAGTCCCGGCGAAAAACAGATATATACTAACTCCATATGTGACAGCATACTACTGCACTAACACTTCGGGACCCCAACCAAGCCTACACCCACATGTGTTACAGTAGCACTACCCAAACTCACTTTATGTGATGAAGCCATATATTTTTTATTTCTTTTATTTTATAAAGTTTTATATAGCGCAAACCAGATCCCGAGGGATATCAGAGCGCTTTACAAAAGGAAGGAAGGGAGAGTACTATTCCAGTAACAATATCAAGTACGAATGCCTACCAGTATTAGTCACACAAGAGAAAAAAAAAGCCATCTGGCACAGCAGTGTCCTCAAGACAGACACACACATTACTCCATCACTTTAAAATATGCATGCATCCCACGTCGGTGATCATGCGCCCTTCTCTGCTGTGTGAGAGGCACTTTTCAACCAATCTACTGAGGACCAGAGACACTCAAGGCAAGGCATTTTTGCATGCATATTCTGATCAAATCTTTGAAAGTTTGTGCCCAGATAAAGTGCAACCGTGAAATGAGCCTGTTCCTCCAATAGCAAACGTGGAAGGATCATCAGGGGCGGTCAGGTTGAAGAGGGAAATGGTTCTCATACTAAATGCGCATTCCTGCCCTTCAGAGGCAGGGTTAATGGTTAACAAATGCAGAGTGGTTCTAAAACTCAGTGCTAAGTGTCTGTAATTTATTCATGCACACAGTCATTGATTTGAGGCATGCCATGTAAAAGATTTGCAATATGGGGTGTGTTGGACCTGACCTTTTCTGGAGGGTTATCCCCAACTTTTTTTTGCCTTCACTCCTCATGTTTTTGCTGAATTTGTTTTTGTTGGCCATAGAACTCTGCACTTTACCACTGCAAATCACTGCTAAAGTGCTTGTACTCAATGCTTAAAACATGGTAACATTGGCTTACACCCAATTGCCATATTTAATTTACTTGTAAGTCCCTAGTAAAGTGGCACTACATGTGCCCAGGGCCTGTAAACTAAATGCTACTAGTGTGAGTGCAGTACTGTTTGTGCTGTCCCAGTCCTGCTCCTGCAGAGACTGGGCATGCAATTTTAAACTTCCATTTCGCCAGGCCCAAACCTTCCTTTTTAATACATGTAAGTCACTCAGAGGGTAGGCTCTGGACAGTCTAGATGGCAGGGTGCAATGTATTCGCATAGTAGGACATATACTCAAGTTTTACATGTACTGGTGGTAAAATAATTCATTTTTCACAACTGCAAGGCCTATCTCTAATATTGGAGTTGCCTTATTAGATTTCATAAGTGTAATTTCCAAATATGAAGAGATAATCAATTTATGTTTGGTGTCTGCTGGACTACTGCTCTGAATGAACGACTGCCCTGCTGTGCTAACCTGCTGCCCTCTTGCCTGGGGAAGAACTGGACCTGCAGCTTCTTTGTGAACCCAAGACCCCAGAGTGACTCAAAGGGCTAGTCTGTTGGTCTCCTGAACTGAGCCTTAGGGACAGAAGAGCTCCTGGACCCAATTACACCGAGTTCTTGACCCCGAAGTGGTGCTGCTTATGTCCTGGACCCGTGGTGTGGCTGATAAGCTCTGTAAGTTATGCTTTGGGACTCTTCACGACTGTAAACATGTCCTTTCGCACTGGAACCACACTGCTCGCCCCAAAAATCAATGAAGTCACAACTAGTCCATCTCTTCACACAGCAAGTATCAATCACCTGCAGAGGACTGCCAACACAAAGCTCCAGCCAGCCCGCCCGCAACACCTGGCGTGCTCTTTCTGCCATGCCGACCACTGCCAGTGATGCTCTCCTTGCTCCACGGGTCCCTCTCAAACATGGCACAAAACTTGAAAAGGTAAAACTTCAGCGGGACTAATCTGGGACAGTATCTGACCCGCACTCCATCATGGTCGGCCTGCACGTTTGACGTTGACGTGGTCCAACACGACCAGGAACCCTCAGTTGGCACTCTATGCTTTCAGGCGCTATTTTGCAGTGTATTCTCTAAAAAATCATTATTCTGATTCTACTGATTGGATTTCTGTTGTTTTGGTCTTCTTTAATTTATTAAATTAACCTCTAGTTTTCAAACCTAAAGTGGGATCTTTTGTGTGGTGTTTTCACTGTTTTATTGTTTGAAGAGTTTCACAAATACTTTATACATTGCTCCTAAATTAAGCCAGACTGCTCTGTGCCAAGCTACCCGGGGGTTGAGCACAGGTTACTTTGGGGTTTGCTTGTACATCACCCTGACCAGGATTGTGGTTGCTGCCTGACCGGGCTCTCACCCCAGTCAATCAACAACCAAATTCTAACAGGATGGGTTTGGTTTGTCCAAGTGTTGGGCAAAGGCTAGTGCTTATAATCACGATATTGGCGCTCCAATGAGTGCGGGCACTGTCCCATTACAGATAGAGTAGAATCATTGTCAAAAGCTGGTACAATCCAATTAAACGTACCGCAGCAATACAGCCAAGGGCTGGCACTCTCCATGTAAACCTATAACAGACCTGCTCAATATCTGCATTGAGAGTCTGACGTTATTTCAATCATTGGTCAGTGAATGTGCTTCCTCTTCCAAAGACAACACTTCCTGTGATGTCAGGGCTTTGAAGATCTCATGATGTCACTCAAGTACCTTTGAAGGTTTTGGTGAGTTACCGCCTTAGCTGACACGGAAGCTGATGTGGTGCACTTTGATATACACTGTGTAGGTGTTTTTTAATGGATTTGACCAATCGTGGGAGGCCAGGCTTGGCTCTGAGTCTGCAGCTGGCCCATCGCACTAAGCCCAATGGTTAGATCTGACAAATCAGGCTAGGTTCGGAGTCTGGTGCTGGCCTGTCAGACAAGGACTGAGGTTGAAGGTCAGTCAATACCTAGGGTCTGGAGTGGATCAGTTAGGCTGGGACAAGAATTTTCAGCCTGCTGGTGAGATTATAGTCAAATGCGGTACCCGCCGGTTAGGCTAGGCTAAGAATCTGGCATTAGCTAGTAAGACTAGACCCAGAGGCTAGGTTGATGAAAAATGAGACTGTATTTCCTATGACATTTTTTTTTTTTTTTAATTGAAACATGCTTGGTTCAAAAATAAAACAAGGCTCTCTGGAAGATACACTACGTCGAATAGATTCAGATATAAAGTAAGTCATGTGGAAATGGGGTGAAATTTATAGGCACACGTGACTTCTATAGACACATGACTGCCCCAAATGGAGCAGACACGAGCGATGCACCCTTCAGTGCTCAGAATCAGTGCTGTCGGTCTGCCGCGCCCTACAGTCACCCATCCTGTTGTAGGCTGTATGATGACACTATTGGAACAGCGCCATCAACTATAGCATCCAGACCCATACATACATGCCTCAGCCCCAATAACCAGAAACTGTAGGATATGAAGAGATAATAAACCTCAGAGACTGAAGGGTCCAGACAATTGGCCAACTGGTGACTAATGGAGAGTTTGGGGACTTCCAGGACCTGAAGCGAGATAATGGGGTAGCACTGCACTTCTTGGAGGCCAATTGGGCAGTCTGTTGTATATTCTCCTCAATTCCCTACTCCCTATTTGACTCCTTTTGGAAGAATGGAGGGTTGCTTCCATCCTCTAAGGGAAGTTAGTAAAACTACAATACTCTAACCCAACAGAGACTGTGTACAGACAGCAGTGCAGACAAATCTGAAGAAAGATTACCCAGACTGGGCGAAACTGCTGGAGAAACAGAGTCTTATGGGAGGCAACAACAACATGTTTGCTCTGCTGTTCTGCAACTATGGTATTGGAATTCACAGAACTGACATAAAAGTGGGCAAGTCCCACATGCACCCACTGGCCATGTGCCCAATGCTAAAGCGACCTAGCCCATATGTTGTGCCCTGGGAATGCTTTAGCCCACTATTGGCCGGATATATGGCCAGACCTATCTGCCAGGACTTAGGTTCAGGACCGCCGGCACAATTGGTTCTGTTTCATGATGTGGCAGGCCTTCCTGCCCTAGATATACATTTGCACGGATGGTTGGCGCTGGCACAGGCCATTTCTAAAATTTGCATCCCCCATTCTTGGAGGCACGGAACTATACCCACAAAAGACCGTTGATCACTCATAAGCAGACCATATAAGAATTTAACAATAAGATGACAGGATTTTACCAAATATGGGATCCCTTTCTCCACAGAGTGGAGCAATCCTAGCTACACATGTACTTCCCAATGCTTTGCACATAGGGTACTTTTCTGGTCCTTGGAGGAGAAGGTGGTACCACCATGGACGATCTTGACATTTATTTACTTCCAGACTGGTGTTAAGACTGAGTCTGCCTGTACAACTGCACAGAGTAGTGTGACCACGGGTGCACTCTTGCACCATGTGATGCAAATAAAGATCATATTAACCTATTTATGCTCTACTTTCTAAACCACATAGAAATGACCACCTCTGGAAGTGGCACAGAGAGAATCAACCATTGAGGTTTCTGGTTGACTAGGATAGCGGGTTAACGAAACATTTAGCACCTGAAGGAGAAGTCCTGTACTGAGTACAACATAGGCAATTTTAAAGTCTTACTGTGTTCTTAACAATAGCATAAGGAGCTTTGAGCCCATCATCTGGTGATACTGGAAATCTGTTTATTCAAGTTTGCTTCCCGATAATAGGACTTTCTCATAATCCTACTCTTTCTCATATCCTTTGCCCACCTCCCCTAGCCTCCTCTCCCTTTCTTCTTCCTTTCATTTATTTTTTATGTCTCGTGAACATCCACCACTAAGTATATTTTATTTAGAAGCTGGAAGACTTATAAGTTATGAACATTTTCATTGGGATAATGCAATGTGTTCAGATAATGCTACAGTGATCTCACATCTCACCAAAACCTTCAATTTGATTGAGCCCAATATGTTTTCACACCTAGGTTTGTACTCGTTCACATGTAGCATCTCAAGGACTATTTCAGTTAAAATGGTATATGTTCTTTACTTACTTAACTCGCTTACTGCTGCTTAATCAGATGTACATCATGTAAAATTTTTGTTAATACCAACAGACCCAATAAAAATGTGTCAAAAATATAATGATACAGTGATGGCCTTTTATTTTCTTTAAAAAAAAAAGAAATAAAGAATTATTAGGGAAAAATCAATAATAAGGTCAGACAATCTTTAGCTACAGCTAGGTTTTCAGGAGAAAAGGTCAGAAAAAACAACTTTCAGTGAAAGAATTCACTAAGCTCAAGAATGGGTTTAACCCTTCAGACTCTGCTTGGATTCTGGAACCGGCGTTCCCAACTAGACTCAGATATTAGGGCCTGCAGGCCGCGCCAGACTCAGGGACTGCTGCTGGTTTGCTGAACTAGGATGAGACACTGGGGCTTCATGGAGGCTCAGATGCTAGATGTAGCAGGACCGAGACCAGAGCCGCCAGGTCAGTCACTGCCGACTGCCTGGAGCTATCAGGTCAACCTTAGCTCAGGTACCAGAGTAGGCAGGCCTGGCTACACTCTGATGCAAGAGCCGCCAGCTCAGTCCAGGCTCATATAATGGTCACGGCAGGTCATACGTGGCACTGACCCTACAGCTCAGAGTAAACCTAGATACTAGAGCCAGCAGGACAGACTAGGCTCGAATACAGACACGGATGTTCAGCCAGGACCCCCTACCATGCTCCAGTTGAGGAAAGAGCTGAAGACGCCCTTCGATAAAGACCACCACACCATGGTGCAGCGACAATCCACCTTTGCTCTAGAAACCTGCTACCCGTCCAATCACACAATGATTGCGTCTTCGTCTTGCACTGTGTGCAGGGTAGGTTCGTGCTGTATAAATTCTGCACCTATACATAATGCGTACATACATATAAACATACATACATATACACATATAGGCTCACGCAATGGAGACAACAGGTGACATTCTGCTCAGACACTGGAGTCTGTTGGTCAAACCCAATGTCACAAAGCCCCTGTACTGGAGATCACATCTGGATGGTGCTCAGCTCTAGAGGCCACATCTAGAACACTGTCTTCACCTTTACGATTAAAGCACTGTGTTCAGTTAAAGAGTGATATCCTATGCGTTGTGTAAAGTTCTACTATATACAACTGAGATACGTATTCTAGAGGCTAAAACTGGGACATGTCTATTTCTAGAGTCCACAATAGCGATATAGGGTCCAGTTCTAGAGCCTATAATAGGCACATGGGCCAATTTATAGTGGCTACAACTTGGGACATTGTGTAAAATAACATAAAAAACAGGTGTATTTTGTAAAGCGCACGATTACCCGTAGGTGTCCTGGCGCTGAATAACAGATGTTTATTGTTACCCAACTCAATGGTACTCATTTTATCAACCTCAGATGGATGAAAGGCTGAGTGGACCAGTCGGGGTGTAGAACCTGTGACCATGAGGTCGAACACGGGTCCCTGCAGAGGCTGCTTGAGTCCACTGAGCCACCAGACTCAGTGGACTAAGGCTCTAGAGGCTTCATCTGGAACACTGTGTACACCTGAAGCACTGTGTTTAGTTGGAGGATGGCAGCGTGAGCACTGTGTACAGATGCAGAGGCTGCAATGGGAACATGTGTTTTGTTCTATAGGGTACGGCTGGGACATTCTGCTGAGCTCTAGGGGCTACTTATTAAGTACCGTGCGCAGTTCTCCAACCCTGATCTCCAGATCAATGAGAACATAATGGAGACAGCCCAGTGGCGTAGCAATAGACCCCGCCGTGCAGGGGGGGTGGTGAATAATGCACAAAAAGATGGGGATCAAAGCATATATACCCGCACCAGTCTTAACATCTTTATAGTTTAATCACAAGCCAAGGTGCTATAGAGCATGGGACACAATCCCCCTAGGTCCCAATAGAGAAACCAGAGGAAACCTAACTGGTTCTACTAATACCATGAAACAAAAAAGCTCAGCACACTTGTAAAGGTTGCATATGGATAATCCACAATAAAGGTGTCGACAGCACAATTCTTGTTTCAGAAAGAAGTCGATATGTTCTGTTGATATGATGTTAAGTCTTTGGTGAATAATGTACGACCAAGATGGTACCTGGTCTAAATCAAAAGGTCTGTGGAAGGGGCAAGGGAATGTACACAGTTTCACAGTGGAGGAAGGGAAGGAGAGGAGACAGAGATATTAATATTTATAGCAGGATTAAGGCGGTACAAGGGACTGTATTGTTCAGTGGCAGGCGTCGAGTATGGGAGAGGTCACAAAATTTGGCAGGAGGAGCGAGGATCAGGAGTGACATCATAAAAAAGTTATTCATGGACAGGATTTTGAAGGCACTAAATCGACAATTTTAAGCAGAAGAGATGGGGAGATAAACATGAAATGAATCGAAACTGCAATGTGCTGAGAGAAGAAGGGTAAAGGTGGAGACCGCGTAGATTACAGAGTTTAGGGGTGCGAGTGCATGTTTATGGCTTACAGCATGGCAGTGACACTCAGTCATGGCCCTACAACTGGCATCTCATCCATCCTTCATACACCCCAGGTCTCACTCCTGGTATGCAATACTCACTCAACAATAGGCAGACAATGTCGGTGAAGACAAGGGTCTTCCTCAGCCGGGGGGTCTTTTTATCGTGGTCCTCGGTCTTCTTTCCATGACCCCCAATTGTGACCTTCACATCCCTGTAGTCCCTTTGCCAGTCCGGCTTCTCTACAGGATGCTCCAGCTTTTCCAACAAAGGGGCAGCTTTGGCCTTCTGCATGTCCATCGAACACTCAAGAGCGGGACACTGGAACTCCTCTGCTTCCCGGACACGGCAGGGCTAGATCTGCTCTCCTGGCTGCTTCCAGAGACGTCTACCCTGGAAGAGATAGCGCAGCTCCTCTCTGTTCTTGGAGAGAAAACTATGCCAAGAGGTGCAAAGCGGGCTCAAGATTCGAGGAAGTTGCACCAAACCAAACCTTAACCAAGATGCTTAGAAGAAAATCAACACTTAACAAAGAGATGCGGAAGAGCCTCAATATCCACAGGTGAGGAAGCAAAACCTCTCGAGGCCCAATGGAATGTTTGGAAGAAACTCGACATCTCTAAATGAGCGATGATCAAGGAAGTCAACATCCAACTTAGAGGAGCTAGAGAAACTCAACATCCAAAGGGAAGCACCCGAAGAAAACCAACATCCAACTTAGAGGTGGTCAATACGACCCTCAACACCTCACCGGCCGACAAGTGCCAAATAACTGCTCATCCAGTTGAGTTTTTCCAAAGTGCAACATCCTCGGAATAGATGCCACAAGGTCTTGAGATGCAGCTGAGAAATGCCAAAGAGAATCACCATCCAACGAAGAATGACAAAGAGTAAAAATCCAATCAACCTCAAATGTCATCTAAGTGATACCAAGGTCTGCTCTCCGCACAGCATATCTTTGTCCAGGCTCAATGAAGGCAGTCCCCTCTCGCCCAGTGTTCTCGCTTCTTGCCCAGTTTGTCTTCTTTTCCAAGTTGTACTTTTATTGCCCCACTCCACTCTCCTCAGCCTGGTTCTTCTCGTCTTTCCCCAATTCTTCGCTTTTGCCACCAACTCCTGCTTTCTTGCCCTGGGACACCTTTTATTTGCTTAGTTCCTTTCTTATTGCCCTGACTACTCTCGTACTCTCATGCTGTCACAGCCCCTCCTTTTTGCCCGAACCCCCTCTTCTTTCCCCAGTCCCACCGGTTAGGTTGTCTTACCCGTCTCCTTTGTTTTTGCCCCAGCTCCTCTTCACTTTGCCCCTGTACCCTTTTCGTGTCCCAAAGCTCAGTCTTTCGTTTTGCTCCAGTTCCTCTGGCCCCGTCCCGGTTCCTCTCCTCTCTTCATTCAAGGGGTTACACAATTGGCCCTGAAATGCCCCCACCCCTCCCTCTTCCTGTGGCTCCCGAGGCGCTATGGCGCTGTCACATGTCACACCCCCTCCAGGGACTCCCAGAAAGCGTGGGCAGGCGCAGGTAGCGACAGGGACCTCCAGGAGCCGGCAGCACGACAGGCAGCCGCAGCGGGGCTCCGAGGGGGCAGTTTCTGGGCAGCGGAGGACTCTCCTTGCAGCGGAGCACTGGCTGGGAGGCAGGAGGTTCCCAGGGCGACAGGCGTCTCGTGCTCGCCCCTTAACCTCTCTGACGGGCAGGGGCCTCAGGTGGCAAAGTTCGTGAGCGCCCTGCCCTCCTCAGCATGCTCTGCCTACTGTCCCGCAGCGAGTGCGCTGCAGCTCGAGAGAGCAGAGTTTCGAGCTGCGTCCCTCCCTCCTTCCATCCCGAGCCCTCCCCTGCGCCCTCCCTCCGCCTCCCGTTCCATGTGCTCAACTTAGGAAAAGCTGCCCTCGGGCTCCAGTGCACAGCAGGTCCCGAACAGGGAGCGAAGGAGAGGGAGGGCACGGCGAGAGGGCATGGGCAGAAGGCTGGGGTAGAGGGCGTTGGAAGGTGGCATGGGCAGGATTGCTGGGTGTAGAGGGTACTGGATAAAGGCGCACGCAGGGGCGTTGGAAGAAGCACCGGGTGAGAGCAGGTAGGAGGGCACGAGGGATGGGGACAGGGCAGAAGGCGAGAAGGAGAGGACGTGTAAGGATGGGCAGAGGGCACGCGACGAGGGCTCGTGTAAAGTGAAATGGGTTAGGGACAAGGAGAAGGCTTGGGAAGAAGTATGAGGAGAAGGCATGGGCAGCTGGTTTTGGGAATAGGGCATTAAAGGAGTGCATGGGGAGGCAGTGCTTTAAATGGGCCGGTACTGTCCGGTACGGAGTACCGGCACTTTTTTATTTTGAGAGGGTGAGTACCGGCACTTCTCAAGACAGACTTAATACTTTTAATTGGAGAGTACTGGCACTTCTCTGAAACAAGCAGGCACTCTGCTACAGAGTACCTGCACTTCTGTTTTCCCCATTGCAAGCACTGTGGGGAGGAGGAGTAGAGTCTAGAGGGCAAAAGGAGTGACAGGGGAAGACGGCATGGGCACAGTAGACGAGAAGAGGGCACAGGAAGAGGAGATAAAAGAGGACATGCTTCTGGCAGAAACAGTGGACATTGGAAGAAGGCATGGACAGACAGAGCGTGGGGCAAGGTTGGGCGTTTACAGGTGGCATCGGAAGATGGTGGTAGAAAGGCCAGGGGGATAAGTAATAGGTAAGGATATGGGCAGAGTTGTTCAGACGAGGGCATGTCAGAGGTGGGCGAGCCAAAACATTAACGAGGAAAGCATAGCCGGAGCCGAGCTAAGGGTCTGGCTCCCATCTTAGAGCCCGTGCACGAGCCGAGCCCTGAAAATATTTGCCATGCAAAACATACAGCAGACATCACGTAAAATATAATAAACATTTTTGTGAGTGTATTTCTTTGACTTATGCAAGCTATGACATTATTAAGGCATTTTATAGCATTGCTCTGAAAAGTGCTGATTTTGTACCACTGGTAGTCTGAATTCACACGTTTGAAAGTGCCTTCATACGCCATAATGAGACAAAAGAGTTTTGGTGAAATAAAATATTTGCTTAAGATCACACAATTTAAGTGGGGAAGTCACTATTTATCCAGGATTTCTGGTTTCACTTTGGACAAATCAACCAGTAAAGGGGTATTCATTTAACTTTCCTTATGGTAAGGCTTTGTTTTTACCTTTTAGTGCACTTTTCTGAAGTTTTTTAAAATATAGAGAAACCTCTCCATATGCACCAGGTACAGTGAGTGCACAAGATCACATGCATTGTTAATAGTCAAGTAGTGATTACAAGATTTGCCCAAAATCACAGGATGTTGAGCTGACGGTGAGACTCAAACCTGGCTCCCCAGTTCCACAGTCGGCAGCTCTGACCATAAGGCCACATCTTGGGAAGAGGGAGTCAGACAGGCACAAGCCAAATGAAAGCTCAGCTCGTTATGGGCTCGTGGTTGCAACAGGACCTCGACCTGAGGCAGAGCCAGGATGGAGCCTGGCTCAAACTTTCAGTGGCTTGCCCACCTCTAGGGCATGCACATGGCTTAGACACAAATGACAGAAAATACTTATAAGGTCCCAAAAGCGAGACCTATTGGCTATGGAAAGTGAAAGTAATCGCGGTAAAAGCGACGCGCGCGCCCGCGCACATGCACTGTAGCTCTAGGCTGGCCTGGTAGCACTTTGTGGAGCCCTCTCAATAAGTCTTGCCAGACCAGCGCATGCGCTGGGTCAGACGAGACCTAAAAATGACATGGTCAGTGGTAAAGGGCATATCCACAACTCATTGGTGAGGAAAGATAGTACTGGCAGTGGGCACTGAAAAGAGCATGTTCATGCCTTTGGAAGAGGGCACAGTCATGTGCACTGAGCATAGGAAAGGGTATGGCCAGAGGGTTTTGGATGAAGGCCTGGACACAGTGCTTAATTTGTGCCGGTGTTAGGTCACCTAGTATATTTCAAGTTGGCAAATTTGTAGGACTGAAATGGTAAGTAGGTGTCATTGGTACTAATATTTGGCAGCACTGGTAGGGGGGACTGTAAGTGATGCAAACTGCCATGACACAGGACATAGGAAGGGGCCTGGCAAAAAGACTTGTGAAACGGCAAGGACCGAGATCTTGGGAAGAGGGCACGAGGAGGCATATGATGAGCAAACCAGAGCAAAGCGGTACGGATGAGATGAGGACAAGTGGAAGCAGCAGGGCAGGTGGAATAGAGTGTGTATACCATGGCCCTCGAGAACAAAGTAAATGAACCTGCAAGTCTCTAGATCATTTTATGCCACTTTGCCCTCAATCCGATACGTAAATAAGCACTTCCACCTGCCACACCCACTACATGCTGCTCCGCCCCCTCTGCCAGACCCTTCCACCCACCACATGCGCCATCCATTATCAAACGTCTCCCCATTCACTCTGTACTACCTCATCTCCCACCGCATGTCCATGTGAGGTGGCCTTGTGGCCACATATGTGAGGCAGGCCTTCGTAAACACACTACTTAAGAAGCCAACAGATGATCCCAAGGTCCTAGCCAGTTACAGACCTGTCTCAAAACTCCTCTAAGCCAGCAAAATCCTGGAAAGGCAAGGAACAAGATACATTTTAGAACACACAGAACCCAATAATCCACTCCTTGAGCTCCAGTTAGGATTCAGAGGTACGAGAGGGCCAGAAACCATGGTTACGACATCAGAAAACCCTTCATCGTTTCTCTAGGCTGGAGGTGTCTCCTGTAGGTCCTGGAGGGCCTGATCCAAATGAAAGTCCAGGATATCTATAGCCAATACAGAACCTCTAACATTTTTCTTGGAGAAAACTCAGCACGTGAAATCATTCCCAAAAGCACTCCAGTTACTCCCAGTGGAAGACAGGATTAAGGACAAGGCACTCTGGGATGGAGCCCACGAAAGATACTGCTAAAAACCAATCAACTACTGTGTCTCAGCAAGGAGTCTGCCATCAACTCTGGCACCATTTACCTCTATCCAAAGTTCAAAAGTCACTTATACCCAACTCTACGCAAAATGAAGCACAAACAATCACATTAACAAGGCAGACCCCTTAATCCCACTCTTTATGACCCCACAATGTATCGAACACTTCCCCTATCACACTCACTGTACAATCCCTGTACCCGCTGCAATCACTGCGCACAACCCATACACCATTAAACAATTCCACCCACCACACTACCAGCAACATCCTCCACTATGGAGTACTTCCACCCGCCGACCTCCCCGCTTTTTCTCACATGCACAATCAAATTCTACCCCATCAAGCTCCCCTATCTACTACCGAGCCCCTCTATCTACCACAACCACTGCCCGCCACATCATCCAGTACGAAATCCATTCACTTGTTACTTACAACCCACCCACAGTCCACCCAGCCGAATCACTGCCCTCAGCCTCATCCACCATGAACCCTACAGGAAGTAAGACCCAGTAGTAAATGGGCTTATACAAGCCTTGTGCAGATAAAGAGGGGGGGGGGGGGGCGGCAGCACAGGTGCAACAAAAGTATCTATGGAAACTTGGGGTTTAGATCAGGTCTAACAGCCAGCATTCCCGACTCACCCGCAGACCCTAAAATTAGACACCGGTATCACTGCAAAAATGTTACAGCCCGGCTGCCCAGCAGGCAGTGTCTCCATGCGTGCTTTCTATATCTGTGATGTCACACGGCACACATTACAAACCGACAGCCTTTCAACCACACACATCTTGTGGAGTAGAGAAAGCGCCTCACCAGGGATGTGAAGCGCTACATAAATGCAGCTGCAACCCATTGCAGTTTGTCATGTGTCTGTGATACATATGGACTTTTATCATCTTGTAGTCATGTGTTCTGCTTTGTGAAGTGTGTATGCACTTTGTCACCTTGGTGTCACGTGTACTGCTCTCTGGATATCCTGCTGACGTCATATTTCCTACACTGTTGTAAAAGCTTAGTTTCTGTCACCCTCAAGTCACACGTTCTGCTCTGGAGGAGGAAGTATGCACTGTATTTCATCTCGGTGACATTCGTCGCGCTCTGCTGTGTGTGTGTGTTTTCCTGTTATCATCTGTTCTGCTTTGAAAGTGTGTGTCCGTTTGACAACTCTGTTGGCATTTTACCTGCTCAGTGTATTTTTTTTATGTCTACTACCGTGATGCGTGTATCCTTCTCTGGCGCACATGTGCTCTGTCTGTCATTCTGATTGCATTTGTTCTGCTATCAGCTGTGTGATTCGATTTATTTTACTTCTAATGTGCACACTGCAGAACAACATTGCTTCTAGGCGCAGATGCTTGATAACAGACATTGCGATTAATATAGTTTTCTATAAGTACACACATATATCCGATACAGAGAAGAACGAGCACTGCCAATGCCAATAGGTCTGGTTTGTATAGAGAATGGCTCTCCAGTCACTGGTGAGTTTATGCACTCAGTAAGTCATGAGACAGTCACACTGTCACCCATCCCAATCCTCATGCATCCATTCATTCACGCACTCACTCACTTTTGCATTCACTCACCTATCCACAGTAAAATACACACACAGAAACTTTGAAGGCATATGCAAGATGAGATAAAGAACAAAATAAAATTAAAACATGTTGCCTCCTTAACATTGTGAAGCATACAAAAAGCGATGGATGGAATTCTTGAATTAATCTCCGCCACTGGTAATTACGCAAGCCGCACCCCATTCCGTCATTATTTTGCACACCGCGCCCCCTCGGTTTGGACCCAGCCATAAATAAATCAGCCTTGACCCTGCTCCAGTGGGAGCAGTCCAGCCCCAACTGGCAGGCCAGGTCTTCCCTGAACTTGAACCGGTTTCGCCCTTATTAGGGCTCATCAGTCTATTATATCCAGGTTCCGGTGGCGCAGCGTGCACGGGAACCACATCTGGGCTGACCCATCCTACTTAGGTTGTCACATTAACGTATCCAAAAAAAGCTTTAATTAACCTCAGCCACTGGTAATTACTCGATGTCGCATCCCATTCCATCGTTATTATGCACATCATGCCAGCTTAGTTTAGAACCGCCCATGTACGAATCAGTCTTGATACTGCTCCAGAGAGAATAGTTCAGCCCAACCCGCCAGGTCAGGTCCTCCCTGAACCGGAACCCAAGAAACCCAAGACAGGTTTCACCCTTATTAGGGCTCATCAGTCGGGTATAGCTTGGTTCCAGGGGCACAGTGTGCATGGGGCGCACATCTGGGCATACCCATCCCCCTTAGGGTGTCATACTAAAGTATATAAAGAAGTGATGGATTGAATGCTTGAATCAATCTCATCTGCTGGTGATTACTTGGACTATATCCCAGCCCATCATTATTTTGCACACCTTCCCTCCTCATTTTGGACCCAGCCATATGCAATTCAGTCTTGACCAATCTCAACTCGGAACAGTGAAGCCCGAACTGCCAGGTCACCCAGAAAACAAGCAACCCAAGACCGGTTTTGTTCTTATTAGGGCTCATCAGTCGGGTATAGCTTGGTTCCATTTGCACAGTGTGCATGGGACTCCCATCTGGACATACCCGTCCGCTTAGGGTGCCACTGTAAAGGATACAAAGCAGTGATGTATGGAATGCTTGAATTAATCTCAGCCACTGGTTATTACTTGGACGGCATTCAAGTCCATCATTATTTTGCAGAACATAACACCTCAGATTGGTCCCAGCTTTGGCAGTTTGGGGCAGACAGTACCCATGAGAAGCAGGGTTAGTACTGATTTGCACACAGTGGGCCTCTGTCTAGAGTGGCATGGGGGGGTGAAAAATGATGGACTGGAGTGCAGCCCGATCGATTGTCAGTAGCTGAGATTATTTCAAGCATTCCATCTATTACCTTGTTGTTTTTGCAGTTTATGCGCTAAGTGCGATGGGTATACCCAGACATGGGTCCCATGTTCACTGTGCCATGGGACTCAAGCTGTACTTCACTGATGAGACCTAGTTAGGTTGAAACCGGTCTGGGTGCTTGTGGTCCCTTCTGGAGGGTGCCTCGCCCAGCAGTTCGGGACAGATTGTTCCCATTAAGAGCAGGATCTGCACTGATTTGCATCAGGTGCGCCTTTATTTAGAGTGGCATGGTGGGTGAAAAATGATGGACTAGAATGTGTACCAAGTGATTGCCAGTAGCTGAGATTAATTCAAGCATTTTCTCCATTACCTTTTTGTTGTTGGTCAGGACCAAGGAGGGTTTAAGGCTTCTAAAGAAACACATCAGACCTATGACAGGCGGCTAACTTTCCTTGATGAACAATTGGCTGTAGCCTTTGTCATTGGCTTGTCACCATAACCAACTGAGTTCTACTACAGTGAGACTAAGCCTTCCCACAAGGCTATCATCAAATATTCATCGGAAATGACAAATCTGTCCAAAATGACAGTTGCGGAGAATATACACCCCTTCCTAAAAGGATCAACAAAGATTCTCACAATGCAAATCTCCTCAGCCCGAAGCTTTTGAGGTGAGAGGGAGTAACTAACACTAAAATCTCCATGCCTAGTGTGGTAATCTGTGCGATTTCATGTAACAAAATATTTGTCTACATGCTTTAACAGTGTGTAATAACAACCATCCCTCAAATGTGCATAAGCTTTAACATATGCTGCCTTTGTCGTAAATGTTCATAATAAATAGATCAGGCACATGGCATCTGACATAACTTTCCTCAGTGAAGAAATCACGCCCATAGCCTTTATCACCCACTTGTCACAGTAACCAA
Organism: Triturus cristatus; assembly: GCF_964204655.1. Classification (NCBI taxonomy): domain Eukaryota; kingdom Metazoa; phylum Chordata; class Amphibia; order Caudata; family Salamandridae; genus Triturus; species Triturus cristatus. Next base: position 61,075,294 of record NC_140586.1, read on the forward strand.
GAAAAGTCTACAGCATTGAGCGTAAGCATTCCTACATGGCAATCATCAGGCATGCAGCCCTACAATTACAATTATGTTCAAGGTAATATACATTCTCTACTCAGAGGGTCTAACAAGGATTATAACTGATAATCTTCTACCCCAAAGGTTCATCTGATGGGGTGACCAACACCAACATCCTTGCCCTGCTAAAATAATCTGCGAGATTCCATGTAACACAATACCTTTTTACAGGCGTTAACACAGTGTTGTAAAACCCCACCTTAAGAAGCGTATTGCCTTTATCTCATGGTTTTTACAATAATGAATCTGCCCACTGTTCTCTTTTTACATCTTTTCATTATAAACAGATTGAATCTTTGATGTGTGCCGTAACTTTTTTCCAATGAACCTATCAAGCGAATCACCTTTATCCTCAGCTTGTCACCATCATCTGCTCAATCTTGCTCTATTGAGCATACACTTCCACACAAGGCAATGTATACAAAGTGATAGTTCACAAAATAATATGCAAGCTCACCTAAGAGGGCCTAACAAGGATACTCATAGTGCAAATATTCTATTACCGGAGTTTGTCAGAGGGGGTAACCAACACCAAATAGTTTCACCTACCTGATTCCATGCAACAAAATACCTATCTTCAGACTTTATCACAGTGTAATAACAATCACTTTTGAAATATATATTGGGCCCGATACGCAAAGGTAAACAAACCTTTGGTCTAAACTTAGACCAAACGCCTAAGTTTACAACTTTGGGAATTCGCAAAGGGCATTTACGAGTACTATCTTTATGGCCGCACTCGGGCCGGATTTCCGCCCTGAGTGGGGATATAAAGATAATACTCGTAAATGCCCTTTGTGAATTCCCAAAGTCGTAAACTTCGACGTTTGGCCTAAGTTTAGACCAAACGTTCAAGTTTACATTTGTGAATTGGGCCCGTTGACTTTAACATGGGCTTTTCACAATACATACATCAGCCCTGCTGCTTTTGTCATAAATGTTCATAATAAAGTGATCTGAACTATTGTCTTGAACATTTGTTTGTCGCCATAAACAACTGAACCCTGCTGTTCTGAGGATAAACTTTCCTACAATGTGCTAAACAAGCACTCTTTTACAGAGGAAGCTCACAATATCTGCCCAATGAAATGTAGTATTCTAGAAAGAGCCTCTGAGTAGTGCTTCTAAAGCTTTTTAGGTCTCGCCTGACCCAGCGCATGCGCTGGTCTGGCGAGACTTATTGAGAGGGCTCCAAAAAGTGCTACCAGGCCAGCCTAGAGCTACAGTGCATGTGCGCGGGCGCGCGCGCCGCGCTTTACCTTGATTACTTTCACTTTCACGGCCACTTTGATGTTTGATCGTGATCGCGATCGTGATCACTTTCACTTTCGCGGCCGCTTTGCATAGCCAATAGGTCTCGCTTTTGGGACCTTATAAGTATTTAGTTATGCAACTGTTGCATAGCTAAACACTTATAAGGTCCCAAAGGCGAGACCTATTGGCTATGCCAATGCTTGTTTTCTGTTGATCACATAACATCTAGTGACAGCTGCGCCATAAAGCCTGGCCTAAAAAGCAAGCCTATTGAGCAGCAGGTGAAATAATGAAATAGTAAATAAATTGTGATGGTACAAAGCTGGCTGGAGGTTACAAAAGCTGAGTCATGAGTCTCTAGCTAAGACGGGTTAGAACAGCTGGGTATTGTCTTTCCAGTAAGCTTGAGCGAAAATTTGTGAATTTTCTTGAAATTTCACATCACACAATTTTGCATAGCTTTTTCAAGCTTAAAATGTCTTGAGATATCAGCAGGAGATGAGTTCACATAGAAAATATGTTGCTAAGAGAGATTGTCTGCTTGAACCAGTCTCCTGCTGGTGTTTAGTGAGACTGTTTTATGTGGGGTGCGCGCTCACAGAAAAAACTCATGTGAAATACGAGCAAACCACATTTCACTATGAAAGTATCATTTCAGAGTCATCTTGCAAAATTTCCATGGTATTTTTCAAGAAAAAATTAGGCGGTTTTGCACACCTCTAATCAGGGCGAACCTGCAGCACACCTAACAGATAAGGTTACTTTAAAAACAGGGAGCCACCACAGAAAATAGTTTTAGATCAATTTTTTTTCATGTAATTTCTGGTGTGATTAGGTGATGTTCCCAAGCTGACTATAAAATTGAGGAAGGGTGTACTGCATGATTCTGTCCTGCAGGTACTTGAAGACCACATATTCCATGAAATTGTAAGTACGTTAGAGGGTCTTCCATGAGATTCTCTCCTTGGCTGGGAGACAGTGTAGGCCTGTGGGGTATGCTGCTACTGGTTTGTATTTTTAGATCATTTTTAGGTAAAAGAAGTCTACCTTCAGCATTTTTAGCCCTCTAAAGCCTTTTAGTTTGGTAATATGGAAGTTCGAGGTACAGGATGTTGGAGTAGTCAAGCTTTGAGTTGACTCAGGCCCAGGGCTGGACTGGGAACCCAAAGCAGCCCGGATTAATTGTGTCAGATTAGCCCTCACCCATTGGGGTTGGGGGGGCAAGCGTGAAGTTCTGCTGCTCAACAAAACCGCCCCCCAGCACTGCTTCTTTTGTAACTGGGGGCTGATATTGCAGCAAAACTAGCTCTCATTAACAAAACCAGCCCTCACCGCTCCAAAACCAGCCGGTACTGCTTCAAAACCAGCCCTACTGCTACGAAACCAGGCCCTACCCTTCCAGCCTCCTGGGAAAATGCCCGATGCCCACTACGGCCAGTCCGGCCCTGCTCAGGTCTCATCAACCCTAAGGGGGTATTGGTTAGGGATGGAAAGGAGAGTCTTCCGTACAAATCTGATTTTGTGGCTTGATGTTCTGACCACTGCAGCTACCTGTGAATTCATTTTGATGCAGGCATACCGCATCACTTTGTGAACTTTAGAATTATTGGGGAAGGTGGGTGGGCAGTGGACACAGAGAACCAATGGCCCAATCGGACTCTCTGGGAGTGCTCTTCCAAGAAGGATTAGAACCATCTGGCCACCTTATTGGAGGCTGCAGGCTGTGGAGGAAGGTGCAATGGACAGGCGTCAAAAACTGCTGAAAGGTCAGTTACAACCACCACGCAAAGTGTACCAAAGTGTGCAGGTCGTGGCAGGTCTTCCCACACACCAACAAGGTATGTATGCACTTCCTTTCATCCTGATGTCATGTCCTGCTTCCGGATGTATGCCAACATTCTGTCACCCTGATCTCACGTGTCCTGCTCTATATACAAGGTAATTGGAATTCTGCGGTATGCATTCCTAATATATGTAGCAGGGATGGATACATTATCAGGCAGGAAACGCAAAAAATATGGCAATGTCTTTGGCAGCATTATCTCACAGCTTGGCAATTTTCACATGCATTGATACAAAGGTATTCAAACACTATTCAAAATACAAAAGTTTGGTGAAAAAAAAAAATCCACACACATTCACCCCATCCAGCTGAAAATCTTACTCATCAACAAATAATGGTTTCATTGTGCAGATGAGCACCGGAACACTATTATGTTAACGCCCTTGTAACTCCCAGAGTAAAATAATTTATGTAAAATATTCGTTGGCAAACTCTGCAGACAACAAGATTACACATGCGTGCTTCTGGTAATAAAATATAAGCCTCTTTTATACTACATCCCCGTGTTGTGTTTTAGAACCGGTCTTCGGATTTTTTGTCACTGTGTGTCTACGCTATGGGCTTCTATAGGCACCTCCTTCCACTGAAAAAGACCCTGCAGTAAATGTCATTACATTATAATCAAAGGAGTCTATTCTAAAAGGTAAATTCAGTTATAAACATACATTTATGACGAAATGTAACTTTTTTTACACGTGCCAGGAGTTCACATAGTGAAGGTGATCTCGGAATCGTAAATCCCACCTAAGGAGTGGCTGTTACATGGCATGGTTTACCTTGGAAGATTGAGAGCCCCATGCCTACAAAAAATAAATGTGTCCTTGTGTAAAGCGCTCCAATACCTTCGAGTCGAGTTCGTGCTATATAAATCTGCAAAAAAAATAAGAAAAACAATCACCTGGAAATAGTGGAAAATGTACTCCAGTATAAGGCTCGGAAGGGTAACAAATCATCCCCATATTTGGTTGTGGGTGTAGCGAGAAGACTTAACTCTGCAAAAAAATCAAAAATATGTTCTTTTGCACAAGAGGCTCTATGCCCTGTGTGGCCTTCCCTGCTATGGAGAATTCTGCACAGTGATAATAGGAGCTTATGGGAAAGTCACCCAAACTTCCTTTCAGCACACCTAGAAACCCAGGCCTCTTGCAGCTGTCCAGTCATACTGCCAATATGGCCAGGTACGGCCTAAACCCCCTCCTCCCTTATCCATACTAAGACAGTAACACATTTACCACAAGGACTTTTGGATTAGGGAGTCGTTAAACCCCCTGCCGTATTTATTAACATTAAAATTAAAACAAAATTTGTTATACACATTATTTACATAATACGCAGAAAACCATTGCATTATATTGATTACATTGATAGGTGCATATGTCATATGGCTAACCTTAACATATCTCTAATACAAAGTCATTCCTATCCGAATCTAAACATAACATAATCAATATATAATAACGTTTACTTTTCTGCGTATCCCTATTTGAGCCTACGGCACGGTCAATAACTGGCGCCAGATCCTGATCAAATTGTGCCCGCCCTCCAACCGGAGTGCGCATGCGCAGAGGGCCCATTCACCGTGAGGGTACTTCCCCCCGGTCACCCCAGTACACCCTGTAGATTATCTCCATAAGGGGCCCTTGCAGTTATGCACCGTTTACTTGTGCCATTGTGCACGTGCGGGGTGGCCCACCAGCCTACTGGAAAGCGTAACTCCCACTCCCCTGCACCCATCCAGCCAACCGGCTGTAACTGCCCCTGGAGTTCTATGAGAGACCATTTGTCCCTCCCCCTTGGGCGACCCCATTCAAGAATGGCGCCGCCCTCTAAGGACCTTAAATTTAATGCTCACCAATCATGACCTTACTGCCTGACCAAGGAATAGCACTAAAAATACGACAGTAAAACACAACCTGTAAAAGAAACAATAACCTCCTAGAACAAAGGGAGAAAAAAGCATAACACACATGATAAACATAACCATGTAAACCTGAAAATAAAATTTCACAACAATACACTCTGTAAGCCCTGCTTTTTGGGGATGGTGAGTCGGGAAATTAAAATGCAGCCTCCTAGCGAGGCTGGCGTTTCCTATGGCGGGCTGTGGGAGCGGCGAGCAAAGAAGCAGACTCCGCCGCTCCCCAGCCTTTTATCGCCCCCAGACAGTCCAGGCTAGGCCGGTTCTAACCAACCCGGCATTCGGGCGACGCGCACCTCGGAAGTGACCCAACTGACTAATTAATGGCGAGGCGCACCCGTTGCGTCATCATTGCGCGCAACAGGCCCGCCCCTGTGTGGTCATCGGCGGTCGGCACGACCGCCATACATGTGGCGTGTCCGATGCCGGCCCCGCCTTTCTAGAATGTTAGTGACTAGGGAATAAATGTACAAGTTGTTCGGGCAGAGGCAGTAACCTCCCCCTGTATTTTTAAATTTATTTTCGTCTACTAGCCCCAGAGGGTCTCACTATGAGGCGGTGTGAGATTCACGACATCAGATATTATAAAGAGAAGTCAAATGTTTGGGATATCCCTGTACTTTGAGTGCCTTCTTGAAATAAACATTTTTAGGTCCCGGCTCGAAGGCTGCGCTTGCGCAGTCTCGCTCCGAGATTTAATGACTTGGAGAAGAGGGGCTTGAGCCCGCCCCTCTTCTCCCCTCTTCTCCATTGGCTGGCCTCTTGAATGCTGGCCAGCCATTGGAGAAGAGGTTCGTCTCTCCGAACAGGCCCCGTCCTTTTCGGATTCGGAGGCGTGTTTTTTGCTACTTTTCTAATTATCTCCTCCAGCCAATGGCAAGAGGAGAACACGCCCCCGAATCCGAAACCGCCGCTGCCTTTCTCCGAGGCATTTCTGCTTTGCCTCGGAGAAAGGCGGTGGCGTGCTCGTCCTCTCCCTCTAATTCTCCACCCACAGTTCTTCTTCCAGTTCTTCAGACCTCCTACATCGGTGACTACAGGAGCACGCCCGAAAATTCAAGCATCTACAAAAAGCTAAATGTGTGTAAATCAGAGTCGCAACTCTAAGACGTGTGGGTTTTTCCACACAGGACGAGGAACCATGAGGCAGATAAATAGAAAGAAGAGCAGCGAAAAATACAGCGAGAACTTAAATTGAGGACTTCTATTGAAGAGTTACAAAATGGTGTTCAAAGCTGTTGGTGGTAGCCAGCTGCTACACACTGCGCTGTCGGAATTCACCAGACTATGTGGCCCCAGCTCACACATTCAACTAGCCACCTCCATGTAAGTGCCTTTTCTCCTCGCACGTACTTGCAATTTCGCTCCCCCTTTGTGCGGATATATAACATTATTGCTCCTTCCTAGATGGTTTCTATCCATTGCAACCCCTTCTAAAGCATGCTTCCCCTCCCACACCTGATACATGCACGCCCCCCCGTCATTATACGTCCTCCGCCTCCCCCCGCCTCTATGAGCCCCCCCCCCCCAAATCCCCCTCAGTCAGGCTACAACAGGAGGCGAGCAGAGGCAGGAAGTTCCCCCTGCATGGACAGAGCTCAGTTGAAGCGCCCCTGAGTCCCGGGAGACGTCATTAAAGAGTCATGTATGAGGAGTCTGCCGACGTCACACCTGCCAGGGCGCTCTGACGTCAGACAGGAGTTGGGAGGGGTTTGGAGGGAAGAACCAAGCGCTGCAAATGGAGCTGTGACAGGGAACAGAGTAAAGCAAAGCATGCCAAGAGCACAAGCTTATTGGCGTAATTACAGCCCCCCCCCCAGCAGTGTCTGAGGCTCCCAACATCAGGGACTTTGTTAGACGCACCTCGAACGTTCCATGGACTTCGACGAACTTTAAAAACAGTATGTGGATTCATCGGACCTTAGGCCTGAAGTGATATTGTAAAATTCACAGAGGAGGTCACGGTGTGTGCGTGTTGTGGTGAGCGAGGTTCCGTGAAGAGAGCTCAGCGGGTTGATGCGTCTGCTGTCGAGAGCCGCGTTTGGTTGTGAGAAGCAACTGACTTACCCCAGACAGTGTTTCCATTGCTATTCACGGTTAGGTATGTACAGCTACAGGTTTATGAGGGGTGCATAAGACTAGAATATAACAAGCATTAGCAAAACCAAAGTTTCGCGTCTTTTGGGTTTACAATTGTCTTTGCTAATGCTGTTTAGTATCGGCAAAAAGAAAAAAATCCCCAGAGCGATGATGTATATGCATGTGTCATCACACATGTGCAGGTATGTTTTATGATGCTGCACGGGCCTTTGTTCTTTTTAGTTTAGTGTTCCAAGATTGTAGACGTTCATCTTCATTAAAAAATATAAATAGAGAGTAAAACTGCATGACTCGGGAGCATGTGTCAGAAAAAAGAAAGCTTTGGAAAAGTTTGTTGAACAAACGTCCAAACCGAGAGCAGCCGTTCAATAAAACTTTTTGTACATTGAAAGGAGCCACAGTGACCGGGGGTCTTTTCAATGTACAGAGATACACATTTGATGGACGGTTGTACGTCAGTGTGGCGGTGTTAACGTCCTCCGCCACCTGATGGGCGTAGCGCCTTTCATTAAACTATAAACCCGGCCCTTGGGGAGCTATGAACTGGCATCGAGGAGCTGCACGCAAACTGCCAGGCTTGAGTTTAAAACCATCCTGATGTTCTTCCAATGTTTGGTCATTTTATGCTGCTGAAAAGGCTCTTCTATAGTAATGAGCACTAGTAGAAAGCGCTATATAAAAGGGTATCGGTGCAGCTACTCACATTGACAGACACAGATGACAGTCCAACAGTTGTACATATTTGTTACATGAAGAGCTTTGAAAAGTCAAACCCATGTCTCCAGATCATAGCTTATCTCACACACTTGAGCAGTGACAAGCCGAGTGTGTTTGTTTGCCTGGTGGCATTGGCATCGGGGTGTTAAGCTACAGATACCCACAGCCAGGATGAGACTCAGACAAAAGGAGTGCTGATGGCCCTTTATATGAGGCATTAGCATTGGGCATGGATGGACATGAAAGTGAGAGAGCTCCATCGCCTCCTGCAGGAAGTGTAGATGCTGCTGAGTGTGTCCTGCAGTCGACAAATTGACAAAAGAGGGCATTTCACTGGGGCCAACGTGAATCTGGCTCAGTATTAGCTTCTGGATTCAGGATCTGTCGGGATCCCTCTCTGTTCCAGCTCTAGGTGCTTGTGTGGGGGAGCAGATGAACCCCCATCAATGAAAGCAAGTGAGCCCCGAAGGCCCTGGGGGGCTGGCGGTGTCCGGGGTTACTTGATCTACACACAGTCGCTCTGAGAACCATTGCAGCTTGAAGTCACGTCGCGAGAGTCTCTCACAACGGCTGAGGCTAGCAAGGCTCTTGTATCACACTCGAATGCCCGTATGACAGAGGGTGGGTGTATCATGTGTGGAGCCGCAGATAGCGCACCAGTCGCTGCGCCAGGTAGTCACCAGCAACCAGGGGTGGACTGGTCATAGTGGGCACCAGGTGTTTTCCTGGTAGGCCGGAAGGGTAAGAGACGGTTTTGGAGCTGTGGGGGACGTTGTTAGGTCTCGGCTCGAAGGCTGCGCTTGCGCAGTCTCGCTCCGAGATTTAACGTTTTGGAGAAGAGGGGCTTGAACCCGCCCCTCTTCTCTTCTCTCCTCTTCTCCATTGGCTGGCCTCTTAAATGCTGGCCAGCCATTGGAGAAGAGGTTCGTCTCGCAAAACAAGCCCCGTCATTTTCGGATTCGGGGGCGTGTTTTTTGCGAGGTTTTCTCTGGGCGTGTTTTTCTCTCCTCTAGCCAATGGCAAGAGGAGAGAAAAAGAAAAACACGCCCCCAAAAACGCCACTGCGTTTCTCCGAGGCATTTCTGCTTCACCTCGGAGAAAGGCAGTGGTGTGCTTGTTTTTTAAAGCGGTAGCCAATCTCTAAAAACATGCTTTCACCCAATTCGAGACTGCACTGTTCCCCAGGGGCGGGTTAAAGAACAGCGGCGGTGCCTATAAGCTCCGGTTGTGCTCGTGCTCAGTCGTCTGTCTCCCCGAGGTTCGCCGTGGACTTGGTGGGCAGCATTCTTGTTTTTTAAAGCGGTAGCAAATCTCTAAAAACATGCTTTCACCCAATTCGAGACTGCGCTGTTCCCCAGGGGCGGGTTAAAGAACAGCGGTGGTGCCTGTAAGCTCCAGTTGTGCTCGTGCTCAGTCGTTTGTCTTCCCGAGGTTCGCCGTGGACTTCGTGGGCAGCATTCTTGTGCAGGGCAGGACGCAAGAGTAGCGCTGTCATTCCCCTGGTGTGAGCTTCTAGCCGCTTGCGGTCAGTTTTCCCCCATCTTCTGCTACTATTGTCAGGTTGCCAGATAAGCAAAGCTGCGCTGGGATTTTCCTTCTGCCGTAGAGACCACGTGTTCCATTGCACACTGCTCTTTTGTTTTTCAGTTTTCGATAAGGCGTGTGAAACCAGAACATAGTAACAGTGGCAGTTCTGTTCTTGGTTAGTCAGGCGACGAGCATTTGAAAAGATGGGGCTAATGGGGTGGTGGCGTTATGGTGAGCCAATAGATTTTTATTTTTTGCTTTATTTGAGAGTAGGTTTGCTGGTGAGGGTTGTTGAGCACGCGTGTTGCAATATGTTAAACTATGTGGAGACTTCTTTAAGATTCCTAAATTTAAGATTGACTTTGCAGTACCACTAATTGGGAGTGCTTCTGAAGATGTAACATTCATTTTCCGTCTTCTCCATTAACTTGCAGCACCTCCATGTTTTACTTTTTATTTTTTTTGGTTTGTTTTTGTAGTGTTTATATATCGCGAACTCGACCCGAATGTATCAGAGAACTTTCCTGCTTATTGGTCCATCCCCCTTATCTGTGTGGATGTGCAGTTCATACCTTTTGGGGGTTGCTCTGAACATGCTTGCGAGTTGGGGTGTACTGGCGGCCTTCGCGGGGTAGGACTTTCAACACGTGTTTTGTTGAAGGCGGGGCACATTTCGCAGAGATTTGAACCAGGTAAGATTGTGCTCTGCTCTCGAGAAAAGCTTGTGCAATATATATTCAGAATTCTTTCTCTTCAAGCGCACTCGGCATACTCCTGCAAATCACGGGATGTTTAAGAGATGCAGCTAGAGGTCCTATTTCGCGCTGCTACCCAAGTCCTAAGTATGCTTGAATCGCTTAATATTGTCACTGACTCGTTTCTGGACCCCCGCTTTATTCCCAAGATGGCTACCTTGTAGACCAACGAACGAAATCTTCAGCTTGTCGTCCGTTGTCTATTTCCACTCGATCTCCGCTCTCAAACCACTAGATCTCTATGCTCTTTTGTTTTCATTTCGTGTCACACGAGGCCAGACTAGAACGCTCCCGGGGGAAGGGGGGAGGGAGAGCAAGAGGGCAGTCGGGGAAGAGCGTCACCGCAACCTGTGCTGCTTTTGCTGCCTCTTTCGGTGCATTGTGGGATCGCGGCGGGCTCCTCCGGATGCTCGAGCCTGGTCGCCCCCCTCCTTCCCCAGCAGGTCCATGATGGCGGCCGCGGAGGCAGCGGCGGAGACGCAGGCGCCCGTGGAAGAAGACACCTGCCCGGGCTCCTTGCCGGATTTCGCGGTGGTCTGCTCATTCCTGGAGCGGTACGGGACGCTGCTGGAGCTGCCCGAATTTACCTTCCCGCAGCTGGAGCGAGTGTTGCGGGATACCGGCCCAGGTGAGCGGTATTTAGTCTTTCATGTCTTTAGTCCCTGATTTCCCCAACAGCCACTCTAAGATCTGTGTGTGTGTGTGGTAGGCTCTATGTGTGTGTGTATGTGTGTGCCTCTGTGTGGGTGGCTTTTTTTGTAGGTGGCTCTATGCGTGGGTGGCTCTGTCTGTGTGTGGGTAACTGTGTGTGTGTAGGTGGCTCTGTGTGGGTGGCTCTATTTGTGTGCAGGTGGCTCTATGTGAATAGCTCTGTGTAGGTGGCTCTGTGTGGGTGGCTCTGTGTGTGTGGGTGGCTCTGTGTGTGGGTGCAAATGCGATAGGTGTCGCATTTGAGAGAGATTAAGCTATTGACATTGTAAATAACAATGCCGTTTCTTTAAATGTTTTAAAACCAAAAACATGAACAAAAATAATGTCATGAGCAATGCCAAAAGCTCTAACTTTAACTTTTGCATTGTAAATGCTTGTTTAGAGCAGTGTCTGTGACTGTGATGCAACATGACTTTGAACAAAAGACAAAGCAAAACATTTTAGTCACAAGCAAGGAGTCATTATTCCTACCCTGTTTAAATTGCTTTTAAGTATGTCAAAGTTTTTGTCAGGATGCAGAGAAAAGCCCACCCCAGTCCATCCGCTGGGGACATTAATATTGTCTGGCAAAAGTTTCACCTCTTTAATACCAAGTTACCTGGATAGAGAACTCAGCAACCGAAAGGTGACCAGTTAGCCTCTGCAAAGTGTCTGCCACTGTGCTGCACCGCCGCACTTCTTCCAGTACCTTCCATTCCGTTTGAGCTTAAAAACAATGTTTTGTAGACATTTGCTTATTATGCAGCCGATTGTGCAATATGTGGCAAGAGCAGTAAAACCCTAATTACACAGAAGATGCATCGACTGCATAATTCATCAGGCCGTTGCCTTATGCCTGCACTTGGGATGGTGAAGCGTCTGCTTCACGGCTCTTGAAAGCATGCACCCCCCACGCCTCAAGTACATCAGAGAATCAGACGGGGATTTCCGACCTCACTCCACCCCCAGCACACACCGCAATCTTCTATCTGCCCCTCCGGGACATTTCAGAGATCCTCTGTAGTGGGTTTGGTCTCCTACCCTTTCCTGCCTCACTGTTTACTGGAGGTGCTGCCTCACAACCGGAAGTTAGGTGGGATAGCCTCCCTCTCTATTGTCTCATTGGTTTGACCCTTGCCTGTTAGGCAACTCCCAGCTTCTCCCAACTCTCCTGGTAACATCGCAAAGACCACGGCTGGACCAGTCTGAGTGGGAAGAACAAGTGTAGGAAATGTCGGGAACCTGTCTCTGTACTCTAAGGTTGGGGTAACTATTGCTAAGTTATTTATTTTGTTTTGATTTGGGACCAGAAACCTGGGAACTTCAACCAAGACTGCCTGGGGGGCTGTCGTGTCCCTGTCTGGGAGAGAGGGCTCATGCACTTCCGGGTCAAGTGGCTTGGTAGACTGATGTGTCCACTGTAGAGGCCTGTGTTTGACCTCATGGTCACATGTTCAAATCCTGGCGGGTCCACTCAGCCTTTCATCCTTCTGAGGTTGATAAAATGAGAACCATTGAGTTGGATAACAATATTCATCTGTTGTCCAGCGCCAAGAGACCTCCGGGTGAACGTGCACTTTACAAATACACATGTAATGTTGTGAGGGACATAAGAGGTGCCTGGCACGAAGGGAGACACTGCTCAGAATGAGGATATCCTTGGTGGAATGAATCGAAGCCTACCACTGCAGACAGTGGACGGACACGCACCGATCTGTGAATTTTCCACAGGGTGGACTGAATCGCATTCCTTTTGGATCGGAGTTTGCCATAGAACGCAAAGACATTGATATAAGCGCATTGGAAAATCCTTACCACAATCTGCGGACTTCTTGCAAAAGATCCAGATTGCCAGAAGAAGTGCGGCATCGACAGAGAGGCCTGCCGCAGTCTGAAGACTTCTCGCTACGACCAGGGGTGGGCACCAAGCTTGATTGGCTGGTGGGTTTTGGGACTGCGCCTGAGATGGAATCCAAGCTGCAGAGTCCACTGGACTGGAGTCGGCTGAGTCCTCCTCTTGGACCAGTAGTAGGGCTGCCAGTGCTTACTTGACCCAGCGCATGCTGGCAAGTTAGTCACGGACTGTGGCCATGTTAGCTTGGCTAAGACAAGGACGCTGCCATCCTCGCTCAGCGGACTGTCCTAGGTGTACACCACTCTGAGCAGCACTTTCTGCCGACCAAAGGATATTCAGGTGCTGCCTGCACTGCTGAAAAACTGAACCCATAGCTGCCAACGTTTGAAAAAAATCCCGGGACACTTTGCAGCACAGGCCTGCTGCAGATAGACAGTTCTTGTTTGCGTACCTGTGCGTAATAAAGAGGAACAGTTTCTGCAACAATAATACCCGGGACAGTCTCCAACTTGCCGGGCCTGTACCTGCAAAAGCAGGACAGTTGGTAACTATGCTGAAACAGGCATTAGGGTACAGTGCCACCAAGGGAGATATTAAAGGTGTGGGGGGTGAGGGGGGGAGGTTGGACGAAACCCATACTAGCGGGAGAATTGGCAAGCAGTGGCTCAGGCCATGCTGGACCCTCCCTTAGACATGATTTTTGCATCAAAGGTACAATAGAGAGTTGTCCAATAGAAGCTGCCCAGGTTGTCCCCCAATAGCCGTTAAGAGTGTAACAGAAATATAGAGTAATAACTGTCGCCCTCTGCAAAATGTGTCTATTGTATTGCGTTGTATGTGAGTAGCAACAGTGACTGCCTCGGCACTAATTAAAAACGTTCTGACACATGGGGCCTGAGTCATAATGGGCCTCCACATTGGTGGGGGAGCCTCCTCACTCAGGGCGAAATCTCTGCCATGGGAATTCTCATGCAGTGATTCCGTCCCAAGTGCGGAGGCTCTCCATCAACTGAGGGGCACCACCACGAGTGCAGATACCATTTGTGAATCAGGCCCTTAGGGGTTCATTATGATGGCGATCAGACGAGTGTCCAACCACCATCGTTGTCGGATTGGTACTGGCAGACAAGTAGTTGGCGACCCCATCTGCCATATTAGGATGTAGGCGGTCATAAACATTTCTATTTCAATTGCAGCTTATGCTGCAGCCCGGAAAAGGGCCACAGCACAAGCCGCAATTGACAATGGGATGCTTTTAAACATCCATTCTCCATGTGCCAGGCATCATGTGGTGCCTTGCACACAGTGAATAGATGCTTGGAAGGGCACCACCTGTGCCCCCTGGGCAACTTAGCGGAGTTCAAGGGGGGACGGGAACCCTGCTAGGGGCCCCCGGCCCAAACTCCCTTTCCGACTACCTGTTCACGGCAGTGGGAGCACCATGAACAGACAGTCGGAAAGGCATTTGCTAATACGCTACAGTAGTACCTGCACAGGCACCACCACCATTGCAGGGATTAGGAAGCCAACCACCCTCCAGACGTGATCCTTGATCCTGCCGGAGGCAGCGGTCCTACCCCCCACCTCTGCGGTCCGACCAGCTTCATTGTAATGCAGTGGTTGGTCCGATGCCCTAGATGGAGGGCGGACCACCACCGACGGCCTGTAGGTCGCTGTCCCCCCACCATTGTAATGAGGGCCTTCATTTCTATTAACTTTACTTCACGCCTCCTGCTCTGTGATGTATGCATACTTTCTATTACTCTGATGTTATTTGACCTTCTGTGTAGTATGTGATTACTGTCCACACCTAATTTCATTTCTTGCTGTTTTTCAGGAGTTCTCTCTCTTTCTGTGATGTCGTGTATCCTGCCTGCAGTATCTGCGCCATGTCTACCACCCTGATGTCTTGTATCTTGTTCTGCGTAACATGTGTTCTTTCTAAGTAATGCACACAGGCTTAGTACAGAGACCCGGCAGTTACTTGATAACATGATTTTTAAATGGCAAGGACCAGAAACATGGAGCCCTGCCTGCGTGCACTGATTTGTCGTATCTACCACCAAGGTTTCTTGTAGCAGAGATGGAGAAGAGTGTGAATACACTTACAATATGTAATCCTAGTGCAGGGACTCCAGGGCATTGAGTTGTAGATGAACATAACAGAACACAACTACGGCTGACCCCGGGTTCAGCACCTCAATCCCTGTACAAAAACATATAAAAAAAATATAAAAAGTCCTGTGCACAATTCTTCCGGAGTCCGCCGTAGAAGGGCTTCGCTGGAATCCAGATGAGAAGATTGAAACAGAAAAGGAAGGTGTACCAGCAAAGAGTCCAAGCTCAAGATAAAGTCCTTTATATTTCTTTTACTCTTGTAATATTTAAATATATGATAAAACCTCAGCCAACGCATTTCGTTCTTAACACAAGAACTTCTTCAGGGCAAATTGAGATAATCGTAACAGTCAGCGAAAGTCATATAGTGTAAATAGTCCCATAGAGCATTCCAGAAACAAACTGTTAATAAGATGATCAGTAATGATGGTAAAGGTCACGAGTAAATAAGTTTCAGCTCAACAAGTGCGTCTTAATAATATCCAAAGATTCTCGTTTGGTGACTCAATGATAAGAGTCCACAAACCCAAAAACACGGGATCCAGATATCTAGGAAATCCCGAGGAAACAACGGGCAGTTTGGTGCTGCCAGTTGTTTCCTCGGGACCTCCTAGATATCTGGATCCCGTGTTTGTGGGTTTGTTGACTCTTATCATTGAGTCACCAAACGAGAATCTTTGGATATTATTAAGATGCACTTGTTGAGCTGAAACGTATTTACTTGTGACCTTTACCATCATTACTGATCATCTTATTAACAGTTTGTTTCTGGAATGCTCTATGGGACTATTTACACTATATGACTTTCGCTGACTGTAACGATTATCTCAATTTGCCCTGAAGAAGTTCTTGTGTTAAGAACGAAACGCGTTGGCTGAGGTTTTATCATATATTTTTATATTATAAGAATAAAAGAAATATAAAGGACTTCATCTTGAGCTTGAACTCTTTGCTGGTACACCTTCCTTTTCTGTTTCAATCTTCTCTTGTAGATGAACATAGTCATGAGTTCCCGGGGAGAATTACCAAGTCCGTGTGGGATGGACAGGTGCGTAGCCTCAGGGGGCGGTGTTGCATCATTGCGAGATAGCTTTGTCTGGGACCTCTGAGTCAGGTCTGCTATGACGATGTGGCTTTTCCTGCTCTGCAGTATATGCGCACTGTCTGAGAGCCTGACAAAGTTGAACCTGCTCTGTAGCATATCTATACTGTACATGAGCCTGATATAATTGGACCTGCTCTGCAGTATACGTGCACTGTTTGTGAGCCTGATATAACTGGATTGGCTCTGCAGTATACGTGCACTGTTCGTGAGCCTGACATAATTGAATCGCTATGCAGTATATGCGCAGTGTCCGTGACCCTGATATAATTGGATCGGCTCTGCAGTATACGTGCACTGTCTGTGAGCCTGATATAATTGGATCGACTCTGCAGTATGTATGCACTGACCATGATTGTCCATGAGCCTGATATAATTAGACCTGCTCTGCAGCAGACGTGCACTGTCCATGAGCCTGATATAATTGGAATGGCTCTGCAGTATACGTGCACTGTCCGTGAGCCTGACATAATTGAATTGGCTCTGCAGTATACGCGCAGTGTTTGTGAGCTTGATATAATTGAATCAGCTCTGCAGTATAGGTGCACTGTCCGAGAGCCTGATATAATTGGACCTACTCTGCAGTTGTATGTGCACTGTCTGTGAGCCTGATACAATTAGATCAGCTCTGCAGTATACGCGCAGTGTCCGTGATCCTGACATAGTTAAATCGGCTCTGCTGTATATGTGCACTGTCCGAGAGCGTGGTATAATTGGACCTGCTCTGCAGTTGTATGTGCACTGTCCGTGAGCCTGATATAATGTGACCTGCTCTGCAGTGTTTGTGCACTGTCCATGAGCCTGATATAATTGGATCGGCTCTGCAGTATACGTGCACTGTCCGTGACCCTGATATAATTGGATCAGCTCTGCAGTATACGTGCACTGTCCCTGAGCCTGATATATTTGAATCGGCTCTGGAGTATACGTGCACTGTCCGTGAGTCTGACATAATTGAATCGGCTCTGCAGTATACGCTCAGTGTCCGTGAGCCTGACATAATTGAATCAGCTCTGCAGTATATGTGCACAGTCCGAGAGCCTGATATAATTGGACCTGCTCTGCAGTTGGATGTGCACTATCTGTGAGCCTGATATAATTGGATCAGCTCTGCAGTATACACGCAGTGTCCTTGAGTCTGACATAGTTGAATCGGCTCTGCAGTATATGCGCACTGTCAGAGAGTGTGGTATAATTGGACCTCCTCTGCAGTTGTATATGCACTATCCGTGAGCCTGAAATAATTGGACCTGCTCTGCAGTGTTTGTGCACTGTCCATGAGCCTGATACAATTGGACCTGCGCTGCAGTGTTTGTGCACTGTCCATGAGCCTGATATAATTGGATCAGCTCTGCAGTATACGTGCACTGTTCTTGAGCCTGATATAATTGGATCGGCTCTGCAGTATACGTGCACTGTCCCTGAGCTTAATATAATTGGATCGGCTCTGCAGTATACGTGTACTGTCCGTGAGCCTGATATAATTGGATCGGCTCTGCAGTATATGTGCACTGACCATGAGCCTGATATAATTGGCTTGGCTCTGCAGTATGTGTGCACTGTCCATGATTGTCTATGAGCCTGATATAATTGGACCTGCTCTGCAGTACACGTGCCCTGTCCATGAGCCTCATATATTTGAATCGGCTCTGCAGTATGTGTGCACGTCCATGATTGTCCATGAGCCTGATATGATTAGACCTGCTCTGCAGGATACGTGCACTGTCCATGAGCCTGATGTAATTGGACCTGCTCTGCAGTGTATGTGCACTGTCCATGAGCCTGATATAATTGGATTGGCTCTTCAGTATACGTGCACTGTCCGTGAGCCTGACATAATCGAATCAGCTCTGCAGTATACGTGCAGTGTCCGTGAGCCTGACATAATTGAATTGACTCTGCAGTATATGCGCAGTGTCCGTGAGCCTGACATAATTGAATTGGTTCTGCAGTATATGTGCACTGTCCGTGAGCCTGATATAATTGGATCTGCTTTCCAGCATATTAGCGGCACAAAAGGGGGTGGTGATGGACGGAGCATCAGAACCAATCAAACACTCACACCCAGTCAACAGATCTGGGTTTGATCCATCACCGTTCTTTAGCCCACTCTGCCACCCCAGTTCAGACATGGCCATATGCAAATCAGTCTGACCCTGTGCCTCATGGGAACAGTCCAGCCTGAACTGCCAAGCCACGCCTTCCCTGGACCGGAAACAAGCTTGTGTCCAGACTGATTTGCATATGGCCATGTCTGAACTGGGGTGGCAGAGTGGGCTAAAGAACGGTGATCTGTTGACTGGGTGTGAGTGTTTGATTGGTTCTGATGCTCTGTCCATCACCACCTCCTTTTGTACCGCTTTGTTCGCCATAAGTTGGCAGGGTATGCTCAGACGTGAATCCCTTGCTCACTTTGCCACTGGATTCAAGCAAGCCTGGCTGAAGACGGCTGAAATGCCAGAAACCGGTCCTAGGAAGCTTGTTTCCGGTCCAGAGAAGGCATGGCTTGGCAGTTCGGGCTCTACTGTTCCCATGAGGCACAGGGTCAGACTGATTTGCATATGGCCATGTCTGAACTGGGGTGGCAGAGTGGGCCAAAGAACGGTGATGGATCAAACCCAGATCTGTTGACTGGGTGTAAGTGTTTGATTGGTTCTGATGCTCCGTCCTTCACCACCCCCTTTTGTACCGCTTTGTTCGCCATAAGTTGGCAGGGTATGCTCAGACGTGAGTCCCTTGCTCACTTTGCCACTGGATTCATGCAAGCCTGGCTCAAGACGGCTGAAATGCCAGAAACCGGTCCTAGGAAGCTTGTTTCCGGTCCAGGGAAGGCGTGGCTTGGCAGTTCGGGCTGGACTGTTCCCATGAGGCACAGGGTCAGACTGATTTGCATATGACCATGTCTGAACTGGGGTGGCAGAGTGGGCTAAAGAACGGTGATGGGTCAAACCCAGATCTGTTGACTGGGTGTGAGTGTTTGATTGGTTCTGATGCTCCGTCCATCACCATCCCCTTTTGTACCGCTTTGTTCGCCATAAGTTGGCAGGGTATGCTCAGCCATGAGTCCCTTGCTCACTTTGCCACTGGATTCAAGCAAGCCTGGCTGAAGATGGCTGAAATGCCAGAAACCGGTCCTAGGAAGCTTGTTTCCGGTCCAGAGAAGGCATGGCTTGGCAGTTCGGGCTCTACTGTTCCCATGAGGCACAGGGTCAGACTGATTTGCATATGGCCATGTCTGAACTGGGGTGGCAGAGTGGGCCAAAGAACGGTGATGGATCAAACCCAGATCTGTTGACTGGGTGTAAGTGTTTGATTGGTTCTGATGCTCCGTCCTTCACCACCCCCTTTTGTACCGCTTTGTTCGCCATAAGTTGGCAGGGTATGCTCAGACGTGAGTCCCTTGCTCACTTTGCCACTGGATTCATGCAAGCCTGGCTCAAGACGGCTGAAATGCCAGAAACCGGTCCTAGGAAGCTTGTTTCCGGTCCAGGGAAGGCGTGGCTTGGCAGTTCGGGCTGGACTGTTCCCATGAGGCACAGGGTCAGACTGATTTGCATATGACCATGTCTGAACTGGGGTGGCAGAGTGGGCTAAAGAACGGTGATGGGTCAAACCCAGATCTGTTGACTGGGTGTGAGTGTTTGATTGGTTCTGATGCTCCGTCCATCACCATCCCCTTTTGTACCGCTTTGTTCGCCATAAGTTGGCAGGGTATGCTCAGCCATGAGTCCCTTGCTCACTTTGCCACTGGATTCAAGCAAGCCTGGCTGAAGATGGCTGAAATGCCAGAAACCGGTCCTAGGAAGCTTGTTTCCGGTCCAGGGAAGGCGTGGCTTGGCAGTTCGGGCTGGACTGTTCCCATGAGGCACAGGGTCAGACTGATTTGCATATGGCCATGTCTGAACTGGGGTGGCAGAGTGGGCTAAAGAACGGTGATGGATCAAACCCAGATCTGTTGACTGGGTGTGAGTGTTTGATTGGTTCTGATGCTCCGTCCATCACCACCCCCTTTTGTACCGCTTTGTTCGCCATAAGTTGGCAGGGTATGCTCAGACGTGAGTCCCTTGCTCACTTTGCCACTGGATTCATGCAAGCCTGGCTCAAGACGGCTGAAATGCCAGAAACCGGTCCTAGGAAGCTTGTTTCCGGTCCAGGGAAGGCGTGGCTTGGCAGTTCGGGCTGGACTGTTCCCATGAGGCACAGGGTCAGACTGATTTGCATATGACCATGTCTGAACTGGGGTGGCAGAGTGGGCTAAAGAACGGTGATGGGTCAAACCCAGATCTGTTGACTGGGTGTGAGTGTTTGATTGGTTCTGATGCTCCGTCCATCACCATCCCCTTTTGTACCGCTTTGTTCGCCATAAGTTGGCAGGGTATGCTCAGCCATGAGTCCCTTGCTCACTTTGCCACTGGATTCAAGCAAGCCTGGCTGAAGATGGCTGAAATGCCAGAAACCGGTCCTAGGAAGCTTGTTTCCGGTCCAGGGAAGGCGTGTCTTGGCAGTTCGGGCTGGACTGTTCCCATGAGGCACAGGGTCAGACTGATTTGCATATGGCCATGTCTGAACTGGGGTGGCAGAGTGGGCTAAAGAACGGTGATGGATCAAACCCAGATCTGTTGACTGGGTGTAAGTGTTTGATTGGTTCTGATGCTCCGTCCTTCACCACCCCCTTTTGTACCGCTTTGTTCGCCATAAGTTGGCAGGGTATGCTCAGACGTGAGTCCCTTGCTCACTTTGCCACTGGATTCATGCAAGCCTGGCTCAAGACGGCTGAAATGCCAGAAACCGGTCCTAGGAAGCTTGTTTCCGGTCCAGGGAAGGCGTGGCTTGGCAGTTCGGGCTAGACTGTTCCCATGAGGCACAGGGTCAGACTGATTTGCATATGACCATGTCTGAACTGGGGTGGCAGAGTGGGCTAAAGAACGGTGATGGGTCAAACCCAGATCTGTTGACTGGGTGTGAGTGTTTGATTGGTTCTGATGCTCCGTCCATCACCATCCCCTTTTGTACCGCTTTGTTCGCCATAAGTTGGCAGGGTATGCTCAGCCATGAGTCCCTTGCTCACTTTGCCACTGGATTCAAGCAAGCCTGGCTGAAGATGGCTGAAATGCCAGAAACCGGTCCTAGGAAGCTTGTTTCCGGTCCAGAGAAGGCATGGCTTGGCAGTTCGGGCTCTACTGTTCCCATGAGGCACAGGGTCAGACTGATTTGCATATGGCCATGTCTGAACTGGGGTGGCAGAGTGGGCCAAAGAACGGTGATGGATCAAACCCAGATCTGTTGACTGGGTGTAAGTGTTTGATTGGTTCTGATGCTCCGTCCTTCACCACCCCCTTTTGTACCGCTTTGTTCGCCATAAGTTGGCAGGGTATGCTCAGACGTGAGTCCCTTGCTCACTTTGCCACTGGATTCATGCAAGCCTGGCTCAAGACGGCTGAAATGCCAGAAACCGGTCCTAGGAAGCTTGTTTCCGGTCCAGGGAAGGCGTGGCTTGGCAGTTCGGGCTGGACTGTTCCCATGAGGCACAGGGTCAGACTGATTTGCATATGACCATGTCTGAACTGGGGTGGCAGAGTGGGCTAAAGAACGGTGATGGGTCAAACCCAGATCTGTTGACTGGGTGTGACTGTTTGATTGGTTCTGATGCTCCGTCCATCACCATCCCCTTTTGTACCGCTTTGTTCGCCATAAGTTGGCAGGGTATGCTCAGCCATGAGTCCCTTGCTCACTTTGCCACTGGATTCAAGCAAGCCTGGCTGAAGATGGCTGAAATGCCAGAAACCGGTCCTAGGAAGCTTGTTTCCGGTCCAGGGAAGGCGTGGCTTGGCAGTTCGGGCTGGACTGTTCCCATGAGGCACAGGGTCAGACTGATTTGCATATGGCCATGTCTGAACTGGGGTGGCAGAGTGGGCTAAAGAACGGTGATGGATCAAACCCAGATCTGTTGACTGGGTGTGAGTGTTTGATTGGTTCTGATGCTCCGTCCATCACCATCCCCTTTTGTACCGCTTTGTTCGCCATAAGTTGGCAGGGTATGCTCAGCCATGAGTCCCTTGCTCACTTTGCCACTGGATTCAAGCAAGCCTGGCTGAAGATGGCTGAAATGCCAGAAACCGGTCCTAGGAAGCTTGTTTCCGGTCCAGGGAAGGCGTGGCTTGGCAGTTCGGGCTGGACTGTTCCCATGAGGCACAGGGTCAGACTGATTTGCATATGGCCATGTCTGAACTGGGGTGGCAGAGTGGGCTAAAGAACGGTGATGGATCAAACCCAGATCTGTTGACTGGGTGTAAGTGTTTGATTGGTTCTGATGCTCCGTCCTTCACCACCCCCTTTTGTACCGCTTTGTTCGCCATAAGTTGGCAGGGTATGCTCAGACGTGAGTCCCTTGCTCACTTTGCCACTGGATTCATGCAAGCCTGGCTCAAGACGGCTGAAATGCCAGAAACCGGTCCTAGGAAGCTTGTTTCCGGTCCAGGGAAGGCGTGGCTTGGCAGTTCGGGCTAGACTGTTCCCATGAGGCACAGGGTCAGACTGATTTGCATATGACCATGTCTGAACTGGGGTGGCAGAGTGGGCTAAAGAACGGTGATGGGTCAAACCCAGATCTGTTGACTGGGTGTGAGTGTTTGATTGGTTCTGATGCTCCGTCCATCACCATCCCCTTTTGTACCGCTTTGTTCGCCATAAGTTGGCAGGGTATGCTCAGCCATGAGTCCCTTGCTCACTTTGCCACTGGATTCAAGCAAGCCTGGCTGAAGATGGCTGAAATGCCAGAAACCGGTCCTAGGAAGCTTGTTTCCGGTCCAGAGAAGGCATGGCTTGGCAGTTCGGGCTCTACTGTTCCCATGAGGCACAGGGTCAGACTGATTTGCATATGGCCATGTCTGAACTGGGGTGGCAGAGTGGGCCAAAGAACGGTGATGGATCAAACCCAGATCTGTTGACTGGGTGTAAGTGTTTGATTGGTTCTGATGCTCCGTCCTTCACCACCCCCTTTTGTACCGCTTTGTTCGCCATAAGTTGGCAGGGTATGCTCAGACGTGAGTCCCTTGCTCACTTTGCCACTGGATTCATGCAAGCCTGGCTCAAGACGGCTGAAATGCCAGAAACCGGTCCTAGGAAGCTTGTTTCCGGTCCAGGGAAGGCGTGGCTTGGCAGTTCGGGCTGGACTGTTCCCATGAGGCACAGGGTCAGACTGATTTGCATATGACCGTGTCTGAACTGGGGTGGCAGAGTGGGCTAAAGAACGGTGATGGGTCAAACCCAGATCTGTTGACTGGGTGTGACTGTTTGATTGGTTCTGATGCTCCGTCCATCACCATCCCCTTTTGTACCGCTTTGTTCGCCATAAGTTGGCAGGGTATGCTCAGCCATGAGTCCCTTGCTCACTTTGCCACTGGATTCAAGCAAGCCTGGCTGAAGATGGCTGAAATGCCAGAAACCGGTCCTAGGAAGCTTGTTTCCGGTCCAGGGAAGGCGTGGCTTGGCAGTTCGGGCTGGACTGTTCCCATGAGGCACAGGGTCAGACTGATTTGCATATGGCCATGTCTGAACTGGGGTGGCAGAGTGGGCTAAAGAACGGTGATGGATCAAACCCAGATCTGTTGACTGGGTGTGAGTGTTTGATTGGTTCTGATGCTCCGTCCATCACCATCCCCTTTTGTACCGCTTTGTTCGCCATAAGTTGGCAGGGTATGCTCAGACATGAGTCCCTTGCTCACTTTGCCACTGGATTCAAGCAAGCCTGGCTGAAGATGGCTGAAATGCCAGAAACCGGTCCTAGGAAGCTTGTTTCCGGTCCAGGGAAGGCGTGGCTTGGCAGTTCGGGCTGGACTGTTCCCATGAGGCACAGGGTCAGACTGATTTGCATATGGCCATGTCTGAACTGGGGTGGCAGAGTGGGCTAAAGAACGGTGATGGATCAAACCCAGATCTGTTGACTCGGTGTGAGTGTTTGATTGGTTCTGATGCTCCGCCCATCCCCACTCCCTTTTGTACTGTTCCAGCATATTAGTGCATGTTATGCCCCTGGTGGCATGCACCCAGGTTGGTGGTACATGTGTACTGTCCCCCACAGTAGTGCTGGGCTTCCTTTGCTGTTGGTGGTGTTCTTTCTATCATTTGGATGGTACTTGCCTGGCTGTCTGGGATGCACATATCTACTGCCCACTGCCCTGAAGTTATCAGGCCACTCCCAGGGATGCGGTCGCTGGTCATCGCCCTGATGCGGCGCGCCTTGCTCTGCGCTACGTATGCACTGTCTACCGGCCCTTCCCTCTGGCAAGTGTGTGCTCCACATACCCTATTCATCTGTGGTTGCTTTCAGCTGCATGCCCTGTGTATCGCCCATATGCCATGTGCTTTCTGTCTGCGGTACATGTGTATTATTTATGTCCCTGTTTTTGTCTGTCCGTCCTTCATGCGTTGCTGTCTCTCAGTATAATGTTGACCATCGTCCTGTCCTGTTTATCGTCCAGATGCCCTGTGCTGTTTACTCTGCCTGGAGGTACCTGGGTACTTTAAACCCCAGTGGCACTGAAGGCCTTTCCTGGTCTGTTAACTGTGCTTCTATCATGGAGCTCTTTGCTGGGGTTTGCCTGGTCTCAGGGTTATGCTACCGTCGTCTGCTGTCATTTGCCCTGCTCTGCCCTACGAGTCCTGTGAGTATGCGGCTGCAGTTTGTTCTGCCATCATGGCTATGTTTACCAGGCTTTGTTTACCGCCTTCTTCGAGGTATTCGTCCTGTTCTGAAGGACCAGGCCTTGCCCAGCCCCAGAGCAAGCAGAGGGACTATCCATCTTGCCCTGCCTCGTGGTGTCACGTGATTCCATCGACAGTGACACAGAGGGGATTTCCAATGTTTTATTACTTTGAGCTTTATTGCACTTTGTACTTTCGCTTTAGCAGAGTAGTGTTGTTACATCATTTCTTCATTACTGCTTGTCATCCTGAGCCAACAGGAAGTGATCGGGCACTCTTGAATATTGCTTAATGAGCCCCTTTTTAGTTACAACATCTCGCCCAAGAGTGCAGTAGTTGTTAAATGTCATTTCCCGGATTTATTTGTTCCACAGTCAAAAATATCCAGTGTGTTGATGGTTGAGTGTTTGAGCGTGGGAGAGGACGGCTAGCAACCCACAGACATACATGTTTTGTCTCAAACGGCTGTATTCGTAAAAATGTGCTTATTTTTAAATGCAGATGGTAGCACATGATAGATATATGAATAATTATAATTTTGCGATTAAAGTTTTGCATCGGTAACACATCTTGCAACGTTACTCTGAAACTTCACAAAGTTGCTAAACTTTGTCGACTTTGGAAAACGTTTCCCCGAGAACATTTTCAAGAGGAAAAAAAAATTGTGTAAGAATTTTTCCTGCAAAATCCTTTTTCAAGGGCAAAATTAGCTAGTTTTTTTTAATGTAATTTTCTCTACAAATTAAAAAAATATTCTTTGCATCCTGAAGTTTGGAGATCATCATAAACCTTGCGTAGGAAAGCCTTGGCAACTTCTTCCCCCTCCTGCAACTTAGAATGGCTGTCAGTTTTACCTATACGGGATGTATGACGTTACAACGCGTGTCAGTACAACGCGTGCTGTTACATCGCGGTCGTTACAACGACTGCGATGTTACCGCGCTATGCCATTACAACCAAGTCTTTACATCGACTTGCGCTAGATGGCGAGCTAACATTAGAAAAGTGTAATTTACTATTCCAACTCCAGTCCACTTAACAGTAGGGAAGGTGTTGGGATAGTAAACTACACTATTTGTAATGTTAGCACGCCATCTAGCGCAAGTCGATGTAAAGACTTGCGTTGTAAAAGCATGCGTTGTAAATCCACTTGCGTTGTAAAATTTCCGTTGTAATGGTAGTGCGTTGTAAAAGTTGCGTTGTAAAGGTTATTTACCCCTATACGTGACCCTAACCCACTGGGGTAAAGCACATGACCCATTGTAGCACGGCGGAAATTTAACCTGCTCCATCCTCAAAAGGCGAGCAACTGAACAGCACTAACACTTAATAGACCACAAAATGGCACCCGAAGACACTAAATAAACCACAAAATGGCACCCGAAGATCTAGCTAATTCTCTGTGCAGGCCAATCCCCGCATTTTGGAGGTGACCTTAGAGAAAGGAGGAAAGGAAAGGCTGGAGCATGTAATAAGGGTGCTTTGTAGCATAGGGCTCTTCCCCATTAGATCAAGTTATAATGTTTACCTGTCCCAGGGCTGTTTTGTAACAAATTGTTGTCCTAGTGCCCTGCCTGTGAGCAGATTCGGGACAGATCCTGCCTTGGTATGGGCAAAGATGTTAGCATTATTTCCTGAAGGTTTGGTGTGGTGTACTTAGGGTCGATGGGTGTGCACATAGCATAGCTCCATGTTGTAATGGACTAAGCGCGTGTGTGTTTCGAGGAGATTTACAGAGAAAGGGCACTATTCGTCAAGTATTGTGACAACTCTTTGCCTGCAGGATTGGTTCTTACACTTCCTCGTCTCTGGGAACTTATCATGTCCGACTGTCATGTCTAGCAGCAGTTGTGGGCTGAAATATGCGTTGGTGGTTATAGAAATGTGTGGTGGAAGAGTCTACAGAGTATAAGCACGTTGCTGCAGGGCATGAGGGTTGAACGGGTGTAGCGACATGATAGAAAGGCTGGCGTGCATGGGTCTCAAGGAGATGTGTGAGATAGGACTTGTTTGGCCAGGTATCTCTGGGACCTTGTCTTCTAAGGTTTTGTCTTAGCCGGGATACAGGCCGGAGCCTGTATTGATGGTCATAGACACTTGTGATGGAAGTGATTCTTGAGTTGGAGGGTATTGGTGTGGTGCCTGAAGCTCAAACTGCTGCTCGGATTATGTTGCTACATGCTGGAATAGAATAAGCATGCATGTGTGTCAAGGAGATGTGCGGAGAGATAGCGTGTTGGGCAAAGTATTATAACAAGTCCATTTCTGCAGGCTAGTTTTGTAACAATTTCTTGTTTGGAGTTTGCTTTGAAATGTCTTGTTTAAGTGCCTTGCCCAGGAGCTGTTGTGAGCATCACTCTTCGGATTGGGAAAAGAGTAGCAATGAAGACCGTGGCCCTTCAGCACTGCATGGCCTGGTAAGAGCTCCATAGGTCTGAACGGGTGCAAGGGAGAGCTGGGGTGCTCTCTTGTCCCATCTCCCTTCACCCACATTGCATCTTGATCATCCCATTGGAGGACTAGGAGGGTGATAGGGACATTTGTAGTTTGTAAGTATGGCTGTTGACAGGGAGGTGTAGTGGAGCGGGTGCGTTGAGAGTTATGCAGGACCTTGCCCCGGTAGACAACCCAGGATTGAGATGGCAGTATCATGGAGAGAAATTTAGTCTCAGAAACCTGAGAACAGAGAATGTTGAGAGTTACTGTGATCCCAATCTATGAGCCAGCCCATGAAGTCTGCTAAGGCTATTGCCTTCAAGACTTGTAGGCCAAGAGCATCATTACCATCTCCCTATCATGCTGCGCATAAAACATCACGTGGTATCAACAGGGATGTCATTTATAGGTCATCTAAACTGTCTGCTATAATACTTTGTTTCTCCCTTTGTTTAGCCCGGCTTGTCCCTACTTAACCTCATCTCAGGGGCCATAACGGCGGAAGCAGAAAGTGTACAGCATTTAGCGCCATTTTTCCTCATTCACTACATATTCCAGGATTCACCCTTCCCCGATCACTGGGGCAATACACAGGAGAAGCTTGAGGACCTAAGGATGGGCCTTAGAAATGTGATGCCAGAACCAGCCAATCTCGTTGGAACCCTGTTACCTGTGTGAATTTGTTAGTTTAGGTACCTGTTCGCTCACGCAGACCTTTTTTTACTTATATCCAGTGGGGGTGGACCTGGCCACACAGAAAGATGATGTTTTTACATTACCTGGGCATTTTGTGTACGAGAAGTTGTATATAGAGCAGTGTGGTGTAAGGGGTCGTCAAAACCACACAAAACATGTAATAAGATCGGACACATTCCGGGACATCACTCTGTATCATGTAACGATGGTTTCAAAATATTTATTATGAACAAATCCACAGCTTATAGACCTAGAAGTCATAATCAAACAGCTACAAGGTGAACAGATAGAATTTTACAACTTTCTACCAAAAGGCAATCACACACTTAGGGTCTGATTTAGATCTTGGCGGGACTGGTCCTGCTGTCGCTTTTTTGGCAGTCTTCCCACTGGCTGGCTTGGTGGCCCGCATGCCCAATTTAGATATTGGCTGCGCACTGGAGTGAAGAACTCCCCGGTCCCGCCGACTCCGCCGAGACACCTGCTCCCTTGTGTCGACTACGGTGGAGCCAGAAGCAGTTTTGGGAGGGAGTCCAAGATTTCTGCAATCCAGATACCTCCAAGCTCAGGTTGGCGGAAATTAAGAAAAAGGGGGAAAACTCCGCTTTTTTCGGTGTCCCAATTTGGAATCCATCTGGTACGCCATTGTCCAGGTGCCTCCTTTGCTGCTATGATTCCAGGACAATGCCAAACGACTCTGTTCCCACCGAGATTGCACGAAAGCTACTTGTACAATTTTGCGATTTATCCTGTGTTGGCGATCGCTGTAGGTTCATGCTGTGTGTGAGGCATGCACTATGTAAAACGAAGGTACTTAACACATTGTCTACATATCATTGCAAGCAAACATATGAGTATTTATGTAGAAATAAGTAGTACTTACCTGTCTCCACTCTCCCACGTACCTCACTCCATCAGGACTCCACCACCAGCACAACGAGAACATCTAAATCGTGTGGGCACAATCCCGCCAGCCTGACGGCGGTGAAGTACTGTGAGCTAAAAAAGAAGTCCGCCACCGAGGCGGTGTTCTATCTGTAGCCAAAACATCTAAATACGATGGGTGGACTGCCGTCAGCTCGTCGGAGTATTTGGGACCATGACGTGGAGGGATGGCGGTAAGACTGCCAAGATTTAAATCAGGCTCCTAATCTATTATTAAAGGAGAGGGAGAGCTGCCAGAAAAGGCAAACTCCCCATGGTATTGGTTCAGCTTAGTATGTCTGGGCCAAGATGGGAGCCAGAGGTTTATGCCATCTTTAAATCGGGGGGAGGATTGTGAAGCAGGGACTAGCACAGGGTCATGGGGATGAGGGGTGAGAGGGGGAGGGCACTCCTATTGTTTCTGTTTCAGGTGAGTACACGTGGCCATAGCAGACATCTTATTCACTCTCAATCTCTGTCATATGTAAATGTGCACTTGGACCCACTGCTTCCCTACACACCTGCTCAGCACACATGCAACTTGTCACTGTGCACTGTGCACCTGCCCCAAACCCCTATAAATGGTAACTGCGCACATGGGCACTGATGGCCTTGCACCAATATAAATTGCAACCCTCCATATGGGTCCACCGCTGTCCTTCACCTGTGGAATTTGTAACCGCGCATATAACCTACGCTGCACCTGATTAATTTCACGCCCCACCTTATCTGCACCAATGCAAATTGGGAATATGTCATATGTGCGCACACCTGCCCTGGATGCATGAAACATGCAATTGTGAAAATTATAGTCTCTTCGAATTGTATTTATTTTTTATGAACAGATAGCACCCACGTAATCGATCTTAAAAGGATAAAAGCGTGCGTAACCTGCCGGGATTTGAACCTGTGGCCAAAGCCCCCAGCAATGAGTACATCAGTCTACTGAGTCACCGCCGGGGCTGCTTAGGCCCACCTGTGCTTTACACCTGCGTAGAATATACATATGTACTTAGGCATGCACATTCCATGCACACTTGTGCCATGTGTGCACATATACTCACACCTTCTCTGAGTGGCTGTAATATCCAGTTGTGTACATAGAACCACGCGCTCCCTGTAAATACATACCATGTGAGCATTTACCTAGAGAGAGAGGCACACACCTGCTTGCCCTCAGGTTGTGTACCTAGGTGCGCTCATTACGTACACACACGTAACATGGAAATATGAAATTCAGGCTACACAAGTGTAGCATCTTTATAATTAAGGCTCCCTGTTTTCCGTTTTTACTGATTTCAACAGATAAATACAGACAGAAAACATTTTTTTCTTGTCTGTATATATTTTTAAATGTGGATAAAAACAGAATAGTTTGCTTTTTCAGTAATTCTAAATATTGTCTGCCAGGCCAATAGTTGTATGAATTGATAGGTAAGAGGGTTAAAAAAGAAAGGAATTTTAGTAATGAGGCTTTACCAGCAGGAAATATGCACAAGGTTGATACTGAAATTTGCATATTTTCAAATATGTGCATTCATTTTTCTTTGACAGGTATTCACAGCATTGAAACTTGGCAGGCATTCAAGCAGGAGCGCATATTTATTGGTTAAATAAATGTGGAAATATACTAATTTCAGCTTCATTTTTCCGCAAAACCCCAAATAAATATGGATAAATACAGATAAAATTAGCAAAAAATAAATATGGATAAATACAGACGGAAATGTCCCAAAAATAAATACCATAAAACCGGGAACCCTATTTATAATTCATAACTGCACATACGCATGTACGTTTGCAATATGTAATCGATCAGCGAGACTCACAGCTGCCTTGATTATATTTAACTGTAACTGGGCACATGTGCAACATGTATTATTATTGTATGCAACCCCCCCCCACAGTCCCCCCCTCCTTTGACCCACCCCACCTGCCTTACTGCTGCAATAAGTGTCAGGAACAAAGGTTACTGTGGATTAAGTAAAAGCAGTCTTGGCTGATCTTGGCGAAATGAGTTTTGGCAGCATTTACGCCCATATCCGTGAAGTATTCTGATGAGGCAACGCAAAAAACAAACATTTGTGTCACAAGCTCATGAGACGCGCTCCTGGCAGCACTGGTGCAATCTTCCCTCACACGCACCAGCCCTGTGCAAGCAGCAGTACAGAAACCTTCCCTCGAGCAGCACACTTGCAACATTGACTGAATAGGATCAACTCACCCAGAAATATTCAGCAGCAGTGCAAGCTTCCTTCACACGCAGATCAGGCCCTGTGCAAGCAGCGGTACAGAAACCTTCCCTCAAGCAGCACACTTACAGCATGGACGGAAAAAAGCAATTCACCTACAGAACTGTCCAGCGGCAGTGCAAGCTTCCTTCACATGCAGACCAGCCATGTGCAAGCAGCAGTACAGAAACCTTCCCTCGAGCAGCACACTTACATCATGGACGGAAAAAAGCAATTCACCTACAGAACTGTCCAGCGGCAGTGCAAGCTTCCCTCACACGCACCAGCCCTGTGCAAGCAGCAGTACAGAAACCTTCCCTCGAGCAGCACACTTGCAACATTGACTGAATAGGATCAACTCACCCAGAAATATTCAGCAGCAGTGCAAGCTTCCTTCACACGCAGATCAGGCCCTGTGCAAGCAGCGGTACAGAAACCTTCCCTCAAGCAGCACACTTACAGCATGGACGGAAAAAAGCAATTCACCTACAGAACTGTCCAGCGGCAGTGCAAGCTTCCTTCACACGCAGACCAGCCTTGTGCAAGCAGCAGCATACTAACCTTCCTTCAAGAAGCACCCTTAAAGCATGGATCGAATAACTGCAAATAACAGAGAAATCTACAGCATACACAGCCGCGGTGTACACTTCATTCATAAAGGCCACAAACAGGATTAGTGGAAGCTTTCTTCACACACAGGACATTTCCTGACCCAGCAGCAGCAGAACAACCTCCCACTCAAACAGCCCACTGAAAGCATGGTCTGAATAAGTGCAATTAACACACAGAAATATAACACATACAGTAGCAGTGCAAGTTTATTTCATAAACAGCACAAACAGCGTCAGTGCAAGCTTCCTTCACAGACAGGTCAGACCGTCTACAAGCAGCAGTCCAGTAATCTTTCCTCAAACAGCACACTTACAGCATGGACTGAATAACTGGAAGTGACACAAAGAAATCTACAGCATATACAGCAGTATTATATACTTCCGTCATAAAAGAGCGCAAGCAGCATCAGTGCAAGCTTCCTTCACAAACAGAACACGCAGCAGCAGAACAGCCCACCCTCAAACAGCACATTGACAGCCTGGATAGAATCAAAGCAACTCACATTCAGACAAAGACATCATAGATAAAAGTTTCTATCACACACAGGACAGGAAGCATTGGTACGCGTATCTTTCACTCAGAGAACATGCACAGTACGTGCAGCAGGGCAAGCTTCGCTCACAGACATGAGAAGCAGCACCAGTGCAAGCTTCCCTCACACATAGAAGAGGTCCTGCACAGGAAGCAGCCCAACAATATCCTTGCAAGCAGCAGGCTAACCGCATGGCAGAATCACTACAAATCACAGAGAGAAATGTACAGCATAGAGAACAGCAGAACAAGCTTCCCTCTCACACAGAATGTGTACTGCAGATGCAGCAGTGTAAACTTCCCCCACAAACAGCACAGGAATAAGCTTTCCACACCCAGAGAACAAGGGAAGCATAGGTAGCAGCCAGGGGCGACTCCTCCGCTAAGGGAATGTTATCATTTTATTTTTCATTATTGCCTATGTAGAGGTGCGGGCGGGGCAGGGCTGCACTTCCCGCAGAGCAGGAGGAGGAGTGGCGGCACTCTCCTAAGTGCGCATGAAGGTTTGGCCGGCCCTCTTGGCTCGGCCAAACCTTCATGACACTTCGCATATTCTCCACCAGGCTGTGTTGTACAGCCTGGTGGAGAACATGCCCAGCCCCCCAGTCCCTCTCTGAGTGCCGAACCAAAGCGTTAAGACCAATCACAACACTGCTGTAAGACAGTGTTGCGATTGGTCAGGGGAGCTGAGAGCCGGGGTGCGTCCTGCTTTGTCGACGAAAATGACGAGGACGGTGGAAAAGGGGCCGCTGCGAAGATAAGTGATTTTTTTCTCTTTTCCCCTTTTCATTTTTTCATTTTTTTTCACCCCCTTCCCACTTCACCACTACTGCCCGGTAGCAGCCGCTACTGGTAGCACTACAGAGAACAAAGAGCATAGGAGAACGGGAAAACAAATTTTCCAAGCTTTATTAATTTGATCGAAATAGTTCTTATATCTTTTATTAAAAAACAACTTTTCTTGATAGGTTGAGTTGCTGCAGGTTGAAAGGGGAGAAGGGTCTCCTTTACCTTGTAGTGAGAGAAGGGAAATGTAGCTAAAGAAGAAACACGCCCTATGTCTAGGGTGCATGAAAGAAATGTAAATGTGTGCAATTGGTTCATTGGCAAATTTGGAGACTGCTTTGGAGTCAGTATAGTTTTTAAATGATTAATAAAATCTTGAATTTGACCTTTTAAATCAAACCTATAAAAAAGGTTTGCACAAGCTACAATCAGTGCATTACCAAAAACAAAACTTTGAAATCACTCTAAACATTTAAACAAAATCGTTTTGCGCCTTTTTGCGGCAGCCTGTGTGCAACCTATCTTATACTGTGTGTAACACATGCTTTAAACTAATGACTTAGTTCACTGTGCTTTCGGTCACAGGCTTGGAACTCTTAGCACTATAAATTCACATCCCTATTTCCTCGGGGCACCAGCCAGGATTCACATCAGTGACCGCAGAGGTACACCCACAGACATCTGAAGTGATCGCTCTAACCAACTGAGCTGATCCACCAGAAAAATGCATCTCCCACAGATTAAATTAAGTTGCATTTATTTTTCATTTGAGGAGTGTACTTTATATGTTATACGTGGTTACCTGTAGGTCAAAGGATAGCAAAATATTTACAGAATATATTTTTCTTTTAGCCGCGTCTCAGACCCCACCCCACAGTCAATAGCCCACCCCATCACACTCAGGATCACAGTTCCCATACTTTACTTTATGCACTTTTATAGTACAGGATTTCTTCACAAACAGCACCTGCATATACAACAGCAGTGGAGCTTTCTTTCATGCAGCAAGACTGACAGAATCACTGAAACACACAAAAAAGAAAGTGCAGCATGGGCACCAATAGTGCAAGCATCCTCAGTCACAGAACAGGGACAATGAGGATAGAGGCAAGTTAAGCTTCACACACACACAGCACAACACAATTAACTGCTGTGCAACCCATTTGCAATTGTGGAATAAGGAACAGCAGTGCAAGCTTCTTTCACACATGGATACAACAATGCAGGTGCAATACAAGCTTCTATCACAAGAAATCAAACGTAGAGCAAACCATAGAGTGCAGCCTTCCCTCAAACACGGAAGTGTTGCAACAAGAATAGCAACAGTGCAAGCTTCCCTTGCACAGACCAGATGTGGGCCAATCAGTGGCAACGCAAGCTTCACACTCAAATATGCAGAGTGGTTGCGACAGGCCAGGATTGTGCACACTCACCTGTTCACAAAAGAGGACCCCCTGCCCTATTAAGAGGACACCCAGCCCTATTAAAAGGACACCCTGCCCTATTAAATTGCCCACCCTAAGGTGACCATCACTGACTTTTTTCTGCGCGTGTGAGGCACAGTGGTGCTGGGAAGGAAAGGTGATAATGTCCCTGAAACACAAGGACAACACTGCACATCAGGGACCTTTGTATTTTGCTTTTCAGCCACCTGCTCCACCTTGGGTCTGTTGTTAAAAGGCAGGAGGGGATCTCAAAATGCGATGGGTGGTTCTAGACCAGGACATGGAGGCCAGATCCTCTAGTGACGCAGCAGGCTGGCAGGCTATCCCCTTAAGGATAAATAACCACCTAAGACTTTTAATGGTTTGCTAAAGGGGAGCAAAGGTTGACAGCCCACTGGTGGCACTAGGTCAAGCGGACATGTCACTGCTGGAAGGCAAACCATATTGTAGAGTTAGGCTCAGCGGGATCTCACACTGGTAAGTTTTTCCTGGAAGGAGATGACACCTTCCTGGCTGTCAGCTGGTCTCATGACAAGAGGGAGAATTGCAAACAAACCTAGTTTTACAGCCAAAGTCTGTAGGCACCTTTGCTCCCTTGAACAAGGATGGTAAACAAAGCAAGTAAGCAGGATTTCAAGAACAGCTAAAGTCCACAAACCCACCCCCAAAGGATAATATTGTGCTCGAAGGCATTGTTAGTTTTTTTAAGTATATATTCCAATTCTTTATTGAGTTTTTCCATGGATGTAACAAGAGTGGAACAATGAAAATAAATGCACAGTCAAGTCACCTGACAGGGCGAGGAACCCAATAAGGTAGAATGCAAACCCATAACCAATCTGCATGACAGGCTTCCCTGAAGGATCAGCAAAAATGAATGGAAATACCAAGAACAGCAGAGTATAGATCTCTGAGAACATACACAGGAGAAGGGCAAATCGGTAGCAACTAACTAATTCAGCAACCCTAAATGGTGGAGAAAGGGAAAAATGACACCATCAGGAGTGGATAGGAGAAACAATGCCCCATGGTGGGGAGATACAGGGAGGGAGGGGAAACCCCACTTCCTAGCCCATTCGGTTCTAGCGCCCCACATGAGTAATTAAAATAAGATGGCTGGCTGCCCTCGGGGTCATCAAGGTCAAGTCACAGTGACCCATCCCAGTCAGGTAAAAGCCGGGGACCTAAGTCTGGGCAAACTCTGGAAGGAAGAGCCGAGAATGAAACATAGGGGATTAAAAGAAACATTGAGCAAGACGATATACTCAAGAGGCCCCCTGGGTCAGGAGGTGGCCTCCTTATTTGAACTGAGCCACCTTTAAGTGTTTGTGCAATTGGGAGGTCGTACCGCATTCCCACAAATTCCTATGCTCTTCGGTTTTTGTGTTGTTATTTATTTCAAATTCCCCATGTTTCACGATGGTAAATATGTAACTATTATGTTTAAGCAAGTTTATCGAGTATTTTTCTATATCTGAGTTCCAAACCTACCACTGCTCAATGAAGGTGTGCTTGGAGGCTCGAGTGCTAGCTTTGTTATCCAATTGGAGTGCAATAGACCCAAGGCCCTGTGGAAGCAGTGACAAATAGCAGTACTCAGTTTGTATACTGCCAATTAATGCCTGACTGCCCCTGGAAATAGCTCACAAAAACACACACAGCAAGCACACAAAGTAGTAGAGCTGATACAGCATAGGCAGAGGTCCCACATGACACACTCAGACCAAGCATGTACACTGCAGGCAACAGCAAAGCAATCTACCACCACACACAGAAACATGTGTTTCCTTTGCTGCTGCATAGGCAGCAGCAAAGGAAACCTCCCTCACACATACAACCGTTGCATCACAGGCTGCACAGCAATCTTCCTTCACACACAGAAATGATACTGCACATACAGCAACAGAGAAAGATTCCCCACCCACACCAGGTCCAGCACAGACAGCAGCAATGCACCTTCAATCATTCACACAAGGGACACAGCACAGTCAGCTGCAGAGCAAATTTCTCTCACACATACAACAGGTCAAGCTCGGACAAAAACATTGCAAGTTCATATTTAAACACAGAAACAATATGGCACAGACATCATCAGAGCAAGCTCCCCCCACATACACATCAGATGCAGCACAGGCAGCAAAGGATTCTTCCATCACACACACAAACAACATGGCACAAGCAGCACCAGAGGAAGCTTCCCCCACACATACATCAGATGCAGCACGGGCAGCAAAGCAATCTTCCATCACACACAAACAATATGGCACAAGCAGCACCAGAGGAGGCTTCCCCCACACACACATCAGATGCAGCACAGGCAGCACAGCAATCTTCCATCACACACACAAACAACATGACACAAGCAGCACCAGAGGAAGCTTCCCTCCCTCGTGTACCAGTTCCAGCCCAGACAGTATCACTACAAGCTTTCATCAAACACAAAAACATAATGTCACAGCCTGCAACGGTGAGAGATTCTCTCACACACAGAACAGGCAAATCACAGTCAGCAACACTGTAAGTTTCCATCACACACATAATACAGCACAGACAGCAGCAAAGCAAGCCCCCGTTTTACACAGATCTCTGGCACAATGCAATAAAACATACACAAACCTAACAATATTTATGCAAGAAATTAAAAGATGTTTTAAAAGAATACACATAGGAAAAACATGTTGCCATCTATATATGTCAAGAATATGCTTGTAATAACAAAACTAAGTAAAGCAGTGGGTGCCTGTCTTGCAGTGGTATGGCAAATAGCTGTAAAAAATAGAGAACTAGTTGAGGGGGGCGAGTAACCACCTCAAGTAATAACCACAACCTTTGTCATGGTAAATCACTAAAGTCACTAAATAAACCTGAGCTCGAGTCGCTGATAGCTATGGCACAGAGCAGACAGGCTTCACATAGAAGCAATGTGTAAAGTATTTATACACTACCAAAACAAGAATAAAGTCAAAATGCTCAACAATAAAATCTCAAACTGAATTAGAAAAACTGAGTGAAATTTAATAAACAGAATGACACCAAAATGACAATAAATCTAATAAGGGGAACAAAAAATAAATAAATTAAGTTGCATTTATTTTTCATTTGAGGAGTGTACATTATATTTTATACGTGGTTACATGTAGGTCAAAGGATAACAAAATATTTACAGAATATTTTTTTCTTTTAGCCTCGTCTCAGACCCCACCCCACAGTCAATAGCCCACCCCATCACACTCAGGATCACAGTTCCCATACTTTATTTTATGCACTTTTACAGTACAGGATTTCTTCACAAACAGCACCTGCATACACAGCAGCAGAGGAGCTTTCTTTCATGCAGCAAGACTGACAGAATCACTGAAACACACAAAAAAGAAAGTGCAGCATGGGCACCAACAGTGCAAGCATCCTCAGTCACAGAACAGGGACAATGAGGATAGAGGCAGGTTAAGCTTCACACACACACAGCACAACACAATTAACTGCTGTGCAACCCATTTGCAATTGTGGAATACGGAACAGCAGTGCAAGCTTCTTTCACACACAGATACAACAATGCCAGGAGCAATACAAGCTTCTATCACACAAAATCAAACGTAGAGCAAACCACACAGTGCAGCCTTCCCTCAAACACGGAAGTGTTGCAACAAGAATAGCAACAGTGCAAGCTTCCCTTGCACAGACCAGATGTGGGCCAATCAGTGGCAACGCAAGCTTCACACTCACATATGCAGAGTGGTTGCAACAGGCTAGGATCCTGCACACCCACCTGTTCACAAAAGAGGACCCCCTGCCCTATTAAGAGGACACCCAGCCCTATTAAAAGGACACCCTGCCCTATTAAATTGCCCTCCCTAAGGTGACCATCACTGACTTTTTTCCGCGCATGTGAGGCACAGTGGTGCTGGGAAGGAAAGGTGATGATGTCCTTGAAACACAAGGACAACACTGCACATCAGGGACATTTGTCCTTTGCTTTTCAGCCACCAGCTCCACCTTGGGTCTGTTGTTAAAAGGCTGGAGGGGATCTCTAAATTTGGTGGGTAGTTTTAGACCAGGACATGAAGGCCAGATCCTCCAGTGACCCAGCAGGCTGGCAGGCTGCCCCTTAAGGATAAATAACCACCTAAGACTTTTAATGGTTTGCTAAAGGGGAGCAAAGAATGACAGCCCACTGGCGGCACTAGGTCAAGCGGACATGTCACTGCTGGAAGGCAAACCATATGTAGAGTTAGGCTCAGCGGGATCTCACACTGGTAAGTTTTTCCTGGAGGGAGATGACACCTTCCTGGCTGTCAGCTGGTCTCATGACAAGAGGGAGAATTGCAAACAAACCTAGTTTTCCAGCACCTTTGCTCCCTTGAACAGGGTTGGTAAACAAAGCAAGTAAGCAGGATTTCAAGAACAGCTAAAGTCCACAAACCCACCCCCAAAGGATAATATTGTGCTCGAAGGCATTGTTAGTTTTTAAAAATATATATTTCAATTCTTTATTGAGTTTTTCCATGGATGTAACAAGAGTGGAACAATGAAAATAAATGCACAGTCAAGTCACCTCACAGGGCAAGGAACCCAATAAGGTAGAATGCAAACCCATAATCAATCTGCATGACAGGTATCCCTGAAGGATCAGCAAAAATGAATGGAAATACCAAGAACAGCAGAGTATAGATCTCGCAGAACATACACAGGAGAAGGGCAAATAGGTAGCAACTAACTAATTCAGCAACCCTAAATGGTGGAGAAAGGGAAACATGCCACCATCAGGGGTGAAGAGGAGAAACAATCCCACATGGCGGGGAGATACAGGGAGGGAGGGGAAACCACACTTCCTAGCCCATTCGGTTCTAGCGCCCCACATGAGTAATTAAAATAAGATGGCTGACTATCCTCGGGGTCATCAAGGTCAAGTCACAGTGACCCATCCCGACCAGGTAAAAGCCGGGGATCTAAGTCCGGGCAAGCTCTGGAAGGAAGAACCGAGAATGAAACATAGGGGATTAAAAGAAACATTGAGCAAGACGATATACTCTAGAGGCCCCCTGGGTCAGGAGGTGGCCTCCTTATTTGAATTGAGCCACCTTTACGTGTTTGTGCAATTGGGAGGTCGTACCGCATTCCCACAAATTCCTATGCTCTTCGGTTTTTGTGTTGTTATTTATTTCAAATTCCCCATGTTTCACGATGGTAAATATGTAACTATTATGTTTAAGCAAGTTTATCGAGTATTTTTCTATATCTGAGTTCCAAACCTACCACTGCTCAATGAAGGTGTGCTTGGAGGCTCGAGTGCTAGCTTTGTTATCCAATTGGAGTGCAATAGACCCAAGGCCCTGTGGAAGCAGTGACAAATAGCAGTACTCAGTTTGTATACTGCCAATTAATGCCTGACTGCCCCTGGAAATAGCTCACAAAAACACACACAGCAAGCACACAAAGTAGTAGAGCTGATACAGCATAGGCAGAGGTCCCACATGACACACTCAGACCAAGCATGTACACTGCAGGCAACAGCAAAGCAATCTACCACCACACACAGAAACATGTGTTTCCTTTGCTGCTGCATTGGCAGCAGCAAATGAAACCTCCCTCACACATACAACAGTTGCATCCCAGGCTGCACAGCAAACTCCCCTCACACACAGAAATGATACTGCACATACAGCAACAGAGAAAGATTCCCCACCCACACCAGGTCCAGCACAGACAGCAGCAATGCAGCTTCAATCATTCACACAAGGGACACAGCACAGTCAGCTGCAGAGCAAATTTCTCTCACACATACAACAGGTCAAGCTCGGACAAAAACATTGCAAGTTCATATTTAACCTCTTCGGTGCCCGTGACGAGCTGGACTCGCCATGGGCCGCGGTGGCGCTGTGCCCATGACGAGTCCAGCTCGTCACAAACCCCGCCCGCTAATGTAACGGCCGGCACAGGGCGGGGAAAGGGGCGGGCACCGAAGGGGTTAAACACAGAAACAATATGGCACAGGCATCATCAGAGCAAGCTTCCCCCACACACACATCAGATGCAGCACAGGCAGCAAAGCAATCTTCCGTCACACACACAAACAACATGGCACAAGCAGCACCAGAGGAAGCTTCCCCCACACATACATCAGATGCAGCACAGGCAGCAAAGCAATCTTCCATCACACACAAACAATATGGCACAAGCAGCACCAGAGGAGGCTTCCCCCACACACACATCAGATGCAGCACAGGCAGCAAAGCAATCTTCCATCACACACACAAACAACATGGCGCAAGCAGCACCAGAGGAAGCTTCCCCCACACATACATCAGATGCAGCACAGGCAGCAAAGCAATCTTCCATCACACACACAAATAACATGGCACAAGCAGCACCAGAGGAAGCTTCCCCCACACATACATCAGATGCAGCACAGGCAGCAAAGCAATCTTCCATCACACACACAAATGACATGGCACAAGCAGCACCAGAGGAAGCTTCCCTCCCTCGTGTATCAGTTCCAGCCCAGACAGCAGCACAGCTCTAATTAAACACAAAAACAACATTTCACAGACTGCAACGACGAGATTCTCTCACGCACAGAACAGGCAAATCACAGGCAGCAACACTGTAAGTTTCCATCACACACCTAATACAGCACAGACAGCAGCAAAGCAAGCCCCCGTTTTACAAAGATTTCTGGCACAATGCAATAAAACATACACAAACCTAACAATATTTATGCAAGAAATTAAAAGATGTTTTAAAAGAATACACATAGGAAAAACATGTTGCCATCTATATATGTCAGGAACAGTGGCGTAAAGAAACTTGAGGGGGCCCCCCCTGCAAAGAATATGGAGGCCCCCCCCCCGCTCCGGATTCAGTCAGGAGGTCTCAGGTCAGGGGCCTGCTGGGCATGCACCAGTGGCGGCTGGTGGATCCTAAAAGTGGTGGAATGAAAAGCTGAGATCCAAGTTGAAGGAGCAAGTGAGTACAGCAAGCACACCAAAGTGAAAGAGGAGTGTTCGGGGTTGGCCTTCCGAAGTGGACCCTTAACCACTCAAATTTCAGCTTTAAAAAAATTCAGTAATTTGTCTCCAAAACATCAGCTTGTCAGTTTATGAAAGCAGACACGTTTTGCTATTAAATACTAGCTTTGCATTCTTGAAAAATAATTTAAATTCCCTAAATCAAGAAGTTATCTTTCTTTGTGAAAAAGTTCAATTATTGTCATGAACCACAGCAACACATAGATAGAGTCTGCCTTGAATATCTATGTGTCATAGTTGCATGTCATATGTGCCAATCGTACGCCAAGAATTACCACCATTATGCCGAAGCTAGCATGAGGGCTGTGCACCACCATGCAATCAGACAGGAATTACCACTATTATGCCAGGGCCCGCATTTTACCCTGTTTGGGCACCATTATACCATGGGTGAGCACATTGGGCCGATATGTACTACCATTATGGCAGGGCCAACATTATGTCATGTTATTTTATTTACTAAGTACACAATCATGGAACATTGCTGGTGTTGAAATGGGGTAGCTCTGTAGAATCTTACTAGTGGCCGTGACAAGCTCCCCTCTTTACCTAGTGATAGTTTTTTCTACACTAAGGCATGTCACAGGCACTATGGAAAAGAGAGAACAAGATATGAACGTCTTCCTTGTTTGTCTCTAACAGTCCACCCACTCTCGTCACAGCCCTTCCCACAGTACACAAGGACACCCATATGTCCCCTATACCCTTTAACAGGTCAAATGCATATCAACCATCCTGGAATGGTTACTTATTTAGGAAAGTATGGGAAGAAATTTTAGAGAATAAAAATAGCTTGACCTTTATGCGTAATGGGGGTCTGTAATTGGCTATGGGGCACTGGCGTACAGTTCTCTGCAGGACAGCTGAGGGTCACGACTTCAGAGCCCACTGTGTTTACTCCCTGCCCTGTGTTAATTCATGGTCTATGTCGTGCAACCTTATTTACGCCCTGTAGTATTTCATTGTCTCTTATTCACTACTGTCCACCTAGAGTATTTACACCATTTAGTATTTCATTGTCTCTCATTCACCACTGCCCACCTACTGTATTTACACCCTGTAATTCATTGTCTCTCAGACACCGCTGTCCACCCACTGTATTTACACCCTGTATTTCATTGTCTCTCATACACCGCTGTCCACCCACTGTATTTACACCCTGTATTTCATTGTCTCTCATTCACCACTGTCCACCTACAGTATTTACACCCTTTCGTATTTCATTGACTCTCATACACCACTGTCCACCTACTGTATTTACACACTTTAGTATTTCATTGTCTCTTACTCACCACTGTCCACCTACAGTATTTACACCCTGTATTTCATTGTCGTTCATACATCGCTATGCACCCACTGTATTTACACCCTGTAGTATTTCATTGTCTCTCATACACCGCTGTCCACCCACTGTATTTACACCCTGTAGTATTTCATTGTCTCTTATACACAACTGTCCACCCGCTGTATTTACACCCTGTAGTATTTCATTGTCTCTCATACACCACTGTCCACCCACTGTATTTACACCCTGTATTTCATTGTCTCTCATACTCTGCTGTCCACCCACAGTATTTACACCCTGTAGTATTTCATTGTCTCTCATACACCTCTGTCTAACCACTGTATTTACACCCTGTATTTCATTATCTCTCATATACCGCTGTCCACCCACTGTATTTACACCCTGTATTTCATTGTCCCTCATACACCGCTATCCACCCACTGTATTTACACCCTGTAGTAATTCATTGTCTCTCATACACCACTGTCCACCCACTGTATTTACACCCTGTATTTCATTCTCTTATTTACCACTGTCCACCCACTGTATTTACACCCTTTCGTATTTCATTGTCTCTCATACACCATTGTCCACCTACTGTAGTTACACCCTGTAGTATTTCATTGTCTCTCATACACCACTGTCCACATACAGTATTTATACCCTGTATTTCATTGTCTCTTATTCACCACAGTCCACCCACTGTATTTACACCCTTGAGTATTTCATTGTCTCTCATACACCACTGTCCAGCTACTGTATTTACACCCTTTAGTATTTCATTGTCTCTTATTCACCGCTGTCCACCCACTGTATTTACACCCTGTAGTATTTAATTGTCTCTCATACACCACTGTCCACCTACTGTATTTACACCCTGTAGTATTTCATTGTCTCTCATACACCACTGTCCACCTACTGTATTTACGCCCTGTAGTATTTCATTGTCTCTTACTCACCACTGTCCACCTACAGTATTTACACCTTGTATTTCATTGTCCCTCATACACCGCTGTCCACCTACTATATTTACACCCTGTAGTATTTCATTGTCTCTTATTCACCGCTGTCCACCTACAGAATTTACACCCTGTATTTCATTATCTCTCATACACCGCTGTCCACCCACTGTATTTACACTCTGTAGTATTTCATTGTCTCTCATACACCGATGTCCACCCACTGTATTTACACCCTGTAGTATTTCGTTGTCTCTCATACACAACTGTCCACCCGCTGTATTTACACCCTGTAGTGTTTCAATGTCTCTCATATACCACTGTCCACCCACTGTATTTACACCCTTTCGTATTTCATTCTTTCTAACACCACTGTCCACCCACTGTATTTACACCCTGTAGTAATTCATTGTCTCTCATACACCACTGTCCACCCACTGTATTTACACCCTGTATTTCATTCTCTTATTTACCACTGTCCACCCACTGTATTTACACCCTTTCGTATTTCATTGTCTCTCATACACCATTGTCCACCTACTGTAGTTACACCCTGTAGTATTTCATTGTCTCTCATACACCACTGTCCACATACAGTATTTATACCCTGTATTTCATTGTCTCTTATTCACCACAGTCCACCCACTGTATTTACACCCTTGAGTATTTCATTGTCTCTCATACACCACTGTCCAGCTACTGTATTTACACCCTTTAGTATTTCATTGTCTCTTATTCACCGCTGCCCACCCACTGTATTTACACCCTGTAGTATTTAATTGTCTCTCATACACCACTGTCCACCTACTGTATTTACACCCTGTAGTATTTCATTGTCTCTCATACACCACTGTCCACCTACTGTATTTACGCCCTGTAGTATTTCATTGTCTCTTACTCACCACTG
Organism: Triturus cristatus; assembly: GCF_964204655.1. NCBI lineage: Eukaryota > Metazoa > Chordata > Amphibia > Caudata > Salamandridae > Triturus > Triturus cristatus. The sequence goes on from NC_140586.1 coordinate 61,119,776, forward strand.
TCCACCTACAGTATTTACACCTTGTATTTCATTGTCCCTCATACACCGCTGTCCACCTACTATATTTACACCCTGTAGTATTTCATTGTCTCTTATTCACCGCTGTCCACCTACAGAATTTACACCCTGTATTTCATTATCTCTCATACACCGCTGTCCACCCACTGTATTTACACTCTGTAGTATTTCATTGTCTCTCATACACCGATGTCCACCCACTGTATTTACACCCTGTAGTATTTCGTTGTCTCTCATACACAACTGTCCACCCGCTGTATTTACACCCTGTAGTGTTTCAATGTCTCTCATATACCACTATCCACCCACTGTATTTACACCCTTTCGTATTTCATTCTTTCTAACACCACTGTCCACCTACTAAATTTACACCCTTTCGTATTTCATTGTCTCTCATACACCATTGTCCACCTACTGTAGTTACACCCTGTATTATTTCATTGTCTCTCATACACCACTGTCCACATACAGTATTTATACCCTGTATTTCATTGTCTCTTATTCACCACAGTCCACCCACTGTATTTACACCCTTGAGTATTTCATTGTCTCTCATACACCACTGTCCAGCTACTGTATTTACACCATTTAGTATTTCATTGTCTCTTATTCACCGCTGTCCACCCACTGTATTTACACCCTGTAGTATTTCATTGTCTCTCATACACCACTGTCCACCTACTATATTTACACCCTGTAGTATTTCATTGTCTCTTATTCACCGCTGTCCACCTACAGAATTTACACCCTGTATTTCATTATCTCTCATACACCGCTGTCCACCCACTGTATTTACACTCTGTAGTATTTCATTGTCTCTCATACACCGATGTCCACCCACTGTATTTACACCCTGTAGTATTTCGTTGTCTCTCATACGCAACTGTCCACCCGCTGTATTTACACCCTGTAGTGTTTCAATGTCTCTCATATACCACTGTCCACCCACTGTATTTACACCCTTTCGTATTTCATTCTTTCTAACACCACTGTCCACCTACTGTATTTACACCCTTTCGTATTTCATTGTCTCTCATACACCATTGTCCACCTACTGTAGTTACACCCTGTATTATTTCATTGTCTCTCATACACCACTGTCCACATACAGTATTTATACCCTGTATTTCATTGTCTCTTATTCACCACAGTCCACCCACTGTATTTACACCCTTGAGTATTTCATTGTCTCTCATACACCACTGTCCAGCTACTGTATTTACACCATTTAGTATTTCATTGTCTCTTATTCACCGCTGTCCACCCACTGTATTTACACCCTGTAGTATTTCATTGTCTCTCATACACCACTGTCCACCTACTGTATTTACGCCCTGTAGTATTTTATTGTCTCTTATTCACCACTGTCCACCTACAGTATTTACACCTTGTATTTCATTATCTCTCATACAACGCTGTCCACCCACTGTATTTACACTCTGTAGTATTTCATTGTCTCTCATACACCGCTGTCCACCCACTGTATTTACACCCTGTAGTATTTCGTTGTCTCTCATACACAACTGTCCACCCGCTGTATTTACACCCTGTAGTGTTTCGATGTCTCTCATTTACCACTGTCCACCCACTGTATTTACACCCTTTCGTATTTCAATGATTTCTTCATGTCTTTTCTCAGTCTCCATTAGCCATCTTGGAACAATAAAGTCATAATAAACTACAGCAAAAGAAACATACTTTGGCACAGACAATAATTCTGCAACCAACGTCAGACCTATTGGCTTGCCAACGCTTATTTGATATGACATCTTACATGGATTCTCCCCTTCCAACCCACAATGTCCTTCCCTTCTTATGTGTGTCCTACTCTCTCCCATATGACTCTGGTGATAGTTTGCTACACTCCAGTCCCATTTATTTCCCTGAATCTATCTCTATTATTTTTGGCATTTCGTTGCTGTTCTGGGGGCTCATTCAATGCTTCATTAGACTTTAAGTACCAATTTATAATATGCTCTTTATTGGATTCTTCAATAAAAAATATTACCAATGTGAATAACAAGAAATAGAATTCATAGGAAAACAAACATAAAATAAAAAGTGCACAGCATGGGCGGAAACTGAATCCCTAAAATGTATTTAAAAAAAAAGAAAATTAAGGTTCTGTGCTGTGGAACCTGGGAATGACTTTCCCCAACTCTATAGTACTCCGGAGGCCCCTAAAATGTGAGTTTTTCAGTTAAGCTGGAGTCAGTGGTGTAGCACGAACCTCACGCGCCCTCATTTAAGGAGGTGAAAATAGCCCCCCGGCTCCTGGTTGGGTAGTGAAAGACAGCTATAGTCAGTGTGCTCCTCCCATTCCTAGGCCCCGATGCCACTGCACATGCTGCACCATTTGTACGTACGCCCATGGCCAAAGTCTGAAAGTAAATAAAGGGCTGATGATAAAGCGAGTCAATAATACTAGGCAGGTGCCTAGGGTGCCAGCACCAGACAGTGCCAAATTGACACCAAAAGCATCAAATATTACCAATTTATTCCAAGGAGGGAGCAAAAAAATAAATAATAGAATTTTGCTGAAGGCTCCAGATAGTTTTGCACTTGGTCTCAAATGTCACTCAAAAATGTGCAACAACCACAGACATGTTCTCCCTCCCTTTGCAACTGGGAAGACCACTGATACAAATGAAATGTGGCATAACAGCCAGAGATGCTGGCCTTGGAACTGGGGGATCATGCTCGAGTTGGTTCAACATCCTGTGATTCTGGGCAAATCACTTAAAATCCCCGTGCTTAAAAAATAAGTGTGGCCTTGTGTAATGTAACTGGTGCTCATGTAAAGCACTTCAATACCTTGGGGGTGAGCTTGCGCTATATTGAACTATAAAAAAACAGTACTCTCTGTCATATTTTACACCTACATCCATTTTCAAACATTCTTGAGCCATTTTATTTAATCTCTTCTGTGGAGACCTGGGAACGTTTCCATGTTCACTATCAGCATCAGGGATACTGCAGGCCACTGAGGAAACACCCTGTGCCATCCAGGGAGACGCTCCAACTCAAACAAATGCGAGGTCAATTGCATTTCCAATGCTTGCTTACCTTCCAATGCGTCCCAACAGAGTCCTGTTCCTGGCGCTCCAAACCTTCTCCTGGGCCTGTCAGCTCTGTGTTGTCTCCTCTCTTCTCAGAGGCTGTGCCTTGTGGGGAATGCTCTCTCTGGGGCCCCCACCCCATCCTTTCTCTGGCCGCTCTGACTGAAGAGAAACAATGTAACTTGTTACTTTGTTTCTCTTCAGTCCTGGGTCAGCCAGAGGAGCTCTGAGCAGGCTGCAGACTGCACCTGCTTTCTAGAGCAGCCTTTCTCTCACAGCTCTTTACCGAAACAGCCTGTTTCCATCTAAGACAACGCAAAGGCTACATGAACAGAACTTCTGGATAAATACAACCATAAAATTACACTACCTGTGACTGTTGACCGTATTGTGTTGCAAAATATCACCACAACCAGTAATGTAACAATATTAGTATATTAAAAAACATTCTCTTTTTGCTCAAATTGATTTATTGGATCATTTGCCTGTGAATTGCTAAATAGATATCCATATAGATTGTTAACACTATTTAATGGTAGTGTGCTTTAAACTTGAAGTGGATACACCAGCCAGGTTTATCCTGGTCAAAGATTTTACCTTATGCTTTAGCCCTTCAAGTCTTAATTCAGCACAGGAGTACACTTCTAAAGTGCCCCAAGACATCTGTGGAGGAACTTAGAGGCTCACCGTGTGTCTGGGAGAGGCCAATAGCCGGGTCGAGTCCAGGTCCAGTTGCCACTAGTTAGCTGGGTAGTTGCAGGAAAAGGATTCTTGTAGCTTATTGTAGCCCCATAGGTTTAATAGGAGGTCGCCCTTATGACCCTTTGGTGTCCACTTCTTTGATCTGGGCACAAGAGGGAGCAGGTTTAGCCCTTCAGTTCTTCTCTCAACAGCAGGTCCGGGGGCGTGGCCAACTGCTGGCAAAGATGGCTGCATTGTAGCGCAACTCTGACCCTAAGCCCCGCTGATCCCCCGTAAATCCGTGCATCGATCCTTCACAGCATATGTTTCACCCATGGCACGGGTGGTGTGAGGTGCGCTGCTTGAAATCTGGCGTGAAAGGGATGCCAGAGGGCCGCCGGTGACCAACTGCATCTTGAGGCCTGCTCAGAGAACTGCAGCCCGATCTTGCGTGAGCCCGCCGCGGGGGGAAAATATTGCAATTGCCCCGATCGCGGACAGTCCCCTTGACATCGGAGTGCAAGGATCTCTGTGGCAGGGAGACTTGAGAGGGCCCCCAGGATAGAGGCATAAGCTCTGCGTGGATGACAGCAGAAAGATGGTGCAGTGGTGCTCGGATCGGCGCCATTACAGTTTACAAGGTGAGAGCAGTGGCTGCTTGTAATGTCCGGAGCATGCTCTCCGCCGTCCACTCATGAGCTTGAGGGGTCCATCTGAGCAACGCGATAGAAGGGGGCTGGGGGAGGACAGAAAACGCCCTGGTGGACGTGCAATACTACCTCCCAGAGCTACCCCAGCACCAGGGAAGAGACTTAAGCTGATTGAGCATGAACAGATTATCTACAGCAATTTTGAACATAAAGACCTGTGAAAACTCCCAATACGTGCCACTATTGTCTGCATCGGCCATCACCTGGTGCCTAAGGCCTTTGCCTTGGTGGGACATAGCTGGACTGGCCCTACTGGACTTATACTCCTGCAGAGCCATCTTAGAAGGTGGGGCTGGGACACATTTTGCTGGAAGGGGACATCTGCTCCTGGCATAGTTTAGGAGGGGGTGATCCGGTGGAGTACACCAACAGGCCGACAGGGTGACTACTTAGGGCAGGCGGTGGTGAAACACCGAGACACAGCTACACCCCATCCGTCTCTCCCCGCGCTGAGCCAGGAGTCATGGTCATGTCCAGCGGCAAGGGTAGTCGCAGCTCCCATCAGCCCAAACAGGACAAAATCGTATGGCTGAAGAACCAGGAGAAACCAGAGCTGCAGGCAGACATACCACCTGGGACCAAGGACTTGCTTTTGGAACAAAGGGATCCTACCCTACAGGACATTCTCTGAGCTGTCACTGTGGTACGTACCTCCTTGGAATCACGTATGGATTCTATCTCCATTGAGGTTGGTCTTATCAGGGCAGATTTTGGTAAAGTGAGCGATTGAGTGACGGAGGTGGAAGGAGTTACACAGAATCTAGTTACTACGGCCAAAGATTTAGAGAAACAGGTTCAGGAACTACAGAAGGCCAGCGGGACTCTTGCCGACCAACTGGATGACTATGAAGGAAGAACCTGAAGGAACAACGTCCGAATTATTGGAGTTCCTGAGAAGGCAGAGGGACAGGCGATGAATCTCTTTGTTGAAAAATTCGTTACGCAGCAACTCCAACCAAAGACTTTTTCCCAATACTTTTCGATCGAACAGTGCCCATCGGGGCCCGGGCGGCAAACCTAAGCCCAGACAACCCCCCAGGCCTATCGTGACCAGAATGTTTAACTTCCGCGACCAGGATATTATCCTGCAAACGGCGTGATGCGCTCCACCGATCAAGATCGACAATAGCACCATCATGTTTTTTCCGGACTATACCCTAAGGGTCAAAAAACAATGTAGAAATTTCCTTGAAGTCAAAAAGGCCCTAAGGGATAGAGAGTTACGCTACGCAATGTTGTTTCCTGCATAACTAAGGGTGGAGGCCGAATGTAGAGCGTGGTTCTTCACAGACCCGGAGGCAGTTTGGGAATGGCTGGATGCCTGGCGACAAGTCGGAGGACCGAATAACTCTAATAGACGTCAGAGACCACAGTAAAGGACTGCAGAGTGACCACATCGGAGCGCGAAGACAGTGAGGCCACGGACGCAGAATGGATAGAGGCTGGCGACACAAGCCTGGCATAAAGGAGTGGGAGCATAGACTTCATGTATGTGCTCAGAATGCAGTACAGCAGCCGCCTGTGCACCGGTTGCGGCTCTAGCCAGAATGCTAAAGGTCTGGTCCGGTGAGACTTTGATTTACGGACACTGCTGAATATATATGGTGCTGACGTTCATGACTGAAGATGGCTGAGTACAAACATTGTTCCAATATAAGCACAAATGGTTTGCGATATGCACATTTGCTTTGTGGGGGGGGGTGGTCTGACCTTGTTGGTATACATCTCCTCTGATATTGGGAAGGGTGGGCGAAGGGTGCTCTGCATTGTTGGGTTGGCGGGTAGTTCAAAGTCCGTCGTGCAGGGAGGTAGAGAGGGGGACGGTTAGGGAAAGTTATTGATGATTCAAGTTTGTTCCTATGCATCGCAGCATTCACTGTAGTGTCAATATATTCAATTGCTGCTGAACACCATTTGCTTTGTCCAAAATTCACCCATGGTAGCTCACACACATTTGGCCTATTCAAGTCACATGCCAGCCAACCTCGGCCGCATAGTGCGGTGGGGCCTGGCAAACCAAGAAACACTCCTTACAATTATAATGACAGTCAGGAATACCCCAGGTAGTACGAGACCCGAGGCAGCACTGACTCTGCTCTCATGGAATGTTAAGGAAATGGGTAACAAGATTAAGAGGGGGGTGGTACTGCAATATTTTAAAAGACAAGCGGCAGACGTAATACTATTGCACAAGACCCATCTCATTGGAAATACTTGTAAGGCCCTTGACTGATGGGGATATAAACTCATAGGTCACTCAGGATTCATGACTGGATCCGGAGGGGTCGGGATACTCATGAAGAAGACTCTTCCATTAATATATAACGTATATTGACAGTTATGGACGCTTTGCTGGGGTATCAGGGTCATGGGAGGGTAGGACGGTGAGTGTCCTCTCGGTATACATACCGCCTGCTCTAAATAACATAGCCAATGCCGGAATTGAGTGGTATGATTCTTGCTTTTGATATTTTAGACAGAGCAGAGGTCATACCGACAGTATTTGGGGACCACAACCCAACTTCGGTTATGTTTAGGGTCACTCCTAGAGCCAATCCGACTGTAGAACCAGGAGCAAGTAATTTAACACCCTCGACCGATAATCTAAGACTCATTTGGAAAGGTACCGACAATAGTATTGTGTTTCAGAACATGGTAACAACTTATCGGTCACTTGTCGATACCTGTCTGTCGCCTATGGACGTTAACCCCGAGGTAGTAACAGCTTTTGCCCACCTATGCACAGGCGTTAAACAAATTATCTCAAAACCCATGATGTCCAATAATTACAACATCAAGTGGTTTAACAGTGATTGCTCAAGGGCCAATAGAGAGCTTCGCACTGCCTTGTTATCAACACCAAGGGATGCAAGCCTTGTTAGCTCACTGAGGAAACAATATAATAAAGTGGTTAAACAGAGGAAAGATGAGATATTAAAAGATCATTGGGATAAGTTGGCCGGTGCCGCTAATTTAAATAATACAAATGGGTTTTGGCAATCTGTTAAAAACATGAGATCTATGGGTCACAATTTAACACCTCTGAGCTGTAACATAAGTGAAGCCTGGGTAGTACACTTTTATAAAATATACACAGCTCCTGCTCAGAATGAGTTTCACATAGATCTCCAAGCTGCCACACGAGTCCAGATATATATAACAGAAGTCGAGGAGGCCATCGATCAAAGCACAGGAAAGAAGGCCCCTGGCCCGGATGGGCTGTACATTGACCTTATTAAGCACAAACCAGAATTCTGGGCACCGCTTCTGCTTAATGTTTTTAACAATCTAACATATTCTCATATCCCCAGCACATGGTCAACGAGCACTATAGTCCCAATTTTTAAAAAGGGAGATAGGTCTAACCCTAGTTGCTACAGACCGATCTCTTTGATCGACAACACACTGAAGATACTTGGGCGGGTTTTATTTAATAATATCAGGAGTTGGGCTGAGGATGAATGCATTTTAGATAAATGGCAGTTGGGTTTCAGAAGTAGATTGGGTACTGTAGACCAATGCCTTAATTTAAATCTGGTAATCGGTAAATATACTATAGCTCGTCAGTCCCCAATCTACCTAGCCTTTATGGATCTTACCTCAGCATTCGATTTTGTAAATAGATCGTGTCTTTGGCAATGTCTCTTAAATTATGGGCTGGACGAGGCTTTAGTACATTTTTTGGCCTATTTACATAAGGATTTGGGAACGAGGGTGAGGATTAGCAGGGACGGAGCAGTATCGGGGAATATCGTGATCGGCAGAGGGGTCAGGCAGGAATGTGTGCTGGCCCCTCTGCTTTTCATCTTATACATTAACGAGCTGAATAACGATCTGTCCAAATTGACCAAGGATGTCCCTATGATTAATGGTAAAATGCTTCCCGCCTTACTGTACGCAGACGATGCGGTCCTAATGGGCCGCACTACCAATGCACTGCGCACTTTAGTTGGGGGTTTTGTGGATTTTATGAACAAGCTGGACCTTTGCACAAGTTTAAAAAAATCATTTTTAATGAGTTGCGGCCCCAAAAAATATTCTGTAAATGTAATGAATTCTGGCTCCGAAAAACTATTATGCACACACACTTTCCATACTTGGGCGCGGTACACACAGATAATGGTTCCTGCCATTTGGCACACAGCAGGAGCAAATTTATAAAAGCTGTCAACTTGATTCTGTCTCTCCCTCAACCAAGAAGAACTGAGGTAGTGCTACCCCTTCTGAAAATATATAAAACTCAGTGCCTACCGACCGCAACATATGGAGCGGAAATTTGGGGCTATGCAAATTGTAATAACATCCAGGTAGAAGAAAACAGATTTTGTCAGAGAGTTTTGGGGGCACCGATCAGTTCTTCCTCTTTCGTTTGCCATCATGAGTTAAAATTACCATTTATTGAGGATTACATTAAGACCCGCCCAGTGATCTTCTGGATGAAAGTGTGGCAAAAAATCCAGCAGCCACATTGACTAGAGACATTATAGTTGACTGTCTTAAGTGTAATAAGGGCGGAGATATACCTTGGTTGGCAGCCGTTAAGGCTAGCCTGAGCATTGTAAATCTGCCACACATTTTTACAGACCCAGGAAATATGGCAGATTATCCAGGGGGATTATCCAGGGGGCCCTGTATGCTTACTACGCCAACCTGAGATATGAGCAAGACATTTTGAAACCCTCAGTTGCCCGGTATATAACTATGGTAAATACAGTTGCCCCCCCAAAAAAATTCCCAGCTAGTTATCTCTTAAAGGCGACTAATCGCTGGGAACGAAGCCTGCTCTTTCGTCTTAGCGCTGGTACTTTAAAATATTTACTTTGTTTTCCCCTAGGTTTTAATATCAATCTCGAGCAAATGCATTACCCTTGTGGAAATCGTGGCAGCCAATCTATGTTACACTTTTTATTCTTCTGTGATTTTTATAAAATATATAGTAAGCAGCTGTTGATCCCCTTTTTTAAGGCTCATGATATTACTGATTTTAGGGAAGCATATAGGGAGATTGTTATGCTCAATGGGGAAAATTTAATTTTTCGTGTTAGTACGTTTTTGAAACTGGCTGTTCGTTCTCGTGCTGCTATGAACACAGTATAGACAGTTTTTGCTGTACGCCAGGCATTTGACTCAATTAATATGTGGGCCGCATATCTTATTAATTTTATTGTTTTTATGTGTCAAAGTGTCCGCATTTTAATATTTTATGTTGTTACATTTTAAATATTATATTGTATATTACCTCAGAACTAACAATTAATTGCAGGTTTATGTCAGTTTTGCTGAATTTATTCTTGTACTATGTATATAATTCCGTGTACATATAATAAAGTGTCTACTGCACTTATTGATTTTTAATCATTAATTATGTATTGTGCTGGTTTTATCTTGTAATTTTATGGATATTTTTGTATCCGAATAAAGAATTAACTGAATGATTGATTGATTGATTGATTCTTGCTTTACCGGACGGAGACATAATAGTGGGTGGCGACTTTAATATGACGCTCTGCGACCAAGCAGATAGATATCCCCCGAGAAGTACTACACAAACACATAGGTGCCGATCACGATCCGGTAAAAACCGGGTACGAACCGTCGGACGGAGCATATTCTCCGTCCGACGCGTACCCGGTCGTCAATTTCTACAAACAAGGAATTACGATTCGCACGGGTACACCATGACCGTATGATTCGTAAAAAAGTCCGACCGAACAAAAAAACACCTACCAATGCGATCCGGGAAAGTGCCGACCTGACGTCGGGACGCTCGCAGCCAGCCATTCACGACCCAGGAATCACGATTCGCACCGACGTCACCCCGCACGGTGAATATTTTGCGGCAGCCAAAAACTGCCGGGAAATCAGGACGACGCGAACAAGGACCACCAGTACGCGACGGACAGACGACGACGCGAACAAGGAGGACCAGTACGTGACGGACACACAGGACGACGCCACCAAGGAGGACCCGTACGCGACAGGACGACGCGATTGGAGTACCAGTACGCGACGGACAGACATGGACCCGAACCTACGAGTCATCCCTGCCCTCATAGCAGTCCACCTGCTCTACAGGCACCGACGCAGACGCCGCAGAAGGTCAGAATAACTAAGGGAGGGGGGAAAGTGGGGTGGGGTGGGGGTGGCACGACCAGGGCAGGCCACAAAACAACCACATAAGTCACACATGGCCTGGACATACCTGACTCCCATGCCCTGGTCACCACGAGGGGGTGGGGGTGTGTCCTGATAAGCCAGCGACCGCCACAACGGAAGTCCGTCACCACGCGAACCGGCAACACAACCAGACAGGTACGTCCCGTACCCACGCCTGAAGAGCGTGGGTACGAGTCGTACCACGCCCACACACACGTCACCCCAACAATGGCGGGACGGATCGTACCCACGTGGCAAAGGCCTGGGTACGGCCCGCACAAGCATCACATAGCGTGGGGACGGATATGTACGGACCCTACCCCCACCCGCGTATGCATGGAGCGTACCCCCGCCCCAACAGTGTAAGTACGACTCGAACCCTCACCCGCGGACGTACGGACCGTACCCCCCATGCCAACAGTGTAAGTACGACCCGTACCCCCACCCGCGTATGCATGGAGCGTACCCCCCATGCCAACAGTGTAAGTACGACCCGTACCCCCACCCGCGTATGCATGGAGCGTACCCCCCATGCCAACAGTGTAAGTACGACCCGTACCCCCACCCGCGTATGCATGGAGCGTGCCCCCCACCCCAACAGTGTAAGTACGACTCGAACCCTCACCCGCGGACGTACGGACCATACCCCCACCCCCACCAGTGTAAGTACGAGCCGTACCCCCACCCGCGTATGCAAGGAGTGTACCCCCCACCCCAACAGTGTAAGTACGACTCGAACCCTCACCCGCGGACGTACAGACCATACCCCCACCCCCACCAGTGTAAGTATGAGCCGTACCCCCACCCGCGTATGCAAGGAGCGTACCCCCCACCCCAACAGTGTAAGTACGACTCGAACCCTCACCCGCGGACGTACGGACCATACCCCCACCCCCACCAGTGTAAGTACGAGCCGTACCCCCACCCGCGTATGCAAGGAGCGTACCCCCCACCCCAACAGTGTAAGTACGACTCGAACCCTCACCCGCGGACGTACGGACCGTACCCCCACCCCCACCAGTGTAAGTACGAGCCGTACCCCCACCCGCGTATGCAAGGAGCGTACCCCCCACCCCAACAGTGTAAGTACGACTCGAACCCTCACCCGCGGACGTACGGACCATACCCCCACCCCCACCAGTGTAAGTACGAGCCGTACCCCCACCCGCGTATGCAAGGAGCGTACCCCCCACCCCAACAGTGTAAGTACGACCCGTACCCCCACCCGCGTATGCATGGAGCGTACCCCCCACCCCAACAGTGTAAGTACGACTCGAACCCTCACCCGCGGACGTACGGACCGTACCCCCACCCCCACCAGTGTAAGTACGACCCGTACCCCCACCCGCGTATGCATGGAGCGTACCCCCCACCCCAACAGTGTAAGTACGACTCGAACCCTCACCCGCGGACGTACGGACCGTACCCCCACCCCCACCAGTGTAAGTACGACCCGTACCCCCACCCGCGTATGCATGGAGCGTACCCCCCACCCCAACAGTGTAAGTACGACTCGAACCCTCACCCGCGGACGTACGGACCGTACCCCCACCCCCACCAGTGTAAGTACGACCCGTACCCCCACCCGCGTATGCATGGAGCGTACCCCCCATGCCAACAGTGTAAGTACGACCCGTACCCTCACCCGCGTATGCATGGAGCGTACCCCCCATGCCAACAGTGTAAGTATGACACGAACCCTCACCCGCGTATGCATGGAGCGTACCCCCCACCCCAACAGTGTAAGTACGACCCGTACCCTCACCTCGAATGCATGGAGCGCACCCACACCGTGTATGTCCCAAGCGTACATATCCAGAAATTGGAGGTGTGTGTGCAGAGTCCTCCCAGCAGTGCCCAGAGACAGGAGGGTGTGTGCAGAGTCCTCCCAGCAGTGCCCTGAGACAGGAGGGGTGGGTGCAGAGTCCTCCCAGCAGTGCCCAGAGACAGGAGGGGTGGGTGCAGAGTCCTCCCAGCAGTGTCCAGACCCAGGAGGGGTGTGTGCAGAGTCCCCCCAGCAGTGTCCAGACCCAGGAGGGGTGTGTGCAGAGTCCTCCCAGCAGTGCCCAGAGACAGGAGGGGTGGGTGTGGAGTCCTCCCAGCAGTGCCCTGAGACAGGAGGGGTGGGTGCAGAGTCCTCCCAGCAGTGCCCTGAGACAGGAGGGGTGGGTGTGGAGTCCTCCCAGCAGTGCCCTGAGACAGGAGGGGTGTAACACATGTGTGTGAGGCCAGAATCATCCACATGCATACTGGCTACAAGGGAACATGTCCCCATGAACTCATGTCAACAGACTCCACACACAAGTACAGTGATCACCAAGGATGCCACGATTGTCGCAGGTGGAGACATGGCCCTGCATGCATGGCCAAAGTAGAAGGGCTCCGTCACACACACAGCTCATGTAGACACAGCTCTGCGCTAAACATTGGGAACACCCTGCAGGGAAGAAAGCTGGGTACACAGAGGAAGGAATACACCCTGGGACAAGTGCACCATGCAGTAACTGCTTACATGAACAAAGAAAGTTAGCCAACACCTTGTGATGGCACACAGATCACAGGGTCCCACCAATGAGCAGTACACTACTACACATCCCACACACCCAAACCCTTACACACCACCAAAAACCATGTAGCAGCCCCACCAACACCAATACCAGCATAGCAGTAGTGTGATAATGAAAAAAAAATTAAGCTTTATTCAGCATGAGCACAATGTCCGTGGATCGCAGGCAGTTCAATCTACACAAAGCCCATAGGGCAGTCAATGATTCTCAGCTGGATGGGGGACACAGTGGGATGCGTGTCCCCTACATTGCCTGCACAGTCAAATGGCATCGTCTTCCACACTGGTGAGGGCATCAGGGGGGGGGGAAGCAACAGGCACCGCAGGGACATCAGGGCAAAGGGGAGGCGTTGTGGGTGCAGGGATGGAGGACTCCACCACAGGAGGTGGGTCAGTGCCAAAGGCGGAGGCCAGGATGGCACTACACACCTTTGCAAGGTCCTCCAGGGAGTCCCCTGCACCCGAAGGGACCTCAGGCCCCAAGGAGGGGGGGGGATCAGAGGGATGGGTCGCAGCGCCACCGGGGGAGGGTGGAGACAGGGGGGGAGACTCAACCACCCTGACCGGGGACCTCCTTGACCGCTTGCGTGGTGGTGTAACTGTGGGGCTCAGGGACAGAGCGGCCATGAAGGTGTCCTTGGGGGAGATGTGGCCAGGAGAGCTGAGGGAGTGGATTTGGAGGGAGTGGACTGGGTGGAATGCGGACTCCCACTATGGCTGCGTGTCACACGTTTGCCCCCCGACCCAGTGGGTGTGCCTACCTCACCCTGTGTGTGCGTGTCAGGAGGAGTGCGGTGGACCTTCCCTGCTGGTGTGGTGCCCGTGTCTGTTGATGTGGGTGCATGCCGACGTCTGGGTGTACGTGTGACAGGCATGGGAGTGGGAAGTGTGGATGGGGCAGGGGTAGGTGGGGGGAGGTCGCGCTGCAGGAGACCCACTGTTGCAGTCAGTGTGGAGTCGATGGACCTCAGCAAGTTGCGTTGGTCAGCCTGCGATGAATGAATGCCCTCCAAGAAAGCCTCGATGTTGGTGAGGGTTTTGCCGTGGCCATGGAGGACATTAAGGATCGCAGCCTGACCAACCTGCAGTTGCCGCTGGATGTCCACAGACTCTGCATTGGCGGCAGCAGTGGAGACAGGGGCAGGGGGTGCGGTGCCTGGCAGGAAGGAGACATGCTGTGACCGGGCACGCTGGGAAGGGACACGAGCAAGTGGGAGGCGGCTGGTGGAAACTGAGGGGGCGGTGCGAGGTGTTGTTCCGCTGTCAGCTGCTGGTGCAGCCTCCGCCCACTCGGAGACATCGTCCCCGGACCTGTCAGCTTCGTAGTCTGATGTGCCAGTCGACAGGTCCTCGGCCACACTCTCCTCCGCCTCTGTACCACTCGATGTGCCAGACCCGATGTCACGGCTGGCACTGGTGCTCGGTCCCTCCGCCTGGTCTGTGTCCATGTCTCCCTCTGTGTCCCCCGACGATGCTGTGGGCAGGGTGGAGAGACAGAAATAATCAGACATCTGTACACATCTGTCACATGAGTCCAATCCACATAGGTAACATTGCATGGCCTGAAAAAGAAGATCCCTAACATCTACTGAACAGGGTACCGATGTAGGGCATGAAACACACAGTTGGTTGAGCCACCATGCCACTGAAATACCATGGAGAGCATGAGACAATAGCTAAACACAGGAAAAGGAGTCTGACATAGCACCCAGGCCCTGGGGACAATCCAGCACTGCATCTGCACCACACAGCGTTGGCGAAAATACCGATGACCAGGGACCATATCCATGAACTTGAGACACAGGCTGCATAGGTAATGCTGAAAACATGCACAACATGACTCTGTCACTGCACATTGCGTGTGTGTCCAGACACATCACACACTGCCCAGACCCAGCAAGTGGTAATCAGGATTTTACACATAGGCATTGCCCGCCCCAACAAGACCCTACACGAGGCAAATTGTTGAGACACAGGTGGCACCAACATCTCATAGTCTGGGTGATACACACAGGGGCAGGCAAAAAGCGAGATTGAACGCCAAACAGCCAAGGTGCGCCTGTACAAATAATGTGGTACCAGTGCCCATCCTCAGATGAGTATAGCAAGACACACAGGCACTGGCAACTGTGAGTATGAAGAAGGACAATCAGGTCAGGCTGCACAGTGGACACCTGTACAAAATAGCACGTCTATATACATGGTGACAGGGGACAATGGCAGAGAGCACAACTTACGCTGTAGACACTGACAGTGGCCACGTGTATGATGACACATACACCACTCAGGAAAAGGTGCCCCAGGGGACAGTAGTGGGCACGCAACTACATGCTACTGAATGGTAATGACTGCAACACACGTCACCATCCCTGCACTATGTGTATCGCACACTCATGCACATCATGTCACAGGCCACTACATGGGACATGCGCGCTGTAAGGCATGACACATGAGAGACCAACTCCCATGTCTGGAGTCAGCATCAGTGCCAACTGATATGGAACCCACATGCAGTGAACTTGACAGTGCACAGGCAATGTCCCACAACCTGTTACACACCACCCCCACACATGATGCTACAGACATTGTTCCCGTGGACAAAGCGCCAGCCTACATTACCCTGTGGAGGAGTGACTACACACAGACCAGGGAACACATTGCAAGGAGGGGAAGGGTGGCAGGGGCACAGCGCTATACTGGGGCAAACAGGATCTGCACAGCACCTTCAAACCCTGCCAGTGAATTCATGCTACTGTGCCCTTACAAATGCCGGTGACACACAACAAACACACATGTACCTACCCCCTTCCGGCTGCTGCTTCGCCTGTAAGCGCCTCTCCAGGTCTGGAAAGACCACCGGCAGCACACGCCTGTGGAGGGGGCTCAGACGGCGGCGGTTGCGGTTCTTGTGGCTCTCAGGTAAGTCCCCCAGCAGGAGCCGTGCAATCCTCCGCGTCCAGCACCGGATATCCTGCCAGCGTTTCCTCACCTGGGCCAGGCGCCGCCTCCGACCATCCACACGCCTCACGGCACTGACGGCGGTCAGCCAGATCTGCTCCTTGGCAGTGGCACCCACCTGTGAGGTAGAACAAGTGACACCACATCAATACACCAGCCACATGTCACAGAGAGACATATGGGTACAAATTAGCTGGTTACAACAAGGCATGTCATGCAGCCAACGCATTGCACCTTTGTCATTGGCACATCATCCCCTGGTGAGGGAAAAAGCTGTACATGCCATAGTGGGTACACAGGTGGAATGATGGCAATGTCACAATCAGTGATCAAGGCTCACACTGTGCATCACACCCACCCCTCCTGTCTCAGGGCACTGCTGGGAGTGATAGGCACCCACCCCTCCTGTCTCAGGGCACTGCTGGGAGTGATAGGCACACACCCCTCCTGTCTCAGGGCACTGCTGGGAGGACTCCACACCCACCCCTCCTGTCTCAGGGCACTGCTGGGAGTGATAGGCACACACCCCTCCTGTCTCAGGGAACTGCTGGGAGTGATAGGCACCCACCCCTCCTGTCTCAGGGCACTGCTGGGAGTGATAGGCACACACCCCTCCTGTCTCAGGGCACTGCTGGGAGGACTCCACACCCACCCCTCCTGTCTCAGGGCACTGCTGGGAGTGATAGGCACACACCCCTCCTGTCTCAGGGCACTGCTGGGAGTGATAGGCACCCACCCCTCCTGTCTCAGGGCACTGCTGGGAGTGATAGGCACACACCCCTCCTGTCTCAGGGCACTGCTGGGAGGACTCCACACCCACCCCTCCTGTCTCAGGGCACTGCTGGGAGTGATAGGCACACACCCCTCCTGTCTCAGGGAACTGCTGGGAGTGATAGGCACACACCCCTCCTGTCTCAGGGCACTGCTGGGAGCACACTGTACCCACCCCTCCTGTCTCAGGGCACTGCTGGGAGTGATAGGCACACACCCCTCCTGTCTCAGGGAACTGCTGGGAGTGATAGGCACACACCCCTCCTGTCTCAGGGCACTGCTGGGAGCACACTGTACCCACCCCTCCTGTCTCAGGGCACTGCTGGGAGTGATAGGCACACACCCCTCCTGTCTCAGGGCACTGCTGGGAGTGATAGGCCCCCACCCCTCCTGTCTCAGGGCACTGCTGGGAGACATCAGGCACCCCCCCCCTGGGACCCCCCCAACAGTACATGGCATGTGTGTTACACCTGGACGCAATGGCCGAAGTCACAGTCACAACATAGGGACAGTCTGTGGCAGTGGCCTATGCACTCACCTGATACCCTGGTCGCCCATACAGCATGGGGTACTGTGGGAGGATCACATCCAGCAGAGCCATGTTCTCCTCCAGGGTGAATGGCTGTGTCCTCTCCACAGCCCTTGACATGGTTCCAGGGAATCAGTAGCAGCAGCTGGGTCGACGAATGCAAAGATGTGCAGGCAAGTGCTCCCTCATGGGACCAGGCTGCCTTATATGTGCCCTTCTGCCCAGTCTCATGCACAGGAGTACAGAGAGATTGGTCACTCACATTTGCATCCTATGTTTCCACCAATCCCTACAAACCTAGCAGTCTGTGTGTTCTCTATCGGTTTCATTCTCCTGCATGATGTCAGCCCCACAAACACATTGCAACAAAGTAGACAAATTCCAACTGACTTCTGCTGTGCACCTTCCAGAACAATTTCGAATTTTGAACTTGGTCTCCATGACAACCAGCATGCATGTAGGCCTTAATACTTGTCCCCTATGTAATTTGGAGCATCACACACAGGTACGGTGCGTGTGGGGGCCCCAGGGCACCCCAAATGCATGGCAACGGCCCGTACATGCATGCCTACCCTCTCCATCACTATGGGTCTGCACGCGTATGCGTACCCGTAGTGGTACGGACCGTACACTCGCATCTACGCTCTCTATCACTATGGGTCTGCACGCGTATGCGTACCCGTAGTGGTACGGACCGTACACTCGCATCTACGCTCTCCATCAATATGGGTCTGCACGCGTATGCGTACTCGTAGTGACAGTGAACGTAGATGCGAGTGTACGGTCCGTACCACTACGGGTACGCATACGCGTGCAGACCCATAGTGATAGAGAGCGTAGATGCGAGTGTACGGTCCGTACCACTACGGGTACGCATACGCGTGCAGACCCATAGTGATAGAGAGCGTAGATGCGAGTGTACGGTCCGTACCACTACGGGTACGCATACGCGTGCAGACCCATAGTGATAGAGAGCGTAGATGCGAGTGTACGGTCCGTACCACTACGGGTACGCATACGCGTGCAGACCCATAGTGATAGTGAGCGTAGATGCGAGTGTACGGTCCGTACCACTACGGGTACGCATACGCGTGCAGACCCATAGTGATAGGGCCGTACACTCGCATCTACGCTCTCTATCACTATGGGTCTGCACGCGTATGCGTACCCGTAGTGGTACGGACCGTACACTCACATTTACGCTCTCCATCACTATGGGTCTGCACGCGTATGCGTACCCGTAGTGGTACGGACCGTACACTCGCATCTACGCTCGCCATCACGATGGGTACACATACGGCAGCACTCCCACAGTGATTTGGGAACATGCACAGGCCCTCTCAGCAGCAGTACGGCGGATTTTACACATCACTGTGGTGATAGGCGACACACATGTAGGAATAGGGCGGACATACTTGTCCATGGATGGACATACTTGTCCAGGAATGGACATCAAGGCATCGTCTGTGCATTACCACATGTGTGGGGCACAGGTGTCACAGGCTGTGATGTGGAACATGCCTCCTGAGTGGAGAAGGCACCAGATGTATGATGAGATGTGTACATGTGTACTGTGTGAGGGTGCAATGTGTGCCAGGCATGCCCTTGACTCCTTTGACATGTGTGCATGTGGGACTGCGCACTTGGGGTGAGCGTCACTGGCATGGCACCGACACCAACACACGGAAGTGTCCCATGATGCCAGGTACAGGGGTCATGACACATGACTTATCACTACCCACAGTGCACAATGTGACTATGCCATATATGTGTCCGGGATTCACATCAGGTTGATGTTGTAGCACCCTCAAAAGCTGCAGCCGTTGCAGCAACCAACATGTGGCTGTGTGTAGATTGTCATTGCACACTGTTCCCAACACCATGCCACATGTGTTCTCGGATGTGAGGTGCACATGTATGCAAGGGACACGGAGTAGCGTGACAAGGCCATGTCAGCAAACTCACAAGGAATGTGTGGTGAGTCATGACATGTGCACCTTCATGGCAAGGTGTGTGGGCTGGACTAGTGTAATGTCATGTGACCTGTGGCTCAAGTGTTCCGCTGCCAGTCTCTGCAATCGGCATCACACTTCTGCTGATGTGTGGGTGTATGTCACTCCTGTCTTGCGTCGGGCAGTGCACTTGCACTGGGACCCAGCTATTTCCATGGCGTGGCATGGGGAGGTTCTCAATCACCGTGTGTAGCTGGGTCTTGGAAGGAGTGTCACCTTGCATCCATACGTGTCCTGGGCATGTAGCACATGCCTGACTCCCTATGTGGCATGTGTGTATTGCCAGATTTACATGTGCTCAGTAGACATGAGTTGTTATCGTAGTGCACTCACTCTTCCTTGTCACTTCCAAATTACTGCAGAGCGCCTCCTGTTGCCCGAAGAATTCCAGACTTGGCCACCATGCAGGAGAATGACAGTATCCGGCTCTACCGCTTCACCCAACCATTGATTCTGGAGCTGACGGCGAGACTGGCACCACACCTGCAACCGCTGCACAGGTATCCCACGGCACTGACACCCCAGCTGAAGGTAATGTCTGCCCTACATTTCCTTGCCACGGGTACCTTTCAATATACCATAGCTCATGTTGGTGGCATGTCCCAGAGCATGTTCAGCGGTGTGCTGCATGATTTCTTAGAGGCCATGTTGATTCACCTGGATGACTTCATCAAGTTCCCAACCCCTGAACAGATGACTGAGGTCAAGCGTGGTTTCTATGCCCTGGGAGGGATGCCCCATGTCATTGGGTCCATAGATGGGACACATGTAGGTTTGGTACCACCACACGCACGGGAGGTGGCGTACCGCAATCGGAAGCACTACCACTCCATCAATGCCCTTGTGGTGTGTCTGTCCAACATGGTGATTTCACATGTCTGTGCTCGTTTCCCAGGATCAGCACACGATGCCTACATCATGAGGCGTAGCGGGATGCCTGATATGATGATGCAGCTGCGCAACGAACGAGCATGTGTTGTTGGTGGGTACAGTCTGTCTGTCCTGTATTCTGTTTGGCCGAGCAGCACTACCGCTTCGGCAGTTCTAACGATATCCATGTGCTTTCCATTTAGGGGACGCTGGCTATCCCAACATGCCTTGGCTGCTGACACCTCTCCGCAACCCCATCACGCCGGCCCAGCTCCGCTACAACACCGCCCATGGCCGGACAAGGCGAGTGATAGAGAGGACGTTTGGCATGCTGAAGAGCCGATTCCGGTGCCTCCACAAGACCGGCGGCGCACTCCCATATGCCCCGGCAAAGGTTTGCAAGATCTTCATGGTCTGCTGCATGCTGCACAACATGGCAGTTGAAAGAGCTGTGCCACTCATCCTGAATCAACATGACGAGGACCATCCACCCGTGGAGGACGAAGGGCTTGGCAATGGGGCTAGTGATGTGGAGGATGTGGAGCCGCAAGAGGACATCCGGACTCGGCTCATACGCGACTTCTTTGCTTAGTGGTGAGTACCAGTGTCTGAGTGTGCACGCCTTGGTCCCCGTGTGGCATGTGTTGTGATGTGTGTGTCCACCTGCATGTATGGCACGTGAGTCAGAGGTGTGTGTGGGTGTGTCACTGGAGTGATGGTGGCAGTGATGGTAGTATTTCCCCAGTCATAATTGTGACCTAGCATGTTGTCATCCATACATGTGTCGAGTCAATGCACATGCAAGTGGCTGTGCTTTTTGTGGCTGACTTCTTGTGTGTCTCTCTTCACCAGGTACCTGCCCATGCCATCTGCTGGTTGCATTGTTGTGGCACTGCTATTCCTCATGAACATGGCATCGTGGGCTGACTCAGCGTTACAGGCACGGACACGTTTGGAAGTCTCCATGGGGTAAGGGATGCATCTGGGGTGTATTGGGTGTGGCAGTTGTTCACGATGTGTGCACACTGCCCAGGTCGGGGTTTGGTTCCTCTGCAGTCATGTGGCATCCCCATGGGACACGACATGCAGCTGGGTACACCAGAATAGATGGGCTGCCTGGTTGTCAGTCATCAGTGATGGGATGGTGGATTGTGATGATGGCATCAATGTGTGTGACACTGCCCTCGGACACATACGGTTGACATTGGCTTGACATGGCGTGGGACTTCCACATCAGCGGATCTATGGTGTATGGCAGGCTCTCCGTGTGCAGCTGTGGGTATTTAGCTGTTAGCTGACGCTTGTGTGCCAGTACCATGGCTATCACGCATTTGTGCTGCAGAAGGGGGGTGCCAGTGTTTGAGCCACATGTTACTCCACATGATGTGTTCATGTGTACTTCAAGTTGCCTCTGCAATCCCAAAAACATGACTATTAAAGGTGTCCCTATGCCTCCAAGGTGCCTCTGCTCAGTCAATGCTGGTGTGTTGGCACGGTGCATCCTGCATGTCTGGCATGGTATTCCCAGATTGTGGCTATGTGTCAATGTGTCGAGTGGCAAGATGCAAGCTGTGTGTGTGTGCTGAGACTGTGTATTGGGCATGATGTCCATGACTGTGTGGGTAGTGTGACATGTGCCATCCCCATGCATCCACCGTTGTCCAGGCCCCCATTCTCTGCATCCACCGGACTCAAGCTTGCAGGACATGGTTCTGCCACCTGTCTACACGTACCTGGGTGCCCCCCAGGACACGGGCCAGGTTCCCTGACCTCTGCGCATGACTGTTGCTGTACTCAATGTGTCTGTCAGCACGGTTGTTCGGCCACCCCCTCAGCTGGTTCTGCACATCACGGGTGTGTATGGTGCTCCATGTCTGTCTTGCCTAATAAACTGTGACCCATGTGTCCTGTGCCAGACTCAGGCCCCAGGGTGTGGATGGTTGAAGTGAACAGATGACTCAGGCATGTTTAGACTGTACAAGACACATGTTAGGTAATAATGCTACCAGCAGGCATCTACTCTTAATAGTGTGATTTATTAGGAGGGGGGGGGGGGGGGGACAAAGTGGGGGGCTTTCCGGGATTAGGGAATCCAAAGTTCAGTAGGGGAGTTGGTGTCCTTGCCATTGGAAATCCTCAGAGTCCATGCCACAGTCTTTGTCAACATTGGTCAGCCAGTGACCAGCAGGGCCATGTGGCAGAGAATGTCTCTTGATGCTGTGATGCTGTTGCTCCAGTGGGCCAGGTGCCAGGCCAGGTGTCCTGGGCGATGGTGATGTAGCAGCCACCCTCACGGTCCTTTCCGTGGACGACCCGGCTTCCTGCGGGGAACCTCAGCAGCAGGCCGTGACGACGTCTGGGATGCTCCGTCGGATGTTTCCTCCTCCTCCTCATGATCCCTCCCTGTGGGTGGTGATGTTCTCCGCCTTCTGGCACAGGGAGGGTCGGCCATGGTGTCGGCCATCCGACGGAGTTCAGCGTGAATCCCCTGGGACGCCGTCACTTGCTCAGCCTGTCTGTCCTCCATCCTCCGTTGGTGTAGCTGTAGACAGGCTATTAGCTCCGCATGTTGCTGGGCCTGCTGGACCTTGATCCCCTTGAGGACGGACACAACCTGGGCCATGCCCGTGGTGTCCTGCCGGTATGAGTCCAGGATGTTACGGACATGTGAAAATACCGGATCCCCAGCCAACTGGTCAGGCTCGCGCCTCCGCCGTCCTCCACTCCCACCACCCCTGCCCACTTGCGTCTGGCCTGCACTTGTGGGCACATCGGGTCTCCGGGACCCCTGAGGGGTGGCATTGGCATTGTCGCCTGCCTCCTCCTGGGTGCCCGGGACACCGTGTCCCTCCTGGCGAGCCTGGCTGCATTGTGGTGTTGGGGCAGGGATCCTGGGTGTCTCCTGGGAAGTGGCAGGAGTGGGGGTGGTGGTTGGCACGGTTGTACCTGACGCAGGTGCTGCAGGTGGTTGGACACCAGAGGGGCCAGGTCGGTCGGGGTCGTCCGCAGAGTGGTGAGAGTGGTCGCTGCCGGTGGGATCGGTCTCCTGCAGATCCGGGTCCTGTGAGTGTTCCCCCCCAGTGTTGGGGGGTGCAGCACGACGTTGACCTGTGTGTGAGAGAGAAAATGTTAATTTGGATCCATGCAACATCCATGTTTCATCCGTTACAAAGTTGGCACCTTTCCTCTTGGAATTAGGATCTGTCTTGCATTCCACTCACAGTGCACTTGTGCATGTGTGTGTCCCTTGGGCACCAATTTTGCCCCTTTAACTATGTGTGGCACAGTCTTACTTGCTGCGTCAAGTGTGACTGCAGTCAGCAGTGGAGTGTGCATGTGTGCCGAGCTATGCATTTGCGCCTTCCTTGTAGCACTGTACATGTGCACATGGAGTGGATCCACACACTCATATGATGCAGGTGGCTGTCCTTGTGCTCGTGTACAGGTTGTGACATGGCCCTGCGTCTTGCCATGATGAAGAGGGGGGGTTCTGGCACTGGCCACCCTTGTCTACATGCACGCAGTCCACCTGCTGACGAGCAGACATTCCCACACACCACAGGACTGATTTGCTCTCCCTGTGTCTCCCTCCTTCTCTGTCCCCCTCTCCCTCCCTCTGTGTCCCCCTCTCCCTCCCTCTGTGTCCCCCTCTCCCTCCCTCTGTGTGTCAGCCTCCTCCCTCTGTCCATCTTCCTGTGTCTCCCTCCCTCTGTGTCCCCCTCTCCCTCCCTCCGTGTGTCACCCTCTGTCACCTTGGCCCAGCTTCCTGGGCACACACTGTTAGCAGATCTTTGAGTGGCCCTTGGCCTGTTGATGTGAGTTTGTTTCTGATCTCCAGGCACCCATTTTGTATGCTGTGTGTCTGTGCGCTGCTGCTGTGGTGGTGTGTGCTGCCACTCTTTCACACTGTTGGCTGTTCATTAGCTGCTGGCATGTGCAAAACAGTGCCTTCACCCCCATGTGTTGATGCAAGGCATCCGCCATTTGCTGGCAAGTCATTCCTGTGTTGGGACACAGTGTTTGTCTGGCTGTGACCTAGGCCATATGGGCAGAGGGCATTGTTGTCTGCTTTGGAGTCGCACTATGTGATTTTTGGTGCCCAGCCTCCCGCCATCCGGGTTACCGTGTCATGTGTTGTTGTCTTCTGTGGCCTGTGACTTGACATTGTCCAGCTGGGTGCATGGGGCATGGTGGCAGCAGTGGCATGTGCCTGCTCATGGAGTGTGGTTGAGTAATGCGATGGCTTGTGGTGGTTGCGTGCCTGTTATTAATTTTGGTTGTGGTTGCAGTTCCCCCCATGTGAGGTGCGTTGTTTGTGTACTCACCCGGGTCTCGGAGTCCTTCTACTCCTTCAACTGCCTCCACCGGCAGTATGGCCATCACCCTCTCCTCCCAGGGATGGTACTGTACGGGTCTGCGGGAGGGCCCTCCTCCGGTGGCGTTGGCCTGGTCGTGTTCCTCCTGTCTCTTGGCTCTGACCCTCCTCCGCAGATCGTACCACCTGTTCTGGCAATCCTGCTTGGTCCTCCTGGTGTCCGCAACAGCATTCACAGCATCGACGATGGTCTGCCACATGGCTGTTTTGGCTGCCTGGCTGGTGCTTCTGACCAATGTTCCAAAGATCTGTGGCTCGACTCTGAGGATTTGATCAACAAGGACCTCCAACTCTCGGTGACTGAACTTTGGATTCTTGGTAGTGGGCATGGTGAGGGGTGTGGGTGGGGATGGTGTGGGTGTGGGGGGTGTGTGGATGTTGGGGGGGGTGTGGATGGTTGTGTGTGTGTGTGAATGTGATGAGAGGGTGTTTGTGAGGGTGGTCGTGTGAAGGTGTGCAAGTGTAAGATGTGGTGTCGCTTGTAGTCTGGTTCTGTGGTGTCTGGCAGCAGTGGGTCTGTTGCAAAGGCTCATGGTTTGTGTGTGTGGGCCCTTTTTATTGGTCCATGGGTGGGTGTGGCAGTGTTTGAATTTTGGGTGGGTGTGTTATAAGGAGTGGTGGTGTATTGGGCCTCTGTTTGTTTTTGACAGTTGCAGGTCAGTGATTGTGTTATTTTAGTGGTTGTTGGCCATGTTTAGTGGCTGTGTGCCTTTCGAATGGTGTATTGTTGAGTTGTTTTGTTTTGTCCTTGTTGTGTACGTGCGTTTTGTGCGTGTGTACGGTGTGTACATGGGCCATTTGGTTGTACGATTTGGTCCTTGTGTGTGGCTTTGTACGACTCGTACATGCGGTTGTGATGTTGGGGCATGGGGTGCGCTCCGTACTTAGGAGGTTGTGTTGGGGGTGCGCCAGGAACGTACTGGGGTGGGGGTACGACTGGAACGTACTGGGGTGTACATAGACGGTGGTACGACACGTACAGGGGTGGGGGGGTGTACATTGACGGTGGTACGACACGTACTGGGGTGGGGGTGCGACTGGAACGTACTGGGGTGTACATAGACGGGTGGGGGTATACATTTACGGGGGTACGTGTCGGACGTACGGGGGCTGGGGGGAGTGTTGGGCGCGTATGCGGGCACATGTCTCCATGGTTGCTATTGGTGTTCGGTGCGGACGGTGTTTTTTCCATACGGTTGTAGGCTCGGACGCACGGGATGGATCGTGATTCCTCGGTCGGACTTGGATTTTTACGTTTGTAAAGTAAATCGTCCGAGGACGTGTCGGACACATTTTCCGACCCGAGGACGTGTGGGGAATGATTCCCGTTGCGGTTCGTATGGACTTTTTACCATGCGAATCGTGATTGCCAGTTCGTACGGCACTTGTACGATTCGTACGGTAAAAAGACCCGATACGAGTCGCACGGGGGAATTTTTTACCGGATCGTGATCGGCACCATAATACACTGGCTGAATTTGCAGCCGCGCTAGGCCTGGAAGATACATGGCGGGCAGTGCACCCACAGTTACGGCAATACACGTACTATTCGGCCTCTCATAAAAGTAATTCTCGTATTGACCATATATTAACTCTAGCCGACACAACACACCCCTTTGGTGAGATAAAACACTTAGCGAGAGGCATCTCTGCTCATGCTCCCATAAAGGCTAAATATACCACAAAATTTACCACTTCCCATAGGACACTCACCATCAATCCATGGTGCCTTTTAGTTCCACATATTAAAGACGCTTTGGTTAAGGATACGGAATATTACTTTGCAGAGAATGTAGAGACAGTGCAATCAGCACTGATTCTATGGGAGGCCTATAAGGCAGTAATCAAGGGTAGGGTGCTCTCGCTCATAGTTGGTCGCAGGAAAGAGAAAGACAGTCGCATTTTCGAACTAGAGCAAGATATACAGACTCAGGAACACACATTAAGAGACGGCCAAGACGAGACTGAGACTCATAACCTAGAAATTAAGCGTAAAGAATACAGAGACCTTACCAATGAATTGGCCCGGAGTAAACACCAGGCCACGTTATTCAAGATTTACGAGCAGGGGAACAGAATGAGCAAACTTCTCGCATGGCTGGACAGGAAGGAAAGGGCAGACCGCTAGGTCAAAACAATATGTGACCGGTCTGGAACCTGTTTGCACGACCTGCAACACATAGCAGATGGGTTTGCTGAATACTATGCACAACTCTATTCACCAGCTGCAGCAGACACTATCGAGGAAGTGCGGGAAAAAATAAACGACATGCAGATTCACGCATTAACTCTAGATGACCAGCAATCGCTAGGTGGTGACATTATTGATGATGAGATAACCACCGCTATACTCAGTATACAGTCCGGCAAAGCAGGGGGTCCCAATGGGCTACCGATTGAGCTTCTCAAAGTAACCACAACTAAGGTCGCACCATTTCTCCTTGAAATGTACCTTGATAGTAGGTCTACCGGCGCGCTCCCCAAAGACCAGAGGTTAGCATCCATTGTAGTGTTACATAAGGCAGGGAAACTGCCGGAGGACCTAACATCTTATCACCCATTATCCCTGCTAAATGTAGAAGTTAAAATCCTCGCATAAGTGTTAGCCAATAGATTGCTCCTGGTTATCACAAAATTGGTTCACCCTCACCAATCTGGGTTTATGCCGGGCCGCAACACGGTCTTGAACCTGCACTGTTTAAACGGTATACTAGCTAGGGAAGACACCATCAGGGAGGATGAGGCCATATTTTCGCTGGATGCCCGTATGGTGTTCTATACAGTGGAATGGCCTTATATGTTTGCGGTCCTCAAGTGCATAGGCCTGGGAAAAGAATATCTCGAGTGGGTTAAACTCCTATGAACCACTCGCTCAAGTTGTGGTAAATGGTCATGTGGCCTCTGCATTTACCCTGTGTCGCGGGATGAGACAGGGCCGCCCATTGTCTCCTCTTATATTCGCTTCTGTATTAGAACCCCTAGCATGTTGGATACGTCGTGATCCCTTGATACGGGGACTGCAGTGGGTAAATGAATGGGAAGATAGGATCTCGCTTTACGCTGATGATATCCTGTTGTATGTTACCTCCCCTAGTGCCTCGATCAAGAGAGTTCTACATATTTGCACTAATCACGGTAAATACTCTGGTTACAATATAAATTGGTCTAAGTCTGTGATATACGTATTACATGGGTTTGCACCTGCCCTCCCATCCACCTGTGAGGTTGTGATAGTCAAAAACAGCTGATCAGTTGTTGTTCTTTGAAAGGAACTTTCAAGACCCTCTCGCTCGGCTACAGACTGACGTGCAATATGGGCGTACACTGCTGGTCTTGCTACTGGGGCGTGCAGCCCTCTACAAAATGATGGCCCTTCCCCAGCTCCTACAAAACACCCCATATCAACTCCCAGAGACATATTTCAAGTCTATCGAAGGGGAACTCCGAAATTCGCTCTGGGACGGGAGGCCTCGGCGTATCTCAGGGCCCAAATTGGTCCGGGTTGGCATGATGGAGGAATTGCCCTCCCAGACATGTGATGTTAATATTGGGGGGGACCATCTGTCCAAAAAAAGGATCAATGCAAGAACCAGCATGTCAAATGGACAGATGGCAGATGGGCCAGGGTGGATATAGAGAAGCACTGTATAAAAAAGCAGGTAGGCATAGGTTCACCGGACCTACTGCTCTCACAATCTCCATATGGCACTCTACCACTACAAAACTGGGCTGGAAGAATAAATTAACGCAAATGACACCCTTGTGGCATGCAGCACTATTGAGAAATCTAAGTAGTGCAAGAGATTTGATAAATGGGACATTATTGGCATCTCACAAGTCAGTGACTTACTAAAGAAAGGCAAAATACTGTCCTTCACTGAATTGCAGACTGAATATAAGTTATCCCCGAACGAAATCACAAATACACCATGCTTTATTAAAAGCTGTTAAAGAATTAGATAAAGTCCTGGAAGCCCCCCACTGGAAGACAGATTACTTGCAGATCCTCTGTTGAGGAAAACAATCTCGCTCACGTACCGCAAAATAATCAATAACTCATTGATCCTGATGATCAACCTTTATACACGGTGGTAGATTGATGTTGGAGAATTGGAAGATGAGTACTGGCGTGATGCACTGTCCTCCCCGTGGGAGTTGGCTATGCCTTCACAGTTGCGATTGGTCCAGTTAAAGGTTTTACACTGCACATATATTTCATGTACGACACTAGTCAAAATGGGCCCTAGTAGCTTGCTAGACTGCAAGAGGACATGTGGGGAGGCGGGAACATTCCATCAAATACTCTGGGAATGTCCCTTGATACAGAGGTACTGGAAGGCAGTTAACCAGGTTGTGAGTGAGGTGAGTGGAATTGTTCTAGCATTATCCCCCAAGATATGTATCCTTAATATTTGGGGGGCCTCGGATTTCAATCATATGGATCAATTGTGGGCGGCAAACAGGATTATAATTGCCAAACGTAAAATAGCCCGCAAATAGGGGGTTCAAGACCTACCTACATTAACAGAGTGGAAACGAGACATTGATTGGTGTATGCTGGCTGAATGGGCGGTTTACACAAATAGAGGTTGCCCCAAGAAATGGGATACGGTGTAGGGAAAATGGAATGCATACTGAGGCAACATTTGCTCCTCCCCATCGGAACTGAGACGTGGATCAGAAATTTTAAAAGCGTGACTTTGGATCGGGAAGGAGGGTGGGGGTGGGACTGCAGTGGGATGTTCAGTGTCACATTCTAATTTTCTTTCGTCATTTGTTCTAGTGTGATGCAAATTGTAATATACTAATATTTGTAACGTTTTACAATTAAAAGATTTTTTTATTAAAAAAAGAACAGCAGGTCCAGTCTATTTCTGTTCTTTCTCAGGTCCAGTAATATTCTGAAGTGGGTGTCACATATTTTGCCTGGCACGAGGTAGTGGGTAGGAATGACTCCTGGGCACACTCTAACCAATGGGGTAAAAGTTCCCAAGGCAAAACATACCCACTTTGGGCATTTTTCGATGTGGCAAAGTCTTTGACCAAACTCAACTTGGCGTCTGAGGGCAGGGTGTGTGTCTGTACAGCGTAATGTGGCAATCCTAATGTCCTTCCACATCTAACATTAATATCCAATTAGAGGCAGGCCCAACAACAAACAACCAAGAGACAGACAGACAGACAGACAGAGACAGAAGTCTGGTAGACAAAAGCAGTGTCCTTCAGCAACCAGACAGTGGAAACAGAAGAATTGTCTCAGCATCCTGTCAACTTCCCTTTCAAGTGTGACCCCGGTGTTACATGTGGCTTAGCAGACCTGCCAAGCAGCATTTAGCACTGTGCTCTCAAAATGAAGCCCGGAGCCCCCACCCTGCATATCGTGTGGTGTTCAGAGAAGTCATCTCTGACTATTTAGGTCAGCAATTTGTTTTCTCCAGGAAGGGATGTCACACCTATCCAGGACATTCAGGATTTAATGTAACCTTCAAAAAATTACTTAACCTTAGTAATTATTGCAAATTCCACTTCATCATTGAATTGAATTTTTAATAACTATTAGTAACAGTTGTTTCATTATTTTTCTAGCTGGTCCCATTCGCAAGATACAGTATTAGTACTTTAATCTGTAGTCTGATTTTCTACATAGGACAGCTAGGCCTGCCACAGTGAAAATAGCTTTCAGGGTCTTGTCACTGTAGGCACATGGTAATATTAGTTTATTAGTTGACTACATCTTCCACTTTTAAATACAATGCACCCTAGCTTGTGGGTTACCAGACTTATGTAGAGGTGACTTATTAGTATTTAAATGGCTGGTTTTTGCTCTTTAAAAAAAGTTATTTTAACAGGCCACACCACAGTAGTTAGGCTACTGCCTGAAGCCATGTTTTCTTTGCTACTGTAGTGGATGGCACAATAGATGCTGTAATCCACTAGTGGCATTTAACTTCCAGGCCCCGGGTTCTCTTTCTACATCATAAACTAGGGACTTATAGACAAAATTAATGTGCCAATTAGGAATATGTCAATTCAACTATGTTTAAAGGGGAAGCACAGGTACTGTACTCCTAGTTAGTAGTGGTTAATTGCACGGAGTCTAAAACCAACAATAAAATAGTATCCAGCAAAAAGGGAAACTTCAGGGCTGACCATGCAGAAAAGACAGATTTCCTATACCGTGTAGCAAAAATATCTGCCAACAGCTTTAGCAAAATATAATAGCAACCAAGCCTTAAATTGCATTTACCTTTACCCCAAGTAAGTAACGCCTGTTTACTTTGTCATTAGTTTTTATTAGGTCCCTCCTCAGGAATCTGACATAGCTTTTCCCACTGAACCAATAGGGCCTCCAGCCTTTACAAATAACTTGACACTACATGCAGCACAGGCCTACTGAAGTGTGCATAAGCTGGCAATCATCAGGCATACATTTATAAAATTAAAAATATGCACAAAATTGTAGTTGGCAAAACATATAAAACTACTCTCAATAGTGGCTAACAAGAATCCTTACCGTGAAATTCCACTCCCACGGTTTGTTAGAGTGGGCGACCAACACCGAAACCCTTTTCTACTTTGGTAATTTATGAAGTTACATGTAGCCAAATACCATTCTATGGCCAGTAATATAATGTGATAACAATCCACTGTCCAAGGCCTATTGGCTTTACCATATGCTTTTCACAATAAATATACCAGGCCTACTGCATTTGTAAACATTTTTCATAATAATCAGACCAGACCTATGGAATCTGGCAAAAAATGTTCCTACACGAAGACCAAACCTACAAATGTTATCATTGGCTTGTCAGTAGGATCTGCTCAAGCCTAGTGTCCTGAGCCTACCCCTTGCCACAAAGCAACCATCAGGCATACAGTCATAAAACTGTAAATGTATACAAAATTACAGTTGGCAAAGAAAAATACTATCTCTCCACCAGGGCTGATCAAGGATTCTCACAGTTCTATCCCCCTAGTTTGTTGTCCTAATGGGGTGAATTGGAACTAGGAAATACCTGGCGCTCATATATTCCCGTATTAGTTAAGTCGTAGATTGCTATAATCAGTTGCGGTGCTCACGGGGACGGGAATCACCCTAAACCCTCCAAACTTTGACCCTAAGGTCACTATTTCTATCCAACAATCATCCTTGGCTCACGCATGCATCAAGAGTAACACAGTATTTCTAAAGGTTATAGAGAAAAGAGAACAATGTGTCATTTTTGTCTTTAATTCTTTTCGCCCAGCCAACACGTGTTTTGTCGATAGGGGAATACCCCGCGACTTCTTCAGGGCTGTACAGATAGCCGATCTTCCAGCTCCTCTCACCTCTCTGCCGGTTCTGCTTCCAACCCGGCTGGTCAATATTGTGTTGTCAAATTAAAAGTGAGCACGTAGCTCCAGAGTAGTTAACCTCTTCTGTGCCCATGACGAGATAGTCTCATCATGGAGCACAGTCGCGCTGTGCCCATGACGAGACTATCTCGTCATGAAACCCACCCGCTAAGGAAGCGCCAGGCACAGGAGGGGGAAAAGGCCTGGCACCCAAGGGGTTAAGCCCCGGTATCCAGGAGGTAATAGGACCGAGTTCGGTCCTTGTTTAATGGGGAAATGAAATAGCAAAGAGCCTCGTCCGTTCCAGGAGCGAGTGCATACCGCGTATAAGTGTATCTGTGGTCATATCTGCGAGTATGCCCTGGTAAGGACCCCCCTAGTTTGTCAGAGGGGGTAACCAACATGAAAACCTTTGCCAACTAAGGTAATCTATGAGATTCAATGTAACAGCCTTTCTGTATTCTTTAATCTGGAGTAATAAGAATCCACTCTTTAGTGCCTACAAACTTTAACATATGCTTTTCACAATAAACATGCCAGGTCTACACCCTTTATTGTAGCTTTTTATAATAAATATTCAGGCCTATAGCATTTATCATTTGCTTGTCACTGTAACCTACTCAAGGCTACTCTACTGAGCATAAGCTTTCCACAAGGCAACCATCAGGCCTACAGTCAGCAAAAAACAAATATATACAAAATTACAATTGAGAAAGCAAAATACTGTCCCTCCTAAAAGAGGCTAACAAGGATTGTTGCTGTGCAAATCTTGTATCCCCACGGTTTGTTTGAGTGTATCACCAACACCAAAACCCTTGCCTTCCATGATAATCTGTGAGATTCCGTCTAACAAAATACCTGCCTACAGACTTTAGCACACTGCAATAACAATCCCTATTTAAAAGCCTATTGTCTTTATCACATTCTTTCACAATAAGTAGGTCAGGCCTCCTGGCTTTGTAATGACTTTTATAATCAACAGATTAACCTGGGAAATCTGGCATAACTTTTCCTAATGAACTGATGAAGCCTTTACCCTTTAACATCGGCTTTTTACTCTTTACCCAACATCAGACTAAACTGACAACCATCATGCATATGGTTATAAAATTGTAAATATGTAGAACAATACAGCTTGAAAAACAATATACAATCCCTCACAAGAATCATCACAGTGAAAACCCTGTGGCTTTTTCAGAGTTGGAGGCCAATGTCAAACCCCTTGCCTACCACAGTAATCGTGAGATTACATATATCACAATACCTGGCTATGGTTGTACCACAGTGTGATAACAGCCAAAGTGTAAGGGCTTATTGACTTTAACAAATGCCTTTGACAATAAATGAGCTGAATCAACTGCCTTTTCAAAACATTTCATGATAAGCAGATTAGATCTGTGTCATCGGACATAATCTTTTCCCAGTCCACCAATCAGGCCTAGAGCTTGTCACAGTGCCCAATACAGGCTTAGTACTGCGCATAAACGTTTCTACAACCCAACCATTAGGCACACTGTCCTAAAATTAGAAAGGTATACAAAATTAGAGTTGGCGGAGCAAAATACTATCGCTCCTGAAAGGGTCTAACTAGGATTCTCATGGAGTATACCTTCTATGTCCATGG
The DNA here is from genome assembly GCF_964204655.1 of Triturus cristatus. Classification (NCBI taxonomy): domain Eukaryota; kingdom Metazoa; phylum Chordata; class Amphibia; order Caudata; family Salamandridae; genus Triturus; species Triturus cristatus. The sequence continues at coordinate 61,153,440 of NC_140586.1, forward strand.
TTTGTCACACAGGGTAACCAGCACCGATACCCCTGCCTACAACGGTAACCTGTGAGAGTATATGTAACAAAATACACGTTTTAGGGCTTTACTATAGGGCAATACCAATCCACACTTAAATGCCTATTGACTTTAATATATGCTTTTCTCAATAAATGCATCAGGCCTAGAGCCTTTGTAATAGCAAGTCATAATAAATAGATCAGACCTATAGATATGACCATTGGCTTGCCACCATAATGGACTCAGTCCTGCTGTATCGAACATAAGCTTTGCCACAAGCCAAAAAGGGCAGTACAGCAGATTTTTTGTGGAAGCACATTTGACCCCAAAAAATCATGCACTTAAGGAAACAGACATTTAGGTTGTGTCTAAGCTCCTCTCAGTAGTACTATGAAATCTCTTTTATGTTGATCACAAATGTCAGACGACAGCTGCACTGTCAAACCAGACCTAAAACTCCATGTAGATTAGTTTAGCCTTGGGCATCCCACACTGCTCACAAACACACAACTGCACTCTGAAGTCTAAAGTTAATTTAATGATGGAAAGGGAGGGTGCTGGGACGGCAATATACCCCAGCTGTGCTTCTGCCAGAGAAAAACATACATCATAAATGATCTAGTCATCTAACACACTTCGGCAGCATCACATTGCCATGTGTGTGTGTCCTAAATTTCAAGCTCAGGAAGCCACACCACTGTTGACTCAGGCAGCTGGATAAATGAATAAAATAATAACATCTGGGTGGAGGGGAAGAACTTGTTTTACCTCTGTCCAATCAAAACATGTACTCCTGGCTGGCAACATGTGGGCGGGACCAAAGCCCCTTTCTGGAGTACTCCTGACCAGTGATTGAAATGGAATGATAGCAGTCTAGGTAGTGTCTGTCCCAGAGCACCTGTGAGCTATGGACAAGGACTGGTACTCCCCAATTAAGAGTATTGAACTCCTGCTTATAAGCGCAAGCATTCTCCCATTCAAATGAAAGTAGTGCAGGCGCTTCGTACCTGTGAGTACCTTTCCATTTAAAGCAGTACTCCTAACATCTCTTTTTAGGATACATCAGACGCTGCAAAAGCGCTATCTTTCCTCATATAAAGAGGATAGGTGCAACACGGAGAAGGCTAATGTAAGGGGAAATGACTAATTTAATAGCCAATGCTGCCATCTAGCGGTTAAACTTGGACGTAAACACTCGAAACGATGCGTTTGTAATAATCATTTAAGACAGGGAGGCGAAGCATTGTGGTGTTTAATTGGCGATAATTGAGTGGAACTAATCGCAAGTGACTCTTAAAAACACTTCGAAACTATGGGGCAGATTTATGAGCCCCTTGCGCCACTTTTGCGTCACTTTTAACATGGGAAAAGTGACGCAAAAGTGGCGCAAGGGGCTCATAAATCTGCTCCTATGTAATTAAACACATCGAAACTCAGGCCAGATATCACCAGGAAAACCGGAAATTGAAAAAAAAACCTGCCCCATTGAGTTGTGCGAGTAGCTGCTCTCTACCAGTGTTATGAAATAAGACTCAACACGATTCCACATGCCCAACGCAGTGTTCCTCCCATTTAGGCATAAGTGACAGTGGTAGCACAAAGGGAACAAGCTTGCTTTCACATTATGTAGCGCATATAAAGTGTGACTCAATCTGCTGAAAGGGTATGCCCTAATTTTTTTTTTAAAAAACAAACCTCGCAGAAATGCACTCCGTAGATACATATGCATCTACGTTTCCTTAATTATTTATTTATTTGAAGAGTTTTTTATAGCACGGGCTAGACCCGGAGGTATCAGAGCGCTTTACATGAGTTTAGCGTTAGAAAAATACAGTGTTACTTCATTACATCAGTTACTAGAGCATAGCATAACAAAGAAAACAAGCAGTTACAATGCAATGGTCTCGGCAATATTATAGGTAGAGCTATTGGTATTGCTCATTATTTTTTAATCAGATGGGTATAATGGCATCCAGTACCCCACAACTTCAAGCGTTTTGTGGAGGGGCGCCCTCGCAGCGCACACGAGAGGTGAACAAATGAACGACATCCCCATGGGGTAGACACCGGGGCAGCTTGTGAGGTAAAGGCAAGCGTTGTAAAGGAATGCATTGTTAAGATGTATTTGTTGTTCGGGCAGCATTGTAGAGGCACACATGGTTTAGACATGCATGTCTTTGTCATACAGCCTTCTTGTGATCAGTATTGGAAAACTATGTGAAAGGAGGAGGGACGAAATGTAAGTCATTTAAAGGCAGTGTGTTTGAGAGTCAGAGCTCTTGTCCTACTTGGGGTACAGAGGGCTCCAATTCACAACTCCCTTCTAACAAGGCATGACCCGACCTGCCACATCCAGTAGTTCTCCGCTTCACTGCCTGGGCGCTACACATCTATAGTCTGACGATTATAGCCTCATCATAACAAAAGTCTCTACGTTCCCTCTACTCTTGGATATCACGTCACAGTCTTCTAGAACAGATGATTTGATTGCAGAAATGATTAACAAGTCCTGTCCAGAGCAATGAAAGCCTACTAAAATAGTGTTTTTTAACTGCATTGGACGATCTTAAAAGGAGTTAATAATTGCAATAGATTATTAAACAAAAGGCTTTTTAAGTACATTGAGGCTTACGCACACTTGCGATCACAGATGTTCCTCTAGCAGATAGAGTCAGAGCTGAGAATGTCCTCCACTGGTCTATGCAACAATCCAGAAGATAATTCAACTGTTACAGTGTCCATGGGTGGCTATGGCGTGTGCATTGTGTATCAGGCACCAACGCGGTGCTCCCCAGAGATACCGCAGGACATCTCCAATACTGCGATTTGCTGGTAATACCAACGCTCTCCTCACCTTTCTAGAGCCCACGCCCTCCTCCCTCCTCAGATCAAGCAGACCCTTCCTGTAGAGATGAGGTGGTCTAGTAGCTGCGTGGGCGGAGCAGAGTGGGTGGAGTGAGGGGAGGACTGCCCTGACAGGAAGGGGCGGAGAAGGGGAAACGGATAGGCAGTTAAGGGTAGAGCCATGCTGGTGTGAGGACGATAAATAAAGTGTCCTAGAGAGAACCCTCCGTGTCTGTCGTTATTAGCGCCGTGAAGACACGACACTTCCTGCAGATGTAAGCAGAGTATCGGGAACTCTTTCATAGTCTAGATTTAGTTAGAAGGTTCCTTCAGCTGCACCAAGAGGGTGGACTGCACAGTAATGACTCAATACTTTATACAACAGGGAAATACCTAATAGCTTCACATTGAGGACATTCATAAATCAATCAGTAAGGAGCAGGGATGTATCGGTTTAATTAGGACAGGAGGGACTCAGAGGCGGTAGAGGAGGTGGGGAGGGCCGCAGAAATGCGGCGGGGACTGGGGTTGTTACAGGAAGGAGGCTGGGCTTTGAAAAGCACTGTCTTCACAACATGGCGGAAGGAAAAGTGGTCAAGGCGGTGGGGGTTGCAGGAAGACACTGAAATACGTGGTTGTACCCAGTGAGTTTTTTTCCATGTCTAATCTACATCCAGAACCATATACCGAAGCACTTTGCAACAGAAAACATCAAACGGCGCAGAACAGCTGAGGAAGCACGCACAGTGCATACAGATTAACCCTTCCACTCTCTCTCCCTCCCATGGCAGCCAGGAAATGCCATTGGGTTAGTTACGAACGGTTGTGGCAGCGGCAAAATAAATAGTAACATGCAGTGAAAAGCGCTGCAGCAATGCTGTTTAATTAAAATAACCGACATGGCTATTAAACATATGATATTCCAATTCAGGAGCCCGCATTAAACTCACTTACAGTGCCTGTTGCGGTTGACCTACATGAGAGATGCAGAGTCCATGCATCTAAATACCATAAAACACCATTAGTTTCTCCTTCAGACTTAGAAAGGAGGGGCGCCCTCGCAGCGCACACGAGAGGTGAACAAATGAACGACATCCCCATTGGGTAGACACCGGGGCAGCTACTGGAAGTCTGCAGGCCGGGGAAAGGGTAACTGGGGGAAACGAAGGGGACAGAAAGAGAAAAAAAAGGCACAGAATCACGGGGGCAGCGAAGGCGACAGAAGGAGAAGGTGTGTGAAGGTATTGGAGCGCTTTACATGCGCGCCGGTTACGTTGCACATTCAGGCATGAGGGGATTAAGGGGCATATTAACAAGCCAGACGATAACATTATCGCCGCTTTAGCGGCAGAAAACTGCCGCTAAAACGGCGATAATGGGCTTGATAATATGCTCTATGGAATTCCAATTGAAGCTCAGGTTAGATTTCCTTCACATCTAACATGGACTTCAATTGGAATTCCATAGAGCGTATTATCAAGCCCATTATCGCCGTTTTAGCGGCAGTTTTCTGCCGCTAAAGCGGCGATAATTTTATCGCCTGGCTTGTTAATATGCCCCCAAGTGATTTAACCAGGATGACAAGACGTGGACACGACCCCGAGGGTTGAACTCTGGTTTCCAGACAATATTACAGAAAAGAAACACAACTTGCAGAGTCACGAGTAAGACCAAAACACCCACACCGCCGCCTTTCTCCGAGGCGAAGCAGAAATGCCTTGGAGAAACGCAGCGGCGGTTTCAGATTCGGGGGCGTGTTTGTTTTTCTCTCCTCTTGCCATTGGCTGGAGGAGAGAAAAACACGCCTAAAAAGGGCGTGGCTAAAAAGTGGAAAGAAGAGCACGGAACACGCCTCCGAATCTGAAAAAGACGGAGCCTATTTGGAGGGACGGCTCTCTCCTCCAATGGCTGGCCTCCGTTTAGGAAGCCAGCCAATGGAGGAGAGCCAAAAAGAGAGGCGGGCTAAATAGCCACTCTAAGAAACATTAAATCTCCGGACTTCCGGTTCTGCCTTCGGCAGACCGGATGGTCCCTCGACCTAAAAAACAGTGTTACATAATTACATCAGTTACTAGAGCATAGCATAACAAAGAAAAAAAAACAGTGTTACATAATGACATCAGTTAATAGAGCATAGCATAACATAGAAACAACCCCTATGGAGCATAGAAGGTAGTGGGGGAATAGTAAAGGGGTTGGAATGCAGATCGGGTCAGGCAGACTCACCAGGTAGATAGTACTTAAGGGGAACATCAAAAAGTGCGGGACTCACTCACTGCGTGGTATCATCTTGGATATGGAACGGGTCTGAAGGAGGGGGCGAAAAGGGTGCCTCACAGTGACCATATAAGATGAGAGGGGGTAGATGCCCCAAGAGGGGGTCGTCCTAGGGCAATGGTCAGTATTGCGCGGTCCAGGGGCATGCATCGATCAGAGAATATATCGTAGCCGCTGAGATGGAGGACCCAGGTCATGGACCCCAATAACAAAGTTAACAGAATGGCGGGATTACAAATATACAAAAATCCCATCTAGGGGCCACAAGAAAACCGACCCATGAAGCAGGGCTGGATGGGGGAGGCGGCCACGGGATTAGGCGGGAGTAAGGCTGGAGATCGCCGATCTCTCTTGGGTCGACACAATCAAACACTCGGGGCTACATGGGCAGCAGTGGCTCAATTAAACATGCTGAAATTGTCAGGGGAAGTCAGCTCGGTGCGCCCAGGTGACAGCCCCGGAAGAGGGAGGCAGCTGCGGGGTCAGGAGGGCACGCTCACTCAGAAACGAAAGGAAAAACAAGCATTGGCATAGCCAATAGGTCTTGGCTTTGGGACCTTATAAGTGTTTAGCAATGCAACAGTTAATGTTGTTGCACCAAGGATATTGTGCTGGATAAGTAAACACTTATAAGGTCCCAAAGGCGATGTCATGAGTGACACTGAGCAAGTCCTTGTATACCAAATCCAAACAACAAAACTAAGCATGCCGGGACTAGCAGGCTCATACGTACAAAGGTAAGATTTAAAGTACCAGCATGCTCAGTGGTGTGAGTAAAAAGTCTGGACAGCCAGAAAATCACCCTCATGACAGGGGATGTGAGAGCTATGCATTCAGTGCCCAGACCTCCTATGATAAAGAAACTGGTTTCTCTATATTACGTGGCCTGGTCTCCTTATGAGAAGGGCCTGGTCGCCATAACATTTATGCTGGCCTGGTAGCTCTATGCACCGGGTCATCGGGTGTAGTCCACTTATAGTCATGGTCTGGTAACCCTAAATGCAAGGTCAGAAAGACCGCCTTAGACAGAAACTCATGCACCACACACAGGCCTGGTCCCTGCTACCCTTCACTTGGCTCTCTCACTTCTAAAGCTAATACCAACTTATAACAATGTACTGGACAGCGAAGGGCAGAAAGACGAGCCTGGCAAGAGATGGACCGGCTGGGCCAGCGGGTAGAAGGTGGTGAATGGGAAGAGGCACTCTTCCATCCCTCCTAACTGAAGAGGAAGACACGGAAACGTGTTTCTCACACAGCCTGCGGCTATCTATATACTGCTCTGTCATTGCCCCTTTTCCAGGGCAGACCTTGAAAACAACGAGCTGGAGACCAGGCAGGGTCTCAAGAGTTACTGCAGCCAGGAGGGGCAGACCAGGCGTGACTGGGTCCTTTATGCCACTCTCCATGCCTGTGCCGCATGCTTGCTTTCTTTCTCTCACCTCCCTCCTCTCAGGGTCTCTCTCTTGCTCTCTCTCTCCTGCCAGGCTCACTCGCTGCCCGCTTCGGTCAGGGCGTCCGCCCTCGTGGCCAGCACTTTAACAGTGGCACAGGAGAGGCGACCCTGCGCTTACACGGGTGAGACTACGTCACGACACCCCATCTTCTCCTGTTTCGCGCTTCTCCCACCCCTTCTCTTTTGTGTTCTCCCCAATGCCTTCCTTGCCTTCTCCCCCACGCGAAGCTCCCACATTATCCCTGGCATCTCTTTACCGTTCGATCTTCACATTTACCCTGTTCTCTGCAATTTGTTTTCCAATGTTCTCTCCCGAATGCACTGCCCCCATCTCTCTTACACATACCACATCCCCTGTCCACACGTTCCCTCTTTCACATGCCCATCTCCCCAGTAAGCGCTCCTGGTGTGCCCCTTTATCGCCCTGCCCTTTCTCCTGGATAAAGCACATGGCAGCACCAGATGTTGAACTCTCCTTCACAGGGCTGCAGCACTGAGAGCCGCCCCAAGTCTCTCCCACACCCACTCGCCATTGTCCCCCCACTTCCTCAACGGTAGACCGCGGATCGATAAAGGAAATGTTCAACAACCTTCAAAGTCGGAGATGATGCCCTCCAAGTGCGCGTTGACGGCCGGATCGGACATCTTTCTCACCCTCTCTTGGTCCCAAGACAGAAAAAAATGTTTTAAAAACAGTCTCAGAGAAGCAAGAACACCCACACTTTGATTACGTCCGCGAACGTTTTCTCCTTTTTTCCCCTTCTTTTTCTCGTTGCCTCTTCGCAAAAAGTAATATAATAACTCAAAAGAAAAAAAGAAAGCAAAACATTGGGGTAAAAAAACAGGAAAATCCCAGATCAGAAAGTGACACGGGAGGCGCGCCCGATGACTTTTGGGCGCAACGGCTGTGATTGTTTTTTAATTTCTATTTTGGGTCGCCGCGCACCCCCCGTCACAGGCGCGAGCCTAGGCGGAAGCCCCCTGGAGCCAGGGGTGGGCTGAATGAATGGAAGAGAGAGAGGAGAGGGGCTCTCCTCTCATTACGCATGGACACACTCAGTCCCACAAAGGCAGATCATATTCGGCAAGGGGGCTGCCCACCATGGGCCTCCCTCCCGCCCTCAGGCGCCCCCACCGGTGTCTGCACATTGGCTGACACACACGCCCGTCACGCCGAACTCACTCCTGGATATAGCAGGGAGCCGCACAGAGGAGGCAGCCCGGGCTGATTTCAGCACTTTTGGGGAGAGGCGAAAGAAGCTCAACCAAGCGCTCGCCATGACGTTTTTGTTTCGCTTTTTCTGCCATCCCACTTGGACGGCCTCGCCTGCCAAAAGGTTTTATTATCTTTATGGGGCCATGTGTTTGGCCACATAAAGATAACAAACCTTTTGCGACGCAAGGAAAGCAAACAAGCCCGTCCAAATGGGACGGCTCAGAAAGCCGAGCAAATACGTCACAAACACCTCTTTTCCAATGGCTGGCCACCGTTTAGCATAAATGGTGACGCCGGCCAATGGAAAAGAGGGGCGGGGCTTAATGCCCCTTACAGAAAATAACCAAAGTCATTAAATCTAGCCAGCGAGACTGCGCATGTGCGCAGCCTATGCCAGGCGAGACCTAACAAGCATTAAAAATGCAATAGGTCTCCCCTTTTATTAAGTTAAAGCCATTTGCTTTGCTATACAATACCATTAGCAAAGCAAATGGATTTAAGTTAATCAAAGGCGAGACCTATTGCATTTTTAGTGCTTGTTTTTATGTTTCTTCAGTGTTACAGGCTTCTGGTACCGGTCCTCCAACCCCTTGAACCAGAAAATCCTCTTTAAAAAGGTGCAGAGATGGCAAGGACTACTGTTCTTTATGCCCATAAAATAAGAAAATTGAAGCAAGTAGACGGGATATAATGGCCTATATATGCTCGAGAAAGAACTCAGAGGTGACACGGGAACAATACAATTAGAAAAAGCTGTGTGTGAGCAAGAGAACACACAGCTGAAACGAGAGTCAAGCATCACATGTAAGATTTTGATCTAAATTCTGTTCTACCTTGTAAACGTTTAACTTTAATTTCCAACATGCCCTTGTCAAAAGCATGTCACCAAGCAGCGGGATGAAAGAGTAGGCTGTGGCGATATCTGAATCTCAAGCCTATGGCTTACACAAGTCTGTACACGGTGTGCATGAAGACGCTGAGCTATCTTGCCCTTCTGCAGCCAATCTAAAAAATAGACAAGTCTCCACTGGACAACTGTTTGCACCGGTGTCTGTTGGGCTGTTCCAAAGAACTATTATTAGGAAATATTGAAACGAAGAGGGTCAGGGTGTTAAATGCTGAACTGATGGGTAGCAGTTCCTAGTTTTCACCACCTCCCAGCACACAGCTGAACGGCTCCATCCCGTGCATCCAGCTGCCCATCTACTCAATATTGCCCCTTGACCCCAAAAGCATTTAAATGCAATTGTATAGACAGACAAATATGTTTAGAAACGGGCAGGACTATTTAAGCTATCCATTAGCCACAACTTACAACATAAAGTGCAAGATATTGAAAGGGTCGAAAATTACTTTAAAGGGGTCAAGTGCTTCAGTGGTTGTTTACTTCGGCTGACCTTGAAATGTCTGCGTTTACTGAATGAAAGCAGACATTTGTTAATACTGTAGAAAAGAGGAGGGACCACTCGGAACCAGACGTGTTTTGCTTTATCGTCGTGTAGGAGGCAGCGCCTGGGGGAGGGCAGCCATTTTGTTATCACTGTTGTTGGAGAATCTCACTTTGTTTTTGTTGATGGTGAAGTTGACAAATTAAAATAAGTATCAGCCAAGGCACAACAAAACTGTTTTTGTAGAGCCCCCTCGCTGGGTTTAATAATGAAGTTCACTTAAAGCTAATTGCGTTGTAATGACCAGTCAACAAGAGAGCCATTCTGCTCCTATTGTGCAAACAGCAGTTTGCGGCGACACAGCTCAAACACGCCCAAATCTATGGAATGTGTATGCGAAAATGACTGTTTGCACATTTGCTTTAGCTCTCGTGTGAGCAAAGCCAGGGCAGCAATTCACCTAAGATTCAACAGGATACCTCTGCAGGGAGATCTGGCCAAGCATGCGCGGCTCTGCAATAAAGTGGAGGTTCGCGGTTAAAGCTGGTGATCCTCTAAAAAGGCCTTGAGGCCTTCAGAAATACCACTTTTACAGAGTCAACTGGGCTCTTCATGTTCCGGCTGACCCTACTCCTGCCAAGCTCCTCTCAATGCCCACTCCCGGGGCCCCAATCACCGGTCACCCTGACGATCACGTTCCGGAGCACCTCGCTGGACTACCAGGCCTTGCAGCTGTACACTCCTGAGTCGTCGTAGGACATGTTGATGATCTTCAGCAGTTTCTGGCCGGTGTGGGTCCGGTTGGTGGGCATGACAGAGATTCCGTCTTTAAACCACAGCCGGACACCGTGGAGACCGGGCTGGTGCAGGCCAGCTTGATGGTGTCCCCCATGCTGAACAGGAGCTCTTCCATCAGGGCGCCGTCGCCGGGGAGGTAGTGTGCGGGGAGAAGGGAGGGCACGTTAACAGGGCAGCAGCGACACAGAGCACATACAGCACAACTATCAGGACATTACTTAACCTGGGTGCACCGGACACCCTTACTACTGACGGTTCGTAATTCTTAAACGACCTGTGAGGGACAAAGGCCCGAGTTTGCCCTGCTGTGCCTCAACCATGAACTGCAGAAGCTCACAAGTTACAAGACAGACAGCAGGCAGCCCAAACGGACACAATAAGTTAATTCCAAATTCTTTGACGTTTTCAACGAGCCTTGAACCTGGAAAGGGAGTGCACTCTCACCGAGTGCTGCAAGTGTTATTAAAACCATTTGTCATCTTCCATGGGCCGCTCCAAGGCAGACAGCAGAGCAGCGCCCCGCCGGGCCTTGGAGCAAGCCGCAAAGAAGGCGCTAGTGTTCACAGACGCGCGTTATTTACTGCTGGCCTTGCAGGGGCTCCTCAGCCCATCCACACGTTAGTCCAAATAAACACGAGGCTGCCCTCTGGATCTGCACAAATACGCTGACAGCAGCAGCCTTTTATGAACTATGAACGACTCTCAGCTGGGGAAGGGGGTGCAGTCAATCTGTCCAACCAAACTATTCCCAGGCACCTCTGAAGCAACGCTCCCCGCCTGGTAGAAAACAGCCGCAAAGACAGAGTTTGTTAATAAAAAATGCCTTATCGGAAAGCGGGGCGGGGTGAGGGGAATAAAACTAACAATCTAAAAACATACTTCGTAGCCGCCAAACTCTGCTAGGAACTACTGCTCAACAGACTGCTTCCAACATTTCAAGGCTGTTGGAACAGCTGCACTCCCAGTAACCGGCCTTCAATAAGCTCTTCTATTTATGAGACAGTCGAAAACGCAGTGCGCAGGCTGAGGAACACAACTTAGTTAAAGTTTGGTGAGAGCACGGAGCTCACAAGCCCCTGGCCACACTGAAGTGCAGAGCACCCCGTAAGCACCAGGAACTTTTGGAGAAAGCGCCGCTCTATCCTGTGTAGTGCCCTGTTCTCGTAAAGGGGCCCTGTGTGCATTTAGTAAGTGAACAAGCCACGCACTGGCGAGCACCCCCCTCCCGACCCCTGCACGCGTTCAAACACCACTGAAAGGATCCACATAGCATGTGGTCACACAGTCACCTCAGATGCAAGCTTTGTGGGGTATTTTTAGCCGTGGTTCGTAGCCTATTCACAGAGAGGTGGTCGCAGCGCTAGAGTGTACATTTCAGTGTGAAAACAGGCATCTTAGGCACCGCGTCACAAAGACTGCCAGGGTGTCTACTATTGTGTACACAGGCTGCGCACAAGGCATGGCGCGGCCAGTGGTCGCAGCGCTAGAGTGTACATTTCAGTGTGAAAACAGGCATCTTAGGCACCGCGTCACAAAGACTGCCAGGGTGTCTACTATTGTGTACACAGGCTGCGCACAAGGCATGGCGCGGCCAGTGGTCGCAGCGCTAGAGTGTACATTTCAGTGTGAAAACAGGCATCTTAGGCATCGCGTCACAAAGATTGCCAGGGTGCCTACTATTGTGTACACAGGCTGCGCACAAGGCATGGCGCAGCCAGAAGCTGGTGCTGCCACAAGTGAAAGAGGACCGCGCTGCAGCCGATCTCTTGTCTTTATGGGGCCATGTGTTTCAAACACATGGCCCCATAAAGATAAGAAAACGTTTGCGACGGGAGGAAAGCAGGCGAAGGAGTCCAAGTAGGCCGTCCCAAAAAGCCAAAGGGAGGCAACATAGAAAGCTCTTTTCCAATGGCTGGCCACCGTTTAGCATAAACGGTGACGCCGGCCAATGGGAAAGAGGGGCAGGGCTTAAAGCCCTTTTCTAAAAGTAGTCAATATCATTCAATCTCACCGAGCGTGGCGCGCATGTGCGCAACAATGCTAGGCGAGACCTAACAAGCTTGTTGGCACAGGGCAGCAGCGTTGCGGCATTCTCGTTGCTGCTTTGTCTAATCAAAGCATTTTTACATGCATAACAGTACATAATCTACATTTCCGCTTGTGCAAATAGCTTGCACTTGTGTAAAAGCACAAGAGGACTTTTTATATTTTCTCCATGGTGCTATGCTTTAAATGGACAGATATTTCGAACGAGAGATGACCCCCAATTAGAGAAAATCTGTTTTCCTTGATCCCCATAAATTTTGTGGTGTCCGCTCCCCATTCTCATCTTGGATAAGGATTTTACTTGTGCCCCTTTAAAATAGTACATTTTTGACTTTGTCCGAAATGGAAATGGTCTGAGAAAAAGTTTGAGAATACCCACAGATATGTAAGTGTGCAAGTTTTTACAAATTTTCGACGAGGCAAATTTAAAAGTCTTATCCCTGAAGTCGAGTGTCCCTCCCAAGAATCACAAGACACGATGGAGGGATTGGCTCCCAATTGTTTGATCCTACCATTCAGGCTGAACGTAGTCCTGAGTGACAGCAAGGAAAAGGCCAGCTTGAGTGGCAGCAGAGCGATATCTTGGCATCAGAAAGAGCCAGGCTATTTTTCTCGTTTAGGTGCTTTATAGATAGGGCTCCCGGTGTTATCTTATTTATCTTTTTTAACATTTCCGTCTGTATTTATCTATATTTATTTTTTGGAAATTTTATCTCTATCCATATCTATTTTGTGTTTTGTGCAGGGCACGAGTCGGGGGTACACGCGTGTACGGTGTCCACCCACTTTTTTCACAGGGTGAATGCCTTCCACCCTGTCAAGAATTTGGGCCCCACTGAATAATGTGCTGAACTCGTCCTGGTACACCAGGACACTTTCAGCAGACCTGCACGGTGTCTGCTTTCCATCGGTAACAAGCAACAATGTGCAGGCGGGGACTGGGCTTTCTTATTTAGGACTCCTGCTGGGTCCATAACAAAGGCCGAATTTGAGGGGTCATCAGGCCTCCTTTTGTTCGAGTCTCTTGGCTGGGAGCAGTCAGGATCCTCACAACTGATGCAAATGAAGGGGAGGGGAAACAAAGGCTCACACCTTGTTAGCACTTCACACATACTTAAGAGAGGCAGCTTTTCACTTTTTTTAGTCCCTGTTTACAAGATATGCATGCAATGTATGAATGTCAGATGTGTTGGTCTTTCCCTGTATTTACACAAAATATATTTAATTTATATAGAGCTTACTTCCCCTGAGGACGCGTTGAAATAATTTAAGTACCACTATTTTTTTTCTTCTTTGGCCCGGTGGACAGTCAAAATATCGATTTTTAAATATCGAAGCACAGTTATATCGAGTTTTAAATATCGTAGGGACAAAATATCGAAATCAAGAATGTCGACAACCAGAATATCGAAGTTAAGGCAAGAAATATCGATGTTAGTAATATTGATAGTTAAATTATCGATGTTAATAATATCGATATTTATATGAGTGTTATGCATTTCAGTATGTATTTTATATGTATGTGTTGTATATTTTTTTAAGTATTGTACAGTTTTTTTAAATATAAGTATAAATTTTTTAGAAATTAGTAATTTTAAAAAAAGTACATTTTGTGTTTTAGTACCGTAGTGGGTTGTGGGTTTATAGGGTAATAGGGTGGGAAGTAATTTAATTAAAAGTAAGTTATTTTTTATATTTATTTATTGTTATTAATAATTAATTTAGTGTTAATTCATTATTAATTGAGAATAAATTATTAATAATTGATACTTATTTTATTTATATTAATTTATTATTGGAGCGCGTTGTGGTTTTATAGGGGAATAGGGTGGGAAGTAATTTAATTTCAATTAAGTAATTAATAATTTTATATTATTGTTATTAATAATTCATTTATTGTTAATTAATTATTAATTGTTAATTAATTATTATTAAGTGCTAATTATTTTGTTTGTATGAATTTATTATTGGAGTGGGATGTGGTTTTACAGGGGAATAGGGTGGGAAGTAAAGTATTTGTAATTAAGTAATTAATTGTGAAAAATTGAGTAAAGATAATTTTTTTTAAATTAGTTATTAATTGGCCATTAATTTATATTAAATATTATTTATTGGTATTGATTTTTATTTTTGTTGGTAATTAATTTGTTATTAATTGTATTAAATATTATTGATTGGTATTGATAATTAATTTTTGTTAATTAATTATTAAATAGTGATTCATGTTTATGACATTATTTATTGTTATTGGTATTTTTGTATTTAATTTAATTATTAATTGCAAATTAATTTTTAATAATTAATTAAGTGAAAATTAATTCAATTGTGTGAAATTTTATGTGGAGTGTGTTGTGTGTTTATTGGGTAATAGGGTGGGAAGTATTTAATACTATTAACGTAATTATTATTTTTGATATATTTGTAGTTTACTTTTACATTTATTAATAAATCAATATTTAATGACAATATTTATTTCATTTATAAGTATGTTATTTTTAACATCTACGTTGTCCAACGCTTTCCCTACTGTTGCACTCACTGGAGTAGGAATTGTAATCTTTACCCCTACGCTATCCTGCGCTTTCCCTACTGTTGCACTCTGTGGGGTGGGAATAGTAATTTTTACCCCTATGCGATCCAACGCTTTCCCCACTGTTGCACTCACTGGAGTGGGAATAGTAATTTTTACCCCTACGCTATCCAGTGCTTTCTCTCTGTTGCACTCTCTGGAGTGGGAATAGTAATTTTTACCCCTACACTATCCAGCGCTCTCCCTACTGTTGCACTCTCGGGAGTGGGAATAGTAATTTTTACCCCTACGCTATCCAACGCTTTCCCTAATGTTGCACTATGTGGAGTAAGTATATATATTAATTTATATGTATATGTTTAATTTATTTTAATATTCTATGTATTAGTTATCAGTTATAAATATGTTTTAATATTTTTAACTATATTTCTTTTAATTATATGTATTATTTACTTAATTTTACATTATTATTAAAACATTTTAAAAAACGATATTTTTAACATCGATATTTTTGACAACTATATTTTCATTTCGATATTTTTGTACTTACCTTTATGTAGATTGGACTTCGATATTTTTGACTTCGATACTTCTGTGTCGATATTTTTGTAGGTTGATTTTCTGTCCCACATTCTTTGGCCCTACTCATTCCAATGCAGGGTGTCAGAGTGCTCTACATCAACACGTGTATATTACATGCACAATAAATGATATGTTTGTAAATTAATGTACAGGATGTGTTACATAAAACTGGGGGTTTGCAAGGTGACATATAATCTTCCATAGCTCACTGTGCTATTATCCTCGCAATGCGTTGAAACGTAAAAATGAAAGACATGCTAAACATATATGTGAGGGCTTTAGATCTGGTGTCACTTCTTGTGATGCCACTTCCTGTAAAGTCGTGGCTTGTGATGCCACTTTCTATGATGTCAATTAATAAGATGCCATGTGTGAAGTCATGCGCTGTGATGTCGTGCGCTGTGATGTCGTGAGCCGTGATGTTGCGCACCATGATGTTGCGCGCCATGATGCCGCGTGCCATGATGTCACTTGCATTGTGCCTAACTAAGTTATTCCCCCTACTTCTTTTTTTCGGACTTGTGCCCTGGTTTTGCGTATAAATGAAGCTGGAAAACTACATTTCCATATTTATTTAACTGATAGACGTGTACTCATACTTTGATTTCAGTCGTGTTTTAGCTATTTAAGCAGCCAAATATTACATAACAATACATCCACTGGTAAATACTAGCATTATACCCCAAATAAATATTGACACATGCCACTATTTAAAGAAATTTCATCCTGTTTTTGAATTTCCCATGTTGTCTATCTGCTCAGCTGTTCGGCTATAATTCATGAAAGACTGCCTTAAAAGCAGCCCAATGTTCTGTATTTATCCACTTTTAAAAGTAAATAGAGACAGAAAACACATGTATTTATCTGTAAAAACCCGTAAAAACAGAAAACAGGGAGCCTTATTTATAGAGGCTATGGCCGTGATTGGTGTTGGAACATTGCTGCACCATGAATACAGCTGCCAGTCGTTCGCATACCGTAAAGAACGGAGTATGTACTAGTTGTGCTAAGGGCGTAGCTCACTATACCAGCTTCAGCTGGGGGGGAGGGGGGGCAGTGGACAGATTAAATAGTTCTTATTGACCCCTCTTAACGTTGATCTATGACTCACAGCCCACAAGACCGACACACAAGCTAATAAATAATACTGCATGTGTGGCTGGGGGGCCAAAGGGTGGCAATGGAACCAAACATGATTAAAGGAGGAGAAGGGGTAAAAAGTGCAAATAAAAAATAAATAAGTGTGAGGCAAATGGAACGATAGCCTGAAAGAAGACTTTAGAGAAGGAAAGAGAAGTAAAGGAAGAATTAGGACAACAATTCGGGTGGACCATCCATAAAGGAATCAGGATTGCTTGTTTCGCACACCTATGTAGTGCGATAGGGCTCAAAGTGGAGGGCACTTTATTTTTCTGACTACTTCCATGAGTTGCACACATGTGGTTTGGTGCTTGCAGCCCTGAGCAGCAGTGCAAATGTTTTTCTTGATATTGCATAGGACTTTATTATATCTCCTTATTTTAAACTTCACAAAGCTGAAGTATTTTTATGCAAAATTGTGAAGTGATGAGCTTCTAACAACCCTAATTTTCAGGCTTGAGTTCTCAAAATGAGGGATCAGAACATCAGGGGCGGCTTATCCGTTATGGTGGAGGACCGTCAAGCATAAAGCAGTTATTAGAACTGCTTTATTATAATTTTATTTTACTCCAGAGTCACTTCTGCGTCTTGAGGGTGGGGCCATCAGGAGCAGGAGGAGTGGTGGGCTCAGGACACTGCGGGGCTTATTTATAAGACCCTTGCGCCACAGGTGCGTCACTTTTTCCCTTATTAAAAGTGATGCACCAGAGACACAAGGGGCTTGTAAATAAGCCCCTGCAAGTCTTAGGACGCCCAACCCGACATGAGCACTTGGATATGGCCAGACTATTGCTTAAAGATATCGGCAGGCTTAGGAGCACAGGCTCCCTAGTACCTGCTGGAGCGTAGAACCAGCCCACTCTGCACAATGCCTATGCTTCTCTCATGCTGGGTAATACCAGCATGAGAGTAGCGTCTGGATTGGCACAGGGGACTCTGGGAGCCCGTGTGAACATTTTCTGAAGAGGAAGGGAGGCAACGGATGTCAGGCTGCAGGTACGTTTTTTTTTTTTTAATCTCGCCCATGCCGCCCCACCGATTTCCCCAGCTAGTGGTCGCTACTTGATCAGATTCAGATGGAACTCATTAGTGAATTGCGGCTCATGCAAGAAAGGTACATTTTGAGAGAAATAGTGCATCATCAGTTTGGCATAAAACATTTATTCTCTTTTTCTGGCTGGCAAACCATGGGCCAGATTTACTAACATTTTGGGGCCGATTCCGATCCGGGTTGGAAGGGCACCTAAAGCGATCCGGCCGGAAAAACTACGAGCCGTATGCGTGTTTTTCACCCGACTCGTACAGCTGTTCGAGCGAGCAAGTACGATGCGAGCTACGTGAAATTCACCAACCGAGTCGTTTCCGGGTCCGAACCGCTCTGTACGTCTCGGCCGTAATCTAACCATGGTGTGCAATAGATGAGATTTACAACCGAGCCAGTATGATGCACGCGTCGGACAGCCGGTGCGAGCCGGAGTGTCCGGCTTGCAAAACGTCCTTGAAGTTACCTTTGGGGGTCCGCGTCGGACTCAGACACAGGGGGAGACCCAAGAGTCCCCCCAACACAGGCATGTACGGTGCGGATGGCACTGACGCATACCCACTGTAGGGGGCGCCCTTGTGCGAGACGTACCCATTCAGTCAATGGGAACCCATGTACGCGTCGTACGGCCGGCTCCCATTGACTTCTATGGGAGTCCGACCGAACCGAGTCCAGCAGCATACGGCCGCATCGTACTCCCTCGGCCAGACTGCAGGACTCCGGCTCGGTCGGAAAACACTCCAGATCCGGCTCGGTCGGAGAGCTTTCCGACCCGGATCGGAATCGGCCCCATAGTGTCACAATGCAAAATGCCAGTAGATATATATAAAGCCATGCAAGGGGTGATTGGCTTTGTAAAGAAATGTAACAAAACTAAGGGTCCAGTTCCGATAGGAAAGCCCTCCGTACTTCTCGGATCTGGAGGACTTTCCAAGCGAAACGTGCTCCGAGGGTCCGAACGAGCGAGTACGATGCAGCCGAATGCTTACGAACTCGGTTGGGTCGGATTCCCAGTGAACTCTATGGGAGCCTGTGTACAGATGCGTACACAGGCATCCATAGCAAAAAGGGGTGGGTGGGGAAAAGCATACACCCTGTGGCAAACACCCCATGGTGCCTGCCACACCGTACATTCCTGCATCGGGGGACCCATGGGCACCCCCACGACATATTCAGAGGGCCCAGTGAAAGGGGGCCTGCTATGGCCCCTGAAGTACTCTTTCGACAGCCGTTTTGTCTCGCTGGGACCAAGGCAAATCGGCTGTCCAAATCGTTCATCGAGGTTTTGAAGAGCAGCGTCAGCAGAATGGTCTGGAGGGGTTGTAACAGCCCCCCAAGACTTTGACCATCAGCCCGACACGGTGGAAGTCAGTGGTAATACAGCAGAGGGAGATGGCAGGCCCTAGTTGGGTAGGGGAGGATGATGCTGAGGGTGACATTAAGGCGAGGTGCTGGATGATGACGCTCCTGGGGAGGCAGAGTAGTTTTGGTGGAACAAAGGAGACAAAAGGATGGGGATGTTAATTCTTCTCTGTATGGTGTGTTACCAGCAGCAGGTGGTGTACAGCAGTGTGGGGTGCAGGAGAAACAAAGTCAAATAGCTAGACAAAGAGCTTCTGAACGAGCACCGATCTGGACACCAGGTAAGAAAGGCAGGGCGGCAACACCAGGCCTGGTGATGGTATCCATGGGTTTAGACGCAGGAGGGGAGGTGAGGGTGCATGGCTGATCAAGGGCAGCTATGTGACAGACATTTCAGTGGGCACAGAGGAACTAAAAAATGGGGAAAAGGAGGCACAGGGCATGCCCAAGGCTAGAAAGCAAGGTATTGTAAATTAAGACGTTTCTCTATATGGGGGTGACAAAGCTCTTGGGGGCACAGTGGATGCTGGCCAAAAAGGATATATGGAAGGGGGAGTATGTGCAAATGTGCAAGTTATTTGACTGGGAGCTGCGCTCCAAGGAGGGCTCTAACAAAGAGGAGTATGAGCTCTCTAAGAGGGCACGGGTGCCTTTAAATACATAGGGCACAATTAAGATGCCATCTGGAAAGCAGTCGATCCGAATCAGTTCCAGAATCGTTTCCGAATGAATCAGGTTCTGCGAGTCCAACTGAACGATTACGATGCTTCCGGACATCGTTCGGTCGGACTCCCATAGACTTCAATGGGAGCCTGTGTTCCGAACGAGAACACAGGCACTTAAGGACAAAAGGGGAGGTTGGGGAAAAGCTTGCACCCTGTGGCAAGCACCCCATGGTGCCTGCCACACTGTGCATGCATGGGAAGGGGGTACCCATGGGTACCCCCACGGGTCCAATTCAGAGGGCCCCGGTGAAGGGGGGCTTGCTACGGGCCACCAAAATCAGATTCCAACAGCCAATTCGTGTCGGCACAACCGAATTTAAAAGGCTGGTTGAATCTGAATCCTAATCACTCGGCTGGAAACAAAGTCCGTACACCGCTATGATTTGGCTCCGAATGACTCGGTTACTCCCAATGCCTTTCAGAACCGAGTTCGACAGTTCGAACGCTTTCCAGCCATCGTAATCGGTCGTTCTGAAACGTGTGCGAGTCGTTTGGAAAGGCGGGTTCCGAATCGGATTCGATCGAATCAGATGCCGTTCGGAGCCTTTCTGGATGGTAACCGGGCCCATAGATGTAATTCATAAAGCGTAGATCACATATGGGGGGCATGCCTGGGCAAAATATGACGATGGGTTTAGGGTCCGTATGGACTTGGACTCCGAGGTGAAGTGGGGGAGATTAACTCTGACTTGTGGCAACACATCATGGGCCCATTCATATTTGGTAAAACTATTTTCACAGCCAGTGGACTTCCCATTGCTTATCAGGACTTTCAAGGACTTTCCACCCAGGGAGAGGTGGAGACAGCTAGAAAGGGACAGGGTAGACAATCAGGAGCGTGTTGGGACTACAACAAAGGGTTGTGCACACAGCAATATTGCACATTTTGGTACAAGTGCTCAAAATGTTCTGGAAAAAACACGCTCATAGACTGTTTCATGAGCACATGAGGACACCAAAGGCAGACCTCAGGGCAGTGAAAGCAATATTATAGGTGCCCTGTACCACACCAGCCACAGCAATCGTTTGGCTACAGGCAGGGCCAGGGTGCACAGGGATCTGTGGCAAAAGGCTCATTCATTGCTTAAGTTGGAAAGATTAGAGTTTTGGCTGTGATTCTACAACCAGGAAAGGGATGAAGGAATACTTAAGGAAGAGTTTCAACCATGGGCTTCAATTGGGGTACAAGGTTAGAAAGAAAGGAGGTGGGTGGATAATCTGAGGTCAGCCACGGAACACAAGCAGGTGGTGAGGGACAAGCTGTGGAAAGAAATACAGGAGAGCAGGATCGCTCACCCCTTCGATAACTGACCAATGGGCAATTTGATAGTGTCATGAATCAGGGTTGTGCCCAAGAAGGAGAAAGGCTAATTCTGGCAAATTCAACATCTATCATGGCCCGAAGTGGGGGGCCAGGAAACAATCTCATTCCAGATGAATTGGCACCTTTTGTCATGCTCGTCAGTGGATGTGGCAATATCCCTGGTGGAAAGGGTAGACAGAGAGGCAGAAATGGCAAAATGTGACGCTAAGTCTGCATTCCAGCTGTTGCTAGTTCATCCAGATGATGTCCCATTGCTAGGCATGCAATTCGACGGCGGTGATACATTGCCCAGGGGCTGATGCTGGCTGTTCCATATCTTGCCAACTATTTGAATGTTTCAGCTCATTTCTGCAGTGGCCTTTTACTTCGCACACTGGACATACATTTGTGACATTCTATTTGGATTACTTTTTCTTTGTCAGTCAACCTGGCTCGGCGTACTGCCAGCGGCTGCTGGTAAGTTTACAAGAGCTCATGGGCAAAATGAGGGACCCTCTGGCACCAGAAAAGAATGTGGGTTGAGTACGGTGCTATAATTTCTAGGAAATGAGATTAACTCAATGACAATGTGGGCATGGCTGCCAATTGAATAACATGAAAAATGCAGGGTCTATTGAGCGACATACTTGGTAAAGAAAAAGTGAGGTTAAAGGATGTGCAGGTGTTACTGGGGCACTTGAATTTTGTATGCAGTGTGGTGAGAGCAGGACAGACTTTTTGCAGAAGGTTGGGCCTTGCACTGTCAGGTTTGTCTTTGCCCTTTCACCACATTAGCTTCTCAGCAGAAGTTAAGGAAAATTTGTGCATGTGGCTTCTTTTGTTTCTTCCACGGGATTCCACTGTGCAACCTGTTTGAAACAGAGTGGGATGTACAGATCTTATTAGATGCAGCAGGATGCATGGGTTTTGGACTGTATTGGCAAGGGCGTTGGTGCACTGAGGAATGGCCAGCGGAGTGAAAGTCAGGGAGCAGGCACCTTGCGTTCTTGGACCTTTTGCCTCGGAAGGTAACCATTACATTGTGGTGTTCGGAATTGGCACATCGAAGGGTGTTGTTCTGGCAGTGTTCCAGATTGTAAACAGACAGTCGGCCAGTGATGTGCATGTGTTTATGCTGCTGAGTGCTATTTGTGCTTGGTTGCCTGCGCATGACATTTTGTTCAAAGCAAGATACGTGCCGGGGGGTGGACAATGGCATTGCGGATGCTTTGTCTTATTCACAGTGGGAGAGAGTCCATGACCTGCCATGGAGGCAGACAGACACAAGACGTTCATGCCTAAGGAACTGTGGACAGTAGGAAAGAAAGAATGTTTCAACTGATGGTAGGGTCAATGGGCGAGTCTACTAGAAGAGCATAGACACAATCATGGGTAGAGTTTTTGGAAACATGGGCACAGCACAGACCAGCGGGGTGGAGCAGGACAGAAGACGTGGTGTAATTTATTTTGATGGAGACAGAGAGGGGATTGTCATGGGTGACTATAGCTGTGAAAATAGTGTGCATTTCACTCATGGGAATATTGGCATGGGGTTATGACCATCAGCAGGGTAACTGGGGAAGAGAATGGTTGAAGGTTGGGCACGGGAGCAGGGTTGTGCGGTGCAGAAGAAGTAACTTTTGTCATGGAAATTATTTTGCAAAGTTATCCACGAGCTGCCATTAGTATGTTGTAGGGTTGAGGAAGCATGTTCGTTTTCCACACTTATGATCTGGATGTTTTTTGGTGCATTTCTGGTGTCTGATCTGTTGAGGGGGAGAGGACATAGGGGGTTGCTCTGGGAAGATGTAGCTAGACAGGATGATTGGCTGGAAGTATGGATACATAATTCTAAGACTATTCAGCGGACAAAGGGAAGAAGCGTGGTTCTGTGGCCTTCCAGGTACTTGCTCACTGCCCAGTAACCTGGGGTGACAATTGACGAGATATTGAAGAACACAGATGATGACATTTTTAGGCACGAGGGGTTGCCCTGGCTACAGCGTTCCAACAGCTGTCGGTTTTGTGTAAGGCTTCTGAGAGTTTGATAATTTCTGCTGCAGGATATGAGACACCTTCCTTTCTCATTGGGGCAGCAACTTATGCTGGCAGAAGTGGATGGGCACAGGAGGACCTTATACATTTGGGCAGATTCACTTCGGACTGCTTTAGGAGGTATGTGCAGTTGAGGGGGTTGGCTAATTAAGAACAGGGACTACTGTTTTAAAACATTGATCACATTATTTGTTACAGATTCCATTCCAAGCCCAGCAGCTTAGGGCATATCAATTTGGATGGTGGGCTACTTGTTTATTAAATGGTTAAAGATGCATGCGGTGCAGAGAACACATGGAGTTAATCTGGGTTTTGATCGTCACCTGTTCCCGGTTACTTGGCGGGGTAAAGAGGACATGCACTGTAAAGAGTTGTCGAAGGATTTGAATGGCATGTTGTCAGGTAGGAGATGTCCAGACATCTTGGTGATCTACAGCGGGTAAATTGACTTAGTGGTAGAAAAAGGATTGGGACCGTTATGTGCAATGAAGCGAGATTTAAAAGAGATTAAGAGACGGCGGGCAGGATGCTTTGTGATCTGGACGGAGCTTATTCCTAGACAGAGCTGGAGAAGGGCCAACAGGCCATCAGGAAGTAATAAGGCTTGCAGGAAAATTAACAGGGAAATGAGAGTTCTTTGCAGAGATTAGGGTTTCCGTAGGATCGAGCATGCTGACATAAAGTATGAGAATGTGAAATTCCTCTGGGGAGATGAGGTACATCTCTCAAGGTTCGGTATGGATTTGTACTTGTTGGAACTAAGAGAGGTGTTAGCTAGGACAATGAATATTCATCAGTGAGTTGAGGCCAGTTTAGATAGGTTGGGTGCGGGGTGCAGAAAAAAGTCTGTAAAGCAAGCCTTTTTCTGGGTGGGGGTGGTGGGCTGGAAAGTTCTGCATGGGTTAACATAAGTTTTTTTGTTGTTGCCAGTGGTGAGCCACACTGAAAGGGAGGGATTCACCAACCTCTCACCTGGACAAGGCAGAAAGTAAAAGGTTACATATAGGAAGTTAAGGGGCATATCAACAAGGGCTTTATCTCTGCTTTTTTGGCTTTAAAAGCCAAAAAAGGAGAGATAAAACTAGCGCCCTATCAACAACAGGGTGCTAACATGCAAATTTGCATGTTAGCACCCTTTTACTCTACACTTCCCCTTGCATCTCTAATGAGATGCAAAGGGGGCGTTCCAGAGTAAAATAATAGGAGAAATGTCGCTAAGCGACATTTCTCCTATTATCAAGAATGTCGCTAACCCTGTTAGAGACAAAAAAAGCAGCGCTAACCTCGGTTAACGCTGCTTTTTTACATCTGGTATTTTTCTAACTTAGGCATGATATCCTATGGAAGGAGGATATCATGGCTAAGTTTGCCTGTCCCTATCAACAAGGTAACGTGAGATTATCGCTGGGTTTCCAGCGATAATCTCACGTTAGCCTGTTAGCGTGAGGATTTTTATCGCTATTGAGATAAGCGTTGCTAATATTACGCTATCTCAGCGATAAAAATTCACGCTAGCCGGCGATAATTATCCTAGCGCTAAGTGCGCTTAGAGATAATTATTGCCGGTTGTTGTTGATATGCCCCTAAATTGGTTAGATGTTAGTAGATGCAGTCATAGGCGGTAGGAGAATGTTACAAATTGTAGAACTGAGGTAGAGTAGGAAGAAGATAGTTGTGTGGTTAGGTATGTAGGGGACATGAGGGGTGGGGTAGGAAAATAGATATGATATGTTTTGTATAGTGAGGCTTCAGTTTTGTAAGGCAGAATTCCCAGGGAAAGTATTGTGATGTGCATCAGTTTCAAATAAGCACTCTTTTTCACATAAAATTAGGTTGCCAGTGCTCTGCACCCCTCTCTCCCAAAAGGGCTTGGGGCACCGCCGACTAAAGGGCGGTATGTCCCCTGGGATTATTAGGATGGTGGCATAGTCCAGGCGACTGCCATTTCGATTTTGGGCATCATTCCACTCCGGAAGAAAGCCCAGGGGATATATATTGGGGTGTTTAAGGGTCCCTACCATCATTTTGGTTACAGGTGACCTGATGGCAGGGGATCTTTGGCCCCTCCCATCCATTCCTCTTTTCAGTAGTTTAGGTTTTCTCTTCATTTAGCAAAAGTAGTTTTGATTTAAGGTACTTACCTTGGGACAGGTGCATAAGGAGGTTGTTTTGTTAAAGAGTTGTTGTCACTTAAGACAGGTGCTTAGCGTTAGGCTGGAAAGTTTTGCATGGGTTCACATGCGTTTATGGTTGTTACCATTGGTGACCCATGCTGAAAGGGAACAGATGAACAACCTCTCACCTGGATGAGTCAGGAAGTGAAAGATTATGTCTAGGAGGTTAAGTTGGTTAGATGTTAATAGATGAAGTCATAGGCTGTAGGAAAAAGATAAGTTTACAATTTGTAGAACTGCAGTACAGTAGGAAGTGATAGATGGGGGTTAGGTATGTAGGGGTGACACGTGGGGTCGGCGTAGGGGTAGGAAAATTGACAGGTCATATTTTGTATAGTGAGGATTTAGATAAGTAACAGCGGAAAGCCCAGGGAACATATTGTGATGGGCACCTGTTTCAATAAAGTGGCATTTTACACCCAAAACTAAGTTGTCAGTGGTCTGTGCTGCGCCCCTCTCTCTCTCTCAATACATTTACAATGCTATAAAGAATAATTGCAGTTAATTAACTATTTCTGAATCAGTAGGTGCTTTAAAGGGTCTGAGTTCCATATTCTGGAAGCACTTCAAGAGAAGACTCAGCAGCTGGTTGTTTCTTGACAATGGTTGTTTCTAGATTTAAAGATTCAGTTCAATGAAGAGAACTGTGTCCCGGGGCAGGGTGAATTTTTTAAGCCAATGATTTTGGGGTGCCACAGTGCAAGGCTTTGTGTGTAATACAGGCAACTTGGAATATGCTTCTCACTTCAATTGAAAGTCAGATGAGAGTTATGGGACCGAAGCATGTCACTCTTGAGATTAGCCTTGCTGCAACATTTAAGGATGTATTCTTTGGGGGTAGGCATGTTTTAAAGATTCTAGTGAGTAAAAGATTGCCATAGTTGAGCCTAGAGACTATTAGAAATATTGCCCTCATTTTAAAAATTTGATTCTGGGATGAACGGTTTAATATTTATGAGCTGGGGTTGAGCACTTTTTTGCTGTGGCATTGATATCTGGTTGAAGTTTCAAACTTATTAAGAGATATGGCGCATTCAATTATTTTGGGTTTGCAGTTTGGCTCATTAAGCGAGTCCAGCTAATTTTTGACTGGGGTTGAATCTTTGGAGCAGGTGGGTAGAGGCGGAGGGAAGATGAGAAGGAATTCCGTCTCCAGCAGGTTAAGCTTCAGTTGGTTGAACAACAGCCACGCTTGTATGTTCTTTAGAATTTGATCTAGACATGGAATACATTTTTTTAAATTAAACTTTTAGATGCAGCTGTGTACTACCGGCTTAAAGATAGGAGGAGAGGTTTGAGTATTTTAAAGTTGCGGACAGAGGTTCTGTGTATAGGCTAAAAAGAGGTGGAGATAGTATTAATCCTTGTGCCACCCCTTGGACAATGGAGCCAGATTTGAAAGAGTCCTGTTCAGCTGAGTTTGTTGAGGCTGGTTGTTCAAGTATTTGGAAAACCAACATAGAACTGTTTCATTGAATCTAATCCTTTACTTGAAAGTGTACAGCAGAATGTTATTATTGACAGTGTTGAATGCCGCAGCTAGATTGAGGAGTATGTTGCGGGGTAAGTAAAATTAAGAAGAAGACAAGACTCCTCTTGGTAAGACAAACAGCTTTTTACTGTCGCAGCAGGAAGACTAGCTATCTCCACACAGGTGAACAGCCCGTCTCAATTTGCTGCTTCATAGGCAGCCACTTATACAGCAACATGAACAATGCTTATTACAAAAGGTAAAATAATAAGTTACTTAGCAGTTTCATATTGGTTACAGAAACATCTCGTAGCTTGTGTCCCTAACCTCTTAACCGATTTTCTACACATTCTTTATTGCAATTCCAACAATGCTTAACAAACCATTTATTTACTTCTTATGAATGCATGTGTAGTTGCTTATGTGTTTTACTCGTTCTGTCCCTAAGACTTCTCAATAGATTTTGTGTACTTTTGGCTAATTCAATCTCCTGCTCCTATTCTTTAATCATGTTTTCAATTTACTGGGCCATGAAATGTGTGTTTGTGCAGAGACGATAAATTCTGTCAAGCTTACAAGCACGGATTTTCCTTTAACTAAGACCTTGGAGGTCATGCGCTCTATTTTTTAAGTGAACTCTTTACCTCTCTTGCATCAGCATGAGATTTGCACCTGCACTGTTCTTTCACCACAAATATTTTTGTATTGCTTTCTACTGGTATCTGCTGTAGTGTCATTTCTTCATGTTTCATTCCCTCTCCAACATTCTCCTTCTAGTTGATATTTCAACTACTGGTTCTAAACCTGCGTCTAAACTTGGCACGAGGTATTGCCATGAACATCTACTACTCGTGTTGGTATCCTAACTGTAAACATCCCTCCCACCTTTGTACTGATCCTCCTACAAAATGCTAGAATTAATTGAATACCAAAATAGATCAATAGTAGGGCCACAAGAGTTGGCAACAAGATTCCAAACATTCTGGACATCCAGGATGGTATTAAAAAAAACCACCCACTAAGCCATTTACCTGGGGCACCTCTTGATCTACCATTTTTTCTTCTGCAGAATATGAAAAGTTTATATAGCCTCTGACAAAGTGCCATTGTCTGCATCATTTGCTGAGACATAAGTACAGCAAGCAGTCCCAATCTTTACACATACCCGTCCTTCCACGGCCGTCATAAGATCAAGTACATAACGGTGCTGCATTATCATTATTGTCATGGAATGCAACTCTTCTTTTTATGGCATTAAACCCATCTTTTGCAGTATTGATAGTCCTGAAGAGTTCCCATTGAGTTATCTGTAGCCACTGAGTAGTTGCCTTTGCCTGAGCAAGTGGCAGAATACATACACAGAACAACTGTGCATTATTAAACAAATGGTACTCTTGGGGAACATCATTCCAAGTAGTATTGCCATATTATTTTACAGTACTTCTCCTTCGGTGATGCAGTAACAAATTCGTTGGACGGCTCATGGGGTGTTCATGAAGTGATAGATAAACTCCCGGAATCACCAAAATCAGGGCGTGCAAAGTGACCAATGTGCAGAGGCCTCCCCAGTTAGGTGGCAACTGAGCATACAGTAATTCTCCACACTGCCAATAATAGTCCATGAAGCTGGAGGTGCTTCCCTGCATGTTGGCATTATCTCTTGTGGCACTGCAGTTGATATCCTTGCCTACATTAATGGTGCAGTTTCGTCTGAAACATATAAAGAAACGCACTTTAAACTCATGACTGTCTGAGGACTTACTGTACTATCTAGCCAAGTCAAAGTCGCACATTATCATCCCATGTACAGCCAGATATTACATAACAATGCATCCACTGGTAAATGCTAGCATTATACCCCAAATAAATATTGACACATGCCACTATTTAAAGAAATTTCATCCTGTTTTTGAATTTTCCATGTTGTCCATCTGCTCAGCTGTTCGGCTATAATTCATGAAAGACTGCCTTAAAAGCAGCCCAATGTTCTGTATTTATCCACTTTTAAAAGTAAATAGAGACAGAAAACACATGGTTTTCTGTCTGTATTTATCTGTAAAAACCCGTAAAAACAGAAAACAGGGAGCCTTATTTATAGAGGCTATGGCCGTGATTGGTGTTGGAACATTGCTGCACCATGAATACAGCTGCCAGTCGTTCGCATACCGTAAAGAACGAAGTATGTACTAGTTGTGCTAAGGGCGTAGCTCACTATACCAGCTTCAGCTGGGGGGGAGGGGGGGGCAGTGGACAGATTAAATAGTTCTTATTGACCCCTCTTAACGTTGATCTATGACTCACAGCCCACAAGACCGACACACAAGCTAAGAAATGATACTGCATGTGTGGCTGGGGGGCCAAAGGGTGGCAAAGGAACCAAACATGATTAAAGGAGGAGAAGGGGTAAAAAGTGCAAATGAAAAATAAATAAGTGTGAGGCAAATGGAACGATAGCCTGAAAGAAGACTTTAGAGAAGGAAAGAGAAGTAAAGGAAGAATTAGGACAACAATTCGGGTGGACCATCCATAAAGGAATCAGGATTGCTTGTTTCGCACACCTATGTAGTGCGATAGGGCTCAAAGTGGAGGGCACTTTATTTTTCTGGCTACTCCCATGAGTTGCACACATGTGGTTTGGTGCTTGCAGCCCTGAGCAGCAGTGCAAATGTTTTTCTTGATATTGCATAGGACTTTATTATATCTCCTTATTTTGAACTTCACAAAGCTGAAGTATTTTTATGCAAAATTGTGAAGTGATGAGCTTCTAACAACCCTACTTTTCAGGCTTGAGTTCTCAAAATGAGGGATCAGAACATCAGGGGCGGCTTATCCGTTATGGTGGAGGACCGTCAAGCATAAAGCAGTTATTAAAACTGCTTTATTATAATTTTATTTTACTCCAGAGTCACTTCTGCGTCTTGAGGGTGAGGCCATCAGGAGCAGGAGGAGTGGTGGGCTCAGGACACTGCGGGGCTTATTTATAAGACCCTTGCGCCACAGGTGCGTCACTTTTTCCCTTATTAAAAGTGATGCACCAGAGACACAAGGGGCTTGTAAATAAGCCCCTGACAGTCTTAGGATGCCCAACCCGACATGAGCACTGGGATATGGCCAGACTATTGCTTAAAGATATCGGCAGGCTTAGGAGCACAGGCTCCCCAGTACCTGCTGGAGCGTAGAACCAGCCCACTCTGCACAATGCCTATACTTCTCTCATGCTGGGTAATACCAGCATGAGAGTAGCATCTGGATTGGCGCAGGGGACTCTGGGAGCCCGTGTGAACATTTTCTGAAGAGGAAGGGAGGCAACGGATGTGGGGCTTCAGGTACGTTTTGTTTTTTTTTATCTCGCCCGTGCCGCCCCACCGATTTCCCCTGCTAGTGGTCGCTACTTGATCAGATTCAGATGGAACCCATTAGTGAATTGCGGCTTATGCAAGAAAGGTACATTTTGAGAGAAATAGTGCATCATCAGTTTGGCATAAAACATTTATTCTCCTTTTCTGGCTGGCAAACCATGGGCCAGATTTACTAACATTTTGGGGCCGATTCCGATCCGGGTTGGAAGGGCACCGAACGCGATCCGGTCGGAAAAACTACGAGCCATATGCGTGTTTTCCGCCCGACTCGTACAGCTGTTCGAGCGAGCAAGTACGATGCGAGCTACGTGAAATTCACCAACCGAGTCGTTTCCGGGTCCGAACCGCTCTGTACGTCTCGGCCGTAAGCTAACCATGGTGTGCAATTAATGAGATTTACGACCGAGCCAGTATGATGCACGCGTCGGACAGCAGGTGCGAGCCGGAGTGTCCGGCTCGCAAAACGTCCTTGAAGTTACCTTTGGGGGTCCGCGTCGGACTCAGACACAGGGGGAGACCCAAGGGTCCCCACAACACAGGCATGTACGGTGCGGATGGCACTGACGCATATCCACTGTAGGGGGCGCCCTTGTGCGCGATGTACCCATTCAGTCAATGGGTGCCCATGTACGCGTCGTACGACCGGCTCCCATTGACTTCTATGGGAGTCCGACCGAACCGAGTCCGGCAGCATACGGCCGCATCGTACTCCCTCGGTCAGACTGCAGGACTCCAGCTCGGTCGGAAAACACTCCGGATCCGGATCGGTCGGAGAGCTTTCCGACCCAGATCGGAATCGGCCCCATAGTGTCACAATGCAAAATGATAGTAGATATATACAAAGCCATGCAAGGGGTGATTGGCTTTGTAAAGAAATGTAACAAAACTAAGGGTCCAATTCCGATAGGAAAGCCCTCCGTACTTCTCGGATCTGGAGGACTTTCTGAGCGAAACGTGCTCCGAGGGTCCGAACGAGCGAGTACGATGCAGCCGTATGCTTACGAACTCGGTTGGCTCGGATTCCCAGTGAACTCTATGAGAGCCTGTGTACAGACGCGTACACAGGCATCCATAGCAAAAAGGGGTGGGTGGGGAAAAGCGTACACCCTGTGGCAGACACCCCATGGAGCCTGCCACACTGTGCATGCCTGGATCGGGGGACCCATGGGCACCCCCACGACATATTCAGAGGGCCCGGTGAAAGGGGGCCTGCTATGGCCCCCTGAAGTACTCTTTCGACAGCCGTTTTGTCTCGCTGGGACCAAGGCAAATCGGCTGTCCAAATCGTTCATCGTACTCGCTCGTTCAGAATTCAGCACTACCATTGGGAAGGTTTCCAGCCGCCTCTGGCTCCTTCGGAGAAAGGTTTTGAAGAGCAGCATCAGCAGAATGGTCTGGAGGGGTTGTAACAGCCCCCCAAGACTTTGACCATCAGCCCGACACGGTGGAAGTCAGTGGTAATACAGCAGAGGGAGATGGCAGGCCCTAGTTGGGTAGGGGAGGATGATGCTGAGGGTGACATTAAGGCGAGGTGCTGGATGATGACGCTCCTGGGGAGGCAGAGTAGTTTTGGTGGAACAAAGGAGACAAAAGGATGGGGATGTTAATTCTTCTCTGTATGGTGTGTTACCGGCAGCAGGTGGTGTACAGCAGTGTGGGGTGCAGGAGAAACAAAGTCAAATAGCTAGACAAAGAGCTTCTGAACGAGGTCAGGTAAGAAAGGCAGGGCGGCAACACCAGGCCTAGTGATGGTATCCATGGGTTTAGACGCAGGAGGGGAGGTGAGGGCGCATGGCTGATCAAGGGCAGCTATGTGACAGACATTGCAGTGGGCACAGAGGAACTCAAAAATGGGGACAAGGAGGCACAGGGCATGCCCAAGGCTAGAAAGCAAGGTATTGTAAATTAAGAAGTTTCTCTATATGGGGGTGACAAAGCTCTTGGGGGCACCGTGGATGCTGGCCAAAAAGGATATATGGAAGGGGGAGTATGTGCAAATGTGCAAGTTACTTGACTGGGAGCTGTACTCCAAGGAGGGCTCTAACAAAGAGGAGTATGAGCTCTCTAAGAGGTCACGGGTGCCTTTAAATACATAGGGCACAATTAAGATGCCATCTGGAAAGCAGTCGAACCGAATCAGTTCCGGAATCGTTTCCGAATGAATCAGGTTCTGCGAGTCCAACTGAATGATTACGATGCTTCCGGACATCGTTCGGTCGGACTCCCATAGACTTCAATTGGAGCCTGTGTTCCGAACGAGAACACAGGCTCTTAAGGACAAAAGGGGAGGTTGGGGAAAAGCTTGCACCCTGTGGCAAGCACCCCATGGTGCCTGCCACACTGTGCATGCATGGGAAGGGGGTACCCATGGGTACCCCCACGGGTCTAATTCAGAGGGCCCCAGTGAAGGGGGGCTTGCTACGGGCCCCAAAAATCAGATTCCAACAGCCAATTCGTGTCGGCACAACCGAATTTAAAAGGCTGGTTGAATCTGAATCCTAATCACTCGGCTGGAAACAAAGTCCGTAGACTGCTATGATTTGCCTCTGAATGACTCGGTTACTCCCAATGCCTTTCAGAACCGAGTTGGACAGTTCGAACGCTTTCCAGCCATCGTAATCGGTCGTTGGGAAACGTGTCCGAGTCGTTTGGAAAGGCGGGTTCCGAATCGGATTCGATCGAATCAGATGCAGTTCGGAGCCTTTCTGGATGGCATCGTAACCGGGCCCATAGATGTAATTCATAAAGCGTAGATCACATATGGGGGGCATGCCTGGGCAAAATATGATGATGGGTTTAGGGTCCGTATGGACTTGGACTCCGAGGTGAAGTGGGGGAGATTGACTCTGACTTGTGGCAACACATCATGGGCCCATTCATATTTGGTAAAACTATTTTCACAGCCAGTGGACATCCCATTGTTTATCAGGACTTTCAAGGACTTTCCACCCAGGGAGAGGTGGAGACAGCTAGAAAGGGACAGGGTAGACAATCAGGAGCGTGTTGGGACTACAACAAAGGGTTGTGCACACAGCAATATTGCACATTTTGGTCCAGGTGCTCAAAATTTTCTGGAAAAACACGCTCATAGTCTGTTTCAGGAGCACATGAGGAGACCAAAGGCAGACCTCAGGGCAGCGAAAGCAATATCATGGGTGCCCTGTACCACACCAGCCACAGCAATCATTTGGCTACAGGCAGGACCAGGGTGCACAGGGATCTGTGGCAAAAGGCTCATTCATTGCTTAAGTTGGAAAGATTAGAGTTTTGGCACTGATTCTACAACCAGGAAAGGGATGCAGGAATACTTAAGGAAGGGTTTCAACCGTGGGCTTCAATTGGGGTACAAGGTTAGAGAGAAAGGAGGTGGGTGGATAATCTGAGGTCAGCCACGGAACACAAGCAGGTGGTGAGGGACAAGCTGTGGAAAGAAATACAGGAGAGCAGGATCGCTCACCCCTTCGATAACTGACCAATGGGCAATTTGATAGTGTCATGAATCAGGGTTGTGCCCAAGAAGGAGAAAGGCTAATTCTGGCAAATTCAGCATCTATCATGGCCCGAAGTGGGGGGCCAGGAAACAATCTCATTCCAGATGAATTGGCACCTTTTGTCATGCTCGTCAGTGGATGTGGCAATATCCCTGGTGGAAAGGGTAGACAGAGGGGCAGAAATGGCAAAATGTGACGCTAAGTCTGCATTCCAGCTGTTGCTAGTTCATCCAGATGATGTCCCATTGCTAGGCATGCAATTCGACGGCGGTGATACATTGCCCAGGGGCTGCTGCTGGCTGTTCCATATCTTGCCAACTATTTGAATGTTTCAGCTCATTTCTGCAGTGGCCTTTTACTTCGCACACTGGACATACATTTGTGACATTCTATTTGGATTACTTTTTCTTTGTCAGTCAACCTGGCTCGGCGTACTGCCAGCGGCTGCTGGTAAGTTTTCAAGAGCTCATGGGCAAAATGAGGGACCCTCTGGCACCAGAAAAGAATGTGGGTCGAGTACGGTGCTATAATTTCTAGGAAATGAGATTAACTCAATGACAATGTTGGCATGGCTGCCAATTGAATAACATGAAAAATGCAGGGTCTATTGAGCGACATGGTTGGTAAAGAAAAAGTGAGGTTAAAGGATGTGCAGATGTTACTGGGGCACTTGAATTTTGTATGTAGTGTGGTGAGAGCAGGACAGACTTTTTGCAGAAGGTTGGGCCTTGCACTGTCAGGTTTGTCTTTGCCCTTTCACCACATTAGCTTCTCAGCAGAAGTTAAGGAAAATTTGTGCATGTGGCTTCTTTTGTTTCTTCCACGGGATTCCACTGTGCAACCTGTTTGAAACAGAGTGGGATGTACAGATCTTATTAGATGCAGCAGGATGCATGGGTTTTGGACTGTATTGGCAAGGGCGTTGGTGCACTGAGGAATGGCCAGCGGAGTGAAAGTCAGGGAGCAGGCACCTTGCGTTCTTGGACCTTTTGCCTCGGAAGGTAACCATTACATTGTGGTGTTCGGAATTGGCACATCGAAGGGTGTTGTTCTGGCAGTGTTCCAGATTGTAAACAGACAGTCGGCCAGGGATGTGCATGTGTTGAAGCTGCTGAGTGCTATTTGTGCTTGGTTGCCTGCGCATGACATTTTGTTCAAAGCAAGATACGTGCCGGGGGGTGGACAATGGCATTGCGGATGCTTTGTCTCATTCACAGTGGGAGAGAGTCCATGACCTGCCATGGAGGCAGACAGACACAAGACGTTCATGCCTAAGGAACTGTGGACAGTAGGAAAGAAAGAATGTTTCAACTGATGGTAGGGTCAATGGGCGAGTCCACTAGAAGAGCATAGACACAATCATGGGTAGAGTTTTTGGAAACATGGGCACAGCACAGACCAGCGGGGTGGAGCAGGACAGAAGACGTGGTGTAATTTATTTTGATGGAGACAGAGAGGGGATTGTCATGGGTGACTATAGCTGTGAAAATAGTGTGCATTTCACTCATGGGAATATTGGCATGGGGTTATGACCATCAGCAGGGTAACTGGGGAAGAGAATGGTTGAAGGTTGGGCACGGGAGCAGGGTCGTGCGGTGCAGAAGAAGTAACCTTTGTCATGGAAATTATTTTGCAAAGTTATCCACGAGCTGCCATTAGTATGTTGCAGGGTTGAGGAAGCATGTTCGTTTTCCACACTTATGATCTGGATGTTTTTTGGTGCATTTCTGGTGTCTGATCTGTTGAGGGGGAGAGGACATAGGGGGTTGCTCTGGGAAGATGTAGCTAGACAGGATGATTGGCTGGAAGTATGGATACATAATTCTAAGACTAATCAGCGGACAAAGGGAAGAAGCGTGGTTCTGTGGCCTTACCCGGTACTTGCTCACTGCCCAGTAACCTGGGGTGACAATTGACGAGATATTGAAGAGCACAGATGATGACATTTTTAGGCACGAGGGGTTGCCCTGGCTACAGCGTTCCAACAGCTGTCGGTTTTGTGTAAGGCTTCTGAGAGTTTGATAATTTCTGCTGCAGGATATTAGACACCTTCCTTTCTCATTGGGGCAGCAACTTATGCTGGCAGAAGTGGATGGGCACAGGAGGACCTTATACATTTGGGCAGATTCACTTCGGACTGCTTTAGGAGGTATGTGCAGTTGAGGGGGTTGGCTAATTAAGAACAGTGACTACTGTTTTAAAACATTGATCACATTATTTGTTACAGATTCCATTCCAAGCCCCGCAGCTTAGGGCATATCAATTTGGATGGTGGGCTACTTGTTTATTAAATGGTTAAAGATGCATGCGGTGCAGAGAACACATGGAGTGAATCTGGGTTTTGATCGTCACCTGTTCCCGGTTACTTGGCGGGGTAAAGAGGACATGCACTGTAAAGAGTTGTCGAAGGATTTGAATGGCATGTTGTCAGGTAGGAGATGTCCAGACATCTTGGTGATCCACAGCGGGTAAATTGACTTAGTGGTAGAAAAAGGATTGGGACCGTTATGTGCAATGAAGCGAGATTTAAAAGAGATTAAGAGACGGCTGGCAGGATGCTTTGTGATCTGGATGGAGCTTATTCCTAGACAGAGCTGGAGAAGGGCCAACAGGCCATCAGGAAGTAATAAGGCTTGCAGGAAAATTAACAGGGAAATGAGAGTTCTTTGCAGAGATTAGGGTTTCCGTAGGATCGAGCATGCTGACATAAAGTATGAGAATGTGGAATTCCTCTGGGGAGATGAGGTACATCTCTCAAGGTTCGGTATGGATTTGTACTTGTTGGAACTAAGAGAGGTGTTAGCTAGGACAATGAATATTCATCAGTGAGTTGAGGCCAGTTTAGATAGGTTGGGTGCGGGGTGCAGAAAAAAGTCTGTAAAGCAAGCCTTTTTCTGGGTGGGGGTGGTGGGCTGGAAAGTTCTGCATGGGTTAACATAAGTTTTTTTGTTGTTGCCAGTGGTGAGCCACACTGAAAGGGAGGGATTCACCAACCTCTCACCTGGACAAGGCATAAAGTAAAAGGTTACATATAGGAAGTTAAGGGGCATATCAACAAGGGCTTTATCTCTGCTTTTTTGGCTTTAAAAGCCAAAAAAGGAGAGATAAAACTAGCGCCCTATCAACAACAGGGTGCTAACATGCAAATTTGCATGTTAGCACCCTTTTACTCTACGCTTCCCCTTGCATCTCTAATGAGATGCAAAGGGGGCGTTCCAGAGTAAAATAATAGGAGAAATGTCGCTAAGCGACATTTCTCCTATTATCAAGAATGTCGCTAACCCTGTTAGAGACAAAAAAAGCAGCGCTAACCGCGGTTAACGCTGCTTTTTTACATCTGGTATTTTTCTAACTTAGCCATGATATCCTATGGAAGGAGGATATCATGGCTAAGTTTGCCTGTCCCTATCAACAAGGTAACGTGAGATTATCGCTGGGTTTCCAGCGATAATCTCACGTTAGCCTGTTAGCGTGAGGATTTTTATCGCTATTGAGATAAGCGTTGCTAATATTACGCTATCTCAGCGATAAAAATTCACGCTAGCCGGCGATAATTATCCTAGCGCTAAGTGCGCTTAGAGATAATTATCGCCGGTTGTTGTTGATATGCCCCTAAATTGGTTAGATGTTAGTAGATGCAGTCATAGGCGGTAGGAGAATGTTACAAATTGTAGAACTGAGGTAGAGTAGGAAGAAGATAGTTGTGTGGTTAGGTATGTAGGGGACATGAGGGGTGGGGGTAGGAAAATAGATATGATATGTTTTGTATAGTGAGGCTTCAGTTTTGTAAGGCAGAATTCCCAGGGAAAGTATTGTGATGTGCATCAGTTTCAAATAAGCACTCTTTTTCACATAAAATTAGGTTGCCAGTGCTCTGCACCCCTCTCTCCCAAAAGGGCTTGGGGCACCGCCGACTAAAGGGCGGTATGTCCCCTGGGATTATTAGGATGGTGGCATAGTCCTGGCGACTGCCATTTCGATTTTGGGCATCATTCCACTCCGGAAGAAAGCCCAGGGGATATATATTGGGGTGTTTAAGGGTCCCTACCATCAGTTTGGTTACAGGTGACCTGATGACAGGGGATCTTTGGCCCCTCCCATCCATTCCTCTTTTCAGTAGTTTAGGTTTTCTTTTCATTTAGCAAAAGTAGTTTTGATTTAAGGTACTTACCTTGAGACAGGTGCATAAGGAGGTTGTTTTGTTAAAGAGTTGTTGTCACTTAAGACAGGTGCTTAGCGTTAGGCTGGAAAGTTTTGCATGGGTTGACATGCGTTTATGGTTGTTACCATTGGTGACCCATGCTGAAAGGGAACAGATGAACAACCTCTCACCTGGATGAGTCAGGAAGTGAAAGATTATGTCTAGGAGGTTAAGTTGGTTAGATGTTAATAGATGAAGTCATAGGCTGTAGGAAAAATATAAGTTTACAATTTGTCGAACTGCAGTACAGTAGGAAGTGATAGATGGGGGTTAGGTATGTAGGGGTGACACGTGGGGTCGGCGTAGGGGTAGGAAAATTGACAGGTCATATTTTGTATAGTGAGGATTTAGATAAGTAACAGCGGAAAGCCCAGGGAACATATTGCGATGGGCACCTGTTTCAATAAAGTGGCATTTTTCACCCAAAACTAAGTTGTCAGTGGTCTGTGCTGCGCCCCTCTCTCTCTCAATATATTTACAATGCTATAAAGAATAATTGCAGTTAATTAAGTATTTCTGAATCAGTAGGTGCTTTAAAGGGTCTGAGTTCTATATTCTGGAAGCACTTCAAGAGAAGACTCAGCAGCTGGTTGTTTCTTGACAATGGTTGTTTCTAGATTTAAAGATTCAGTTCAATGAAGAGAACTGTGTCCCGAGGCAGGGTGAGTTTTTTAAGCCAATGATTTTGGGGTGCCACAGTGCAAGGCTTTGTGTGTAATGCAGGCAACTTGGAATATGCTTCTCGCTTCAATTGAAAGTCAGATGAGAGTTATGGGACCGAAGCATGTCACTCCTGAGATTAGCCTTGCTGCAGCATTTAAGGATGTCTTCTTTGGGGGTAGGCATGTTTTAAAGATTCTAGTGAGTAAAAGATTGCCATAGTTGAGCCTAGAGACTATTAGAAATGCTGCCCACATTTTAAAAATGTTATTCTGGGATGAAAGGTTTAATATTTATGAGAAGTATGAGCTGGGGTTGAGCACTTTTTTGCTGTGGCATTGATATCTGGTTGAAGTTTCAAACCTATTAGGAGATATGGCGCATTCAATTATTTTGGGTTTGCAGTTTGGCACATTAAGCGAGTCCAGCTAATTTTGGACTGGGGTTGAATCTTTGGAGCAGGTGGGTAGAGGCGGAGGGAAGATGAGAAGGAATTCCGTCTCCAGCAGGTTAAGCTTCAGTTGGTTGAACAACAGCCCCGCTTGTATGTTCTTTAGAATTTGATCTGGACATGGAATACCTTTTTTTTAAATGAAACTTTTAGATGCAGCTGTATACTACCGGCTTAAAGATAGGAGGAGAGGTTTGAGTATTTTAAAGTTGCGGACAGAGGTTCTGTGTATAGGCTAAAAAGAGGTGGAGATAGTATTGATCCTTGTGCCACCCCTTGGACAACGGAGCCAGATTTGAAAGAGTCCTGTTCAGCTGAGTTTGTTGAGGCTGGTTGTTCAAGTATTTGGAAAACCAACATAGAACTGTTTCATTGAATCTAATCCTTTACTTGAAAGTGTACAGCAGAATGTTATTATTGACAGTGTTGAATGCCGCAGCTAGATTGAGGAGTATGTTGCGGGGTAAGTAAAATTAAGAAGAAGACAAGACTCCTCTTGGTAAGACAAACAGCTTTTTACTGTCGCAGCAGGAAGACTAGCTATCTCCACACAGGTGAACAGCCCGTCTCAATTTGCTGCATCATAGGCAGCCACTTATACAGCAACATGAACAATGCTTATTACAAAAGGTAAAATAATAAGTTACTTAGCAGTTTCATATTGGTTACAGAAACATCTCGTCACTTGTGTCCCTAACCTCTTAACCGATTTTCTACACATTCTTTATTGCAATTCCAACAATGCTTAACAAACCATTTATTTACTTCTTATGAATGCATGTGTAGTTGCTTATGTGTTTTACTCGTTCTGTCCCTAAGACTTCTCAATAGATTTTGTGTACTTTTGGCTAATTCAATATCCTGCTCCTATTCTTCAATCATGTTTTCAATTTACTGGGCCATGGAATGTGTGTTTGTGCAGAGACCATAAATTCTGTCAAGCTTACAAGCACGGATTTTCCTTTAACTAAGACCTTGGAGGTCATGCGCTCTATTTTTCAAGTGAACTCTTTACCTCTCTTGCATCAGCATGAGATTTGGGCCTGCACTGTTCTTTCACCACAAATATTTTTGTATTGCTTTTTACTGGTATCTGCTGTAGTGTCATTTCTTCATGTTTCATTCCCTCTCCAACATTCTCCTTCTATTTGATATTTCAACTACTGTTTCTAAACCTGGATCTAAACTTGGCACGAGGTGACATGTATTGCCATGAACATCTACTACTCGTGTTGGTATCCTAACTGTAAACATCCCTCCCACCTTTGTACTGATCCTCCTACAAAATGCTAGAATTAATTGAATACCAAAATAGATCAATAGTAGGGCCACAAAAGTTGGCAACAAGATTCCAAACATTCTGGACATCCAGGATGGTATTAAAGAAAACCACCCACTAAGCCATTTACCTGGGGCACCTCTTAATCTACCATTTTTTCTTCTGCAGAATATGAAAAGTTTGTATAGCCTCTGACAAAGTTCCATTGTCTGCATCATTTGCTGAGACATAAGTACAGCAAGCAGTCCCAATCTTTACACATACCCGTCCTTCCACGGCCGTCATAAGATCAAGTACATAACGGTGCTGCATTATCATTATTGTCATGGCATGCAGCTCTTCTTTTTATGGCATTAAACCCATCTTTTGCAGTATTGATAGTCCTGAAGAGTTCCCATTGAGTTATCTGTAGCCACTGTGTAGTTGCCTTTGCCTGAGCAAGTGGCAGAATACATACACAGAACAACTGTGCATTATTAAACAAATGGTACTCTTGGGGAACATCATTCCAAGTAGTATTGCCATATTATTTTACAGTACTTCTCCTTCGGTGATGCAGTAACAAATTCGTTGGACGGCTCATGGGGTGTTCATGAAGTGATAGATAAACTCCCGGAATCACCAAAACCAGGGCGTGCAAAGTGACCAATGTGCAGAGGCCTCCCCAGTTAGGTGGCAACTGAGCATACAGTAATTCTCCACACTGCCAATAAAAGTCCATGAAGCTGGAGGTGCTTCCCTGCATGTTGGCATTATCTATTGTGGCACTGCAGTTGATATCCTTGCCTACATTAATGGTGCAGTTTCGTCTGAAACATAGAAAGAAACGCACTTTAAACTCATGACTGTCTGAGGACTTACTGTACTATCTAGCCAAGTCAAAGTCGCACATTATCATCCCATATACATGGACACTTTTGTTTTTACTGAATCCTGACTAATATCAGTATCATTCCATAAAGACATGGCCATTCAGGAAAATCCAATATCAGAATGTCATTGATCATGGGCATAAACTGATCCAGTAAAGCTAAATCCTGGCCTGTGAACACAATCTGGGGTTAAAGGATTTATTAATAATTATTACACTCAGTGGGGAGGTGTGTTACTCCTAAAAACCCTAAACCTAAGACCATTTGTATCCATTCTGCAGTGGTAGGATGACCTGTTTTCTTCATTCATGCTATTTCATCGTTAATGTCCTGTATATCTGGAGGAATATGTAAAACTTCTGCTAAAGAATCATATTTTGTGGCAGTAACTAAAAACTGTACTACCCTAACATATGTTGGCTGCATTCGGGCCTTAATCCTGCACAGACAGAGTTGTAAAATACATAGAGCTGTGCTTGGGGGTAGTTCTTTAGTAGACTATAGCCTATCTGATCCTGTGGCATGAGGAACTAAAGAGCAAATGAAACATCACTCATTGGTACTTTCTGAATCTATGTCTGACATGTGCTGATGGCACATATCTAATAATCTGGTATGGATATTATGGGCCAAATTAGCATTAGTAGATATTTCTCTTCGCAGGTGTGTGATGTTAGAGCTAACATATACCATCATTCCAACAAGCTTTATTCGACGTCAAGTCATAAAAGCACAGTACATACATACACAATAAAACTCCATGATAAAATATATATACATATTTAATACCAAAGATTGGTACTTTGTGACGTCGACAATTCCATATAAGAATAAACATTTTTAAAATTACTATAAGGTACTAGGGC
Organism: Triturus cristatus; assembly: GCF_964204655.1. Classification (NCBI taxonomy): domain Eukaryota; kingdom Metazoa; phylum Chordata; class Amphibia; order Caudata; family Salamandridae; genus Triturus; species Triturus cristatus. Next base: position 61,195,031 of record NC_140586.1, read on the forward strand.
ATAAGATCAATAAGAGTTCATTTCAAACATTAGGGCCTGGGATATATAGAAGAATTACAGTAATTAAAATACATTTCATACAATTGGATGTTATTTAGACCTTATAAAATTGACTTAACAAACCCTTCAAGGTGCCTATAGTGCCTTCAATCTGATGACCCAAGACCATCCAAGAGATTTTGCCATAGCAATAACGATGGGAGCTGACGTGTTCGTACGCAGTATTCTTAGTGCCTCTCCACTATACATTATTAGAAAAGAGCAATAGTATAAGTGATAGTATTCAGAGACAAAATAGGAAAAAGAAAACAAGAATACATAACTTTTGGTTCACTGGTTCAAAGCATTGTCCATAGGCAAAAGTGGAGGGGGTATTTTACGATCACAATCTTCTTCCCCCTCTTGTTCAGTTTACATTGCTGGTGATTTTTTATGTGATGCTGAGTTTAGTCGAATATCCAATAGATGAATCCAAGGCTTTCAGCCATCTACCTTGAGGGCAGTGGGGGTGGCCGTCGTCACAGTGAAAGGCCTGTTGAACCTTGGTTCTCTCCATTTCCAGATACAATTTCTGTCAAATACTGTATTGCCTATGTGCACAACTGGGAGGTCGACCTCAGCAGTGGTGCACTTCTCCTTTGCCTTGGCTGCCTGTTTAGAAATTAACTTTACAACTTTGGTTAATTTAGAGAGATAAACATGCATTTCACCATTCGATTTCAGCTGTTCTTTCTCCCTGTACTTTACCACTAGTGGCAGGTATTTGCATATGGTCTCCCTGTCACTATCTGATGGGGTCTCAGGTGATGATCAGAACTAGATGTGTTCCTAATGGATATAAGTGCCAATGGTAAGCAATAGAATCACTTTTTTATGCAACGTGGTGCACAGCTTGCTGATCTTATTCTTCAGCAGGTCATATAGGCGTTCAACGATGCCATTGTTTGGGGGATGATAAACAGAAGATATTTGATGTGGTATTCCTAACATTGTCAGAGGTTGTGTGAAAATTGCATTAACAAAGTGTGTGCCATTGTCGGATCTGATCCCTTCTGGAATTCCCCAGTGTGGAATCACCTCACAAACCAGAAAAGTAGCAGCAGATTTAGAATCACAGTGCACGCACGGTCCTGCTTCAATCCATCGAGAAAAAGGACAAACTGCAACTATAAGATACCAATAGTTGTTGCACCTATCTAACATGTCCACAAAGTCAATATGGAGATCTTTAACAGGACCTTGTGGTTGTGGAATGGTAGAATGTATTACCTTCAATGTGGGATTGGGAGAGAATTGTTGACAAAAAGTACAATTATGAAGGTACATGGTAAGCAATCAGGTAAGTTGGGAATGAACCAATCTTATTGTATTTGCATAGACAGATAATCCCTCGAAATGTGGGTTGGTAAATGTAATTGATCAAGGGCTATCATAAGTAAACCCTGAGGCATCACTGATTTACCTATAGATATTTGTCTATAAACTAAGTCATTCCCTGACTGGTAGCATCCTCTAGCCTCCCATAACTGTTTCTCATTTGGTGGAGCAGCTTCCTGCAACTCTCTAAGATGTAAACCCACTGTGGGGCAACATTATCTGTGGTAGTGTCAGATTCATACTCAGACCGCGATTCAGTCTGAGCCACAAAAACAGGGACATGTTATGAACCTGATGGCACGGGTGGGGGTGTGCACCTAGCTGCATCTTTAGCTGCTCAGTCTGCTGGTGCTTTTCCCAGTGGAGCAAAATCCTTTCCATTTCCATGTGCTGCACATTTCACTACTGTCACTGCCTGCAGTAACGCAAGTGCCTCTATTAAAGCCTCAAAAAGACTCCTATGTATAACAGGACTTCCGTCTGACTTAAGGAAGCCTCTCCTGCTCCATCTGATAATGCTGGAATGTACAGTGGTAGTCACATGAGGTGAATCCGAATATATTGTGATTACTTTTCCTATTCCCTGCTTAAGAGCCACTATCCAGGCTATCAACTCACTCTGCTGCTTGTGCAGAATAATTTGCTGGTAGTGTTAACTTTTCTACTATGAGTAGTGTGTCTGAAGAATCATGCTGTTGTGCCCTGCCCACTGCTGCACCTGTAAGTCTTACTCCTGTGCAGTGTAGTAGAGGAAGCATCAACAAAATAGACTATACTACCTAGAATAGGATCCTCTGTTGTTTGACTAGATTTATTAGTTACATACTGAACACATGAAACTACTCTGTGGGCACCTTCATTGCGTATATCATCCCACATAATGTGTTCGGAAGGTATTTCCTCCTCTTACAATCACACTCCCCTGTCCAACTTTGGGGTGGAGTCTCCATTGGGAGAGCTTGGCAACTTTGCTGTGGTGGCATTTGTTAGACCTGAAGCATTGCTGGTTGCTACGCATTTTGTGGTGGCATCTGAAGTACATATCTTATTTGCGAGTTTGACTGTGGCTATTGAATTTCCTGGCTGCTTGTAAACTCCAGTCCTTCCATTTTGTTTATCCCATCTCTTAGTCATGCAGTCTTTGAAGAATTGTCCATATCTATGACAAAATAACAGCATTTTGTATGCATCTTCTGGGGACCTATCCTGCCTCTCTCTATTCCTCCTTGTCCTCTACTGCTACTTCCTTGTGTCATTACACTATCCTGCTGTTGTGGGTACTATTGGGTGGTCCCTAGGACAGATCCCACAGACAATGTAATCTCCTGCTACTATTCTTCAACCATGTTTTCAATTTACTGGCACAACAGAATACGTGCTTGTGCTGAGACTATAAATTCCTTCGAGCTTTCAAACATGGATTTTCCTTTAACTAAGACCTTGCAGGCCATGTGCTCTATTTTTCAAATGAACTCTTCACCTCTCTTGCAGCAACCTGAGATGCAGGCCTGCACTGTTCTGTCACCACATATAATTTTATGTCCCTTCTACTGGTGTCAGCTGCAGCATGATTTCTTCATGTTTGTTTAATTTCATCTCCAGTAAGTATGAGTATGCAGGAATCTTACTTTTTCTAGGAGTGGTGAAATGTGCTCTACTATCTGCAGAAAGGCTGTCTCTGTGCAACAGATGACTGTAAAAATTAGCCTAAAATGTATCTACTAAGTTGTGATTGCCGATGTATTGTTTGAATTGCATAAAGACGCATCTTTCCAGAACCTTCAGTAGGAACAGGAGATTAATAATTGGTTGGAAATTGTTTGGATCTTCTAATTCATCTCCTGGTTTTTCAAGAGTGGGGTAACCAGTCCCTTTTTCCAATGGTCAGAACTTAGTGTAAGGCCAGTGAATAGTTATTCAACTGCATTCAGTACAAGTAGATGTGACTGCTGATTTGTTTAATTAAAGTGGTGGGGGTTAGATCTGTAAGTGTGTGGCTAGTCTGTTATCAGCTATGGTCTTGAAAAGTTCACTCTCATCCACTTCTCTAAACCAACTTCAGGATACACTGGTCTTTGGGGAAGGACATGGGGTTGGCTGTCTGCTGAACTGTTTGGTAGCACTACATCAATCTTTTCAATTTTGTGTAGAAGCATTGACGACAAATCTAGTTGCAGGACCGTTTTTTTGCTTCAAGATGTCAAATAGTTTTGTAGGGTGGATTCTCACTTAGTCTTAGTGGTATATGAAAAAAGCGGTTTTGCACTCAGGAACTCGACTTTTATACCTTCTCATTTTCAATGCGAATTCTAAACAGATTTGCGATTGATGAGTTTTTGTCTCGACTTATGTTCAAATGCTTCAAGTTGTCTTCTCTATTAGTTTAGGTCCTTAATGTAATATTAGTTTACGTACTTGATGTAATATTGGGAAGAGGTTTTGTTTTTTTCGTCTCTTAATGTTCATAGGAGCCATTTCATCCATTATGTTGGCAATCATTTAGTGTATTAATTGGTCAAGTTAGTTGCTGTTTGCACTTTGTTCAGTGGTTGAAATTGTAACCTGATTTTTGCAGAGTGCTTAATGTTGCCAATCAATATGGTCCCTTCTTTTCCAATCAGGAGGTTCAGAGTTATTACCCATTGGAGAAGGGTCTAGACTAATTTGCATATGGCTGGATCCAAATTGATGTGGCATGGTGTATAAAATAATGATGGACTCGGATGCGGCCTGAGTGATTACCAATGGCTGAGATTAATTCAAGTATTCCAGCCATCACTTATTTTGAATACTTGAGTGTTTCATCCTAAGTAGGAAGGGTATGCCCATATGTGGGTCTGTTCATGCTATGTCACTGGAACCAAGCTATACTTGGCTGATGAGCCCTAACTAGGGTGCAACTGGTCTTGGGTTGTTTGTGTTTTTGGTTAAGGGAGGGCCTCCCCTGGCAGTTCGGGCTGGACTGTTCCTATTGGAGAAATGTCAATACCAATTTGCATATAGCTGGGTTTTGGCTTCACAAGCCTTAATTTAATACCTTTTTCTTTTCAAAGCAAAATTTAAACAGATTTAGGTTGAAGAATTTTTGTCTCCACTTACGTTCAACTGCTTTAAGTTGTATTCTCCATTAGTTTAGGTCCTTATTGTAATATTGGCGGGAGGTTTTGTTTTTTTGTTTCTAACATTTATTAGCAGCCATTTCAAACATTATATTGGCCATTGTTTTGTGTAGTGATTGTCAGGAGCAGCCGGTACAGGTTAGAGTGGTGGGGCATGGGGTATGGGGCATGGGGAGGGGGGAAGTTGACATACGATGGGATAGGGAAAAAAATAAAATAAAACCACTTACCTTGCGCTCGCCACATCGCTGACTCGGCAATGCGGCGAGTGCAAGGTAAGTGGTCTTATTTATTGATTTATTTTATTTTCCCTATTCTGTTGTAGGTCAACTTCCCCACACCCCACCACCCCACCACTTTTACCTATACCGGCCTTGCCTGGTGATTGGTCAGCTTAGTTGCTGTTTGCACCTCGTTCAGTGCTTGAAGTTATGACCTGATTTTTGCAAGAAGTCTAATGGTATCAATCAAATGGACTCATTCTTTTGCAATCACAAAGTTGAGAGTTATAACCCATTGGAGCAGGGTGAAGTATGATTCACATATGGCTGGGTCTAAACTGAGGTGGTATGGTATGCAAAATAATGATGGTCTGGTATGTAGCACAAGTGATTACCAGTGGCAAAGATTAATTCATTTATCCCATCCATAATTTATTTGTACACTTTATTGTGTGACCCTTAGTAGGATGGGTATGCCCAGAAGTGGGTCCCATGCACACTGTGCCACTGGAGCCAAGCAATCCCTGGCTGATAAGTCCTAATTAGGGCAAAACTGGTCCTAAGAAGCTTGTGTTTCTGTTGAGGGAGGACCAGGTCTGGCAGTTCTGGCTGGACTGGTCCCATTTAAACATGTTCAAGACTGATTTGAATATGGCTGGGTCCAAATAAAGGTTGCACGGTGTGCAAAATAACAACGGGCTGGGTTGCGGCCTGAAAGGTAACCAGTGGCTGAGATTAATTCAAGCATTCCATCCAACACTTTTTTTGAATACTTTAATGTTTTGGAGAAGGTGGCTGGGTGTCTGAATTCCTTCCACACTGACTGTCAACTTTAGGTCTTTAGGTGTGTCTGACTGTCAACCATTCCCACAACATGCATATTAACAAGAAGGGGAGCTGGTATTTAGGCATCAAACACATATGAGTCCTGCTGGTGGCTCCTTCTTTGCATGGTGATTATCAACAGCTGGCGTAGGAGTCTTCCAGTCATTTTATGGGTGAATGTGCCTTTGTGAATTGAAGCACAGAGGAGCCTCCAACTCTATCAATAACTCTTACCCATATCTAATCAATCTCTAAGTTACAACCTTACCTCACCGATGATTTTTCTATCTCCCAGCCCACTGACTTCCAGCATAAATTGCTTATGCCAAGGGGTGGGAGCATCCACATGGAGCCCTGGAGGTAAATGCTAGATCCAGAGTGGCAACAACTTCCAGGCACAAGGTCTAATGGGAATCAGGGAAAGAAGATGATGTTTACAGGTTATGCGAAGATCTGTTGCCCATTTCCCCCACAAGCCAGAACAAGCATAGAGACAATGACCCCAGAGGTTGGTGCTGAAGATACTGAGGACACAGAGCTGTAGGAATGATCAAGGGGAGTCAGAGACAGGAATGAAAGAACTGGGGGATGGAGCCAAGGTTCAGAAGATGCGTAATGCATCATAGGAAACACAGTGGCAGTGAGACACACACCAACTGGGGACGTTAGGAAAAGGCAGACACTCTTTTAATCACAAGAGTGAGGAGACAGTAGGCTAAGCTAACCAGAACATATCTTTAGTAGAATGCCCAACCCCATCCCATGCTCAGGTAACCATGTGACAAGACTTCAAGAACCACAACACACAACGAAACCTTAAGGAAACAAAATAACGCAAATCATTTATTATGCATTAGGCGCTAATTACATCTCACATATGGCAGCTGAAATGGATTAGGCAGAGAATTGCATACATTTACCCCTCCCCGTCCACCACCCACATGGCAAATCACTCATTATGCACAACCAACCAATGACTAATAACCAACTCACACAAGTGAGTTTGAAAAATATGCAATATCCAAAAATACAAAGCTTCTTCCCTACATGTAGGGTTCACTACCTCAGGGACAGCCCTCATCCTACAATCCTATAGCTCTCTCTCTCTCTCTTGTGAGCAAGGCTGCGGGTAGCAACCGAAACACATAGATGTGTTATTTCCTGTGAAATGTGAAATACTTCTTTGAAATCCACAGTGAAGTGCTGTTCTCATTCCTAAAGAGGAACAGAGGCATTTGGACATATATATGTGGAAAATGCATGGCGGATTTGCATTTTGGGACCCGCTTTTGCACAGGATCGGCGTTACAGATCACCCCAATAGTTTCAAGGAAGGAGCTGAGGTGGATGAACATTTGTTTGGGAATATTTTGTGCAAATTTGTCAAATGGGGTCGAAGTTATTAGCAAACGAAAAACCGATTCATCCATGGAAAAGCAGACTAACTATAACTACCTACTGGCAAACGCCAGCAGGTAGTGTGTGTATATATATATATATTACCTACTGGCGGTGTTTGACCTGGCACCTTGGCGTGAGTCTCCCTTCCTCTTTTTATCGCTGTGCCTCATGTGTTTTTATGGTGTTGGCCGCTCAGAGCACTGTGCCACTGCCAACCAGTGCCACAGTGCAAGTGCTCCCTATATTTAAAATGTATATGTTGGTTGGATTCCATGATTGGCTTATTTGGTTTACTGTCAGACCCCAGTAAAGTGCACCAGGAGTGCCCAGGGCTTGTAAATACAAATGCTGCTGGTGGGCTTGCAGCACTGGTTGTGCCACCCACAGAAGCGGCCTAGTAAAATGTGCCTAAGGTCTGCCATTGCAGAACCTGCGTGCAGTCTGGTACTGTCATGCTGTCTGGGCAAATACACCCACTTGCCAGTCCCTAAACCTTCCCTTAACTTCATATCAGTCACCCCTATGGTAGGCCCAAGGGCAGGGTGCATTGTAGGCATATGGTAGGACAAGCCCTGATGTGTGTGGCATGTCCTAATAGTGAATTACAGCCATTTTCGTTTTTCACTATTGTAAGGCTACCTGTCCCCATAGGTCAGAATGGGCTGTTAAGATTGTTACATCCTATGATCCTAACATGCCCAGGGAACATGGTAGAAAATCGAGTTTAGTATGCCTGAACTCAGATACAATACATCTTTTAGCAAAGTTTGTTTTAATATTCTGTGTTTGCAAATACCACTTTTAGAAAGTAGGTATTTGCTTGTCTAACCATTCCAGCCCGCCTCTGTGTGATGTGTATCTGCTGTCTGGTTTGTGTGAGTGACAGGGCTGGGGAAACCCAGATGGGCAGGGCTATGTAGCCTGGTGGTGAATAGGAAGATTGATCTGCTTTGCACTTGTGGACTTGCCTGAGACTCTACCGTTCCACGCCAACAACAATCTTCCCCTTGCTGCGTTTCCATCTCTCGCCGCCGCTAACACCATCTGCGGCCGCGGAGCGGGGACGGGACTACACTCTCCAGCATACTTTGCGGCAGGGGAGCCGCCGACGGCGTTTTCGCGCCAGGAGGCGCACAAAAGATCGCCGTGACCCCGGCAGAGTGGGTTCTGCTTTGCACTTGTGGACTTGCCTGAGACTACCGTTTCACGCCAACAACAATCTTCCCCTTGCTGCGTTTCCGTCCCCCGCCGCCGCTAACACCATCTGCGGCTGCGGAGCGGGGACGGGACTACACTCTCCAGCATCCTTTGCGGCAGGGGAGCCGCCGACGCCGTTTTCACGCCAGGAGGCGCACAAAAGATCGCCGTGACCCCGGCAGAGCGGGTTCTGCTTTGCACTTGTGGACTTGCCTGAGACTCTACCGTTCCACGCCATCAACAATCTTCCCCTTGCTGCGTTTCCGTCCCCCGCCGCCACTAACACCATCTACGGCCGCGGAGCGGGGACGGGACTACACTCTCCAGCATCCTTTGCGGCAGGGGAGCCGCCGACACCGTTTTCGCGCCAGGAGGCGCACAAAAGATCGCCATGACCCCGCGTCGCGGGACCGCGCGCGGGCTAAGCTCGGGCAAAGGGCGGGCCGTCTGTGGCTGTCCGGGGCAGGAGGAGGCAGGGCAGGGCCCACTCCCTGACATCTGCGCAGCTCTACGAAAGGTACAGTTCGTAACTACGTGTATGCTGATTGACATCATTTCACTCACCCTTGTTCACGATACTGTACCGTGCAAAAACCGGCCACTGTCATTTACAATTCTCACAACTGCGTATAGCTGCCGTATCAAATCACCAGTATGACAACACGCACTCCCAAAAGTAGACCATCATTGTTGGGAGGCACAGTGCGAGGCACGTTGGATAATTTCATCACAAGGGCCGCTTCAGTCCTTGAGAATGAGATCGCCTTGGTGGAGCGACGCCTTTCGGCCGAACACTTGCACGGCAAACGCTCCTCGCTTGGACCTATTCAGACGGCCGTTTCACCGGTTCTTCTACCGCCCCTTCCCTGTTTAATAAACAATCCTCGGACTGTTCCTGGATCTTCTTCGCCCATACGAGACTCTGATATTGTGAAACAATCCTGCATACACTCAACACTGCCCGCTCCTAGCCTTTACGTTAATTCTCCCTCTGACAGTATACTATCAGGCCTACAGCCTTCAAAGGCCACTATCATTGCCACCATTGATAGTCCACAAAAGAAGGGAAGGCGAATCATTAGCGGAGGTCCCCCCCTTTGAAAAAAAGAAAGAAGGGAGTAAAGAAACATAGTAAAATGGACCCACTTAGTAATAACAAGTGCAACCAAGTGGAAAATACCGCGATTCTTCTCCCCACTGTTGTCACTCAACCACACGACTTTGAAACCCAGTCGGAATGCCACAATTGCGAATCATTAATTAATGAAATTGTGGGTCGACTGGAGTTACTCGTTAAATCACTCCTTCTCCCACTCCTAGAAAGAACAAAGGGTATGACGAAACACCTTGGGTCAATGGAGAAGCCGATTGTACAAAATACTGATCAGATAAAAGACCTACTCCCTAATACAGTGGTACCCCTAAATACCATCACTCATTCTAATCCACTTCTAGTGACAGATGATAAACAACCAGGCCCAGAGCCAACTAAAACTAAAATTTTACCATCGTTATCAAATCCAACTAATCTGTCACTAAATCGAAAGAACAATATTGAGTTAGACCATGGCCAGAAAATTGTTAATTCCCAAACTAATGGCCCTGATCCTAAATCATATAATGTTCCTGCTGTCACCGCCCCGAGTAAAACTTATGGTGCTAATTGTCAGCACATAGATCTCCCCCCGGAGGCGGTCCCCTATGTCGTACTTCTGACAGGAGTTCCAGTACTGGAACCAAGGAAGAAAGAGGGTTACTACGATTTAAAAAACAATGCATTGGTTGAGACAGAATAGGCCTCTACCTCCTAATATCAATGGCGAAATTTTGAATGTTCGTAGACTTGGTTGGGTTGGCTCACGGCCAAAGAACATTGAAGGCGATGTAATTATTGTTAATTTTAGAGATTACAGGACTACCAGGCATATAATTAACTGGTTTCAAGCCCAATGCCAGAGTGTCATTAGAACCCATGACTTGACTTATTTTTACCCACAGTCGCAAATTAGGAACCCAATACTGCCCAGAACGCATATATGGCCCCAAGCAGGGTCTCTTAATTTTAATCTCCCTATTTCCAACCGTTTTTCCCCTCTTAGAGGATTAGAGGACATTGACTGACTTTCCTTGGGAGGTCACACTCGGAGCCCTTTTAGTGGCACAATGAAGGCACAATTAAACAGTGACCCCTGTTTTCTTCCATCAACTCATACTGTACCGAACATTAAGATCTCGCTACCGTTGCCATTAAGAACTGACCCCCAACTAATAGATGGATCGACGATACCCACGACTCCTCTATTACACCCTAAAATTACACATGATCTTAAGGCAACCAAATTCAAATTAGCGGTCGTATTTTGGAACGTAGCTGGTCTACGCTCCAAATTAGGAATTGACGTTTGGACCAATTTTATTGCAAATTTTAACATCTTGTGTTTACAGGAGACATGGCTGACAACAGCGATTCATTTGAATGGTTATAGAACATACTTTTCACCCGCCCAACCTTCTAACTCTGGCAGGGCTAAGGGTGGATTAACCACCTACATATCAAATCTGATCAAGTTGGATGAAATAAGGACCATAAAACTTGACCCTAACTTTCAGCTTCTTAGCCTTACATTAAACACAAGAGATTTTTTCCTCTTGGTCAATTATTATAATAATCTCTCTGATCGAGTAGCAATGGAAATAATTAATTCCATCTCCTCTTTAACCCCTTCAGTGCCCATGACGAGCTGGACTCGTCATGGAGCACAGTCGCGCTGTGCCCATGACGAGTCCAGCTCGTCATGGGACCCACCCTTGGGGGAAGCGCTGGCGCTCCCCCCGTGATTCGGCGATTTATTTATTTTTTACTGGGGAGGCTGGGGAAGACCTTCCCATTCCTCCACCCGCCCCCCCCGCCCGCGTCATCAATGACGTCAGCGCGCGAGCCGCGCTGACGTCACCGGAGGCTTCCCCTTTGCTCTCCGAGGCGCAGGAAGCCATTTGCTTCCTGCGCGTCGGAGAGTAAAGGTCAGTTTTGGGGCTGGGGAGGGGGTATTGTTGCTTCGGTGGGTTAGGTAGGGTGGGGGCACAATGCTGGGGGGGGTAGAAATGTATTTTTGTTGGCTCTGCTTTGTCAATTACGCTTAGATCGTCCAAGTGCAGGCGCCTGTTGATGTTATTTATGCGAAAAAAAACCGCTCGTTTTCGTTTTTCTCTCGTTTTCTGCGTCATGGGTGCTGCTAGCGTGGGATGGGGGGTGAAATAAAGTCAGTCCTAGGGGTTCCAAAGTGGCCAGATTGATTTTATTTGCTTACAAAAACACCAGCATCAGAGTTTGCCAGTGCAGTGTGACTTTCGTTTTCTCGTGTAACTTTGAACTGCATTGTTGTACCAAGGGGGGGCGAAAGAAAGTAAGACAGAGGGGTTGCAAAGTGGCCAGATTGATTTTATTTGCTTCCAAGTACACCAGCATCAGAGTTTGCCAGTGATGTGCTTCTTTCGTTTTTTTGTCTTCCTTTGAACAGTGTTGTTGTTCCCAGGGGGGGCGAAATAAAGTAAGCCATAGGGGTTGCAAAGTGGCCAGATTGATTTTATGTGCATCCAAGTACACCAGCATCACATAGTTTTCCAGTGAAGTGCTACTTTCGTTTTCTGGTCTTCCTTTGAACAGCATTGTTGTTCCCCGGGGGCAAAATAAAGTTAGACAGAGGGATTGCAAAGTGGCCAGATTGATTTCATTTGCATCCAAGCACACCAGCATCAGAGTTTGCCAGTGCAGTGCGACTTTCGTTTTCTCGCCTAACTTTGAACAGTATTGTTGTTCCCAGGGGGGGCGAAATAAAGTAAGACAGAGGGGTTGCCAAGTGGCCAGATTGTTTTTATTTGCATCCAAGTACACCAGCATCAGAGTTTGACAGTGTATTGCTACTTTCGTTTTCTCATCTAACTTTGAACAGCATTGTTGTTCCCAGGGGGGGCGAAATAAAGTAAGACAGAGGGGTTGCAAAGTGGCCAGATTGATTTTATTTGCATCCAAATACACCAGCATCAGAGTTTGCCAGTGCAGTGTGACTTTCGTTTTCTCGTGTAACTTTGAACAGCATTGTTGTACCAAGGGGGGGCTAAAGAAAGTAAGACAGAGGGGTTGCAAAGTGGCCAGATTGATTTTATTTGCTTCCAAGTACACCAGCATCAGAGTTTGCCAGTGATGAGCTTCTTTCGTTTTTTTGTCTTCCTTTGAACAGTGTTGTTGTTCCCAGGGGGGGCGAAGTAAAGTAAGCCATAGGGGTTGCAAAGTGGCCAGATTGATTTTATGTGCATCCAAGTACACCAGCATCACATAGTTTTCCAGTGAAGTGCTACTTTCGTTTTCTGGTCTTCCTTTGAACAGCATTGTTGTTCCCCGGGGGCAAAATAAAGTTAGACAGAGGGAATGCAAAGTGGCCAGATTGATTTTATTTGCATCCAAGCACACCAGCATCAGAGTTTGCCAGTGCAGTGCGACTTTCGTTTTCTCGCCTAACTTTGAACAGTATTGTTGTTCCCAGGGGGGGGCGAAATAAAGTAAGACAGAGGGGTTGCCAAGTGGCCAGATTGTTTTTATTTGCATCCAAGTACACCAGCATCAGAGTTTGCCAGTGTATTGCTACTTTCGTTTTCTCATCTAACTTTGAACAGCATTGTTGTTCCCAGGGGGTCGAAATAAAGTAAGACAGAGGGGTTGCAAAGTGGCCAGATTGATTTCATTTGCATCCAAGTACACCAGCATCAGAGTTTGCCAGTGTATTGCTACTTTCGTTTTCTCGTCTTCCTTTGAACAGCATTGTTGTTTCTAGGGTGGGAGAGTGTACCATTTCTGTAGGTACTGCAATACCTGGTTGATGGGTGAATTGGAAAACACAATGTGCACCATGGTTCTGTGTTTATGGATGTGGTCTACCATACTGCTTATGTTTTGTAAGGATGTAAGCAATGGACAGTGAAACGTTTCCCTTCAGGGCCCTCTAGTCATGTCCATAACTTTTCCGGTGAAACCACTCGCTGATTTCTGAATAGTTAGTGAGAGATCGTTTAGGTAACCATGTTGTTTCTGCTTGCATTTCACATGCTTGGCATTCCCTAGGAGTTTTTTTTTTTTTTTAGTCAGCGTATTACTCTTATCAAGTGCATAATTTGAATTGAGCCACATCCAAGTGTTTATAGCGGGCACAATTAGGTTATAGCTGAAGGCAGTGCGAGTTTCTCTCAGTGGGCAAGTATGGCGTTCAGTGGGGATGTGGCACTATGGCCGGAGCTGTTGAATTTGGAAATGGGGAACCGGGTTCAGCATTCATGACCAGTCCACCACACCACTGTACTGAGGGAGCACATTCCCATGCTACACCGTAGAAGGCCCCACTGGACCTTAGAAGGCTTGATGTCTTAGCACAAGCAGGTGTACTGTAGTGGTGTCAACTTACAAAAGAGTACAAAGTACAAGTAGAGGTATAATACTGCACTAAATGGCAGACACGCAAAACACAGGAACACACTGGGTAGGCACTTCTACGGGCATGGAGAACAGAATTTCCTATAATGTAAAGACTTCCTTCACACAATGGAGAGGGTGTGAATTAAGTTTGGAAGTGTCTTTGCAGGAGGAGAAATTTGAGGTTAGTTTTGAAGGACTGGGAAGAGGGAGGGGGTGGTCCGGAGCTGAGGCTCAGTTCCAGATTCTCGCCGCGTTGCTTGTAAAGGATTGGGCCATCAATCTTTCCTTTTTGAAAGTGGGAGGGTCAAACAATACATTTTGCGCAGTACGTGATGGTCTAGAGCATTATATGCATATGTTACAATAAAGTTTTTTTTCTTCTTTTTATTCTAGTCTAAAGCTTTTCGACGGTGGCTGTTCTGCAGTTTTGTGTAGTTGCATTGTGTTGGTAAGAAATTTTTTGTTGTATTTACATCAAATGAGTGATAATATAATGTCTGAATGAATTTTTTTGTAAGTGATGTCATAATGGCGGCATATTTAGTTAGTGGTTTGAGCATGAAATTCTTTGCGATGTGTTTTGCATAGTCTTATGTGTAATTGCTTTTCTCTTTCTTTTTTAGTGGGATATTGTTGATCCATACTGTGTCTGTACAGAGTTGGTGGTGGTGAGTAGTTTTGCTGCCTCTGGCAAGTGAGTGGTATTGTTTTGGAGTATATTTGAGTTTTTGATAAAGGTGCTTTTTGCTTATTACTTATTTTACAAAGAGTTTGTTGTTGTTGACAAGTTACATTTATTGGTAAGCAATATGGCTAGCCGTAGAATGACTGCTCAACAGGTGGTCGGTATGCTTCTTGAATCTTCCTCTGATCATGATTATGAGACTGACAGTGCGTCTGAGGGAGAGGAGGGAGGGGAAGATTCTGGCAGTGAGTTTTCACTCAACATGGAATCATCGGATGATGAAGGTACTCTCAGTGCAGATGAAGGTACTCTTGGTGTGGATGAAGCAACTCTCAGTGCGGATGAAGTGCCTGTCTTAGAGGAGGAAACTGCTGTGCCGATGGTGCAAGAGGCATCTGGATTGCAGTCTGAGGCTGCTAGGCTTCCTACTGGAAGTGCTGGACTTTGGGTTGATCCAAACATGGTGCAGCCGGTGTTGCCTGCCTTTAGCGGTGTTGCAGGGTGTACAGTGAATTGTGAAAACTTTTTGCCTATACAGTTTTTTCAGTTGTTTATGGATGATGTATTTTTGGGTGAGATTGTTGAGCAGACGAATTTGTATGCTGAACAGTTTTTGAGGAACAACAGCGACAAACTTAGGCCCCAGTCTAGAGCTACCCGGTGGACTCCCACATATCTGGAAGAGATTAAGAAGTTTTTGGGTTTGACTTTATTGATGGGTGTGGTAAGGAAGCCAACCTTGGCTTCATATTGGTCTACTAGCCCCTTGTTGGCAACTGCCATATTTCCTGCAGTTATGACTCGTAATCGGTATTTACTTTTGCTACGTATGCTGCACTTTGTTGATAATTCAATGGCGTTGCCACGAGATCACCCTGACTGCGACCGTCTTTTTAAGATTCGGCCCGTTCTTGATCACTTTGGTGATCGATTTTCTGAGATCTATACTCCAGGGAAAGAAATATCTATTGATGAGTCTTTGGTCTTGTTCAAGGGCCGTTTGGTTTTTAGGCAGTACATCCCTAGCAAGAGGGCATGCTATGGAATTAAGCTGTATATGTTGTCTGAGAGTAGGACAGGATATGTATTTAATTTTCGTGTGTACACTGGTAGAGATTCTGCTATTGACCCCCCAGGATGTCCGTCCACTTTTGGAGTTGCAGAGAAAATTGTGTGGGATCTTGCTAGGAGACTGTTTAACAGAGGCCACCATTTGTACCTTGATAACTTCTATACTGCTGTGCAATTATTTAAGGAATTGTATAAAGTGGACACTTTTGCATGTGGCACAATCCGCTCTAACCGTAAAGCTTATCCGAAAGAGCTTGTTTGCAAAAAACTTCAGAGGGGGCAGTGCAGTTCCTTGCGTAGTGATGAACTACTAGCTGTGAAATTTGTGGACAGGAGGGATGTGTACATGCTGACTACCATCCATGATGAGAGTACTTCACCTGTGGCTGTTTGGGGTCAGGTTGCTGAAGTGCGCAAACCTGTGTGCATTCTAGACTACAATAAGCACATGGGTGGTGTTGACAGAGTAGATCAGAGGTTGGAACCTTACTCTGCTATTCGGAAGGCTTATGTTTGGTATAAGAAGTTGGCCATCCATTTCTTCGAATTAGCAATATTCAATGCTTTTATTGTGTTCAAGGAGTGTTCTCCTGCGTCAAAGTTGACATTTCTTCAGTTTCAGCACTCTGTGATAGCTAGCCTTGTTGTTGTGGAACAGGCAAGTGTTGCTAGATTTGGAGTGGTGGAGGATGTGGTTCGATTGAAAGATCGCCACTTTCCTGATTTCATCCCTCCCACACCGGCAAAAGATTTTCCCACTAGGAGATGTAGAGTCTGTTGGCGAAGAGATAAGCGGAAGGAGACTCGTATGTACTGCTCCGACTGTCCATCTAAACCTGGGCTGTGTGTCCCTGCTTGTTTTAGACCGTACCATACCCAAAAGAATTTTTGGGAGCAATCATGAGTGGTAAAGTTAACTGATTGGTTTGTTTTCTTTGAAAAATGTGATTCTGTTTCAAGGTTGGCTTTAGTGCAATGTGTTTAGTTTCTGATTTTGTGTTTGTAGATTTTTATCTATTTGTGATTTGTTTGTGTTTTTATTTTTGTCTAAAAAAATCCTAAATGTGTTGGCAGTGTGTGTGGACTGGCACTTCTTTGGCGGTGTACGTGGAATGGTGCTTGGCTGGCGGTGTGCATGGACTGGTGCTTGGCTGTTAGCGTGCGTGGCCTGGTGCTTGGCTGGCGGTGTGTGTGGACTGGTGCTTGGCTGGCGGTGTGCGTGGACTGGTGCTTGGCTGGCAGTGTGCGTGGACTGGTGCTTGGCTGGCGGTGTGCGTGGACTGGTGCTTGGCTGGCGGTGTGTGTGGACTGGTGCTTGGCTGGCGGTGTCAAGGACTGGTGCTTGGCTGGCGGTGTGCGTGGACTGGTGCTTGGCTGGCGGTGTGCGTGGACTGGTGCTTGGCTGGCGGTGTGTGTGGACTGGTGCTTGGCTAGCGGTGTGCGTGGACTGGTGTTTAGCTAGCAGTGTGCGTGAACTGGTGCTCGGCTAGCGGTGTGCGTGGACTGGCGCTCGGCTGGCTGTGTGAGTAGTGACTTGCTGCTGGTCACTACACACACTGCTAGCTGAGTGCCACTCCACGCAATCCATCTGCTTGTGTAGTTGCTGTGTCAGGAATGTGGGCGTGTGAAAGTGATGGGCCCTTGAATGGCGCTGTGTGCTGGTGTGAGTTTTGTTATGTGATGGGCCCGCGGCTGGCGGTATGAATGGTTTTGTATGTCTCACGCGTATGAAAGGTGTATGAATGGCCTGTAAAGAGGTTGGTGCCTTGTCGTGGCTTTACAGCTCACGAGCTGTGAGTCAATGGTTCAGTTTCTCGCCCTTTCAATTATTAACAGTGCATTTCATTTTTGTGAAATCACTTGCTAATACAATTGTATATTCTGAACCATCACTCACTCTCGTGCCAAATCCAACCAGTATGTGTGTGTGCTTGAGGATTAGATGGCTGTGCAGTAATATTTGCCTTTCTGAAGCAGGGTGTACCTTGTCCCTTTTGTGAATTTTGTAATGTGTTGTTTTTGTGCCTGGTGGTGCAAATGGTCTTGTGTGTATCACGTATGAAAGGTGTGTGAATGGCCTGTAAAGCGGTTGGTGCCTTGCCGTGGCTTTACAGCTCACGAGCTGTGAGTCATTGGTTCAGTTTTTTCTCCATTGAATTATTGACAGTGCATTTCATTTTTGTGAAATCTCTTGTTAATAAAATTTAATATACTGAACCATCACTCGCCCTCGTGCCAAATCCAACCAGTATGTGTGTGCGTTTGAGGAATAGGTGGCTGTGCAGGATTCTTTGTCTTTTTAGTTTCTCTGCCAAGGTGTATGTTCCATGTAAAAATAACCCACCGACTGTAGATATTGTCGTAAACCCATGGGAGTTCATGGTGCTGTCTCTCTTGTGAATTTCAAAAAGGTTTTTTATCCTCAATGTCCTGCAAACCTCAAAATATCGATCACATTGTCCATGCAATATTGTTCCAAAATTCTCACGTTGTAGAAACAATGTCGAAACGTTCTGGTTTTGCAAGGGGGTCAACTGTCTTTTTGGCCCGTGCTCGGCGGCCATCTAGGGAAACCTACCAAACCCACGCATTTCTGAAAACTAGACACCCGGCGGCTTCTAGGGAGGTATGGCTTCCGTGGATCCCCCAACGTTTCCTTACCCAGAATCCTCTGCAAACCTCAATTTTTGCTGAAACAATCACTTTTTTCACACATTTTGGGGTGGGAAAGTAGTGGCATCACCGGGCTCACACAAATTTACCACCACTCAGCTTTCCCCCAGGTCTCCCGGTAAAAATGGTGCCTCACTTGTGTGGGTGGCCCAAGTACCCGCGGCAGGCAAGGGCCCAAAACGCAGTGAGGCGACATCAAAATGGCCTGTCGCAAAACCACCTGGTTTTGCAAGGGGGGTCACTTAGGTTTTTGGCCCGGTGCTCGGCGGCCATCTAGGGAAACCTACCAAACCCATGCATTTCTGAAAACTACACACCCGGCGGCTTCCAGGGAGGTATGGCTTGCGTGGATCCCCCAACGTTTCCTTACCCATAATCCCCTGCAAACCTCAATTTTTGCTGAAAAAATCACTTTTTTCACACATTTTGGGGTGGGAAAGTAGTGGCATCACCGGGCTCACACAAATTTACCACCACCCAGCATTGCCCCAGGTCTCCCGGTAAAAATGGTGCCTCACTTGTGTGGGAGGCCCAAGTACCCGCGGCAGGCAAGGGCCCAAAACGCAGTGAGGCGACATCAAAATGACCTGTCGCAAAACCACCTGGTTTTGCAAGGGGGATCACTTAGGTTTTTGGCCCGGTGCTCGGCGGCCATCTAGGGAAACCTACCAAACCCATGCATTTCTGAAAACTAGACACCCGGCGGCTTCCAGGGAGGTATGGCTTGCGTGGATCCCCCAACGTTTCCTTACCCAGAATCCCCTGCAAACCTTAATTTTTGCTGAAAAAATAACTTTTTTCACACATTTTGGGGTGGGAAAGTAGTGGCATCACCGGGCTCACACAAATTTACCACCACCCAGCATTCCTCCGGGTCTCCCGGTAAAAATGGTGCCTCACTTGTGTGGGAGGCCCAAGTACCCACGGCAGGCAAGGGCCCAAAACGCAGTGAGGCGACATCAAAATGGCCTGTCGCAAAACCACCTGGTTTTGCAAGGGGGGTCACTTAGGTTTTTGGCCCGGTGCTCGGCGGCCGTCTAGGGAAATGTTGGACTTGGCCCTTCTGGCAGGTTCACCCCTGAACTTTTTTTTGCTTTTTACTGATGACTTGGTGTGGTAATTGTTTGGTCTCTGCGCACTTTCCCTGTGTCCCAGGGTAAAGTGCGTGCGTGCTCTGAGTGCATGTGGTGAGATAGGCCTGCCCTCCCATAGGAATGCATGGGGAATGTATGTGTCCCTAGTAGTTCCTGATGCGTGGGGTGTGCAGGCCCGAGTTTGGTATGTGCGGACTCGTGGGAGTGAATGCTGCGCGATGATGTGTGCGGCGTGCATGTACCTAGTGTGGAAGTGCCACTTCTAGAAGTGGGCACTTCTGTGTGCAGTGTGTCTGTCGCGTGATTGGCTGGTCGTGTCATGTGACGGGCTAGGGATTCCCCAGAGTCAGGATGAGTCACCCAGTGGTGAATGGGGAGATCAGCAGCTGGATGGGTGGGAGGAGTACACCTGGGTCCTGAATAGGACAGGGTTTTCCACACACAATGCTGGCCCCGCCCCCTGTGGTGCGACTGACGACCCTAGCCCTGCCAGTGAATAGAGTGAGGGGCTGAGCACATCAAGGGTGCTCCCCAACCAGCTGCGACTGGTTTTCCCCCTCACCCTGAACCCAGAACAAAGGGTTTGCCTGTATAAAAATGGGGCTGTGTCCCCACAGAAACTGTTCTCTGCCAGGATCTTACCTGAGGGGGGCTGCTGCTGCTGCTGGACCAGAGGACCGCCACCTGGACTACCTCCCTGCCTGGAGGCCCAGTGAGCTGGCTCTGGGTCCAGCCTTGCCCCCCACCCCTGCCCTGCTGCATGCAGGGAAGAACTTTGCTGGACTTTGTGGTTCTTTTGTCCCGGAAGCGCTGGGAGCGTTTTATTTGTGTGCCCAAAGCGCCTGGAAGCGCTTTTCTTTGCCCTTAGCGCTCAGGAGCGCTTTATTACTGCCAGCCAGTGCCCACCCGGCATTTGCCCCGTCTCTACCGACCGAGCGGGAGCCCCCCCGCTCCTTTAATTATTTAATTGGCGGGTGCCCACCCCGCATTGTGGTGTGCTTGCGGGTGCCCACCCCGCTCATTTGATTATCCTTACAGCGGGTGCCCACCCCGCCGTATATCTCATCTACCGAGGGAGCCTACCCCTCTGGTTGCCGAGTTTCGAGATCACCGCCGCGGCCGGGCTTGCAGGAAGTCAGGCAGGCCGGGGGCGGGACTCCGGGACAACCGGAGTCGGAACTAGGAGGGCGGGAGCCTACCCCGCCTCCTTCCAGAGAATCGTGGCTGGTCTTTGCCCCGGAGCAGGCAGGAGCCTACCCTGCGCCCCGGGGCCCTCGTCCAGAATACACGAAGCGGACAAGAAAGGAAGCGGACGGTAGCGAGGGAGAAGTGGGGCTCCCGTGGCCGGTGAGAGCCCCGCTGCATCTGCCTCGTGAGTGACGTCCCGGTCCCAGAGGAGGGACCGGGTGGAGACGAGAGCCCCGCGTATCGTCTGCGCCGACGGAGTCCCGGTGAGTGGGGGCAGCCTCGTGTTGTGTGCGGAGCGAGTGCGCTCCACCGGGGGCATCACTGTTCATGAGCCCAGTGAGGCTCCCACGTACTCGGGGGCATTTTGTTTCAGAGCCGTGAAGGCTCCAACGACCGGGGGCATATTGTTTGTTTCAGAGCCGTGAAGGCTCCAACGGTTTGGGGCAGTATTCCCGAGTCCAGAGGGACTCCAACGATGGCGCATTGGTTGCCTAGAGCCCACGAGGCTCCCACCACGTTTTAGGGGCACATTTGTTTATTGAGCCTGTGAGGCTCTAACGGGGGCATTTCTTTATCGTTCTGAGGGCCCGGAGGTGCCCAGGCCTCAGTCCATACAGCTGCCCAGCACTTAGTGGGCAGCTGCCACGTTTAGGTTGTGCCCCGGTACACTTTGGCTGGCGCAGCTTGCGCAGCCTTGCCCTAACATTTAGACACAGGGCGTCCTTGCCCCTTCAAGGCCAGTTGGCCCAGGGACTGCCACAGTAGTGGCTAATGTGCGTTTTGGCGCCATTGTACCTTTTCTGCACCTCTGAATGTGTTTATGCGTCATGTGCTTTGCTTTACACCTCTGAATGTTATGCATCATGTGTTTATGTGCTTAGACCCCTACAGGTATTGTGATACTTAGGTGGTTGTTTTCTCCCTAACACAGGTGGTGCTAGTGAGGTCCTGATTCCCTGCGCAATATTTTCCTAAGGTGGTTAGGGTTGCGTAGGTGGTACTTTCTGGTTACCAGTAGTTACTGGTTGTGTGCTACATATGTTATTTTGTACTACAGTATTATTCCTATGTTCTAAGTGCTAATTCCTGACAGTGGTCCATGTGGCCCTGTCCCCTGTATATATAATCCCTTGTAAATTCTGCCCGTGCCTGGTGGCACATTGTAGAGTGTGTGTTTTTATCTAATGTGTTGTGTATAATACAAAGGCTATTTTTATAGAATACCTTGTGTGGAGTTTCCTTTGTGGTGGGCCTTGGGTGTTGTTGCTGGGTGCGCGCGCAAACGCTTTACACATCGCCTCAGGGATAAGCCTGTCTGCTCGTGCCAAGCTACCAAGGGGGTGAGCAGGGGTTATCTTTGGCGTGTAACTCCCCAGCCCTGACTAGAGTGGTGGTTTCTGTCTGGCTTTGGCGCAAGCCCTAGCCAACCAGAAATCCCATTTCTAACAGGAAACCTACCAAACCCATGCATTTCTGAAAACTAGACACCCGGCGGCTTCGAGGGAGGTATGGCTTGCGTGGATCCCCCAACGTTTCCTTACCCAGAATCCCCTGCAAACCTCAATTTTTGCTGAAAAAATAGCTTTTTTCACACATTTTGGGGTGGGAAAGTAGTGGCATCACCGGGCTCACACAAATTTACCACCACCCAGCGTTCCCCCAGGTCTCCCGGTAAAAATGGTGCCTCACTTGTGTGGGAGGCCCAAGTACCCGCGGCAGGCAAGGGCCCAAAACGCAGTGAGGCGACATCAAAATGGCCTGTCGCAAAACCACCTGGTTTTGCAAGGGGGGTCACTTAGGTTTTTGGCCCGGTGCTCGGCGGCCATCTAGGGAAACCTACCAAACCCACGCATTTCTGAAAACTAGACACCCGGCGGCTTCCAGGGAGGTATGGCTTGCGTGGATCCCCCAACGTTTCCTTACCCAGAATCCCCTGCAAACCTCAATTTTTGCTGAAAAAATCACTTTTTTCACACATTTTGGGGTGGGAAAGTAGTGGCATCACCGGGCTCACACAAATTTACCACCACCCAGCGTTCCCCCAGGTCTCCCGGTAAAAATGGTGCCTCACTTGTGTCGGAGGCCCAAGTACCCGCGGCAGGCATGGGCCCAAAACGCAGTGAGGCGACATCAAAATGGCCTGTCGCAAAACCACCTGGTTTTGCAAGGGGGGTCACTTAGGTTTTTGGCCCGGTGCTCGGCGGCCATCAAGGGAAACCTACCAAACCCACGCATTTCTGAAAACTAGACACCCGGCGGCTTCCAGGGAAGTATGGCTTGCGTGGATCCCCCAACGTTTCCTTACCCAAAATCCCCTGCAAACCTTAATTTTTGCTGAAAAAATCACTTTTTTCACACATTTTGGGGTGGGAAAGTAGTGACATCACCGGGCTCACACAAATTTACCACCACCCAGCATTCCCCCGGGTCTCCCGGTAAAAATGGTGCCTCACTTGTGTGGGAGGCCCAAGTACCCGCGGCAGGCAAGAGCCCAAAACGCAGTGAGGCGACATCAAAATGGCCTGTCGCAAAACCATCTGGTTTTGCAAGGGGGGTCACTTAGGTTTTTGGCCCGGTGCTCGGCGGCCATCTAGGGAAACCTACCAAACCCATGCATTTCTGAAAACTAGACACCCGGGGGCTTCCAGGGAGGTATGGCTTGCGTGGATCCACCAACGTTTCCTTACCCAGAATCCCCTGCAAACCTTAATTTTTGCTGAAAAAATCACTTTTTTCACACATTTTGGGGTGGGAAAGTAGTGGCATCACCGGGCTCACACAAATTTACCACCACCCAGCGTTCCCCCAGGTCTCCCGGTAAAAATGGTGCCTCACTTGTGTGGGAGGCCCAAGTACCCGCGGCAGGCAAGGGCCCAAAACGCAGTGAGGCGACATCAAAATGGCCTGTAGCAAAACCACCTGGTTTTGCAAGGGGGGTCACTTAGGTTTTTGGCCCGGTGCTCGGCGGCCATCTAGGGAAACCTACCAAACCCACGCATTTCTGAAAACTAGACACCCGGCGGCTTCCAGGGAGGTATGGCTTGCGTGGATCCCCCAAAGTTTCCTTACCCAGAATCCCCTGCAAACCTCAATTTTTGCAGAAACAATCACTATTTTCACACATTTTGGGGTGGGAAAGTAGTGGCATCACCGGGCTCACACAAATTTACCACCACCCAGCGTTCCCCCAGGTCTCCCGGTAAAAATGGTGCCTCACTTGTGTGGGAGGCCCAAGTACCCGCGGCAGGCAAGGGCCCAAAACGCAGTGAGGCGACATCAAAATGGCCTGTCGCAAAACCACCTGGTTTTGCAAGGGGGTCACTTAGGTTTTTGGCCCGGTGCTCGGCGGCCATCTAGGGAAACCTACCAAACCCATGCATTTCTGAAAACTAGACACCCGGCGGCTTCCAGGGAGGTATGGCTTGCGTGGATCCCCCAACGTTTCCTTACCCAGAATCCCCTGCAAACCTCAATTTTTGCTGAAAAAATCACTTTTTTCACACATTTTGGGGTGGGAAAGTAGTGGCATCACCGGGCTCACACAAATTTCACACCTCCCAGCGTTCCCCTGGGCCTCCCGGTAAAAATGGTGCCTCACTTGTGTGGGAGGCCCAAGCTCCCGCGGCAGGCAAGGGCCCAAAACGTAGTGATGCGACATCAACATTGCCTATCCCAAATGTCGCATCACTACGTTTTGTGCCCTTGCCTGTCGCGGGTACTTGGGCCTCCCACACAAGTGAGGCACCATTTTTACCGGGAGACCTGGGGCAACGCTGGGTGGTGGTAAATTTGTGTGAGCCCGGAGATGCCACTACTTTCCCACCCCAAAATGTGTGAAAAAAGTGATTTTTTCAGCAAAAATTGAGGTTTGCAGGGGATTCTGGGTAAGGAAACGTTGGGGAATCCACGCAAGCCATACCTCCCTGGAAGCCGCCGGGTGTCTAGTCTTCAGAAATGCATGGGTTTGGTAGGTTTCCCTAGATGGCCGCCGAGCACCGGGCCAAAAACCTAAGTGACCCCCCTTGCAAAACCAGGTAGTTTTGCGACAGGCCATTTTGATGTCGCCTCACTGCGTTTTGGGCCCTTGCCTGCCGCGGGTACTTGGGCCTCCCACACAAGTGAGGCACCATTTTTACCGGGAGACCCGGGGGAATGCTGGGTGGTGGTAAATTTGTGTGAGCCCGGTGATGCCACTACTTTCCCACCCCAAAATGTGTGAAAAAAGTGATTTTTTCAGCAAAAATTGAGGTTTGCAGGGGATTCTGGGTAAGGAAACGTTGGGGGATCCACGCAAGCCATACCTCCCTGGAAGCCGCCGGGTGTCTAGTTTTCAGAAATGCATGGGTTTGGTAGGTTTCCCTAGATGGCCGCCGAGCACCGGGCCAAAAACCTAAGTGACCCCCCTTGCAAACCCAGGTGGTTTTGCGACAGGCCATTTTGATGTCGCCTCACTGCGTTTTGGGCCCTTGCCTGCCGTGGGTACTTGGGCCACCCACACAAGTGAGGCACCATTTTTACCGGGAGACCCGGGAGAATGCTGGGTGGTGGTAAATTTGTGTGAGCCCGGTGATGCCACTACTTTCCCACCCCAAAATGTGTGAAAAAAGTGATTTTTTCAGCAAAAATTGAGGTTTGCAGGGGATTCTGGGTAAGGAAACGTTGGGGGATCCACGCAAGCCATACCTCCCTGGAAGCCGCCCCGTGTCTAGTTTTCCGAAATGCATGGGTTTGGTAGGTTTCCCTAGATGACCGCCGAGCACCGGGCCAAAAACCTAAGTGACCCCCCTTGAAAAACCAGGTGGTTTTGCGACAGGCCATTTTGATGTCGCCTCACTGTGTTTTGGGCCCTTGCCTGCCGCGGGTACTTGGGCCTCCCACATAAGTGAGGCACCATTTTTACCGGGAGACCCGGGGGAATGCTGGGTGGTGGTAAATTTGTGTGAGCCCGGTGATGCCACTACTTTCCCACCCCAAAATGTGTGAAAAAAGTGATTTTTTCAGCAAAAATTGAGGTTTGCAGGGGATTCTGGGTAAGGAAACGTTGGGGGATCCACGCAAGCCATACCTCCCTGGAAGCAGCCCCGTGTCTAGTTTTCAGAAATGCATGGGTTTGGTAGGTTTCCCTAGATGACCGCCGAGCACCGGGCCAAAAACCTAAGTGACCCCCCTTGAAAAACCAGGTGGTTTTGCGACAGGCCATTTTGATGTCGCCTCACTGTGTTTTGGGCCCTTGCCTGCCGCGGGTACTTGGGCCTCCCACACAAGTGAGGCACCATTTTTACCGGGAGACCCGGGGGAATGCTGGGTGGTGGTAAATTTGTGTGAGCCCGGTGATGCCACTACTTTCCCACCCCAAAATGTGTGAAAAAAGTGATTTTTTCAGCTAAAATTGAGGTTTGCAGGGGATTCTGGGTAAGGAAACGTTGGGGGACCCACGCAAGCCATACCTCCCTGGAAGCCCCCGGGTGTCTAGTTTTCAGAAATGTATGGGTTTGGTAGGTTTCCCTAGATGGCCGCCGTGCCCCGGGCCAAAAAGCCAAGAGACCCCCCTTGCAAAACCAGGTGGTTTTGAGATAGGCAATGTTGATGTCGCCTCACTACGTTTTGGGCCCTTGCCTGTCGCGGGTACTTGGGCCTCCCACACAAGTGAGGCACCATTTTTACCGGGAGACCCAGGGGAACGCTGGGAGGTGTGAAATTTGAGTGAGCCCGGTGATGCCACAACTTTCCCACACAAAAAAGTGTGAAAAAAGTGATTTTTTCAGCTAAAATTGAGGTTTGCAGGGGATTCTGGGTAAGGAAACGTTGGGGGATCCGCACAAGCCATACCTCCCTGGAAGCCCCCAGGTGTCTAGTTTTCAGAAATGTATGGGTTTGGTAGGTTTCCCTAGATGGCCGCCGTGCCCCGGGCCAAAAAGCCAAGAGACCCCCCTTGCAAAACCAGGTGGTTTTGAGATAGGCAATGTTGATGTCGCCTCACTACGTTTTGGGCCCTTGCCTGTCGCGGGTACTTGGGCCTCCCACACAAGTGAGGCACCATTTTTACCGGGAGACCCAGGGGAACGCTGGGAGGTGTGAAATTTGAGTGAGCCCGTTGATGCCACAACTTTCCCACACAAAAAAGTGTGAAAAAAGTAATTTTTTCAGCTAAAATTGAGGTTTGCAGGGCATTCTGGGTAAGGAAACTTTGGGGGATCCACGCAAGCCATACCTCCCTGGAAGCCCCCGGGTGTCTAGTTTTCAGAAATGTATGGGTTTGGTAGGTTTCCCTAGATGGCCGCCGTGCCCCGGGCCAAAAAGCCAAGAGACCCCCCTTGCAAAACCAGGTGGTTTTGAGATAGGCAATTTTGATGTCACCTCACTATGTTTTGCGCCGTTTCCTGTCGCGGGCACTAGGCCGATCCACACAAGTGAGGTACCGCTTTTCTCGTAAGATTTTGGGGAACGCGGGGTGGGTGGAAATTTGTGGATCCACGCAGATTCCGGAACTTTCCACGACAGAAATGTGGAGAAAATGTGTTTTTTTTGCCAATTTTTTAGGTTTGCAAGGGATTCTGGGTAACAGACCCTGGTGGGAGGCAGTCAAGTCACCCCATCCTGGATTCCCCTGGGTGTCTAGTTTTCAAAAATGTATAGGTTTGCTAGGTTTCCCAAGGTGCCCGCAGAGCTAGGGTTCAAAAACTACAGCTAGTCATTTTTCCAAAAAAGGGTCATTTTTCACTGCGAAATTGAGGTGTGACCAGGTTGCGTTTTGCGCAGTTTCCTGTCGCGGGCACTAGGCCGATCCACACAAGTGAGGTACCGTTTTTCTCGTAAGACTTTGGGGAACGCGGGGTGGGTGGAAATTTGTGGATCCACGCAGATTCCGGAACTTTCCACGACAGAAATGTGGGGAAAATGTTTTTTTTTTGCCAATTTTTTAGGTTTGCAAGAGATTCTGGGTAAAAGACCCTGGTGGGAGGCAGTCAAGTCACCCCATCCTGGATTCCCCTGGGTGTCTAGTTTTCAAAAATGTATAGGTTTGCTAGGTTTCCCCAGGTGCCCGCAGAGCTAGGGTTCAAAAACTACAGCTAGTCATTTTTCCAAAAAAGGGTCATTTTTCACTGCGAAATTGAGGTGTGACCAGGTTGCGTTTTGCGCCGTTTCCTGTCGCGGGCACTAGGCCGATCCACACAAGTGAGGTACCGTTTTTCTCGTAAGACTTTGGGGAACGCGGGGTGGGTGGAAATTTGTGGATCCACGCATATTCCGGAACTTTCCACGACAGAAATGTGTGGCAAATGTGTTTTTTTTGACAATTATTTAGGTTTGCAAGGGATTCTGGGTAACAGACCCTGGTGGGAGGCAGTCAAGTCACCCCATCCTGGATTCCCCTGGGTGTCTAGTTTTCAAAAATGTATAGGTTTGCTAGGTTTCCCAAGGTGCCCGCAGAGCTAGGGTTCAAAAACTACAGCTAGTCATTTTTCCAAAAAAGGGTCATTTTTCACTGCGAAATTGAGGTGTGACCAGGTTGCGCTTTGCACCGTTTCCTGTCGCGTGCACTAAGCCGACCCACACAAGTGAGGTACCATTTTTCTCGAAAGACTTTGGGGGACGCGGGGTGGGTGGAAATTTGTGGATCCACGCAGATTCCGGAACTTTCCACGACAGAAATGTGGGGAAAATGTGTTTTTTTTTGCAAATTTTTTAGGTTTGCAAGGGATTCTGGGTAACAGACCCTGGTGGGAGGCAGTCAAGTCACCCCATCCTGGATTCCCCTGGGTGTCTAGTTTTCAAAAATGTATAGGTTTGCTAGGTTTCCCAAGGTGCCCGCAGAGCTAGGGTTCAAAAACTACAGCTAGTCATTTTTCCAAAAAAGGGTCATTTTTCACTGCGAAATTGAGGTGTGACCAGGTTGCGTTTTGCGCCGTTTCCTGTCGCGGGCACTAGGCCGATCCACACAAGATAGGTACCGTTTTTCTCGTAAGACTTTGGGGAACGCGGAGTGGGTGGAAATTTGTGGATCCACGCAGATTCCGGAACTTTCCTCGACAGAAATGTGTGGAAAATGTGGTTTTTTTGCCAATTTTTTAGGTTTGCAAGGGATTCTGGGTAACAGACCCTGGTGGGAGGCAGTCAAGTCACCCCATCCTGGATTCCCCTGGGTGTCTAGTTTTCATAAATGTATAGGTTTGCTAGGTTTCCCAAGGTGCCCGCAGAGCTAGGGTTCAAAAACTACAGCTAGTCATTTTTCCAAAAAAGGGTCATTTTTCACTGCGAAATTGAGGTGTGACCAGGTTGCGTTTTGCGCCGTTTCCTGTCGCGGGCACTAGGCCGACCCACACAAGTGAGGTACCGTTTTTCTCGTAAGACTTTGGGGAACGCGGGGTGGGTGGAAATTTGTGGATCCACGCAGATTCCGGAACTTTCCACGACAGAAATGTGGGGAAAATGTGGTTTTTTTGCCAATTTTTTAGGTTTGCAAGGGATTCTGGGTAACAGACCCTGGTGGGAGGCAGTCAAGTCACCCCATCCTGGATTCCCCTGGGTGTCTAGTTTCCAAAAATGTATAGGTTTGCTAGGTTTCCAAAGGTGCCCGCAGAGCTAGGGTTCAAAAACTACAGCTAGTAATTTTTCCAAAAAAGGGTCATTTTTCACTGCAAAATTGAGGTGTGACCAGGTTGCGTTTTGCGCCGTTTCCTGTCGGGGGCACTAGGCCGATCCACACAAGTGAGGTACCGTTTTTCTTGTAAGACTTTGGGGAACGCGGGGTGGGTGGACATTTGGGGATCCACGCAGATTCCGGAACTTTCCACGACAGAAATGTGTGGAAAATGTGGTTTTTTTGCCAATGTTTTAGGTTTGCAAGGGATTCTGGGTAACAGACCCTGATGGGAGGCAGTCAAGTCACCCCATCCTGGATTCCCCTGGGTGTCTAGTTTTCAAAAATGTATAGGTTTGCTAGGTTTCCCAAGGTGCCCGCAGAGCTAGGGTTCAAAAACTACAGCTAGTCATTTTTCCAAAAAAGGGTCATTTTTCACTGCGAAATTGAGGTGTGACCAGGTTGCGTTTTGCACCATTTCCTGTCGCGTGCACTAGGCCGACCCACACAAGTGAGGTACCATTTTTCTCGAAAGACTTTGGGGGACGCGGGGTGGGTGGAAATTTGTGGATCCACGCAGATTCCGGAACTTTCCACGACAGAAATGTGGGGAAAATGTGTTTTTTTTGCGAATTTTTTAGGTTTGCAAGGGATTCTGGGTAACAGACCCTGGTGGGAGGCAGTCAAGTCACCCCATCCTGGATTCCCCTGGGTGTCTGTTCTGCTTGGGTTTTCGGATCAGATAGAATTCGCTCATCAGAGCCTCACTAACCCAGCCAGAACGTTACCCCCTCCCTAGGGCCTATTCACAATAAGTAACCACATGTATATACCACCTAAGGACAGGGAATTCCTACTATATATATATATACCAAGACCTCTTATAATCGGCGGCCTCGCGATCCCATACGGATCCAGACCTCTCTGCCCATACGACAGTATCACAAGTGGCGGCCTCGCGATCCCATACGGATCCAGACCTCTCTGCCCATACGACAGTATCACAAGTGGCGGCCTCGCGATCCCATACGGATCCAGACCTCTCTACCCAGACGGCAGTCTCAGACACAAGTGGCGGCCTCGCGATCCCATACGGATCCAGGACTTCCTACCCAGACGGCAGCCTCAGACACAAGTGGCGGCCTCGCGATCCCATACGGATCCAGGACTTCCTACCCAGACGGCAGCCTCAGCACAAGTGGCGGCCTCGCGATCCCATACGGATCCAGACCTATCTACCCAGACGGCAGTATCAGCACAATCGGCGGCCTCACGATCCCATACGGATCCAGACCTCTCTACCCAGACGGCAGTATCAGCACAATCGGCGGCCTCGCGATCCCATACGGATCCAGACCTCTCTACCCAGACGGCAGTATCAGCACAAGTTCATCCTATGATCACCATAACATACAGGAAGGGAATCAGTCTCACTATTCATCAGATCACACAAGGATTGCTAGTTCGAGCACAGCCTGTTCTCTGGTTCGAGGGGCTCCTCTCTCCCTTATTCAGTTACCACTTACCTGATCAGGGTTAACATCTGTTCATGTCAAGTCACAGCTGACTAGAAGAATAGGCTACCCTCTTATACAAGAACACGCAGCACATGTTGGTTCACTACAAACTGGGTACTTTATTACTCATTACATACGCAATCACATAACATTACAATATAACACATAACCTGCAAAGAAAAGTGAAAGATTAAGTTGTACACTCTAATAAGAAAGGGGTCGACATCACCTTAGTAGTGTGTAGCCTGCACTCAATGGTCATCTAGGTTCCCTTCTCGTCTGTGCCTCGGCTCGCCTGGAAGTCACACCTCCGCAGTCACGGATCTGTTCCCTTCACCCTTCTCCGGGTCACTGGGACCTCTTCCTCATCGGCTACTCTCTCCTCTCTGGCTATTCTGCTAGAAGAGTATCTGTCTCTC
The DNA here is from genome assembly GCF_964204655.1 of Triturus cristatus. Classification (NCBI taxonomy): domain Eukaryota; kingdom Metazoa; phylum Chordata; class Amphibia; order Caudata; family Salamandridae; genus Triturus; species Triturus cristatus. The sequence goes on from NC_140586.1 coordinate 61,225,863, forward strand.
GGTTTTTCTCCGCCTTCAAGATGGCGTCTGTCTTCCCTGGAATAAGTAGTAGCTTTACTGCTAACGGCTAGATGCCGCCTACGGACTGAAACAAGTGCCAAGTAACTGCCTCGGACTTTCACTAATATAGAGGTGCGTTTCCTCATGGAAAATTCCGGCCCGTAACCTGCCGCCCACCAAATTCTTGTACCTCCCCGTACCAAGGACACGTTCCCAGCCGGCCGGCCTGATGTAGTGTCTTCGGCATGAAGAAAAATACAATCCTTCGATAAGGGCCGGCCTGAACCGGTTCTCTCCAAGCGAATAACACCTCATAACTAAAACATTACATTTGACCTAGAAGCACCCCAAGCTGCCGGAGCAGAAAGAAAGATGGAGTCTCTCCCGTTTAAGGCCTACCAGGCCTGAATTCAGCACGGCTCCATGAAATACCCTCCCTACAGGACAGGTTATCCCTAATACTAACGAATCTATCCCCTAGGCTATGTGTGCAAGCCCTGATCTATGGGGAAGAGCACAGGATCATGTCGAAGTGCCTAGTAAATAGGCTCCATTCACTACTCTAACCCTTAGACTTGGATGGTAAGAGACTGAAGTCACATTAATCACCCTTCAACACAAGAAGGCCGGGAAAATCGAGCAGTACATTTCACCCTTGACTTCAGTCTATTATACATCCATTAAACAGAACTAACATCTGTGGAAGAATAATATGAAACAAAACTAACTGATCTATGTCTAGTACCAGGTGTGCAGAATTGAAGTAGTGAAGGAATACACTGAATAAAGCAACAGATAGAAATCAAAATGGCGATAGTAATCAGAATACCTCCGAATATTTGACGTAACATATACAAATCAGGTAACCAATTAAAGAGCCAGTCAAACCAGCCCTGGTCAATGTGTTTTCTAACTTCTTCTGTCAAGTCATGTAGCTTATCAATGTGAGCTCGAATGGATTGTGTATGATCAGACAAGTTAAAACAACAAAGACCCTCAAAATCAGAACAATCGTGTCCATGTTTAAGCAAAAGATAATCAATGGCCGCTCGATTTTGCAAGATAGCTCTGCGTTCACCCTGGGCGTCTAATAGCATGTCAGACAGGACTGTAGAAGTATGATTAATGGATTTCACCATCCAGCAGGCCATTTTCTCAATAGATTTGGCATTATAAACTGCCAAAGCAGGAACACCAATAATTGAAATAGCCAGGCTAAGGTATTCAGACTTAGAATATAAATGCAAAGATGAGTCACAATCCTCCTGTAACCTCACTGTATCTCGAATCACACGAGAGTTGGCATTCGGATGTGATGAGAACATCAATAAACTCAGTCTAGTAATGGCACAAGGGCCTCCAGAAATATTTGCGAAAAGCCATCCGGCAGGTAGTAACATCGTGCGATAATGACTGGGGGCAACTACCAAACTCTTGCAAGTCATGTTATTCTGAACAGAAGTACATGTTTTCGGTGTCCTTTGAAGGCACAAAGTTCGTTCATGAGCGGTGAATGAAGTGGCACCTTTCAATTTTAAACGCATACATTCAGAAATTGCACTAGGATTACACGTAAGGAAAAAACACAACTATTTGGGACTGGATGGGGGGTATCGGGTCTGACAGTTCAGTACACAAGGGGCAATACTCATGGGTAGCAAAATCGCCCAGAAGAACATTGGGGCGAGCATTCGATATATTGAAAATATGAGTCAAAGTCTCCAACGAAGCAGGGACAGCAACCAAACAAGTCGCCAGAATGTCATTCACTGATCTCATCGGTGTCAAGCAAAAATGAGGGGCTTTAGTCACCCGTTTCGCTAGTGAAGTCCAAAAGTTCGACGACGAATCCCACGCAGCGAAGGAACGCGACACTCGGGTTCTCAACTCATCCCGGGTTGATGGGATCCCTCCTCTCTCGTCGTACCAGCCCAAAAACAGTCCAACGCCGACACATCCTGCAGCAACAGTCCAAAGAATGATCTGAAAGAGAATCAAATACAGGCATTATTCATTCTCGTAAGTAACATTTGTCAGCCGGGACTGCTTCCCAGCTATCTTTCCCTTGTCTCATAACTAAAATGGTATTGTCTTGACCGGTTGCAATGACCTCTGCTTGTTCAGGGGGATTCTTAGGCGACTGCACCCAAACTCTGGCCCCAGGATTATCTGTGGAGCCAAAACCTTTCTGGCCTCGTACAGTTAGCAACGTTGGGGCAGTGCCTTTCGTTATCTCACCACTGAAAACAGGCATTATTAGCAATTGAGCCACTCGGTCAGTTTGATGTATCAGTAAGTCAACCTCACTGCTATTCAGCAGGAGCACCTTAATCTCTCCCTGATAATCACTGTCAATGATTCCTCCAAGCACCTGAATGCCTTTTACAGCCAGCCCCGATCTAGGGGCGATTAATCCGAAATTCCCAGTTGGTATATGAACACCAACACCAGTTTCAATGATGACCCGATCTTTACTTTTTATAACGGTGTCATCCATGGCATGCAAGTCTAAACCTGCCGACCCTGGGGTCGCTCTACATGGAGCCAAAGCTCCGGGAGTAATTTCCCAGTACATCACAGTCTCTCTGATTTCATTGGGCTTAGCATCAACATTCGGAGGAAACAAACGCATAAGTGGGGATTCAGCATTTAGAAAGGGGCGATTATTCAAAATCAATAGCGCTTGGGGCAAAAAGTCTCGCCAATTCTTATACTTGTCATCTGTTAATTTTCGTAATTGGTCCTTCAGCAGGCCATTCAACCTCTCCACAAGACCCGAGGCCTGTGGATAATATGGTATATGAAACACCCATTCAATATTGTTTTCCACACAGAATTCCTGTACCAATCTTCCACGAAAATGGGATGCATTATCAGATCGAATTTGAAATGGCACACCATAATACATCATAATCAATTCCAATGTTTTAATGGTATTCAATTGGATAGCTTGCTTACAAGGAAGGGCCACCAGCAGGCCACTGTATGTATCAACAATAGTGCAAACATATTGACAATTCCTACTCATAGGAAGTGGGCCGATGTAATCAATCTGCCAAATTTGAGCGGGCAATTTCCCGCGATGCAAATGACCTTTAACAATTTGGGGCACTTTACGCTGCCTGATATGCTGACAAATGGGACAATGTAGAATAACATTTTTGATTAAATCTAGGGGAATATAAATTCCTCGATCAGCAGCCCACCTGCTAGTGGCTTTCTCTCCAAAGTGTCCTGCTTTCTGGTGGGCCCATTTCGCCAATCCCGCAATATCAGAATCTTGCCTGTCCACCACTGCCTCAGCAATTTTAGATTTCTCATCTGCAATGTTATGAAAAAATTTGTCAAGAGAGTCTATCGGGGTATGAGCATCCACATGGAAGATTGTAACAGTACTCTGTGGGAGCATTTCCCAAATCTCCTGCCATAATTCTTTTCCCCACAGTTCTTTTGAATGCAATTTCCAACTATGGGAATGCCAAGTCGGTAACCAAACTGCCAGTCCATTGGCAGTAGACCAGGAATCGGTGAAAATAAAATATGACATGTACCAGGTAACTCTTGTTTCAGAACTTGATAAACAGCATAGAGTTCAGCAAATTGACTGCTCTTACCCTCACCAGTTGTGCTCAGCAATTTTTGTGTGATCGGATTATAGGACACCGCCTTCCAGTGCCGTTTCGTCCCTATGAACCTAGCTGAACCATCCGTAAACCAGACATGGTTTCTGTCCTCTGCGGACAAATCATCAAAAGGTCTACCCCACTTAACAGGAGACTCCTGTACTAAAGGTTCGGAACATTCACTCTCAGTCTCAGTCGATGGCGCTCGCGCCACCTGCTCATGCAAAGATGCAACTCCTTTTTGTCCCACACGTGCCCTGTCTTGTATATACCATTTCCATTTAATCACACTCGCCTCTTGAGCGTGTCCAATTCGGTGAGTTTTCGGCGAACTCATAACCCACTGCATGATAGGAATTTCAGGTCGCAAAACTATATCATGTCCCAAAGTCAATTGCTCGGTATCCACCAGAGCCCAATAACATGCAAGTAACTGTTTCTCCAAAGGTGTATAACGCTCACCAGCATCAGGTAACTTTTTGGTCCAGAAACCTAACGGTTCTCTACTCTTGCCTTGTTTCTGCCACAAACTCCAATTCGCATAAAGACCTTGTACAGACACATTCAAATCCACATCACCATCACGTACAGGCCATAAATCCAGAGCATGCTGAATTGCTTCTTTTGCCAGACTGAACGCATCTTGCTGTGGTTTATCCCATTCAAATGCATTCTTTTTACGAGTGACACGGTACAAAGGGGCCAATATTTGACTCAAATGAGGAATATGCTGACGCCAAAAACCAAACAAACCAATGAAGCTTTGGGCTTCTTTCCTATTCCTCGGAACTGCAAAATCAAGAATTTTCTGTTTAACCTGAGGGATCACTTCTCGGTGCCCTTCATGCCAATTAATACCCAAAAATTTCACAGCCTGGGACGGACCTTGTAATTTATCCGGATTGATTTCCCAACCTTTCTCACGCAGGCACTCAATGACTCTGTCCAATTGGGTCTGAACTTCCTCTTGTGTTTCGCCTTGGATCACAATATCATCAATATAGTGACATATCTGAATTTGCGGCTGAACTGGTACCTCAGCCAAATGCTCTGCCACCAGCCGGTGACATATCGTAGGACTATGCACATAGCCCTGAGGAAGACTTCTAAATGTCATCTGACGCCCGTTCCACGTAAAACTGAATTGATCCTGACACTCAGGGGCAATCGGAATCGAAAAGAAAGCATTAGCAATATCAATGGACGCATACCATGTACCTGGATGTTTTTGGATTCTTTCAATTAGGGTAATAACATCCGGTACTGCAACAGTCAAAGAGGGTGTGTGTTTATTCAATTCTCGATAATCAACAGTCATGCGCCAAGAATTATCACTCTTACGTACAGGCCAAACAGGATTATTCCAAGCAGAAGTAACTGGGGTTATAACTCCTGCATTCACCAACTCCTGAATAGTGGTACTAATCTCTTCATGACCACCTGGAATACGATACTGCTTCTGACAAACCACTTTTGTCGCCTGGGGAACTTTTATGGGGGGCATTCTTAAACGACCAACCCGTACAGGCCTGGACGATATATAATGTTTAGTTCCAAATTGGTAACATCCATCATCTAAGTGCAAAGTCATTCCTTTCAAAATATCAATTCCAATTATGAATTCTAAGAGTGGCACCACTAATACAGAGTATTCTTTTCTAGGAATTCTACCTATTCTCATTTCAAGTAAAGTTTGAACTGCGGGAGTTTCCTTTCCACCTAATCCGGTAATTGTAAAAGGCTGACCTTTAAACTTCTTTGATTTTCCATGAATAAGAGTGGCCTCCGCTCCTGTATCTACCAATGCTCGGGCCCTTTGGATATTACGATGTCTCCAATAAATATCAATATCTACATAGGGTCTATTATCTCTGTGAGCCCATCTGTGTACTGGAGCTTGACCTATTTCCTAGTCATTTTTACTGCATTCTGTGTACCAGGATAAATCAGGATAAAGACTCTCACGTTTCTTAGGTATCGATACCTCCTGTTCATATCCATCTCTATTACGAAATGGATTCCTGTCCTCTGCATTGTACTGCGGGTTTCGATCGGCCAATCTGTGTCGATCCTCTCTCCTTCTCAACTCAGGGGATTGATCCCTATCATCTCTACGTCTGCTGTTAACATAATCATCTCTCCCCCTTTCTCTTTCCCCCTCTCTCTCCCTGTCTCTCTCACGACGGGGGGACAAATCACGTACATAACGTCGATCATCACGACGATCAGAGCGCCCACGGCGGTCGTCATCACCGCTACCGTCAGAAAAACCACGATCACACTCAGTCGTCCGAACACGCCGGGCACCCTCCTTTCGATCCAAGCCACGTTTGCGAAACATTTCCCACAAACGAGCAGTAGTCTCACCGTCAATGTCCTCCTTCCGCACACCATCGGCCACAAGACCAAAAAATATATCACGTCTAGTAATTTTATTGTCACCAGGAGTACGAGTGTCAGGCCGGGACTGCCGTTCAGGTTTAAACCACTCACCCAACTCACCGAGTTGGCGTACCGATTCCAGCACCGTAGATAACACGTTACCAGTCTGATTAATCAATAAAGTCATCATCACCTGCTTATAGGCAACAGGGGAAGAACGAATGATACGATTCCGCACAGAAGATGTCAACAAACCATCAAGCAACCTGTCAGCAGTACCCAGAAAAATTGCCGTTTTCATCACCTCCTCTTTGAGACGTTGTGCAGCGTCGCGCAAAGTATACCACGGCTTGTCATTGACAGGCCAGTCAGACTCAGTAGGATATTTTTGATTACAACCCTCAGTCGCCAATTGAAGCAAAGAAATTTGACCACCACCATTAAAGTTACGAAAATGATCTTGTACAGTAGAATCCGAACTCAAGGAACAAAACTTCTAACAATCGCCATTATCCAACATAATGCCAGCAGCGCCCAGTTCATAAAGACGCACCATCCATGTGAGTAAGGTCTCACCAGCACGCTGCCAAAATCGCTGCAAAATATCACTAATTTCTTGTTGAGTAAAATCCTCCAAAGAGTCTAAAGAAACACCATTCGGAGCATTGGGAGACTGCTGCAACTTTCGTCGAAAAACCGGATGCACCGAGACCGCGGGACGAGCATCAGAAGGAGCTCGATCAGTACATGTAGAGGAACAATCAGTGCAAGAAGCATCGACCCCACTCGAAGGACGAGCGCAATCACGGGGAGCACCATCAGAGGCGCAAGAAGCAGACTTACAACCACGGCCGGAGCGAGAGGACTCGCGCTTGGGAGACTCCTCACCCGAGGAACAAGAATCACTCGAGTTCCAGATATTACCATCCCATTCATCAGGATTCCAATCTAGTCCGGCTTTCGCCACGACCAGACGCACCTTTCGCGTCGAAACCCGACCACGCCGATTCTTGTATTTATAACGAGCAATTCGCACAGCCGCCCTTTCGGCAATAGTTTGGTAAGTCTCAAGTTTGTCAGCAAGCAACTTATTTTGACACCGCAACAAAGTATGAGCATTCTGAATCTCAACAAAGTGCGCTTCCACATCCTTATGTGATGTCTGTAACTTCAACAACCTTTCATGCAGAATCCTGTACGCAGACAGAACAATCCAACCTCTGCGCCCCAAAACGGGAATCTCATCACCCTTCGATACGGGTGCCTTCTGTAAACAAGTAATCACATTAGCCGGCTCCGCCAGCTCCAAAAAAGAATTCCAATTCTCACTCAAACCAGTAGAATCAGCCCACTCACGGGCTAAGGCTTCATACGGCGTTGAATCCCATCCGGGAATATCAACGGGCAACTTAAAAGTAGATTTCGACCTTCTAGAAAACATCTTGGAAAAGAAAGAAGAAAAGAAAGAAAAAGAAAAGAAAGAAGAAGAAAAACTATACACACAATTATACCACAAATAATATACAAACAAAACCACGCACGCGCCGAAAGCAAACACGATACAACACAACGCACACAGGTTTCGTAAACGGTTCGTGACGCCAAATGTTCTGCTTGGGTTTTCGGATCAGATAGAATTCGCTCATCAGAGCCTCACTAACCCAGCCAGAACGTTACCCCCTCCCTAGGGCCTATTCACAATAAGTAACCACATGTATATACCACCTAAGGACAGGGAATTCCTACTATATATATATATACCAAGACCTCTTATAATCGGCGGCCTCGCGATCCCATACGGATCCAGACCTCTCTGCCCATACGACAGTATCACAAGTGGCGGCCTCGCGATCCCATACGGATCCAGACCTCTCTGCCCATACGACAGTATCACAAGTGGCGGCCTCGCGATCCCATACGGATCCAGACCTCTCTACCCAGACGGCAGTCTCAGACACAAGTGGCGGCCTCGCGATCCCATACGGATCCAGGACTTCCTACCCAGACGGCAGCCTCAGACACAAGTGGCGGCCTCGCGATCCCATACGGATCCAGGACTTCCTACCCAGACGGCAGCCTCAGCACAAGTGGCGGCCTCGCGATCTCATACGGATCCAGACCTATCTACCCAGACGGCAGTATCAGCACAATCGGCGGCCTCGCGATCCCATACGGATCCAGACCTCTCTACCCAGACGGCAGTATCAGCACAATCGGCGGCCTCGCGATCCCATACGGATCCAGACCTCTCTACCCAGACGGCAGTATCAGCACAAGTTCATCCTATGATCACCATAACATACAGGAAGGGAATCAGTCTCACTATTCATCAGATCACACAAGGATTGCTAGTTCGAGCACAGCCTGTTCTCTGGTTCGAGGGGCTCCTCTCTCCCTTATTCAGTTACCACTTACCTGATCAGGGTTAACATCTGTTCATGTCAAGTCACAGCTGACTAGAAGAATAGGCTACCCTCTTATACAAGAACACGCAGCACATGTTGGTTCACTACAAACTGGGTACTTTATTACTCATTACATACGCAATCACATAACATTACAATATAACACATAACCTGCAAAGAAAAGTGAAAGATTAAGTTGTACACTCTAATAAGAAAGGGGTCGACATCACCTTAGTAGTGTGTAGCCTGCACTCAATGGTCATCTAGGTTCCCTTCTCGTCTGTGCCTCGGCTCGCCTGGAAGTCACACCTCCGCAGTCACGGATCTGTTCCCTTCACCCTTCTCCGAGTCACTGGGACCTCTTCCTCATCGGCTACTCTCTCCTCTCTGGCTATTCTGCTAGAAGAGTATCTGTCTCTCGGTTTTTCTCCGCCTTCAAGATGGCGTCTGTCTTCCCTGGAATAAGTAGTAGCTTTACTGCTAACGGCTAGATGCCGCCTACGGACTGAAACAAGTGCCAAGTAACTGCCTCGGACTTTCACTAATATAGAGGTGCGTTTCCTCATGGAAAATTCCGGCCCGTAACCTGCCGCCCACCAAATTCTTGTACCTCCCCGTACCAAGGACACGTTCCCAGCCGGCCGGCCTGATGTAGTGTCTTCGGCATGAAGAAAAATACAATCCTTCGATAAGGGCCGGCCTGAACCGGTTCTCTCCAAGCGAATAACACCTCATAACTAAAACATTACATTTGACCTAGAAGCATCCCAAGCTGCCGGAGCAGAAAGAAAGATGGAGTCTCTCCCGTTTAAGGCCTACCAGGCCTGAATTCAGCACGGCTCCATGAAATACCCTCCCTACAGGACAGGTTATCCCTAATACTAACGAATCTATCCCCTAGGCTATGTGTGCAAGCCCTGATCTATGGGGAAGAGCACAGGATCATGTCGAAGTGCCTAGTAAATAGGCTCCATTCACTACTCTAACCCTTAGACTTGGATGGTAAGAGACTGAAGTCACATTAATCACCCTTCAACACAAGAAGGCCGGGAAAATCGAGCAGCACAGTGTCTAGTTTTCAAAAATGTTTAGGTTTGCTAGGTTTCCCAAGGTGCCCGCAGAGCTAGGGTTCAAAAACTACAGCTAGTCATTTTTCCAAAAAAGGGTCATTTTTCACTGCGAAATTGAGGTGTGACCAGGTTGCGTTTTGCGCCGTTTCCTGTCGCGGGCACTAGGCCGATCCACACAAGATAGGTACCGTTTTTCTCGTAAGACTTTGGGGAACGCGGGGTGGGTGGAAATTTGTGGATCCACGCAGATTCCGGAACTTTCCACGACAGAAATGTGTGGAAAATGTGTTTTTTTTGCCAATTTTTTAGGTTTGCAAGGGATTCTGGGTAACAGACCCTGGTGGGAGGCAGTCAAGTCACCCCATCCTGGATTCCCCTGGGTGTCTAGTTTTCAAAAATGTATAGGTTTGCTAGGTTTCCCAAGGTGCCCGCAGAGCTAGGGTTAAAAAACTACAGCTAGTCATTTTTCCAAAAAAGGGCCATTTTTCACTGCGAAATTGAGGTGTGACCAGGTTGCGTTTTGCGCCGTTTCCTGTCGCGGGCACTAGGCCGACCCACACAAGTGAGGTATAGTTTTTCTCGTAAGACTTTTTGGGAACGCGGGGTGGGTGGAAATTTGTGGATCCACGCAGATTCCGGAACTTTCCACGACAGAAATGTGGGGAAAATGTGTTTTTTTTGCCAATTTTTTAGGTTTGCAAGGGATTCTGGGTAACAGACCCTGGTGGGAGGCAGTCAAGTCACCCCATCCTGGATTCCCCTGGGTGTCTAGTTTTCAAAAATGTATAGGTTTGCTAGGTTTCCTGTTGGACTTGGCCCTTCTGGCAGGTTCACCCCTGAACTTTTTGCTTTTTATTGGTGACTTGGTGTGGTGATTTTTTTGGTTTCTGCGCACTTTCCCTGTGTCCCAGGGTAAAGTGCGTGCGTGCTCTGAGTGCATGTGGTGAGATAGGCCTGCCCTCCCATAGGAATGCATGGGGAATGTATGTGTCCCTAGTAGTTCCCGATGCGTGGGGTGTGCAGGCCCAAGTTTGGTATGTGCGGACTAGTGGGAGTGAATGCTGCGCGATGATGTGTGCAGCGTGCATGTACCTAGTGTGGAAGTGCCACTTCTAGAAGTGGGCACTTCTGTGTGCAGTGTGTCTGTCGCGTGATTGGCTGGTCATGTCATGTGACGGGCTAGGGATTCCCCAGAGTCAGGATGAGTCACCCAGTGGTGAATGGGGAGATCAGCAGCTAGATGGGTGGGAGGAGTACACCTGGGTCCTGAATAGGACAGGGTTTTCCACACACAATGCTGGCCCCGCCCCCTGCGGTGCGACTGACGACCCTAGCCCTGCCAATGAATAGAGTGAGGGGCTGAGCACATCAAGGGTGCTCCCCAACCAGCTGCGACTGGTTTTCCCCCTCACCCTGAACCCAGAACAAAGGGGTTTGCTGTATAAAAATGGGGCTGTGTCCCCACAGAAACTGTTCTCTTCTTGGATCCTGACAGAGGGGGGCTTGCTGCTGGTGGGGCCCAGGAGGGACCGCCATGGGGGCTACCTCCCTGCTGGAGGGCCCTGTGTGCTGGCCCCTGGGCCCTACCTTGCCCCCTGGATGCCCTCAGGACCGTGGGGACCTTTTTGCTGGTCCTTTTGCTTTACCAAGGCTTGGTGCAGCCTTCTAGCGCCCTGGGAACGCTACCTTGCTTTATGTTGCCCGTAGGAGCGCTGGAGCTCCGTAGCGATGCGCTGCTGTCTGGAGGGAGGGAATCCCCATAGGAGGGATTTCCCCGTGCAGCTGCCCGGCGGGTGCCTACTCCGAGTTTATGTCCTTGCGGGTGCCCACCCCGCTGAAAATGCCGCCGACTGCTGTTATCTAAAAGCGGGTGCCCACCCCGCATTGCGGCCTTCGTTTATGTCGTTGCGGGTGCCCACCCCGCTGAAAATGCCGCCGACTGCTTTTGTGGGGGAGCGGGTGCCCACCCCGCGATTCTTGAAGATCACCGCTGCGGCCCGAGTCGCGGCCAAAAACGGAAGTCAGGCGAGAATGTGCCTGGCGGCGGGCAGGACTTCCGGTTTTACAAAGGAAGTCCCGCGCACGCCGCCGCCTGAGAAGCTGCCCGGAGTGAAGGTGATGGTGCCTGCCTGTGCGGGGCTCCCATGGCTGAGGGAGAGCCCCGCGGGCACCAGCAAGTGGAGACTGAAGGCGGAGGGGGCTCGAGGCACATTGCCGGTGCCTGCCCCACCGCGTGCGAAGAGCGGAGACCGGAGTCCTGCCGCTGAAGAGCCCAGGTGAGTTGGGCTCGCATTCAAGGGTGCCTGGCAGAGGCACACGGTCAGAGCGGCCCCGTTTGTGCAGCGGGCCGCTCCAACGTGGCGATATTTATTTTAAGGGCCCCTGTGGGGGTCCCGAGGTCCCGTGCTGCCCCACGTTGAGCAGTAGTCTCCAGCTGTCCCACTTTGCAGGGGTCAGCTGCAACGATGGGGAGTGATTAGTTTCCGAGCCCAGAGAAGGCTCCAACGGGGCCATCATTATTTTAGAGCCAGAGGGCTCCAATGCTCGGGGCCCTAGTTATTCACGGAGCCAGTGCGCTCCAGAGGGGCTACGTACTTCCAGAGCCAGATGGCTCCAACGAAGGGGGCATTATTGTTTCTGAGCCTGCGAGGCTCCAACGCTTGGGGACACATGTATGATTACCGAGCCCAGGGGGGCTCCAGCATGTTGGCAGGATGATTTCAGGAGCCAGTGTGCTCCAGGGGGACATGTTGCTTTAGAGCCTAGGTGGCTCCAACGTTCTGGATATTGTTTTAAGGGCTATTGAGAGCCCACGCCTTATTTGCCTTCCCCCAGCTGCGCAGCACTTAGTGCCAGCTGCAGCGTTTAGGCCCTGTGCTTGTCCCCAGCTGCCCAGCAAGTAGTGGGCAGCTGCTACGTTTAGGTTCTGGCGCAACCTGGACTCTAATGCGATTTTGGTGCTAGGAAATGTACGGTGTAGTATGTTTTGCGCACCTTGTGTTCATGCTTATGGGGTTGGGAAATGTACTGTGTATAGTATATTTTGCGCTCCCTGTATTTCATACCTCTAGATAGGATTTCTGCCTAGGAGGTTGTTTTACCTTGTTTAGGTTGATGGTAGGGAGAATGTACTTCCCTGTGTTATGTACGCCCCTAGTGTAGGTATACTTAGGTGGCTAGGTCTAAGGCGTTAGACTTGCGAGAATTGCATAATGTGGTTTATGCCCCTGTGATGGATGCAGGATAGGTTTTATACCTGATGCTAGTGTGATGATGCTGTGGTCATTATTGCGCCAGTAGATACTGGTTATGTTCTACATGTACACTTGGTAATTTGTGTTATGTTCTAAGAGTGCTAATTCCTGACAGTGGTCCATGTGGCCCTGTCCCCTGTATATATAATCCCTTGTAAATTCTGCCCGTGCCTGTTGGCACATTGTAGAGTGTGTGTTTTTATCTAATGTGTTGTGTATAATACAAAGGCTATTTTTATAGAATACCTTGTGTGGAGTTTCCTTTGTGGTGGGCCTTGGGTGTTGTTGCTGGGTGCGTGCGCAAACGCTTTACACATCGCCTCAGGGATAAGCCTGTATGCTCGTGCCAAGCTACCAAGGGGGTGAGCAGGGGTTATCTTTGGCGTGTAACTTCCTTGCCCTGAGTAGAGTGGTGGTTTCTGCCTGCCTTTGGCGCAAGCCTTAGCCAACCAGAAATCCCATTTCTAACATTTCCCAAGGTGCCCGCAGAGCTAGGGTTCAAAAACTACAGCTAGTCATTTTTCCAAAAAAGGGTCATTTTTCACTGCAAAATTGAGGTGTGACCAGGTTGCGTTTTGCGCCGTTTCCTGTCAGGGGCACTAGGCCGATCCACACAAGTGAGGTACCGTTTTTCTCGTAAGACTTTGGGGAACGCGGGGTGGGTGGAAATTTGTGGATCCACGCAGATTCCGGAACTTTCCACGACAGAAATGTGTGGAAAATGTGGTTTTTTTGACAATTTTTTAGGTTTGCAAGGGATTCTGGGTAACAGACCCTGGTGGGAGGCAGTCAAGTCACCCCATCCTGGATTCCCCTGGGTGTCTAGTTTTCAAAAATGTATAGGTTTGCTAGGTTTCCCAAGGTGCCCGCAGAGCTAGGGTTCAAAAACTACAGCTAGTCATTTTTCCAAAAAAGGGTCTTTTTTCACTGCGAAATTGAGGTGTGACCAGGTTGCGTTTTGCGCCGTTTCCTGTCGCGGGCACTAGGCCGACCCACACAAGTGAGGTACCGTTTTTCTCGTAAGACTTTGGGGAACGCGGGGTGGGTGGAAATTTGTGGATCCACGCAGATTCCGGAACTTTCCACGACAGAAATGTGTGGAAAATGTGTTTTTTTTTGACAATTTTTTAGGTTTGCAAGGGATTCTGGGTAACAGACCCTGGTGGGAGGCAGTCAAGTCACCCCATCCTGGATTCCCCTGGGTGTCTAGTTTTCAAAAATGTATAGGTTTGCTAGGTTTCCCAAGGTGCCCGCAGAGCTAGGGTTCAAAAACTACAGCTAGTCATTTTTCCAAAAAAGGGTCATTTTTCACTGCGAAATTGAGGTGTGACCAGGTTGCGTTTTGCGCCGTTTCCTGTCGCGGGCACTAGGCCGATCCACACAAGTGAGGTACCGTTTTTCTCGTAAGACTTTGGGGAACGCGGGGTGGGTGGAAATTTGTGGATCCACGCAGATTCCGGAACTTTCCACGACAGAAATGTGTGAAAAATGTGGTTTTTTTGCCAATTTTTTAGGGATTCTGGGTAACAGACCCTGGTGGGAGGCAGTCAAGTCACCCCATACTGGATTCCCCTGGGTGTCTAGTTTTCAAAAATGTATAGGTTTGCTAGGTTTCCCAAGGTGCCCGCAGAGCTAGGGTTCAAAAACTACAGCTAGTCATTTTTCCAAAAAAGGGTCATTTTTCACTGCGAAATTGAGGTGTGACCAGGTTGCGTTTTGCGCCGTTTCCTGTCGCGGGCACTAGGCCGACCCACACAAGTTAGGTACCGTTTTTCTCGTAAGACTTTGGGGAACGCGGGGTGGGTGGAAATTTGTGGATCCACGCAGATTCCGGAACTTTCCACGACAGAAATGTGGGGAAAATGTGGTTTTTTTGCCAATTGTTTAGGTTTGCAAGGGATTCTGGGTAACAGACCCTGGTGGGAGGCAGTCAAGTCACCCCATCCTGGATTTCCCTGGGTGTCTAGTTTTAAAAAATGTATAGGTTTGCTAGGTTTCCCAAGGTGCCCGCAGAGCTAGGGTTAAAAAACTACAGCTAGTCATTTTCCCAAAAAAGGGTCATTTTTCACTGCGAAATTGAGGTGTGACCAGGTTGCGTTTTGCGCCGTTTCCTGTCGGGGGCACTAGGCCGATCCACACAAGTGAGGTACCGTTTTTCTTGTAAGACTTTGGGGGACGCGGGGTGGGTGGAAATTTGTGGATCCACGCAGATTCCGGAACTTTCCACGACAGAAATGTGGGGAAAATGTGGTTTTTTTGACAATTTTTTAGGTTTGCAAGGGATTCTGGGTAACAGACCCTGGTGGGAGGCAGTCAAGTCACCCCATCCTGGATTTCCCTGGGTGTCTAGTTTTCAAAAATTTATAGGTTTGCTAGGTTTCCCAAGGTGCCCGCAGAGCTAGGGTTCAAAAACTACAGCTAGTCATTTTTCCAAAAAAGGGTCATTTTTCACTGCGAAATTGAGGTGTGACCAGGTTGCGTTTTGCGCCGTTTCCTGTCGCGGGCACTAGGCCGACCCACGCAAGTGAGATACCGTTTTTCTCGTAAGACTTTGGGGAACACGGGGTGGGTGGAAATTTGTGGATCCACGCAGATTCCGGAACTTTCCACGACAGAAATGTGTGGAAAATGTGTTTTTTTGCCAATTTTTTAGGTTTGCAAGGGATTCTAGGTAACAGACCCTGGTGGGAGGCAGTCAAGTCACCCCATCCTGGATTCCCCTGGGTGTCTAGTTTTCAAAAATGTATAGGTTTGCTAGGTTTCCCAAGGTGCCCGCAGAGCTAGGGTTCAAAAACTACAGCTAGTCATTTTTCCAAAAAAGGGTCTTTTTTCACTGCGAAATTGAGGTGTGACCAGGTTGCGTTTTGCGCCGTTTCCTGTCGCAGGCACTAGGCCGACCCACACAAGTGAGGTACCGTTTTTCTCGTAAGACTTTGGGGAACGCGGGGTGGGTGGAAATTTGTGGATCCACGCAGATTCCGGAACTTTCCACGACAGAAATGTGTGGAAAATGTGTTTTTTTTGACAATTTTTTAGTTTTGCAAGGGATTCTGGGTAACAGACCCTGGTGGGAGGCAGTCAAGTCACCCCATCCTGGATTCCCCTGGGTGTCTAGTTTTCAAAAATGTATAGGTTTGCTAGGTTTCCCAAGGTGCCCGCAGAGCTAGGGTTCACAAACTACAGCTAGTCATTTTTCCAAAAAAGGGTCATTTTTCACTGCGAAATTGAGGTGTGACCAGGTTGCGTTTTGCGCCGTTTCCTGTCGCGGGCACTAGGCCGATCCACACAAGTGAGGTACCGTTTTTCTCGTAAGACTTTGGGGAACGCGGGGTGGGTGGAAATTTGTGGATCCACGCAGATTCCGGAACTTTCCACGACAGAAATGTGTGGAAAATGTGTTTTTTTTGCCAATTTTTTAGGTTTGCAAGGGATTCTGGGTAACAGACGCTGGTGGGAGGCAGTCAAGTCACCCCATCCTGGATTCCGCTGGGTGTCTAGTTTTCAAAAATGTATAGGTTTGCTAGGTTTCCCAAGGTGCCCGCAGAGCTAGGGTTCAAAAACTACAGCTAGTAATTTTTCCAAAAAAGGGTCATTTTTCACTGCGAAATTGAGGTGTGACCAGGTTGCGTTTTGCGCCGTTTCCTGTCGCGGGCACTAGGCCGATCCACACAAGTGAGGTACCGTTTTTCTTGTAAGACTGTGGGGAACGCGAGGTGGGTGGAAATTTGTGGTTCCACGCAGATTCCGGAACTTTCCACGACAGAAATGTGTGAAAAATGTGGTTTTTTTGACAATTATTTAGGTTTGCAAGGGATTCTGGGTAACAGACCCTGGTGGGAGGCAGTCAAGTCACCCCATCCTGGATTCCCCTGGTTGTCTAGTTTTCAAAAATGTATAGGTTTGCTAGGTTTCCCAAGGTGCCCGCAGAGCTAGGGTTCAAAAACTAGAGCTAGGCACTTTGCAAAAAAAGGGTAATTTTGCATTGTGAAAATGTGGTGTGACCACGTTGCGTTTTGCGCCGTTTCCTGTCGTGGGCACTATGCCTACCCACACAAGTGAGGTACCATTTTTATCGGGAGACTTAGGGTAATTCAGATTTGTAAAGGAACTGTTATTATCTATTGACTTTCCATGCATTTCTGCTTTCCAAATGAAAGATATTGTGTAAAAAAGAAGTCATTCTAAAAAATGACTGATAATTCTCATGCTAGTATGAGTATTCCCAATTTCAGAAATGTGCAAATATCTACTGTTTCTAAACTCTATATTTTGTTCCCATTTCAGAAATACATAGGTGTCTTTCATACCGATTTTTCCATGTACACTTTTTTACAGAATAATTACTATATACCCGGTACATAATAAAAAACCATTGCAAGTTACTACTCAGTTTTTGGCTCTGGGTTCGTCGGGTTCTTGGTGAACCTACAAGTCCTATATATTCCCACAACCAGTAATGGCCAGCGGATGCAACTGTATATTGCTTTCAAAGAGCTGTCATAATTAGAAGAAGTTACAGGTGAAAACGTTGACACAAAAGGCTGTTTTTTTCAACTAAATTTCAATTTATCCTACATTTAACTGTTTGTTTCTATAAAAAAACCTTGATGGATCTACACAAATGACCCCTTGCTGAATTCAGAATGTTGTCTTCTTTTCGAAAATGTATAGCTTTCCAGGATCCACTATTGCTTTTGTGCCCATTTCAGCCACTAACTGGAAGGAGGTCAAAAGCCCAAAAAATTGCAAAAATAGGCTATGTCCCAGAAAAATGCCAAAACTGTGTAAAAAATGTTGGGTTTCTGTCAAAAGTCAAGTATCCCCGAAAAGCTGGGAAAATGGTGATTTCAACCCCACAAACCCTTTTTTGATAACATTTGCAGGGAAAAACCCAGATGCTTTCATTTGCAGCCCGTTTTTCCAATTTTTCCAAAAAAACCCAAAATTTTGCTGTATTTTGGCTCTTTTCTGTGACCCCTCCAGGGGAATCCACAAACCCTGAGTACCTTTAGAATCCCCATGATGTTGGAAGAAAAGGACGCAAATTTGGCGTGGCTACCTAATGCGGTCAAAAAGTTACAGGGGCCTAAGCGCGCACTACCCCAAATAGCCAAAAAAAGGCCTGGCACAGGAGGGGGAAAAGGCCTGGCAGCGAAGGGGTTAATAACATCTATCATTAAGAAAACAGCCAGAGAGGTGACTATTATATGGGGCGGTGATTTTAACCAGATTATTTGTGCTGCTCCTAATCAACTTCTATGTGGTTTAAATGACGAGGTTGACAATCCTATATCCCATAGGATAGTAGTTCTTTAAATGAAATCATGTTTAAGTTGGACATGGGATTTGCCAATAACCTGCATAACTTAAACGCATTTCCGGCCCCTACCTATCATGGCAGGGGCTGCAATTCCACCATCGATTACATCTTGCTTTCTAATGGTGCTACAAAGAGGGACACCACTTTTCACACTCACCAGATTGTACTGAGTGATCATTACCCTATCAGCATTACACTTTACCTTTCTAACAGGCCCAATCCTAAAATTCTTAGTCTTCTGGATCAACATGATTTAGAATTATCCAGATTAAACGGTTACTCTCTGAAATGGGCCCTAGTCGACCCAATTGAAATTGTAAAAACTGTGGTTACCGGAGCATATTCGTCTATTACGAAATGCCTGGATCTAACTACCTCTGACGCAGACGTTATTACTAACTTTGGCACTGTGATTCAGGTAGTTAAACAAGCTCTAATGGCAAAAAAGACCCATTCTACAAAAAATAGAAAGGGCTGGTTTAACCACACGTGCACAGCAGCCTATTCTAAATTAAAATCTGCTTTGCGTAAAACAGTTAGGGATTCCGTAGAAATATCTAAACTGAGGAGGGCCTATAATCTTGCTATAAAGGAAAGGAAATCGGAGTTAAAAAAAACAACTCTGGGACGAACTACATGAGAGCTGTTTTAGTAATAACAATACCACTTTTTGGAAAGTGGTAAAAACACCTTTTCTTACTGATAAGGGTAATTTCCCTAGAGTAGAAGTCGCTATAGATGAAAAGGACTGGGTAGATCATTTTTCAAATTTTTTTATGATTAATTCATTACCAACTGATGTCGGAGATAATGCTCCTCACTGTCAAGAGTCCCCGCCCTTCCCTATTGATATATCTATTACACTTGACCAGGTTACCCGGGCTTAAATGCAAGCAAAACAGGGAAGGCCCCGGGGCCCGATGGGGTCCTAATAGATTTTTATAAAACCCATATCGAACTCTGGATCCCTCTTTTAACTAGAGTTTTCAATGCACTGTGTTCCACCGGCATTCCGGAATCCTGGAAAAAATCTATCCTAGTCCCGATCTTCAAGAAAGGGGACAGGAATTCAGTCTCCTGTTACCGCCCCATCTCCCTATTGGATTCAACGGGGAAAATGATGGGCCGGATAATGCTCGATCGTTTGCAGGAGTGGGCAGCGGAAAACAACATCTTATCCGATTTACAATATGGGTTCCGTGAAGGCCTGGGGACCATAGATCAAGCCTTGAATCTATCACTCTTGATAGACAAATACGTTAACATCAAGGCCGGAGCACTCTACATGGTCTATGTAGACCTGTCAGCTGCATTTGACTGCGTTAGCCACTCTAAACTCTGCTCCATCTTATTAGACCTAGGGATGGACCAGACTGCAGTCACCTTCATGAGAGAACTTTATGTGGATGCAACTGCCAGAGTGAGATTCGGTATCAGTGGCGAACTCACTGCATCCTTTGGGGTAGAGAAGGGGGTGAGACAAGGTTGTGTCCTGGCTCCATTCTTATTCACCCTTTACACCAATGGTCTGGAGGGTGAGATGCTGAGAGGAGCCCAGGACCTTCCCATGGTAGCCGATCGCCGCATACCAGCTCTTCTGTATGCGGACGATGCGGTGATATTGGCTCGCACCCCAAACGAACTTCAGAGGGCTCTAAATAGCTATGCTCTTTTTATGGCCAGTTTGGACCTTAAGGTCAATATAGGGAAAACCTTCGTTATGAAGGCGGGCGTTAGCAAGAAGAACAAAACCAGATCTATTTATTTGAATAAAGAAAGTCTAGCGACCACTGATAAATATCCGTATTTAGGTGTCATGATTGATAAAAAATTAACCTGGAAACCGGCAGTTGAAGTAAGAAAACTACAGTTTGCGAGAACCACCTCCGCACTTGTGAGTTTCTCCAGGAAACTGGGGAAAAAAGCACCTGCGGAAATGGTAAAAATGTATAAAGCCAAATGTATACCAGTGGCCTTATATGGTGCGGGCGTATGGGGACATGCAGCAGTGGCCCCCATCCAGCCCATAGAGAATGGTTTTCTGAGATACCTTCTCGCCTTGCCAACCTCAGCCGCAAACTACTCCTGCCACCTGGAACTAGGCCTTCCGTATGTGATAGACCTGGCAAGAATCCAGCCTCTTTTATTATGGTACCGAATATGGTCATCAGAAAAAACAATCTTTACTCAAAAAATTATTCAAGATTGCAAAGACCTTGACAATGCTTACAGATCTAGGTGGTTATCCTACGTTAAATTTTTTTTAACTCATCTAGGGCTAGTAAAATACTACCATGACCCTTCTACGATTCAGGAGTTAACAAGAAAGGTCTTCTATAATCTTTGTTATAACCATCTTGAAGACCTAAGACTTAACTCAGAGGTCATGAAGCAAACAGTTAGGCACAGTCTAACAGTCCAGACGGTTTTTGGGATCCAGCCTTACCTAACCTATAGTACCACTTCTTATGAGCTGTTCCTTCTGGTTAGGTTTAGACTGAACCACTTTCACCGTCTAGTAGTTTTTCCGTTGAGAAACAATTGGGCTAAAATACTTCCACCTTGCCCTTGTGACGGGATTTCCTCCCAGTCTACAATTCATACCATCCTTTTCTGTAAATATTACACAGACCAGCGGAGGAAATTACTAATCCCCCTATTAAAACGTATGGGCTTCCGTACTTGTCGCCCAGCTTTACTGTTCTTACAGTTACTTGAGGGGGAGGGGCTGGTCTACATTGTCTCTAACTTTTTACAGAACATCATGCGCCATAGACAGAACCTAGGCTGATTTAATCTATTTTCGATTTCATTGTTAAATTAATTGTACCAATCAAATAGATGTTTCTTACTCAGACACTTTTCCTGCAACGCAACCTTAAATCCGTGAATCGATATTACTGTGACCATTCTTGTCAGTGATGAATTCTAATTTAATGTGAATTTTAAATTAATGTGTCTTTTAACGCATATTTTTTATTGTGTATTTGTACTTGCATCTTTTATGACTCTCTTTGGAGAGTCGAATAAAGAAAGTTTTGATTTGATTGATAGATAGATGGGTGGGAGGAGTGCACCTGGACTCTGAATAGGGCTGTGCTCTGCCACCACAATGCTGGCTCCACCTCCTGTGGAGCGGCTGATGTCTCTGCACTGCACCCTGAAAGAAACAGCTTGCCTCACAACAACAAAGTGCTCAAGAACTGGTTTGGACTGGGCAAAGGCCCCTTAACCCCAGAGGAACAAAGGAATTAGGGGTATAAGTATTGGGACCCTGCTCCCAAGAAATTAGATCCGATTCTGCTTAAACAAGAAGAACCTCTGCCAGAGGAGAAGGAACCGGGAAAGCTGTAAGGAGGAGTACTGTCCCTGACCTGGGGGATTGGCCTGCAGTGGTTGCCTTGCTGCTGAAGGAGAGGAGAAAGACTACAAAGACTTTGCTTCAACTTGTGCTTAAAAGATCTCCAAGGGCTTGTGCTGAGCTTGCCCCCTGAACGAAGTCTCAGGACCAGTGGACTTCACCCCCAGCTTCCTAAAGTCTTTTGGAATTGCCTGCTGCTGTTGTTGGGCCTTCTGAGGGACTGTGTGTCGCAAGGAGCTGGAAGCGCGACTCAAGAAGGAGAAGCATGCCGCTGTCGGAGCCGCTGTCGTCGCATCTCGCAGAGAGTGTCGCCGCTGCAGCATCGCATCGAGCGGAAGCGTCTCGCATCATTCCGGAAGTCTCGCAACACCGAAGAAGCGTGTCGCCATCGCAGCCATCGCAGCTGATGCATTGCACCGCATCAAGAGGAGAGTCTCGCATCGAGAAAGAAGCGTGTTGCCATCGCAGCCATCGTAGTTGTCGCATTGCACCGCATCAAGAAAAGCGCCTCGCATCCATGGAGAAGTGTGCCGCCGTCGGAGCTGCTGTCGTCGCATCGCGTAAAAGGGGTGACGCCGCTGCAGCATCGCATCGAGCGGAAGCGTCTCGCAAACGGCGGAGAAGAGTGCCACTGCCAAGGCCGCTGTCGTCGCATTGCGTAAAGGGGTGACGCCGCTGTAGCTGACGCATCGAGTCGAGCCTTCTCGCAACCATCGGAGAAGCGTAACGCATCTGGAAGATCTTCACGTCTTTATTTCTTTACACCAAAAAATTCATCGCATCAACATTGTTGCAACACTTTCCTTGCCCTGCGTGTCGCAACTAAGGTACATTGACTTAAAGTGTTGCATTTAAGAACTTAAGAGAACTAAGCAATCTTCTACCATCTAAAGTAAACAGTATTCTGTATTTTTGTCGTTTAATGGTCTTGTGATAATTCTATATAAAGAATCCTTATTTTTAATATAATACCTGTGTGGTGTCCATTTGTAGTGTTGTCACTTGGTTACTGTATGTGTTCACAAATGCTTAACCTATAACGCTCTGAGATAAGCCTTGTCTGCTCGCGCCAAGCTACCTAGAGGGTGAGCAGGGGTTATTTTAGGTGTGTAACCCCTTACCCTGACTAGAGGAAAGGTTCCCTGCTTGTCACAAGTACCTACCTGTGCCAACCAGAGAACCCGGATTCTAACATTGGTGGTCAGCGGTGAGGATTCTGGACTTGCATTTGTGACTCATGTACAGTAATTGGTGAACACTACTTAGTGAGTGCAGACCTTAACGCAACCAATACTTGTTGGTAGATTTCTTTTTGGGACTGTCTATTTTTGAGTACTGCCAAGCTTAACCATGGTGGAGAAAGCAGCACCCGTAGTCTCTGTGAATACTGAAATAGAATGGGAAGAAGAGAAACTGGAAAGCTACAAGTTAGCACATCTGAAATTCTTTTTCAAGAAGTTTAATGTTTCGACAACTGGATGTAAAAACAAGGAAGAGTTCTACAAGGCGCTGAGGGCCTGGGTAGAAGCAAGGAATGCCACTGATGATAATGCAGATGAGCAGTTGGATGGGCCAGTGAGTCCAAGAGGAAGGAGAACCCCTTCCCCTGCCGGTAGCAGTGTTTCCAGTAAAAGTCTATCTCCAGAGGAATTGGCAGATAGAAAAGAGTGTAGGATGCACGAATTGGAGCTGACCAAGCTCAAGTTAAGTGGGCAGTTAGAATTTGAATTACAAAGTAGAAAGTTAGCCCTAGAAGAGAAAAAGCTACAGTATGAACATGAAAAGGTTTTGAGGGAGTTGGAGCTGAAGGCTCAGAGTTTAGAAATTGCTCCCTCTGGTGGCAGCACACCGTCAATGCCTGTAGAATCTAGAGTTTACATACCAAAAGATGTAGTAAAAGAATTCTCTAAAAATGATGACATAGGGCAGTGGTTTAAAGCCTATGAGGTAGCCATGTCTTCCCACCGGGTCCCTGAGAAGGATTGGGGAGCGGGGTTGTGGGGACGGTTCCTTAGTGAGGGGAAGGACACACTGCTAGACTTGCCATCAGAGGATTATAATTCTTACCCCCATATGAAGGCAGCTTTGATGGCTAGGTATGGGTTGACCCCTGAGTTATATAGACAAAGGTTCAGGGGGTGCACCAAGTTTCCAAACAGTATGTATGTTGAGTATGTGACTTTTTTTGCAGAGCACTGGATGGTTGGGTGAAGGGTAGTAAGGTTAATGATTTTCAAGGGCTTCTTGATTTAATGGAATGGGAGCACTTGTCCAGTAATTGTTTTCCTGAGCTACGCCAGCACCTGATTGATAGTAGGCTGACTAACGCTAGGAAGCTTGCTGAGGAGGCGGACCGCTGAGTCAGTACCAGGGTCCACAAGGGTTCCATGGGAGACTCCGCTAAAGGTGGGCAGGGTCCCCAGCAGAAGAGTGGGGGGGACAAGGGTAAGCAGAGGAGTTCCCAAGAAGGCCCCAAAGTAATCTCCAAGGGAACCAAGGGAAAGGTTCTCAGCCTCCCCCACCCCAGAAACCGACTGGGGCCCCAACAGGTAACCCTGTTCAAAAGGGGCCCATCAAATGTTACAAGTGTGGTAACATGGGGCATTTTGCCTCTGATTTAAAGTGTCCTTTGTATGGGAAACCAGCACCCACTGGTGCTCCGCCCCGGCACGTGGCTAGTGTAGCCTTGGGGGAGGAGATGACCGTCCAAGGTGGGTGGGGTCCCGCAGAGATGTCCCATGTCTCATTAGGAGACTGTGAAGTGGTCCCCCAAACCCAGCTGCCTGATAACACTAAAAAATACAGGCAGTGGGTGACCATAAATGGCCATAGGGTGGAAGCTCTGAGAGATACAGGAGCCAGTGTGACGGCTGTCAAGCACCACCTGGTGTCTCAGGAGCAGGTTGTCCCAGGAGCATTCTATCCGGTTGTTGGCGCTGACAACACTGAGAGTCACTGCCCGGTGGCTCAGGTTCCCTTTGAGTGGGGGGGGTCTCTGGCACTCTTCAGGTAGCTGTGAGGCCCGCCATGCCTGTAGACTGTCTGTTAGGGAACGATTTGGAGAGCTCACCCTGGGCTAAGGTGGAGCGGAGTGCTCACCTGGAGATGTTGGGTATGCCGGATTGGGCGTGTGTCACCACACGGTCCATGGCAGAAAGTAAAGGTGCTCAAAAGGTCCTGGAGCCTGAGAGGGAGGCCCAGGGACCGGCCTTAGAGAGAAGGAGCCGGGGGCACGGGAAACCGGCCCCTGAAGTTCCCACGGCCCAGGAGGGAGCAGACCTTGAGGGGGATGCCCTGGAGCCTATAGGGGAGCAGATAGCTGAACTGGGAGACCTGCTTGAGTTGACCCATTGGCAACAGGAAGGAGGTCCCTCCAGGGAAGACTTTTGTAAGGCGCAGAAAGAATGCCTTTCTCTCGTGGGTATGCGGCAGCAGGCTGCAGACCAGGCCGCAGGTGATCAGCCTGGGTCACATTTCATTTACTGGGAGAACGGCCTCCTATATACAGAGCCTAAGGTTGCTGAGCCTGGGTCAGCCCGTGTGCTGGTGGTACCCCAGGAGTTCAGAGCCTTCCTACTGGGGCTGGCTCACGATGTGCCGTTGGCAGGACATTTGGGGCAGGACAAGACCTTTGAAAGGCTTGTCACCCACTTTTATTGGCCTCAAATGCGCAGAAGTTCAGACACTCACTGCAGGACATGCCAGACTTGCCAGGCAAGTGGCAAGAGTGGAAGGAAGCAGAAGGCTCCACTCCAACCCTTCCCTGTGGTTGGTACCCCATTCCAACGAGTGTGGATTGACATTGTAGGGCCACTGGACCCCATGACAGCGATGGGCAATAGGTTCATCCTGGTCCTGGTGGACCATGCCACCCGGTACCCGGAAGCCATCCCTCTGAGGACAGTGACGGCTCCCGTGGTGGGACGTGCACTGATGGGAATTTTCTCCCGAGTGGGATTCCCTCTAGAGGTGGTGTCTGACCGAGATACCAATTTCATATCTAAATATATGAAATCCCTTTGGCAAGAGTGTGGTGTAACCTACAAATTCACCACACCTTACCACCCCCAAGGTAACGGGTTGGTTGAGAGATTCAACCGAACCCTGAAGGGCATGATAATGGGTCTTGAGGAACCCATGAGGCGTAAGTGGGACGTCCTCTTACCATGCCTTTTCTTTGCTTACAGAGAGGTGCCACAGAAGTCTCTTGGGTTCAGTCCCTTTGAGCTTCTGTATGGACACCCAGTGAGAGGACCTCTAAGTCTTGTCAAGGAAGGCTGGGAGCAATCTCCCAGGAAACCTCCCCAGAATGTATATAGCTACATGCTGGCCTTCAGAAACCAGACTAGGCGATTCAGGCAACTTGCTGAGGCAAATCTGGAAGCCAGCCAGGAAGAGATGAAGCGGTGGTACGACCAGAATGCCACTCTGGTAGAGCTTCAGCCTGGACAAAAGGTATCGGTATTGGCCCTCGTGGAGCCGTGTGCGCTCCAGGATAAGTGGACCGGTCCCTTTGAGGTTGTGGAGCGCAAGAGTCCGGTTACCTATTTGGTGGACTTGCGGTCTCCAAGGAACCCCTTAAGGGTCCTTCATGTCAACCGCCTCAAGCCCCACTTGGAGAGGTCCCAAGTGGGCATGCTCTTGGCAACAGATGCTGGGTTGGAAGAGGAGACCGAGCATCTTCCTGACCTCCTGTCAGCCAAGGAGCAAGATGGGTCAGTGGATGGTATCATCCTCTCTTCCGCCCTGACCCCTGAGCAACAGAATGATTGTCGCCAGCTGCTGGGACAATTCTCTGATCTGTTTTCCCTGATTCCCAGTGTCACTGAATGGTGTGTCCATGATGTGGAAACTGGGGATAGTACACCTGTGCGGCACAAGGCCTACAGGGTAACTGACAGGGTAAGGGCCTGCATCAAGGAGGAGGTCTCCAAGATGTTTGCCCTTGGGGTAATTGAGTCCTCAAGCAGTCCTTGGGCCAGCCCAGTGGTCTTGGTCCCAAAGGCTGCAGCGCCGGGAGCCACACCCGAACTGTGGTTCTGTGTGGACTACAGAGGACTCAATTCGGTCACCAGGACTGACGCACACCCCATCCCCAGAGCTGATGAGCTCATAGATCGGCTAGGGGCTGCCAACTACCTCAGCATGTTTGATTTAACGTCTGGGTATTGGCAGATCGCCTTGACCGATGGGGCCAAAGAGAGGTCAGCATTTTCCACCCCTGATGGGCATTACCAGTTCCAGGTTATGCCCTTTGGGATGAAGAATGTCCCTGCCACCTCCCAGAGGTTGGTCAACCAGGTGTTGGCTGGGCTGGATTCGTTCAGTGCAGCCTACCTGGATGACATCGCAGTGTTTAGCTCCACGTGGGAGGAACGGATGTATGACATTACAACGCGGGTTTTTACAACGCGTGCAGTTACATCGCATGCGTTACAACGCATGCGATGTTACAACGCTATGCCATTACAACGCAAGTTTTTACATCGACTTGCGCTAGATGGCGTGCTAACATTAGAAAAGTGTAATTTACTATTCCAACTCCAGTCCACTTAACAGTAGGGAAGGTGTTGGGATAGTAAACTACACTATTTGTAATGTTAGCACGCCATCTAGCGCAAGTCGATGTAAAGACTTGCGTTGTAATGGCATAGCGTTGTAACAGCGCATGCGTTGTAACGCATGCGATGTAAATGCACTGCGTGGTAAAAACCGCGTTGTAATGGCTGTTCCCCGGGAGGAACACCTGTGCCACCTCTGGGAAGTGTTGATGGCGCTGCGGAGGGCAGGCCTCACGATCAAGGCGAGTAACTGCCAGATCGGGCAGGGTTCAGTGGTGTACTTGGGGCACCAAGTTGGGAGTGGCCAGGTGGCACCCCTTCAACCCAAGATAGAAACCATCCTGAATTGGGAGTCGCCCAAAACCCAGACAGAGGTGAGAGCCTTCCTAGGTCTCACCGGGTACTACAGGAGGTTTGTCAAGGGGTATGGCAACATCGTTGCCCCCTTGACAGCGCTGATTTCAAGGAAGCAGCCCAGGAATGTGATTTGGACTGACACCTGTCAGAAAGCCTTTGAGGCCCTGAAAGCTGCTATGTGCACGGCGCCCGTGCTTTTGGCTCCCAACTTCTCCAAATAGTTTATTGTTCAGACAGACGCTTCAGAGCATGGTGTGGGGGCTGTTCTTTCACAGATTAACGAAGAGGGCCTAGATCAACCTGTAGCCTTTATTAGCAGGAGGTTACTATCACGGGAACAGAGATGGAGTGCTATTGAGCGTGAGGCATTTGCTGTGGTCTGGGCGCTGAAGAAGCTAAGACCCTACCTGTTTGGGTCTCACTTCCGGGTTCAGACCGACCACAGGCCCCTCAGATGGTTAATGCATATGAGGGGTGAGAATCCAAAGCTGTTGAGGTGGTCCATTTCCCTACAGGGTATGGATTTCACGGTGGAACATCGCCCTGGTACAGATCACACCAATGCTGACGGTCTGTCTAGATTTTTCCGCCTTAGTGATGAGGAACTCCCTGGGGTAGGGTAGTTCTCCCCACTTTTCAGCTGGAGGGGACACGTGTTAGACCTGGCACCTTGGCGTGAGTCTCCCTTCCTCTTTTTGTCGCTGTGCCTCATGTGTTTTTATGGTGTTGGCCGCTCAGAGCACTGTGCCACAGCCAACCAGTGCCACAGTGCAAGTGCTCCCTATATTTAAAATGTATATGTTGGTTGGATTCCATGATTGGCTTATTTGGTTTACTGTCAGACCCCAGTAAAGTGCACCAGGAGTGCCCAGGGCTTGTAAATACAAATGCTGCTGGTGGGCTTGCAGCACTGGTTGTGCCACCCACAGAAGCGGCCTAGTAAAATGTGCCTAAGGTCTGCCATTGCAGAACCTGCTTGCAGTCTGGTACTGTCATGCTGACTGGGCAAGTACACCCACTTGCCAGTCCCTAAACCTTCCCTTAACTTCATATCAGTCACCCCTATGGTAGGCCCAAGGGCAGGGTGCATTGTAAGCATAAGGTAGGACAAACCCTGATGTGTGTGGCATGTCCTAATAGTGAATTACAGCCATTTTCGTTTTTCACTATTGTAAGGCTACCTGTCCCCATAGGCCAGAATGGGCTGTTAAGATTGTTACATCCTATGATCCTAACATGCCCAAGGAACATGGTAGAAAATCGAGTTTAGTAAGCCTGAACTCAGAATAATAAAATACATCTTTTAGCAAAGTTTGTTTTAATATTCTGTGTTTGCAAATACCACTTTTAGAAAGTAGGTATTTGCTTGTCTAACCATTCCAGCCCGCCTCTGTGTGATGTGTATCTGCTGTCTGGTTTGTGTGAGTGACAGGGCTGGGGAAACCCAGATGGGCAGGGCTAGGTAGCCTGGTGGTGAATAGGAAGATTGACAGATAGATGGGTGGGAGGAGTGCACCTGGACTCTGAATAGGGCTGTGCTCAGCCACCACAATGCTGGCTCCACCTCCTGTGGAGCGGCTGATGTCTCTGCCCTGCACCCTGAAAGAAACAGCCTGCCTCACAACAACAAAGTGCTCAAGAACTGGTTTGGACTGGGCAAAGGCCCCTCAACCCCAGAGGAACAAAGGAATTAGGGGTATAAGTATTGGGACCCTGCTCCCAAGAAATTAGATCAGATCCTGCTTAAACAAGAAGAACCTCTGCCAGAGGAGAAGGAACCGGGAAAGCTGTAAGGAGGAGTACTGTCCCTGACCTGGGGGATTGGCCTGCAGTGGTTGCCTTGCTGCTGAAGGAGAGGAGAAAGACTACAAAGACTTTGCTTCAACTTGTGCTTAAAAGATCTCCAAGGGCTTGTGCTGAGCTTGCCCCCTGAACGAAGTCCCAGGACCAGTGGACTTCACCCCCAGCTTTAATGGTCTTGTGATAATTCTATATAAAGAATCCTTATTTTTAATATAATACCTGTGTGGTGTCCATTTGTAGTGTTGTCACTTGGTTAATGTATGTGTTCACAAATGCTTAACCTATAACGCTCTGAGATAAGCCTTGTCTGCTCGCGCCAAGCTACCTAGAGGGTGAGCAGGGGTTATTTTAGGTGTGTAACCCCTTACCCTGACTAGAGGAAAGGTTCCCTGCTTGTCACAAGTACCTACCTGTGCCAACCAGAGAACCCGGATTCTAACAGGCGGTCACCAGTAGGTAGTTATAGTTAGGACCTATTTTCCATAGGAAATCCGCAACATTCTATTCCCAACAAGTCTGGCGCCGGTTGATGAAACTTCGCGAAATTTTTCGAACTTTTGGCCAGCTCCGGTCCACTCCTATCCTGAAAGTTTTATGGTGATTCGTCATGTGGGGGATGAGAAAAAAGGGGGGTCCCAAAACACGTTTTCCCCATGCAATTTCCCATAGGACCGGTTGACGCAGCTACAGCCCGAACTGCTGAACGGAATTACACCAAATTTGGCAAAGAGGTAGTCCTCAGTTCAGACTCGTGCTTTTTGTATAAATGCTGTAAATCTGTTCAGTAGTTCCTGAGAAAATTAGACTAAAAAAGATAGATATATCTATGGCCTCGGAGGATCCGCGCACCCTAAGTGCACCCTAAGCGCACCCTCCCCGAACCGAGCGTGCACCCTCCCGATCACGCGCTGAATGCTAATTGGCTGTCAAGTGTCCATCTACATTCGAAACCAGGAACTGTTGGCAGCCATTTTGTGCCTCGGTAGAAGCGAGACTGAAGAAGTAAGGGGAATAAGTGTTTAAAACATATAAAGGGGGCAGGGTAGAAATACTCTGACCCTCTAGTGTTGCTTAGGGGGTCCCAGAAAGACCGCCCGGGGCCCCCTTTTTAAAATAAATAAATCAGCGAAATGCGCGCAGGGTGCGCGGATCCGGCCGGAAAAAAAACAAACTTAGCCCCCGGGTGGGCCAAATCCCGGGGGTAAAATGTTTGAAAATTAATAGGGGGAGGGGGGCTGCATGGCCTCCCTCCTGGATCCTTCGAGGTCCCTGGGGACCGCCACCTACAGTGTCCTGGGGTGCCCACCCCCAGGACACTGTTGTTTGCTATGAGAGGGCAGGAGTCTCCCGCCCTCCCATAGCAAACTTCGTTAGGATTTTGAAAGAGAGAGCAGGGAAACCTGCTCTCTCTTTCAAAATCCAAACGATATTGCTATTCCACACGGGGAGCTGCATGTCAGCAGCTCCCCATGTGGAAAAGCAATGCCGGCTCCCGAAAGACGCGGGGAGCCGTCTGGGACCGTGGGGGCGCTGGGGCTCCTCCCACGGTCTCCAACGTTTTTTTATAAGCCCCGGGGGATGGGGTCCCCAGGGATAATAAAAATTAGTGATAGTGGCTATTTTTTTTTTACGGTAAAATTAGGAGTCGCACATCCTAACGCGTTGGGTGCACAGTTCCTTTCGCGTTGGGTGCGTAAACAGCAAGCTTAAGTGTTTTGTTCTTGAGTGGCTCTAAAAAGAGCCATTGTGTTCATTGAGAGTTTTTGGTACTTATAAGTAAGTACCTATACAGAGTCTAAAGTTGTTGAGGAAGACTGTTTCTTTCATCAGTAAAGTGTACTCCGTCTCTCCTATACATCTCTTGCATATGAAAGCGCAGATTGTCGTTGTAAATGGACCCCATTCTATAGTCTCGGAGAAAAGCAGAAACAGATTTATTCACATGTTTTCTAGCTTTCTCAATTTGTGGACAAAAATGATTGGACCATTTCCATTTCTGCCTTTGGCATATGTTAGAATACACAAAGGCAGTTTTGGGAAAAAGTGAAATAAATTCTGCAAAGGTGTCCCTCATAAGCATGTCCAGACCTACCCCAGTCAAAGTGCCTAGATCATTGCCACCACAGTGCACTATTATGAGGTCAGGGTGTTGGATATGCATAAAGGATTTTACCAATGGCATCAATTGGTGCCACTTTAACCCTCTCTGTCCAATCCATTTAATGTCTACATTTGGCAAACCTAGGTCTTTGTGAATGCCTTTGTTTTCTGCATACCTTTGGCTCCAGAAAATATAGCTGTGTCCCGCAATCCACACTCTAAGCATCTTGAAGGGAGGTCTGGATGCACTCAGATGGTCTCTGTAAATGAAATGGCAGTTTGAAAAGTAAGATTTTTCTAAAATGGTGGCTAAGATGCAGTTTTGAAAAAAGACAAGAAATCATTGGTTGTTTGACAACCTTCTACACTGAAAGGTAGGGTGCATGTTTCTGTTTTTTAAACGCATGATTCTTATTGGTTAACAAAAAGTGATTGAAAGGAACATTATATATGATAAGCTAATATGTTGAAAAGTCAAGTACACTTGCTGTTTTGATTAGCAACATTGGGTGCTGAACTTGTGACCTGTGTGCTCAATTCAGTGTTCCATGACCTGTTTCTATGGTAACAGGCAGAAGGCAGATTGGGGGGTAGGGTTCAAATGTATGTCATTTGGAAAGGGTTGAAATGTTTAACCAATGGAAATGTGTGTTTGGTTTTGAATTTATGTGGGAAGGAATGTGATTTGATGTTTACATGTATATGTGTGGAAAATGAGAGGGAAACTTTGCCATTCTTTGGTTTTGCTGACAGGTGCACAGTGCAGAGATTCTGTAGAAGAAAATCTGGTGTGTGACTGATATACTTCTTAATCTACAAAACAACTTGAAAGGTGAGTTATTTAATTGTGAGGGGATGTATGTGCTGTATATTGATTTTAATCAGACTAATGTATTTTTCCTGGTAAAGTGCAGGGAGTACTTTTTTTGTCTACATTCTTATTGACAGTGTGTGTGCATGCAGAAATCATTCTGTGATAAGCATTTGTGTTTTTCATGTCTTTGCAGAAAGATAACTGTGCTGTTTTTATATTTTGGTACAATTAGAAATCAGTCATTGTTTAAAAATTGCAAAATTAGTCATGTTTCTACACTAAAATGTAGTATTCGTAGATTAAGAAATGTGTTTTGGTATAGTGCAAGGGATAGTGTTGTTTGTCTAGGATCACACAGTGACACCTTAGATCTTGTAGACTAGTAAATGTGTGTTGTACAAGGGATCGTTGTCTGCCTACAATCATACTGTGAGTCTGTGTGTATTTGGGTAAGCATTGTGAGAGAAGCATTTGGTAAAATTATGTATTTGCTGACAAACAATTGTTTGTTTTAGTAGCATTTGAAGCCAGTCTTTGCTTGTGCATTGATTTAAATGAGTCAGGCTTTGACACTAAAGTGCAGTACTTAAATATGTAGATTGTGTACAGTACCGTTACCCCTTCCAGACTAGTGAATGAGTTTTGGTAAACTCCTAGGATAGTTTTGCTTGTCTAGAATCACACTGTGAGTCTGTGTGCATTTGGGTAAGGATTGTGAGAGAAGCATTTGGTAACATTGTGCATTTGCTGACAGATAACTGTTTTAAAACCTCTCATTTTGTCAAGTTTTAGTAGCATTAGAAGACAGTCTTTGCTTATGGATTAATAAAATGAGTCAGGTTTCACACTAAAGTGCAGTACTTTAATATGTAGATTGTGTACAGTACCGTTACCCCTTCCAGACCAGTGAATGAGTTTTGGTAAACTCCTAGGATAGTGTTGCTTGTCTACAATCACACTGTGAGTCTGTGTTCCTTTTGGGTAAGGATTGTGAGAGAAGCATTTGGTAACATCGTGCATTTGCTGACAGATAACTGTTTTAAAACCTGTCATGTTGTCAAGTTTTAGTAGCATTAGAAGCCAGTCTTTGCTTGTGCATTGATAAAATGAGTCAGACTTTGACACTAAAGTGCAGTACTTAAATATGTAGATTGTGTGCAGTCCCCTTACCCCTTCCAGGCTAGTGAATGAGTTTTGGTTAACTCCTAGGATAGTGTTGTTTGTCTAAAATCACACTGTGTGTCTGTGTGCAATTGGGTAAGGATTGTGAGAGAAGCATTTGGTAACATAGTGCATTTGCTGACAGATAACTGTTTTAAAACCTGTCTTGTCAAGTTTTAGTAGCATTAGAAGCTAGTCTTTGCTTGTGCATTGATAAAATGAGTCAGGCTTTGACACTAAAGTGCAGTACATAAATATGTAGATTGTGTGCAGTCCCCTTACCCCTTCCATTGTAGCGAATGAGCTTTGGTAAACTCCTAGTGATAGTGTTGCTTGTCTAGAATCACACTGTGAGTGTGTGTGCATTTGGGAACCACTGTGAGAGAAGCATTTGGTAGCATCATGTATTTGCTGACAGATAACTGTTTTAAAACCTGTCTTGTTGTCAAGTTTTAGTAGCATTAGAAGCCAGTCTTTGCTTGTGCATTGATAAAATGAGTCAGGCTTTGACACTAAAGTGCAGTACTTAAAAATGTAGATTGTGTGCAGTCCCCTTACCCCTTCCATTGTAGCGAATGAGCTTTGGTAAACTCCTAGTGATAGTGTTGCTTGTCTAGAATCACACTGTGAGTGTGTGTGCATTTGGGAACCACTGTGAGAGAAGCATTTGGTAGCATCATGTATTTGCTGACAGATAACTGTTTTAAAAACTGCCATGTTGTCAAGTTTTAGTAGCATTAGAAGCCAGTCTTTGCTTATGCAGTGACAAAATGAGTTAGGCTTTGACACTAAAGTGTAGTACTTAAATATGTAGATTGTGTGAAGTCCCCTTACCCCTTCCATAGTAGTGAATGAGTTTTGGTAAACTCCTAGTGATAGTGTTGCTTGTCTAGAATCACACTGTGAGTGTGTGTGCATTTGGGAACCACTGTGAGAGAAGCATTTGGTAGCATCATGTATTTGCTGACAGATAACTGTTTTAAAACCTGTCTTGTTGTCAAGTTTTAGTAGCATTAGAAGCCAGTCTTTGCTTATGGATTGATAAAATGAGTCAGGTTTCACACTAAAGTGCAGTACTTTAATATGTAGATTGTGTACAGTACCGTTACCCCTTCCAGACTAGTGAATGAGTTTTGGTAAACTTCTAGGATAGTGTTGCTTGTCTACAATCATACTGTGAGTCTGTGTTCCTTTTGGGTAAGGATTGTGAGAGAAGCATTTGGTAACATTGTGCATTTGCTGACAGATAACTGTTTTAAAACCTGTCATGTTGTCAAGTTTTAATAGCATTAGAAGCCAGTCTTTGCTTATAATAATAATCCGCATTTGTAAAGCTCGAACAATCACCCGTAAGGGTCTCTAGGCGCTGGGGGCCGTCAGGAAGATTAAGCAAGCTATTGCCCAGAGTCACATGGTGCTGGACTAATCTGCCTCTGGCGCCGGGGATCGAACCGTGATCCCCAGATTCTGGAGTCAGTCGCCCTGGCCGCGGCGCCACGATGAGTCAGGCTTTGACACTAAGAGAGAAGCATTTGGGTACTTCATATCTTTGAATACGCTTAACTGCTTAAAAACTTTCCTGTTCTCAAGTTTTGGTAGAATTAGAAGGCAGGCATTGTACTCATGCAGCGAGCCAGGTCTTACAACATGGACTGCTTCAAACCCCTATCCAGTATGCATACAGGCCTCTAGTCACCTACACACTTGTCTTTCACTTCTTTAATTAACTAGTCAGTATCTTTATACTTCAATAAACATCCTGTCACTCATCTTGCACTTATCCAGTGACTGATCCAGTACCATGTACTAATCTTTTTACTGCGCCAAAACTGAAAAACTTAAAAGTTTTACATAGGCACTCTCCTAGCAGTAGTCTAATGATTCAGTCAGTTTCCAGGTACTCATGTAGTGAACCATGCATTACCACATAGAGGGCTACAAATGTGTATGCAGTATGCATGCAGTCTTCTAACACACTATACACTTGTCTTTAACAGTTTCAATTCCCCAGTCAGTATCCATGTAATTTCAGCAAACATCCTGTCACTCCCCTTGCAGTGTTCCAGTGACTTATTCAGCACCGTGTAGTAATGCATTCACTGCGCCAAAACTGAAACACTTGTAAATTCATCCAGGTACGCTTCTTGCAATAGTCTAATCATTCAGTCAGTACCTAAGTACTAATGGAGTTAGGCAGGTCTTAGTACAAGGATTGATTCAAACGTGTTTCCAGTATGCATGGAGGCCTCTAACTACCAACACAATTGCATTTCAGACCTACAATTTCTCTTTCAGTATCTATAAACTTCAATAAACACTCTGTCACTTTAATTGCACACCTCCACTGACTCATTTGGCAGTAAGTACTAACCTATTCACTTCACTAGAATCCACAATCTTAAAAAGATTCACTGAGTCACTCTTTTTGTAGTACTCTAATGATTCAGTCAGTACTCAGGTAGTTTTGCAGTGATCGAAGTGTTACTCTATGGACTGTTTCAAACGTCTATCCATTATGGATGTAGGTCTCTAGCCACCTACATACTTGTCTTTCACACCTTCAATGTCCCAGACAGTATTCATACAGTTCCCGCAAACACTCTGTCACTCGCCTTATACTTCTCCAGTGACCCATTCATTACCATGTACTAATCCATTCACTGCACCGAAAGCCAACCACTTATACATTCACCCAGGCACTCTCCTTGTAGTACTCTAATTATTCAGTCAGTACGCAAGTACTCATGCAGTGAGCCAGGCCTTAGCACATGAATTGCTTCAAACGCCTGTCCAGTATGCATGCAGTCCTCTAACCACCTACACACTTGTCTTTCACTCCTTCAATTCCCCACTCAGTATACATACACTGCAGCAAACACCCTATCACTCCCCTTGCACTCCTCCAGTGACCCATTCAGCACCATGTACTAATCCATTAACTGTGCCAAAACCCGATCACTTATAAATTCACCCAGGCACTCTCCTTGCAGTACTCTAATTATTTAGTCAGTAACCATGTACGATTGGAGTGAGACAGGCCTTAACATATGGATGGATTCAAACATGTGTCCACTATGCATGTAGGTCTCTAATCACCTACACACTTGTCTTTCACACCATCAATATCCATGTCAGTATTCATACACTTCTAGTAAGCACCCTGTCACTCACCCAGTGTGTCTCCTTATAGTATTGTAATCATTCAGTCAGTTAGCATGTAGTCTTTTAGTGAGGTAGGCTTTAGGGCATGAACTGCTTCAAAGTAGTATGCACTATGCATGTAGTGTTTTAACCATCGTCACACTTGTGCTTCAGGGCTATAGTTTCTTAGTCAGTTTTTATATAAAATGTGTTTCCACAGTAATAGAATAGTATAAATTTGAAAGTTATTAATATACTTTTATTTGTGACTCTTTTTTACAGATACTGTTTTTCAACGTTCAAATAGAGAAATCATGCCAGAAAAAGAAAAGAACAGAGACAGGAGAATTACTTGAAGAAACATCAACCACAAGTATTGAATGTACAAGATAATGTGGCTAAAAAGAAAAGATCTTCTGGTAAGATCACAAAGCAATTTATTAAAAATGTTTGTCGGAGCAAACAGAATGTACATAATGCTGAAACCACTGAGAATGTTTCAACTAGAAAAAAATTTCAAAATAAGAGGAAAAGCAAAAAAACAAATGTTCAGTCAAAGGAGACAAAGTATGCTAAAAGAAGGCAAAATCAGTATACGGAATTACGCAAAAATATATTTTACAAGAGAGTAGTACATAATTTGCTGAAAGATGTGAAGAAATATAAAAAGAGAGCTCTATTTTATAAAAAGAAGACGCATATTGAAAACATTGTTGAAAAGGCTTTTGAAGTAAAAAGGAAACTATTCATTTTAGTATTAAACAGAATTCGATCACTAGATAAACCAATCCATTTCTTGAAGGCCAACAGTAGGAGGAAAAGAGTAATTAATAGAAAAAAAAATTGTGATTTGTTTTGGGAGAATGGAAACACAGTTCCAGTTCAGAGCCTTTCTCTAATGAAGAGAGTTATTTACAGAGCAAAAAATTACTGTTTGCAGTTGACACCAGTGGTAGAGGTTATGAAGTTAGAGATGGTTGTCCAATTGAGAAAGAGAAAATGCTTGAAAGAAATGCAGAAGAAGTGATAGCTGATGAAGTTCTAGGGAGACGTCCTAAACACCCTGTGTATACTTGGGATTGCAGTAGTATTTGTAGTGTACGACAGGAATCTATGGATAAATTATGTAGTTTTTTATGAGCATATAGTAAAAAAAGTGTTAAACAATAGATTAAGGTTTTGCAAGGACTAGATCCTTGCAGAGTGAGAGAAAATACTGGTTTGCAAGGTCATTCTTTGGCTTGTCTTTCTAGGAATGTTTGTGAAAGATTTTTTCACCATTTCAGGATGCTGGCAGTACATCATACTCAAATGCGGAAGTTAGTGAGAAGATTGTATTATGCGAAAAGTCCAGCACTGAAGTTAAATGAGTTGAACAGTGCTCTTTTGCGTGGCTCAGTATCAGATGTGAAGAAGGTTTGTGATGATATTGAGTTTTGTTACTTTGGTTCTCAGCAAGAGAGTGCAGAAACTGACACATTAGTAGAATAAAATGTTGAAGACAATGTAGAACCCGTAATTACAAAACATTTTGAGGATGAAATCACAAAGTTTAAGGTAATTTCAGGTGAAAGACCAAATGTTTCTTGTATTTGTTGTCTGCGAACTCACTATATAAATCATACTAGGGGTGTCAATCTGTATTTAAAAAGTGAAATAGAAGATAATGATAAGTGGATGGAATTTGCAACTTATTTGTTGGTAGAGGATTGTTTTGATTTGGGATCTGAGCAGCGTATTTGCAAATATTGTTATAACAAATTAGATGAGAATAAAATGCCTGCTAGAGCTGTTCATAAAAATCTAGAGTTGGTTGCTATTCCTCCAGAGCTGATAGATTTAAATACGTATGAGTCTATTCTAATTCAATGTGTTCACCCGTTTCAGGCTATTGTTCGTATGGAGCCGAAAACCAGTAAATTACCTCCATCAGAGTTGCAAAGAGGATTGAAAGGAAGAGTTGTGTATTTACCGTTAGATTTAAGGAAAAATATTGAAACTATTGGTGTAGACCATGCGGAAAATGAGCCACTAGTCATTCTAGTTAATGGTGTTCCTACTAAGAATAAGAAAATCTGGCAAGAGTTAGTGGATGTTAGAAAAGTGCAAAAGGCATCATTGTATCTGTTACAAAATAATGAGTACTATAGAAATGTGTTTGTAGGAGAAGAAATAGATTTAGCAGAAGATACTGAAACATTAAGTGGACAAATTGAAAAAGTGGACATGTCCAGATGTGAAGAAATCTATGAACATTACAGTGTACATCCACTTCATTCCAAAGAGGTGATGGGGAATACGACTGAGTTGTTCCAAATGAAAAAAGCAACAGGAAGTGCCATGAGTGTATGGGAGGAGAGTTTGGAAGCTCGTTGTTTCCCGCAGTTGTTTCCAACAGGAAAAGGTGGACGATATGATGAACGTCCTGTGCAGATTACTGCATCTGAATATCGGACAACAAGATTATATGCAGAAGATCCAAGATTTCGACAATGTATCCCTTATATGTTTCATCTTCTGTTTCAAAGTGACTTGTCTGGACTTTCATATGCAGTAAATCACATTTTAAAAACTGGAATGCATCTGCAAAATGTAACTGCAAAGGATTTTATGGATAAAGTGCATCAGAGAGATGGGGCGTGGCTTGCGCGCCGCTACGAGATGGCGGTTTGCGCTTGAGCTCCGTGACGAGCGAGGGCCGTTGGAGGCTTTTATGCTGCTTCGAAGTGCCCCGTACCTGCTGAAAGCTGGCCTCATGCGTTTGAAGATGGAGTGTGCAGTCTGAGGGTCTTTTCTGCTCTTTGTCACTACCGGTGACTATCTTTATGTCATTTTATGATAGCGCTCGGTGTTTTCACGAGCGGCCGCCATTTTGTTTTTCCTTTTTTTTTTCCTCACTGAAGGAGCTGGCTGTTCTCCAAAACACAACGGCGTTTTCTTCATATATCCTGGCCAGGAATGAGGATTAACAGGCACTGGTGACTATTTCTTGATTTATAAAGTGTATTTTGGATTTCTTTTTTTTCCTCATTTACATTGCTGCCTGCGGTGTGAGCAGTTTGGATTTTATTCTTCCATTCCTCTCCTCAGTGCGCCTTCATTGCCTTTGTATGGCGCCTCTATGATTTATGATACCCTGCTTCTTGGTTTTACTTTTGTTTCCGGATGACGTCTTTTTGATATCTGCAGGGTATGGTATTTTTTGATGGATATTCTCTCCTTTGCCATGTAAGCCCGCCATTATTATTATCCTGGATTGATTGCTGTCAGTGCGCTTTCCACTTTTTGCGCATCTCTGTTTTGCATATTGTGCTTCTAGTTTCCACTGGCTTTTTCCTTCCCTTCATTTTTCTGAAGTGGGGTATTTTGCTCCCGTTGTGGCTGTAGGCTCTATGGCTGCGAATATGGGCTTGTCACCAAATGCTAAAGACGCCAAAGATTCTAAAGCTTCTCTTAAAAGGTCCAAGCAAGTGTCTCCTACACC
Organism: Triturus cristatus; assembly: GCF_964204655.1. Lineage (NCBI taxonomy): Eukaryota > Metazoa > Chordata > Amphibia > Caudata > Salamandridae > Triturus > Triturus cristatus. The sequence goes on from NC_140586.1 coordinate 61,265,699, forward strand.
TGAGGCTGCTCAAAAAGACACCAATTCCACTCTTGAGACTATTCTGACACGCCTTAATGATGTTTATGCAATTGCGCAATCTACTAAGACTAACACAGATTTGTTGCAGGTGGAGATGTCAGCCATCAGGAATGATTTCAAAGCTTTGTCCCTTCGTGTTTCAGCCACAGAAACACGTATTAGTGGTGCAGAGGACACTATGCAAAAGCAATCTAGGTCTCTTTGCCAGTTTGAACACTCAATGGCGGCATTGCGAAGGGATCTCACTGAACATGAAGATCGTAATCGCAGATCCAATCTGCGCATTTTTGGTCTTCCAGAGGAAGTTGAGAAAGATGCACCCTCTATGATTGATTTCTTATATAAATGGATTCCTTCTACGCTGCAAATTTCGTTCCAAAGAGACTTCGAGTTGGAACGAGCACACCGGGTTCCCACCTTTCGATCTAAATCAGCCACGCAACCAAGAGCAATAATTTTTAAGCCACTGCGCCATCAACATACGGAACAAATTCTGGCTCATATGCGGAAGGTTAAAGTTGTCTCATGGAATGGCCATCGCATTTCAATTTCTCAGGACTTTGCCAGAGACACGGTAATAAGGAGGAAAGGCTTTCTTAATCTCCGGAAGCGTCTCTCTGAGATGAATATCCCCTTCTCTTTTTCTGGTCCTTCAAAATTCCGCATTACTTTCAAAGGTCGTTCCAGAATTTTCGATGAACCTGCTGATTTGGCCTCGTTTTTGGATAATCAGATGGAACTGCAGATGGATCTTCAAATGGAAGCCTCACGTGATCCCGGTCCTTCTGGCACCTGATGTGGTTTCATATAACTGCAATGAGTTTTCTCTTTTCCAGATCTATTAAGTCTGTCTTCTTAGATCTGCATGGTGGTTTTACTGTCCACTGCTGTTGGTGTGCTTTTGCTGTGTTTCGTGCGTGGCTTTGTAAGCTTTGTAAGTTATGTAATGGGCTTTGTTCTTTTCTCCTTTTCCTTATCTGTTCTACCTTCATATCTTTATGTTGTAGTGGACCATTATCTCCGATATCTCTTCCTTTTGTATTTTCTATTCTTTGGTAGTATTATTGCTTCATAGGGTTTCCTCACTCCTGCTCGCTGTTTTTTGTCCATGTCAGGTCTTGGATCTTTTTACCTCACTTTATGACTTCTTTTGTTTCCTTAGAATTTTTGTGTAGACTTGGTCTTCCTTTCTCTCTGACTCCAATTAATGTTACTTCCATTGCCGTATTTTTATTTGGTCTGTTCGCGTGCTGTTTTTCTCTTGTTGCTTTGTTTCCATGGAGTACGCCATTGATTGTTAAATGTAATATTTTCTGGTTTGGTTATATAAATTGCTCATAGATACTTATTAATTGCTATATATAGTGTTCATCTTACTTTCTGTACAGGAATTTTATATCTATTTTATTGTTGTATCATTGATTGGTTTGTTTATTTATTATTATTAATTGCCTCTCTTTACTAGTTCTAAATTATTATATGTATACTGCATTTTATAATCTCATGTTTTTTACTTCTATGGTTATATGTTAACGATATTCTTATCTCTATAAGTTAAACTAGTATAACATGTTTTATATATTTGTGGATGGTCAACTAGTTGTCTTTCCTTAGATTTTACATATTTAAATATTTATTTGTTTCTTATATTTATCTTTCATAGAGCTTCATTGTTTATTTTTTATGGATTACTTACCTAAATGGCCTTATAGATACTTATGAATTGCTGTATATAGAGTTCATTCTAATTTCTGTATAGTTATTTCTTATATTTATTCTATTGCTATATCATTGATTGGTTTCTGTATTTTTTATTATTAACTGCCTCTCTCTATTAGTTCTAATTAATATTGGTATATTGCTCTTTATAGTCTCAGGTTTTTACTTCTATGGCTCTATACCTATGATATTCTTCCTCTTGAATTACATTAGTATAACAGGTTTTATATATTTACGGACAGTCAACTAGATGTTTATCTCTAGATTTTATATATTTAAATATATATTTGTTTCTTTTATTTTCCTGGCAAAGGGTTTCCTTGATTGTTATAACGGTTCAGTTATTTCATGCCTTTCTCTATTATGTCTCATTTATTCTCTTCATTTTTCTTTCCTTATAGTCTTCTTTTGAATATATTTCTTTCTCTTTATTCTCTACGGCTTTTCATGCTGTCTGCTTCGATTTCATTTTACCTACTATTAGAGATAGTTATGAGTTTATTTTTTATTATTTCTTCATTTGTAGAATTTGCTAACTTTTTCACTCCTGCTTTCTCTATTCTTTTATGATATACTTTATGTGTTACCTTTCTATCATTGGCATATACATGTCGCCTTTATAGTCTTATATGATGAATTATTTTTAGAATACTATAATTAATGTTAGTTCATATTTCAGACATTTCTTTTTCTTAAATAAGTATAATCAGCTATGTATTGTATTGGGGCCTATTATGCTGATTGCATTAATTCCTCGTGATGGTCTCCTTGCTCATCTTCCCATGTTCCCCCTAGTATGAATTTGGTCTCTTTCAGACCCTTCTTGTTGGTTCTTCTCTTTCTTCTTCTTTCTACTTTCCTTTTTTCGTTTTCCTCTTCTTTCTCTTTTTCTCTTTGGATTTCCTTTTTGGATTCTTCCTGTTTCGTGTTGTGGGCTAGTGTGTGGGGGTGCATTTCTATGGTTGTTGTATATCCTCTATCATTTTTGGTGCTTCTTCTTTCCCTATTATTGGTTCTATGACTGGATTGAATATACTTTCCCTTAATGTGAAAGGATTGAATCACCCAGTTAAAAGGTCAAAGATATTGGACTACTGCAAATCTCTTTCTTCGGATCTTGTCCTTTTTCAAGAGACGAAGGTCTCTGCCAGAGAGGCGCTTTTTTTGAAGAAAGATTGGGTTGCTGATGTCGCTTGTTCAGGTGCTTGTGGCAAGAGAAATGGGGTAATTACTTTAGTTTCTAAACATTCTGGTTTGTCTATTGTTTCCTCTGAACAGGATTCGGAGGGCCGTTGGTTATTATCTAAGTTGTCTGATGGTAATGCTGTTCTCTTTGTCATGAATATTTATGCCCCTAATAACGATGATCCGTTTTTTTGGAAAGCAATCACCAAAAAACTAAATGACACTCCACATTCTGGTAATCTGATTGTAGGTGGGGACTTTAATCTACCAATGGACCCCATTTTAGATAGGAATTCTGCTTTTCATTTTCGTCCCCCTAAATCACATAAACAAATGATTAATATGTGCTCTATTATCCATCTGCAGGATGTCTGGCGTCTTCATAATCCCACTGGCAGTGATTTCTCCTTTTTTTCTTCCCCCCATTCGTCTGTTTTCGCGCATTGATTATCTTTTGGTTCATTCATCTCTTGTTCAATCTTCTTCTTCTCCGCTTATTCACCCTATTTTGATTTCAGACCATGCCGCGGTGACTTTCACACTTTTGTCTTTTGCCCCTAGAGCGAGATCTCGATCTTGGAGACTCAATACAGAAATCCTACATGATGTCTCCCAGGTTCGAGAGTTTTCCAATGATATTGAGACGTTTTTCCTTGAGAATGTTGGTTCAGTCGATTCCCCTGTTGTTCTCTGGGACTCTTTTAAATGCACTTTCCGTGGTCAGATCATCAAATGTATTCAAGAAGAAACGCGGCCATTAGAAAGGAACTCACAGACTTAGCAGCTGAGATAAAAAGTCAGGAATCTTTTTTTCGACAATCTAAAGATAAATCTTGCCTTCAATCTATTAAGAATTTAAAATATACATACAACACTATAGTTACTAAGAGAGCTCATATAGGTCTTCAGGCTCAGAAATCTAAGAAGTTGTTGTTAAAAAATCGTGCTGGCAAGATGCTTGCAGCTACATTAAAGTTCCAGGAATCTTCTTATAAATCTTCCCAAATTTCTTCTATTAATGACCATCTTGGTAAGAAAAAATTTCAGAATGAAGAAATTCTTGAGGTCTTTCGAGATTTTTATAATAACTTATATACTCCCTCTAATCAATCTTCTTTTGAACAATGCCAAGAGTTCTTAAAGACAGTTCCTGTGAAAACCGTATCGGAGGAAGATAATAACTCTTTGAATGGCCCGATTACCTCTGACGAAATTATTTCTGCAATTAAAGCTACTCGCTCCGGTAAAGCTCCAGGTCCTGATGGAAATCCTATTTTGTTTTATAAAACCTTTTTATCTGTGATTGTGCCGCACCTTCAATCCGTCTTTGATGCTTTTATTAAAGATGGTTCTGTGTCTGGTTCTGCTGCTGATGCTACTATTGTAGTAATCCCCAAAGAAGGAAAAGATCATTCGGACCCCAAAAATTTTCGCCCTATTTCCCTTCTTAACATGGAAGCTAAGATTTTTGCTAAAATCTTAGCTAAACGCTTAGAATCCTTTATTCCGCAATTGGTTCATCCTTCCCAAACAGGGTTTGTAAAGGGTCGTCTCGCACGTGATAATATCCGTACTTTTTGTCACACTCTCGGTTCAACCAAGCGATCCAATCTTCCGGCGGCAGCCTTGGCCCTTGATGCTGAAAAGGCCTTTGATAAGGTCTTGTGGCCTTTTTTACGAGCGGTTTTATGTGCACACAATCTTGGTGATTCCTTTATTCGTATGGTTATGTCTCTTTATTCCCGTCCTAGAGCTAACATAAGAGTAAATGGAGCTACGTCGTCCTTTTTTAATCTTCGCCAGGGTACTAGGCAAGGATGCCCCTTGTCTCCTCTTTTATTTTTGTTATCCCTTGATCCTCTTCTCAGAATGATTGAGTTACATCCAGACATTAAGGGGTTCTCTTTTGGGTCTCATCAGATAAAAACAGCTGCGTATGCGGATGATGTTCTTATTTTCTCTGATGATATTGCACTGGCCATCCCTGCTATCTCTGATACGATCTCTCTTTTCTCAAAGGTTTCAGGATATACCCTGAACAAAGATAAGACAGAGATGTTCCCCTTAAATGCTTATTGTTTCTCTTCTCATATGGGTTCGGCGGGTTTTAAGTGGCAATCTAAGCAATTAAAATATCTGGGTATTTATTTTTGTTCCACCCTTTATGCTACGGCTACTTATAATGAATCTCAAACTATTCTTAAGGTGCGACGTCTTTTAGAAACTTGGTCTCCGAAACATATTTCATGGTGGGGTCGACTGCAGACTCTTAAAATGATGATAACCCCTATTATTAATTTTGTTTCCTCTATGCTCCCGGTAAAGCTTTCTGATTCCTTTTTTCACGAGCTTGACATACTTACTTCCAAATTTTTATGGAATGATAAAAGAGCTAGAATTGCTTATAAATTCTTAAGGAAATCTTTTGATATGGGAGGTTGTAATCTTCCTGATTGGGGGAAATATCAAACTGCTTTCCTGGCGTCTCAGGGTGCTCTTTGGTTTTCTTCTCCCTCTACTCATGTTCCATCCTGGTTGCTAATAGAACAAGAATTGGCCTCCCCTCTGCCGACGGCTTCTTTTTTAACCACAAATACCCTTTCTATTCCATTCTCTCGATCTATAATCTTAGACACTATTGCTGCGGTTCGCAAGGTTGATAAGAAAGTGGCAACTCCACTGCATAAAACTAGATGGTCATCTATATGGCGTAATTCTAGAATCAAAATTAATATTGAGCCAGAGTTGATGTCTTATTGGGCTGGGAAAGGTATCTCACTTGTTAAACATCTCTATGATTCCAATAATGATCCTTTCCCTTTCTCTTCCTTAGCTCAACAATTTGCTTTATCTAACTTAGACTTTTATACCTTTCTTAAGATTAAGGTAGCACTTGCTAAAATGCACCTTCACCCATCGTCTCCTACGATTACGCTTTTTCAATTATGGATCAGGACTGGTCATGTGGCGTCTAGGATTTACAAATTCTTATCGTCCTCTACACTTCTTTCCCAAACGGTCGCACAGCAAAAATGGCTACATCATTTTGATCATAGTGTTACCGATCATATTTCTTCAGAAACATGGCAAGACATTGGTAAACTTTCTTTTCATAACAAAATTGCTCCCTCATTAATGCAGTCTAAGTTTTTCTCTATTAATCTTCTTCATTGGACTCCCATTCGTTTGTATTCGTTGAAGCTCAAAGAGGATAATCTATGTTGGAGTTGTAGGCTTTTACCTGGTGATTTTCAGCATATGTTCTTTGATTGTTCCCTTCTTCAACCCTTTTGGAATTTAATACACAAACACCTCAGGATTATCTTTAACATTGAGTTTCAACTCTCTTTTCCATTAATTATATTAGGTCTGTTGGCGGCCCAGATCCCTTTGCCTTTAGACTCCATGGAATTACAATTGTTGTATCTGTTATTGACTGTTGCAGTCAAAGTTATTCTCATGGGGTGGAAATCCTTCTCTTCTGTCTCCTACCATACTTGGTGGGCTTGGGTTTCCTTTTTACGAAGTGCTCATACGTCAGTTGATCATGCTCATCTCTCCCCTTCTATATCTGCTGGTGTTTGGAAAGCCTTAGATATGTATATGGACTTGGCCTCGGAGGGGTTGGTGGATCAATATCCTTTTGATTTGTCTGGTTAATGTTATCTGTTTGCTGTTGTCTTATGTGTCGGATGAATTCTTTGGAAATCTTCTCCTCTTCTTTCACTCCTCCCTGTCTTTCTTTCTCTTTCTTTATCTCTTTCCTACTTTCTCTGTCTTTTCTTCCTTCCTTTCTTTCTTCCTCTTATCCCTATTTTGATACCTGATGGTGATACTATTGATAATTACTTCTACAGGTTATCAATGTTTTCTTCCTTAATTATTTTATTTATATGATATCTGCGGAATAATGTTTGCTAATGGTGTATCTCTTTTTATTTAATTTCATTCTATCATATTGTTTATCCTTGTCTGCTATCAATTGTATCACTTTTGCTTGTATCTTATGTCCTTATTTACTCCTTTAAAATAATAAAATTCTTTTGAAATCAAACAAAAAGTCCATCAGAGAGATGATCATTTAGAATCTCAGTTGATTAATCTGATGGCATGTTAGCGTGGGACTAATGAATATTGGTACCGTCGTCATGGAGAACTGAAATGTATGCTACGGAACTTGGGAACTCCTACATGGTTTGATACACTAAGCTGTGCTGAGTATGCTTGGGATGATTTACTTGAATTTCTTCGAGAGGCAAACTCCAATATAAAAAATATTGAATACAAGACACCTGGAGAATTGTGCTCATTGGATCCTGTTAATGTATGCAGATATTTCAATCATAGATTTGAAGCTATGATGTCTTTCATCTGCAATAAAAAGAATCCTCTTCTTGGAGAAGTTGTGGATTTCTTTTGGAGAAAGGAGTATCAAGCAAGAGGTGCTCCTCATATACATATGTTGTTATGGATCAAGGACGCCCCCAAATTTGGAACAGATTCAGATGAAACTGATTTGTCTTTCATTGATGATTATGCCACATGTGCTGTACCCAATAGCAGAGAACATAAAAACTTAAAACAACAAGTCTTACGATTCCAAAGCCATCGATGTGGAAAATACTGTCGACGAAAGTACAAGTCAAAGGATAAGTTCTATGCCAAATGTCGTTTTGGATTTCCACGTCCTGTATTATCCAAAGGAAGAGTGAACAGTTTTATGTCAGCTATGCGACATACCATCACAAGAAAGTCTCCGAAAAATACTTACAACTTAAGAAGAAGTGAAGAATCAAAATACATAAATGACTACAATCCAGTTATTTTATCCATGTGGAATGCTATCATGGATATTCAGTATGTTGCGGACAATTCCATTGCTGTTGCACGATATGTAACGTCCTACATTACTAAATCAGAAAAGACGGAATTGAAAGAAATGTGGGAAGAGATTTCTCGCGAGAAGACTCTAAGTAAAAAATTATGCAGTTTAAGTTTGAAGATGTTTTCGCATCGTGAAATTAAAGCATATGAATGTTCAGATCGGTTATCATCTGCAAGTCTATATTCCAAAAGTAGAAGAATCATTTGGGTGAGTCTAGGTCTTGCAGGAATGCGAAATCGCGTACTGAAATCTGTTCAAGAAATTGAATATTTAGCAGAAAAAGAACCAGAAAGTACAGATATTTTTAAAACGAATATGTTGGACACATATTACCCAAACAGATGTCATCATCTTGAGAACATGTGTCTCTATGAAGTGCTGCAAAACTATACTTTTAAACGGAATACTACAGAGAACATCAATGATGGAAAATATGCAGTGATTGGTTCTGAAGGATGTCTGGTGAAACAAAGGAAAGGAAATGTAATTAATCACAGGAAACTGAGTTGCGACACTGCTGATAAAAGGGAATTTTACTATTTAGCCCTTTTGCAAATGTTCAAACCATGGCGTTCAGAACTGGAATTACTTGGAGATTTTCAGAGCTATAAAGATTCATTTAATGGTCGTAAAGATAGCATACAATGCAGTGCTTCTGCAAATTATATGAAGATGTTGAATGATGAAATTGATCAAGAAGCTACAATTGCAGCTGACATTGCTAGAGACATTTCAGTCAAAGTTCTGCTGCACTGAGTCAAGATCCACTTGGACAACCAATTGTTGAAAATGAAGCAGCAACTGCCATGAATGAGGTGGAAACAGCAATGTATCAAGCTCAAGAAGATGTAATACAGTTAGGAAACTTGGAAGATCAACTAAATGTTGAACAGAAACAAATATATCAACAAGTGAAAGAGCACATAGACCATGGATTACTTCATGAAAAGAAAGGGTGCTCATGTACATCATTTCAACCTATCCGAATGTATGTGAGTGGTCAAGCTGGAACAGGAAAAAGTTTCTTAATTAAAGTAACTACAAGTTATCTGCAAAAAACAACTGAGTCACATTTGTCTTGTGTTGTCACTGTTCCAACTGGGTTGGCAGCACATAACATTAAAGGAATTACTTTACATTGTTTACTAATGCTACCAGTATAGCATGAGAACAAATTGGAATACCACAAGCTATCTGGAGAAGCTTGTTGTTAAGTTTCAAGAGTCTTGAAGAAAATGAAACTTCTCATTATTGATGAGGTGAGCATGATCTCAAACTTGATGCTTGCCTTTGTGCATTTAAGAATGCAGCAAATTCTTAAAACAGAGTATGACGTGTTATTTGGAGGAAAACACGTCATAGTTTTGGGAGATCTATTGCAACTGACTCCGGTAAAAGGACAACCGGTATTTAAAACACTTTCACATGAAGATACCAGAAAGTCTCTTGGTAGTGTTGGTAATGTGAACATTTGGACTAATTTTGAATACAAAGAACTGACAACAAATATGCGACAGGCAAATGATGCTGAATGTGGAAGTATTCTTCAAGATATAAGAATTGGAATTCTTACAAAACATGACAAACAAGCTTTGGAAAGTTGATTACTTTGCAATGTCTTTCCAAATGAAAATGTAGTTCCTGCAAAAGTGTACATGAAAATTGCTGAAAATAAATCAGTGATCTGTTTAATGCCAACACTGCACGAGTGTTCCATATTCAACGAAGAACTAATGAAACTGGAAAATGAAGAAATTATAAAAATGGAAGCCATCGATAAAATAGAGCATGAAGGAATCACTATTATTTTGACGGGAAAGTTGAAAACAAAACTGGATTCTTTAGAAAAAAAATATCTAAAACGGCTGGTTTAGAAAAGACACTGTATGCGTGTGTAAACTGTCGGGTAATTTTAAGGCGTAATTAGGATGTAGAAAAAGGGTTAGTTAATGGCGCAATGGGTAAAGTGGTAGATTTTGTTAATTATCAGAAAAAAGAAGGAATTGAATTTTTAAAAATTAAATTTGATCAGATTGAAGATGTTAAAGAAATTGGTCGTTGTTCAGTTCGTTTTTTGCTTGTTAAAGATCAATATGTCCGTAGGAAACAATTTCCATTTTCTATGGCATATGCAGTGACTATTCATAAATCTCAAGGATTAAGTGTAGACAGTGCATTGGTGAACATTGGATCTACTGTATTTAAAGAGGGTATGGCATATGTTGCTTTGTCGCGAGTCAGAACATTATCTGATTTGTTTTTGATTGATTTTGATGAGACAAAGGTTACTGCAGATGCAAACTGTGTAAAAGAGTATAATAGGTTAAGAAGGGTGTATGATCCAAATTTAGGTCAATATCCTGTATTTGAAAAGCGTGTGATTGGTCGAAAAAGAAGGGTTGAGAATATCTGTTCTGAAAGTGTCGAGAAGGGAATAGAACAAGATAATGTTGTGATTGCAAGTAAAAAGAAATTGGACACTGTTGAAGAGGTTGTTGGTTATCAGTTTGAAAATAGTTCAGGTGTCAACTGCTATGCTAATGTAGTGGTCAATGTTGTTTTTATGTTGAAGGTTTGCAAGAACAAATTATGCAGAATCGGCAAAAAAGATTTTGTTCTCTGATGCATTCTGTTTATGAAAAATTTACAACAGATACAAGTAAAATACAATCTGTTTCAGATGTTCGTAATCTTTTGGATGTGTGTTCTGGTTCTACACAATTTACACAAAATATCCAACAAGATGCTCAGGAACTTTTAATGTATATGCTTACCATTTTTGAAAATGAAGGTGTAGAAATAGAAAATATTTTTGGCCTTTCTTACAAATAGGAACATCATTGTGAAAATTGCATGTATACATGTTCCACTAATGTAGACACTGAAAGATTTCTGTATCTAACATTATCAGACTGTAAATCAGTGTCTTTCAATAAATTAGTTAAAGGTGCAAATCAAAACATGGCGTGTAGCCAATGTAAATCAGAAATGTTATCCACATTATTTTTAACAAAATATAGACAAAACATTATTTTAATGATGCAACGTTGTACAGCTGAGGGAAGAAAATTGGATACTTTAATAAAGCAGTTTGTAACAACACACGTATCAATATCAGGAAGGACTTTTGTAGCAATTGCAATAATTTTCCATGATGGTCCTTCCACCACATCTGGACATTACACTGCCTATCTAAAATGTGACAAAGGCTGGACACTTTGTAATGATTCCCAGTTGGTTTTCAAACAACGTTTGCCGCGGGAATTACCAAATTCCTACCTAATATTTTTAAAGTCAAAGTTTTAGGAAGATAATTCACTCTCTGAGAAATGTATTATTATAATTTAATAGGACTACCATTGGACAATTTACATAAAAAGGAGTGCAAAAATACCATTTGGCCCCAAGGAAAGGTATATGTTTGAATTATGGGCTTTTTTGTGCTCATTGACTCGGTGAATATTTTTAAGCGACAACATTTACAGTGTTTATAAGTTAAACTTATAAAATTTTGTTAGCCGTAAGCATTTCATATATGTGTGCTTTGTATCTTGTGGTATTTTACTGAGAATAGCATGTTGGTCTTTTTTAAACAATCTTTTTGATTGTTTTTTTTTGCCTGATGTTAAGTGATAAGTACGATTGAAATCACTATTTCTAGTGAAATTCAATATATTCTGAGAACAGCAAAAAGGCACACAAATTACTTTGTTGAAACTATGCTGTGTTGTACAAAATGTATTATTACATGTTATAACTATTTTTCTTTTCTTTACAGATCCTAATTCTAAAATAAGCAGTTTACATAAATTTTTATTGCAAAAAAAATCTGAAAAAAATGTATACCATTTTTAATTTCTATTACTGTGAAGGTAAGTTTAACTAAGTATTAATATGCAGAATGGGCATATCTGCAAGAACCTACAAAGATTGAACAACTTTTTAAAAACACTCTGTTTACACCGATATAGTTTTGAAATCTCTCTGTTACCGGATATTATGTGACCTGCAAAAAAACAGATTTGAGTGGTTCATAATATTTCCCATTGTACCTATCGAAGGACCGCAATCATTTCAATCATTCTTGTTTGAGCATCTTTGCAGACAAAACTCTGTGCTTACCTTCTATCATTCGGAAGCAATTTTAAAACAGAAATATGTCACTTTTTGTAACATAGTTATTGCGCAAGACACTCTTTCATATTTACAAAGAGAGGAAAAGGCGCTCTGTGTACTTTTTCTACTCCATGTAATACAACCTCATCATACACACCACTTTGCGTTGAAAGGTTGTTCTATAAGTGTTGTTGTGCATGATTGCACTGAATACTCATAGAGCAAGAAACATCTCCAGATTTATCAGAAATCATAAATCTCGATATGTGTGTGAATGCTGCACCATTCTCTAATTGGTGTACGAAAGCACAAGGAGAATTGTGTTTTTTCTCCTCATTTTTAAATCTTCAATGCATGCTAAAATGTTCAGCATACATTGAAGGAGAAAAGTGCGTTTATTGATTGTTTTTGTGCAGGAAGGTGTGTCTTTCTGCACAAAAACAAACAGCCCATGACACAGATATCCTTCCACTATGGTGCAAGGGTGCCTGTGTTACCACATGGCTGTAATTTAAGCAGCCGTGCAGAGAGAAGCATAGATGTGCAACATATTTATGTACATATGTTGCATCCCTGTGCTTTGGAAGTACTACAGCACACTGCAGTTAAAGAGGTTACTGTGTGATGTTGCAGCACTTCCTCATAGTTCTGCACTATTACATTCACCATACGCTATTAATGCATTCAGTCAATTACGTTCTACACATACATTCATCTAAACTTTCACACACCAACAAACAAGTATATAGCTCTTTCTTTAAACCAGGAAAGTTAGTTCTTAGAAGAACTTTTTTTTTCTTCTTTTTCTTTTATATTTTTTTTTGTCTTTTTGAAAAAAAATTCTATTTTTTTGGATTTTCTTTTTAAAAAAAAAAAGGAAAAAATAGAACTGGAGGAACAAAACAATGAACTTCAGGGAAAAAAAACCAAAAAAACTATCAATGGTGACTTTCTTGCTTGCGGCAGATCAGATCAATAGACTGCTCCCCGTAGCATAAAGTAGCATTGCATTTTATGCAGAGCACTTTCAAAAATTGGAACTGCGGACGGATGTCCAAATTTTGTGCAGAAGGATGCACTCTTGAAGTGCTTGGCTGTGATGAATCCGTAGGAGCAGGAACGACTCTCATCCTTCGGCATTCCTCCCGAGCAAGGTTTACTGGATGAAGGGTCCTTAGATGTTTCATCATGCTCGCCGTTCCGCATGAATATTTTTTGTTTGGATCCCCACGAGACAGCACTCTCTGGCAGATCTTGCAGGTCACCAAGGTGACATTGGTCTTTGTTTGCCCCTCTGGATATGTGAAAAATTTCCACACCACAGATGAAAAACTTGGTGTGCGTGGTGGCTCTTCCAAAAATTCATCCTCAGATGAATGAGGACATCCAGGAGATGCCTGCTGCCCTGAAGCCATTGTTTGGTTAGAAAAATGTTTGAGCTAAGTTAAAACCTAGTCAAAAAAGCTTCTTCTCTGCAAAGAGATGCTCCTCCAAAGAAGGTCAAAGAAGAATGATTGAAATGGGTGGGGTCTTTCAATAGTTAGAACAGGAAGTGTAATGAACCAATCAAATCTCTTTTTTTCAGGTCACATGGGATCCGCGCACAGTGCGCATACGCAGCACGCACCCAGCGCGCATACGCGAATTTGAATTTAAAAAGAATATCGGATTAAATGTAAAAATATATTACTTTTATGAGTAGTTTACAGTTTGTCTTCAATAATATTCACATAAAATACATATATATATATGTTTTTTTAAATGTAAAATATTTCGCGGGATTCGCGCACCTACCGCGTCTTGCACGCACATGACGTATCGCGGAAGCGCGCAAGCGTTGCATAGCGTGCATCGTACGTGTCGCGTATAGGCTTGGAGTCGCGTACCGGTCGCATTGTAATTGCGCACCAAACTCGTACCCAACGCTTACCGTACGCGGATGCTTTCGCGTACGAGTCGTGAAGGATGCACATAGGGTGCACGGATCCCCAAAAATGGAGAAAAAAAAATAAAAAATAAAGTTTTGAAAATATAGTTTAAAAAATATTTAAAAAAATATAAAAATATATTTTAAAACATTAACAATTTAAAAAAAAAAATCAAAACATATAATATTTTTTAATTTTTAAAAGAATTAATTGAAAAAATACGTTAAAAAAAGGTGATAAAAATGAATTTAAAAAGAATATAATTAAAGGAATTGACAGACTGAAATAGAAAAATTTAGAAATCCAATGAAAATCATTAAACATCCTAGCTTTAGTGATAAATTGTAGATAGGAATTAGCATTTAAAAAACCTTTGAAATTCACTGAAAAAACCATAGGTTTCATGCACGTTATAGTTAGGAATTGGCATTTAAAAAACCTTAGAAATTCACTGAAAAAAACCATAGGTTTCAGGGGCATTATTAGTTAGCTGGACATTTCCCTTGTACAAAGCCCTAGAAATTCCCCCTTTATAGTTAGTTCAGCTAACTATAACTCGCGCCCCCGTAATGCACTTCTGATGACGTCACATATTACATCACTCATGACATGGTCAGTGACATCACTGATGACATCTCAAATGACATCACTGATGACGTCATCCGTGTGATAAATTAGTGCATCTTCTCACACCCTAATATAACCTTTGATACACCGACTCAAAATTTCAGACGGCCATTCTCAAAACCATATATACTCCAATACCAATAACTACATACCCACTCATTGACTCTTAGGTCTACACACACCTCCACTCACTCACCTGTACAGTCACACATAATTACAGTCACTCAGTACAGGACTATCATATGCAATTCTACACCTATATAGACACTCAGACACCGCCAATCATCCATAGACGTACTCCCACACCTAGTCAGTCATGCAAATAATTAATCACACTCCAATTTACTCACCTATACAGTTATACACACACAAGTTCACTTACTCATAAAAATACTACCACATTCTTACGCTCTTATACCAATTACTGATACAAGCACACACTCATCCATACAGCCACTCTCACAATCACACACTCTCACATATAGCCAGTTATATACTCTTACACACATATACACTGCCTTTCACATATGTAGTTACTGACACATGTACAACTGAGATATACATTCAATCACTAACACACCCATACATACACTCACCCAACCATACAGTCCATCACAGATGCACTCTTAAAACCATGCACCCATAGAATCACACACTCACACATCTATGCACAGAGTCACACACACCCTACCCACACAAACACTCAGGCACCCATACAGATACTCAGACAACCAATCAATAACCCATATAGACACTCATATAGCTATTCACAAAACCATGCAGCCACTTATACACCAACAGACAGACAGATACAGACATTCACACAGTTTAGTCACTAGTCTGCAGTACGATACATTTAATGACTCACTTATAGAGTCAGTCACGCACCTAGAAAATCATCCATTCACACACTTGTACACCCACTCATTCTTCAACAGGCCTTTCCCTATATATATTAAACATATTAAAACTTTACAGAAACACAGAACCACTGGATGACATCATCAGTGATATCATCAGTGATGTCATTTGAGATGTCATCAGTGATGGCATCAGTGATGTCACTGACCATGTCATGAGTGATGTAATATGTGACGTCATCAGCAGTGCATTGCGGGGGCGCGAGTTATAGTTAGCTGAACTAACTATAACGGGGGAATTTCTAGGGTTTTGTACAAGGGAAATGTCCAGCTAACTATAACGCCCCTGAAACCTATGGTTTTTTCAGTGAATTTCTAAGGTTTTTTAAATGCCAATTCCTAACTATAACGTGCATGAAACCTATGTTTTTTTCAGTGAATATATATATATTTGTACACACTCACTACCTGCTGAAGGTTGCCTGGGGATAGGGTTAAATTAGAGGTCTGCACGGCCCCCCTCCCCTTTATTTATATTAGTGGACCCAGCAGATGGAGTCCCGGGGACTATAGCAGCTCGGGGAGGGGGGTAAAGCTGCCCCCTCCCCTTTCATTAACAAACAAAAACAGCCCTGGAGGATGGGGTCCCCAGGGCAATGCCTTATGGTTAATCCCCCAGTGCACAGGGCCAGAGGCCGTGCGCAGCATGGGGTTGGCGATATGTTAGTGTATTGGCTGAAGGGCCTGCCCATGTACTGCAGCCAAACCCCTGCTGCGCACAGCCGAAGGCCCTTGGCAGCAGGGGGTTGTATTTACATATGGTAATTACTATCTACTTTATTTTACATTAAAAAAAGCTAGAAATTTGGTTGTACTACACAACTACGCATGCTTAAATCATGCATGCTTTAACCACGTAGTCTTTACAACTACTGCATCTTTACCATGCATGCCTTTACCACGCATGCCTTTAAATACATTTCATTGTAAAGGCATGTTTGGTAAAGGTATATGTGTGGTAAAGATCCCACCCCAGCCATCCCCTTACCTGAGCCCAAAAATGTAGCCATCCTGCTTTATAATCTGCCTGCCCCAGCCCGATTAACTACCCCAGCCCTCTACCCAGAACCCTAAAATCTGGCCCCCTAGCTCAAGAAAACTACCCTGACACCAGCACCCCCGCCCTGAGCCCTAAAAACTGCTCCCCTGCTCTGAAAACTGCCCCTTCCCCCACTTTAACCCTAAAACTCGCTCCCCTATCCTAAAAACTACCCCGCCACCAGCCCCCCATTCTGAGCCCTAAAAACTGCCCCTCCCACCCTGAGCCCTAAAACTAGCCCCCTGCCCTAAAAACTACCCTGCCCCCAACCCACACCCTGAGCCCTAAAACCGTCCCCCACCCCTTAAACCTACCCCCCCCGGCCCCAGCCCCAACTTACCATGCCTCGTCCTGGTCCTTCCTGCAGTGTTCCTTCCAGTTCCTCTCCCTGCTAGAACAACAGCTAGAATGCTGACTGCTTTAACCAATCATATGAGTGGTTAAGGTATATGCGTGGTTAAGACAATCGTTGTTCAGCTTGCAGGGAAATGGCACGCGTGCCTAAGGCAGAGTTGTAAAGGTCGTTTCCCGTGACATTCACTTAAAAAAACAAAGGTTAAATTCACGTTATAGTTAGATGTGATAAAAGGATCTGTTTTTTTTTTATTTTAAAAACTCTTAGAAATTTACTGAAAAAATAAAGGCTAAAGTACTATTATAGTTAGGGGGATTTGTCTGTGTCAACATTAACATTTTGAACTAAAAAAGCACAGAAATTCACTTGTATTAGTTAGCAGTGCTAACTATAATTTGCTCACCTGTAATGCACTGCTCATACACATGCACATATGACATAACTCATGACATGTTTTATGACATCATTTATGACATCATGGATGACATCTCAAAGTACATCATGGGGGGTGTAGGAAAGTGCTCCTTTTTGCATGGTTACCCCCTAACTTTTTGCTAGATACCTTATGCCAACTTGACTGAGTGTATGCTGGGACCCTGCTAACCAGGCCTCAGCACCTGTGTTCTTTCCCAAAACTGTGCCTTTGTTTCCACAATTGGCAAACCTCTGGGCCACATGTAAGTCCCTTGTAAAAGGTACCCCTGGTACCAAGGGCCTTGTAACCAGAGAGGGCCTCTGAGGGCTGCAGCATGTATTATGCCACCCTCACAGACCCCTCACCTTAAAACCCATACACTGCCATTGCAGGCTGCATGGTTTGGTGCAGACCAAACTGAAGAGTCAACATGGCACACATCCCTGTGTAATAATCATTTTTTAAAGAGAAAGGGATGCACACCAATCTTCAATCCAAAATTGACCAAGTTTATCCAATGTTCGTCACAGGAAGCGTGCTGAACTGGGTTAAGTGCCTTGCCCTGGAGGACTTGAAGTCTATACCAAACTGTAGGGGGCAGCATTTCTGCCCCACGCCCAATTGCACAGCTTTAGTGGTGGAACTACCACATTGCTCCATATTTATGCTCCATTTAACTCCATTTATTCCATGTACTCCTCAATGTGTTCGACTTGAACATTTAATCACATAAATTCCACATGTTGGGATGTCATGCCATTTTCAAGGCTTCTTATGCTCGAGCTGTGCCCATCCGGACCTCTTGAATTATGATGTAACAGTGAATGTTTTTTTTTATTGTTATTTGTAGTGACTACTGAAGAAGGGCTTGTCATAGACCGAAATGCATTGGGTTTTTAAATAAACACTGCTTTTGGACGAATCATGTGTCAGTTTGTGTTCTTGACAAGAGGTCCGGATGGGCACAGCTCGAGCATAAGAAGCCTTTGAGGAGTACATGGATAAAATGGAGTTAAATGGAGTATAAATATGGCGCAATGTGGTAGTTCGACCACTAAAGCTGTGCGATTGGGCGTGGGGCAGAAATGCTGTCCCCTACAGTTTGGTATACACATCCCTGTGTGCCAATGCCCACCAACACTGCTTCTGGCATAGGTAAATAGCCTCTCTAGAATGTCATACAGCCCGAAAGCAGGGTACACCATACCACAGGTGAGGGCATAGCTGCATGAGCAATATGCCCCTGCAGTGACTGTGCCATTCACACAGTGTCTGTGAAATTGTAAGCGCGGTGAAGCCATTTTGAGTACATGTACTGGGAGTTGACATTACAAACTCCACAGCTCCATGATGGCTTTACTGAAAACTAGGACATTTGGGACCAAACTTCTCATCATAATAACTCCACACTGATGCCAGTGTTGGGCTTAGTATAAAATGCACTCAGAGGGCATCTTAGAGATGCCCCCTGAAAAACAACCAAGTTCTAGTGTATTGGCTGACTGATCCCCACCAGCCAGCCACCACCAGACAGATTTCTAACCTCATGGGGTGAGAGCCTTTGTGCTCTCGGAGCTCAGGAAAAAAGCCTGCCCCGGGTAGAGGTGCTTCACAACCACCCCTTGCAGAAACAGCAACACATGGCGGTGAGCCTCAAAGGCTGTCATCTTGTGATGTGCTGATTTGGGCAGCTCCAACTAGTGAATATGCCCAACCCTCTGTCCAGGCCCCACTTTTGGTGGCAGGTCAGGTGGAAAAATGAGTAAGCAGAGTAGGAGTGTCCACCTCAGCATGAAACACCCCTAGGGTTGCCTGGAGCTGAGGTGAACCATATAGAATTGGAGAATTAGGCCAATAGGAACAGGGGTGTGCCCCTCTCTCCAAAGTGAGGGGCACCCAAAGGATGTAGTCACCCTAGGGGACAGTAGCCATTGGCTACTGCCACCCAACCTCAGTAACACCTATAAATGTAGTATTTAAGTGCTCCCCTGAACCATGTTAGTCTGATTCGATGGACCAAAATGAAGAAGATGGAAGAAGACCACTGCTGGATCAGGAACTGAACTGCTGCAAGAAGAACCTGGCAAGAACCCCCGCCGACTGCAGCCAGTTCAACAACTGAACCTGCTGGCCTTCCAGAAACCTTGCTAAGCCTCCACAGACCTTCTAGCCTTCAAACAATCTCCATGAACCTCCCTTTGGGCTAGAGGCACTAGTCCCCGTTGTCCGCAAGTACAAAGACTGCAGTAGTTGAGGATCGACACTTGAGTCAACACGACTCTTCCCTGCACAAAAAAGCACTACCGCGGGACGCCTCCACGACCTCGGGGATACTCTCGCCCCAATGATCCCAGCTGTTCACAGCTCCATTCCCGAGAGCCTGTACCCCCCTGAAAGTGGCCCAGTTGGCCTCCTCCTGCCCCGTGGGCCCTCTTCCCAAGCCAATTCAGGCCTGCAGAGCCTACCTGAGGGGCCAAAATGTAAAGCAAAGGGGAAGGGTGGCCACATGGCCACCTTCTCAAGCTTCATTAGGCCCTGGGACCCTATCCACAGGGCTGTTTTTATTTAATTAAAGGGGAGGGGGACACACGGTCCCCTTCCCCAAGCCTTGTTAGGCCCTGGGGATCCCAACCCCCAGTCCACTACTAAAAATAGTGGGGAGGGGGGTCAAGCCTTATTAGGCCCTAGGGACCCCATCCCACTGGCATTTTTACTATTAAAGGGGAAGGGGGGTGAGTGGCCCCCTACCCGAGCCTTATTAGGCCCTGGGAACCCCATTCCCCAGAGCTGTTTTTTTAAAATTAAATCAGGTGTGTGCGTGCGTCTGTATAATATTTATATATGTCTTTGCATATATCTTAATATAAATCTCAATATAAATCTATATATAATATGTATGTATGTATATATATATATATATATATATATATATATATATATTACCTACTGGCGGTCGCCAGTAGGTAGTTATAGTTAGGACCCTGTTTCCATAGGAAATCCGCAACATTCTATTTGGAATAACTTTGGCGCCGGTCGACGAATCCTCGCGAAATTTTCAAAATAGGTGGGGCGCTACGCTCCGCTCCTACCCTGAAAGTCTCGGGGGGATTCGTCAAGCAGGGGCCGAGAAAAAAGGGGGGTCCCAAAACGCGTTTTCCCCATGCATTTTTCCATAGGACCTTTAGACACAGCTACAGCCCGAACGGCTGAACAGAATTACTTGAAATTTGGCAGAGAGGTAGCCATAAGGTCAAGGAAGTGCCTTTTGCAGGTCTGGTGTAAATCTGTTCAGTATTTCCTGAGAAAATAGCATTTAAAAGCATATATATATGTGGGCGGAGCCTAACCACACATCTCATCCTGAGATCTGATTGGCTGTCAGCACTTCATCCAAGAAGTGTTGGCAGCCATCTTGGGACCAATATACATGATAGCACCTCATTAAAAAGCATTGCAGTTAATAGAAGGTTTTAAGACTTTATTTACATTATAAATCATTTGTTGATGGTACCATACTCATTTTAGGAATTGTGGTATGTTCTAAGGTGATTTCACCATGTGAAAAAGCCTTCTGCTGGGATATCATGATTGAGAGAAAAATATTTTCTCATGCTTTTACCACAGAGGTTTGGAAGGTGATCTATAGGCTAAACTGAGAGCTTATTTTCTGTAAATTCACATTATCTTTCTCAGTCATGTGAGAATGAAGTCTGACATTCTCAGTAAAACATGTACATCCAACAAGGGCAGAGACTGTCAGTTGATTCCTTTGTGTTCTACTGCAGCTTCCCAGAGTGTTCCAAAGAACTACTAGAGCGCTAACAGTCCTACTTATGATAAACGTATGGCACACCTGAAGCCATCTTGCTTGGATTAAAGTGGTAACTCTTAAAACATTTAATTTAAAAAGGAACAAAATGAGGGGGTTCATTTTTCCATAAAAAGTATGATTAGTGCTGCAGAAAGAAAAATTAGGGCACATTTTGAGTGACTTCTCAAATCCTCTTCTATTTCATTAAAAAATTCTGACATGCAGACTGAAACATGCACTTTCAATACCAGCAGCAGTTTTCCCTGGTGAGCAGTAGCTTTACTACAGTGATCTAATGAGCAAAAAGAGTGCTAACATTCTGAATTTATGGCAAATGTGTGATACATCCGAATGCCTTCTTGATGGAATCAAAGTCAAAAACTGAAAGTATTTCCTACTGAGGAGACTGCAGTAAATGAGGAAATTAGGAAACTTCATAACAAATAAGTCTCCCAAGATGGCCACCAGAGACAAAAGAGCCCAAATGTAGCCCAAATATCACCCAGATGTAGCCCAAGTATAGCCCAATGACAGAATGTCCCAGAATGTTCTTAAAAACAACTAGAGCGCTTACTGTCTTCATTATGACAAAAGTATGGCACACCTGAAGCCATCTTGATTGGAATAAACTGGTAACACTTAAAACATTTAATTTAAAAAGGAACACAATGAGGAGGTTCATTTTGCCATAGAAATTATGATTAATGCTGAAGAAAGAAAATGAGGGCACATTTTGAGTGACTTCTCAAATCCTCTTCTATTTCATTAAAAAATTCTGACATGCAGACTGAAACATGCACTTTTAATACCAGGAGCAGACTTCCATGGTGCAGTAGTTTTACTACAGTGATCTAATGAGCAAATAGAGTGCTAACATTCAGAATTTATGGCAAATGTGTGACATATCTGAATACCTTCATGATGGAATCAAAGTAAAAAACTGAAAGCATTTCCTACTGAGGAGACTGCAGTACATGAGGAAATTAGGAAACTTCATAACAAATAAATCTCCCAAGATGGCCACCGGAGACAAAAGAGCCCAAATGTAGCCCAAAATCACCCAGATGTAGCCCAAATATAGCCCAATGACAGAAGTGTGCAAAACACTTATTAGTTTGTGTTTTTGCAGTGTTATATAGTGCAGACTTGTCAGGTATTGGAGTGCTTTACATGAGCATTGGTTACATCACACAAGAACAAATTCATTTTGGTTGTAGACATGGGGAGACTAAGTGATTTGACCAGAATCACAGAATGTCGAGCTGAAGCAGAAACTTCAACCTGGTTCCCCAGTTGCAAAGTCTGCAGTTCTGGAAGTAACACCACATCCTCTCCCCTAAGTGCAACATTTAATCAAGTGGTCAACTGGATAAAAAAACATAAAGATAACAAATAATTTAAAAGTGCTTTGTCGCTATTTGAAAACTCAGAAAATATGTCCTTATTTTAGTCTTTTAGAGCACTAACCATAATTTTGATGCCAATAAGACCCTCTCATATATGTAATTTCTAAAGGAAATGCTCTAGGTATTACAGTTTTGATTACATCAAGATGATGTCAGGCGTTCCACACTTTTGTAATAAATATAGAATGTTAGCAATCTAGTTGTTCATTAGGATACTGTTGAGAGGCAGAGGCCAGGGGCATGGACTCTGAAAATTGAAGGCAGGTAGGAGGGTGCAAAGGCAACAATTTAACCACACTGAGCAGGCAGGAAGGGCCGTGGAAGCACAACAGACTATGGAGGGCAGTGGAAAGGGGGGCAGGGGCAACAAACCAACAATACAGGACTTGCAAGAGAGGCTGTTGGAGGGAAGATCTATTACGGGTCAAGGAAGCTAGGGGCGGTCCCCAGATCCCCGGGAGCCACCACAGAACTGAGCAGGAGAGTGAGTCAGGGACAAAAGGGGCACCTTAATTTGAGCCGGGGTGCCTAGGAACGCTTGCTCCAAAAATGAAGAAAACAGACATATGAGACATGGAATTGGAGGCAGAATACAATGGCAGTTTAATGAGAAGATGCAACTTCAAAGAAACCGCAGAATAGAGACATAAAGTACAAAATACAGAATCCAGATAATCATACAACTGTCATAATATTCTCTGTATCTCAATTAATGTACTGACAGAGAGAGAGAGAAAACACATCTATAAATGCATCATGGGAAACAAGTTACACCAAGGAAAATGTTACCTAGGAACACTCACGTTTACTCTTAGAGCAAGCATTCCTGCAATTACAATACAAAATCTTTTAAATGCAAAAGTAAAGAGAACAATGGTTAAACATAACATGACATTTCATATAGGTAAAATAGAATAAGATACTTCAAGCAAAGCAGAGCAAGACATTTTAAGCAAAGGAAGACAAGAGCTCCCAGCTCTTGGGGAAAACCTGCACTGCCTGTTAACCTACATGCAGACGGCGAGGTAGTCCGTCGATATCTGTGGGTGCTCCCTTTTTATATCATTTTGTGGGCTGCTTTGCACGCTACATCTACCTACGTATGCTACCCAAAAGCTTCGTCTGCAGATTTTACCAGACATCTCGTCATTTACCCACTTAATGCTGACAATGGACTGGGTGAAAAGGTCAGTCTCTCAGGCCAATCGCTTATCGTAAGTTCCATAGAGCAAGCAGAAAATAATGGGTATTGTACGGGAATTCAATATATTCATGTATAAAATCTCCTCAGTTCTCCTAACTTGACGCTCTGCGGTTGCCACTTCCTTAAAAGCGGGAAACCTGCCCAGGAAGCAAGTACCAGTCCAGGATGCAGCCTACTGTATGTCGACAGCTTCAGGGGGATGTTGAACTTTGATACCGAGCACGGAGCACTCGGGTAGGGTGGGGGCTACTAGTTTGGATCAGAAGGCCTCGCAGACCTGCCTTCAGACTGCTATACACTAAAATTGCAGAGCTATGGTCAATTTAACAAAGAGGCCTACATATTGAACAGAAGGGCCTACACAGGGGTTTTATGCTGGCTGAGTGGTAAGGATGTCTCAGGATAATTATATAGCAACACAGGACCCGCTGGTCAATTTAATACGGCCTACAAATGCAGCTGGCAGGGCAAGGACAAGGGTCTCGTACTTCAGGTGTGGACAGAACGGGCCAGGGGCCCCCTGTGATACAAAATCTACCCTCCTTCAAGGCTGTGGCAATGTAATAGACCATTGTGGGCAGAAGGAAGAGGCAATGGTAGTACAACCATACATGCCAACAGACCCGATTCAGCCAGGAAACGTCCAATGTTTTTAAGCTCAAATGGGCTTTATTTGATCTGTCTCCTGTCTACAATATCCTCTTTTTCAATGTAACTCAAAGGGGAAAATCAATACCCCAGTTTTTTTTCAAAATCTCCCTCTTACCAAGTTCAAAATGTTCGCAAGTATGGTACATTGGATCATGGAAGGAAATGGGATAGGGACATGGACTTGGATAACAGAGGACAGGAGGGACATGGAGAGGTGCACCAAACTGACCCTGCAGGGCAGGCATCAGGGTTTGCAGCAGCACAATACACCACACAGGGCATGCAGGACGGGAGTGCAGCACAACAATCCATAGAAAGCAAGAGGGAGGGGACAGGACCATGCACATGGACAACAGAGAACAGAGGGGCAAGAGGCAATGGTAGCTAGCTGACCATAATGGACAGACAGGAGAGAAAGCTGCAGCATAACAGACCATAAAGGGCAGGAGGGACGGATCAGGGGCATTACAATGGAACACACAAGCCAGGAGGGAGGGAGTAGGGCTGGGGGCAAGGGGGCAGGGCAGGAGCAGCAAGATAGCCATGGAGGTCAGGCAGGATGGGCACTAGAAGCAAGACACACCATGAAGAGCAACAGTGAGACTGTGATGGCATACACACAGACCATGGAGGGAAGGTGGGAGGGGGTCAGGGGCAGCTAACTGACCACACAGGGAAGGTGGGAGGGGCCATGGCAGCACAGAAGACCATGCATGGGAAGTGGGAGGGTTAGTGGCAGCACAATGGCTATGATGGGCAAGAAGGAGGGTGGAGGGGCATGCACAAAGGACGATGGAGGATAGAAGGGAGGGTCAGGACCTGTGCACAGACAAGAAAGTTCAGGGGAAGGGACCTCACAACAGACCACACGGGGCAGGCAGGAGGAGCAGTTGCAGCACAACAGACCAGGGAGGGCAGAAGGGTGTGGCAGTACAATGGACCATGTAGGACAGGAGGAAGAGGATAGGGGCATGGCATGTGGACAGGCAGGGTGGAGGTGGCAGGGACAGGTTACAGTCATCTGACAATGCTAGGCAGGTGGGAGGGGAGTGGCAGCTCAACAGAACACTCAGAGTAGATAGGAGTGGCAGGTCCATGGGACATGGTGGGCAAAAAGGATGGAGCAGGGGCATGCACAAAGACATCGGAGGGCAGGGGGAAGGAGAATAGGGGCAGCAAGCTAAGCACAAAGTTTAAGCAGGAGGTCAATGATGGGGCATAGAATTGGGCAATGGAGGGCAGGAGGAGTGGACTGGTGCATCATACTAAATTGAGGGCAGTGGCATCACATCAGACCATGCATGGCAGGAGGGAGGAGGCTAGTCCATGGATTCACACAACAGAGGATAGGGAGGAAGGGGATGGGGCAGCAAGCGAACTGTTCAGAGAAGGCGGGTATTAGGAACTTTATTGTTTTTAAAACATTGTGTCTGTGCGAACTACTTAAAATATGAACAAGTATGCAGCATAATCTCACTTTTATTCAGGAAGAAGAGGACGTCTGTGACTGTGACTCCGGGCTCACTTGGCAGAAACACCCCCTGACCCTCCACCCCCTATCGCAAAATGTAATGCCCGTGAAAAGGGTAGGTGAACACAGTGTTATATAGAACATAGTCCTGAGAGCACGATTGAAAATGAAAACTAGATATAGTGTATGGTATAAACTATGCACCAAAAAGTGTGATATAAGATGAACCGGGCGTGAAATATAATATGCAATACATTGTGCGCAATGACAGATTCATTGGAGAGCGCGAGATAGCACAGGCACTAGCGCGTGCTATGCGATATGCGCCTTGGAGTGTAATATGCACAGGGCAGTGTTGTGTAACCTAACTAGTCTCTAAAGTTGTAATATAAAATATGTGCTGGGGAGTGTAACGTTGCATATGCACTGTGACAAAGATATGGATCCCAGATTGTAATATGTATGGCATAGCACTGTGCGTTATAACATAGGCATCGAGAAAGGCACGTTAGATGGGGCAATATAACCCGTGCGAAGACAAGTGTGGCATGACATATTCACGGGGTGGTGTTACAGTGCACATGGGCTAGATAGTGTCATAGCATATGCACTAGCTAGTGGAATACAACACAGAGGTGTGTGGCACTCGGCAGGCAATGGTGGGTGTAACACAGCATTGGGCTCTGTCAGGAGCACGCTGTGACTCTCAAGTGATGTTCGTCCCCTTTCCAGAGAGTAAAATAAAAAGTATTACACATCCGGCAGTGGATGTGTGTTTTATTAACCGTGAGGGGGGTTTCTTGCATAGTTTGTCGAATTTTTGTCGAATCCCCTTTGAATGGCTTGGTGTGCATGTGTATTAAATGTGCCCGTCAATAGCTACCCATGTTTGTATAAATAAACGACAAGGGTGTCTACCAGGATTAGGCACGGTAGGGCATCAGACATGTCAGAGCTTCACTAGTGGTGTAAATACATTCCACGTGGATTCATTGCATGCATAGTCGCCTTTTAATGAATATCACGCAAATCGTCATGGTGATAGGTACGTACGGTTTGTCCAGCATGTCCTAGGTGTGTCTATAAATATATATTTTTTAAAAATAATAAAAAACAGTGGCCGGCCCTGGGGATTGGGGTCAAAAAAATATAATTAGGAGACTGGCCCTGGGGGATGGGGTCATCAGGGCCAATAAATTCGAATAAGAAGGGGAACCAAACAGCCCCCCTTCTTAAAAAACTAAAATAAATAAAAGACTGGCATCGTGCCGGAGGCCATGCCCCCTCCGTGCAGCACTCTGCAAACGCGCCCCCAACAGGCATCTCCAGTATGCGCCAGGGAGCTGCGCTGCAGCCAGGTGTTCTGAGGCCAAGCCCCTTTTTACACCTCTCTGCAACGCAGCTCTGTGACGCTTACTGGAGGTACCTAGTGGTCTAGTTTGACCCTAGGGACCCTTAGGATTCAAGGGGACTTAATCTCTCAACTTAGAACAGCCACAGGGCGCGTTTACACAGTGGTGAAGGGAGGGGACGGGGCCTGAGGTGACGTGTGCAAACACGCACTATGGCACGTTTTAAATTGGGGATATAATTTCCCTTCAATACTGAGGGCCCCTGGGGGCTAACTAGCCCACCAAGTGCTTCCAGTAAGCACCACTGAGCTGCATTGCAGAGAGGTGGTCCAGGCCGTGCCACTTTTTACACCTCTCTGCAACGCAGCTCTGTGGCACTTACTGGAGGTACCTAGTGGGCTAGTTGGACCCTAGGGACCCTCAGGATTCAAATGAACTTAATCTCCCAACTAAAAATGGACACAGGGCGTGTTTACACAGTGGTGAATGGAGGGGACGGGGCCTGAGTTAACGTGTGCAAAAACGCCCTGTGGCCTGTTTTAAGAGGTAGTTTTAATCTCCATGCCCTATTATATACTAGGGGCTTACAGAGGAGGTCATGCTAATCACAGGGGGACCCCAACGCATAATGTTCCCTAGTGTATGTAGGTGTTTTCACTGTATTCTAAGTGTCTTTTAACATAGCACTGGCTCTAGGACTGGTTAGTCAGACTCAGTTACCACCAGTATCCGTCTGAAAAAGTTGAGGGTACAGGATGATTTAGCAACAAGGCTTCTTTCTGCTCTTCTTTTTGTTCTTTCTGCACGTTATCCTTCTTCCTGCACTTATCTTCGTATTTGAGGACTTCTGTTGCTTCTTTCTGCACTTCTTTTGTTTCTTTCTGTGCATTTTTTCTTCTTTCTTCACATGTCCTATCTCTGTAGGCATAGTTAGAAATTAGCATTTAAAAAACCTTTGAAATTCACAGAAAAAACCATAGGTTTCAGGCACGTTATAGTTAGGAATTAGCATTTAAAAAACCTCAGAAATTCACTGAAAAAACCATAGGTTTCAGGGGTGTTATAGTTAGCTGGACTTTTCACTTGTACAAAACCATTGAAATTCCCCCGTTATAGTTAGTTCAGCTAACTATAACTCGCGCGCCCGCAATGCACTGCTGATGACGTCACATATTACATCACTCATGACATGGTCAGTGACATCACTCATGACATCACTGATGACATCTCAAATGACATCACTGATGACATCACTGATGACATCATCCTTGTGTGAGTGGCAGACCTCCTCTCACCCTAATATAACCTTTGATACACACATTCAAAAATAGAGACTAAAATTTTCAAAACAATGGACATACCAATACCAGTTACAACAACCTCTTCAGTAATTCTAAGATCCACATACACATCCACTCATTCACCAACAGTCCTATACAGTCACTCATACATGTACTCACTCATCATCTGTACTCATACACCTATACATCCTGTTACACAATGCCACTCATCCATAGAGTTACTCACACACATAGTCACTCATGCTAATAAAGAATCAAACATACATTTACTTGCATATACAGTTATACACACACCACCATACTTACTTCTACGGAAACTTACACATACTTAGTCTTTTAAACAATCACTTATAGAAACACATACTTATTCATACAGGAACTCTTTCAATCTCTCACTCTCACATATACTCACATATATACACCAATAGTCACATATACTAGTTTAAAACATATGTAGTTACTCATAAAGACACTATTGAGACAGTCATTCACTCACTAACACACCCATACACACACTCATCCACCCATACAGTCCTGCACACATGCTGTGTTCAACACATACAAACAGTGAGTCACTCATTCATGCACCTATGCACTACGTAATACCCCCCACCGAACCATGCAGACACTCAGACTGATACTCAAAAAACCAACTAATAACCTATATAGACACCCATGTAGCTACTCACCAACCCATGCAGCCACTTATACACAAAGTGAGAGACTGATACAGATATTTACATATTTAAACATTACTCACTAAGCCATGTATTCACTATGATACACTTAATCAGTCAGTTACACAATCAATTTTTCAAAAACAAATCATCCATTTAGACACTTATATACCCATTTATTCTTCCATCGACCTTGAGATATACATATATAAAACCTATTTAATTTTCAGAAAAACACACATTCACTGGATGATGTCATCAGTGATGTCATCAGTGATGTCATTTGAGATGTCATCAGTGATGTCATGAGTGATGTCACTGACCATGTCATGAGTGATGTAATATGTGACGTCATCAGCAGTGCATTGCGGGCGCGCGAGTTATAGTTAGCTGAACTAACTATAACGGGGGAATTTCAATGGTTTTGTACAAGTGAAAAGTCCAGCTAACTATAACACCCCTGAAACCTATGGTTTTTTCAGTGAATATATATATATATATATACAAGTAATTTCATCAATTACCAAACAAAACAGAGCCGACTCCAATGCAGATTTTGATTGCTTTATTTTTCGTCAGCCATGACGCATTTCAGTCGTCTCAGCGACCTTGATCACATGCTTTTTTTTTTATATATCGAGGACCGTCTTTTATTTTCTGAAGTCAGATTGACATTGAAGAAAGACTCCTGACAACAATGAACAGAACATTTTCTGACATTTTGGACCACCATTAAATTTATTAAATTATAATCACTAACTCATGTCAAAAGGAAATTTCATATCCCAAACAAAAATCTTATTTTTGTTATCGAGTACAAGGATATTGCACAGACCTGTATAAAGTGCATAGAGTGCATCACATTGAGCAAAATCTTCACCATGTCCTCGTCATATTGCAGAGCAACTTTATAAATTATGGCAATACCATCATAATTATAGGCAAGTGCCCATTGCATGCATTGGTTCAAATTCCTAGAAACAAATTGCTTTCATCCGTTGTATATCTCATCAACATTACAAATGCAACTTAATTCATCATGTAAACTACATCAAATATGTGGGCAAGTGCCTACAACTAAACGGGATTCATTTCCATCTAGTCCTCAGTGCCATTTCAGTTTTTACCATCATTCAATGTTGTCATACAGAATATATAGGTTGGTTTAGCAGGGATTTAGTTAATTATTCAGTACAATCTCCTGAGTGCCAAAGAACAAACATTTAAGTGCCCCACTTCCAAATTTATAAACAAGAGTGAAATTCCTCATCATGGTTCAAACCATTGGGTGCTTTGCTATCTAGTGCCAGGATGTACCTGGTTTCTAGCTCCCGGAGTTTCCTAGTGCGGTCACCACCTCTTCTATCAACTGGCACTGCATCGATGACAAAATATCTAACATGTGTTGGGTTTTTAGGTGCACCATCTCACAGTGTCTGTCAACTGGATATGATCGTTCACCATTAGTTATGGCCCTCATATGTTGTAGGATTCTATTGTGGACTTGCAGCGTAGTGCTACCCACATACTGTAGCCGGCAAGTGCATGTCAGCACATAGACCGCAAACTCAATTTTACAATTAAACAACCCCTAAATCTTTGTCACTCTTCCTCCAAATGGGGTCGAGAAAGTAGTGGTATCCCAACCTATACTGCAAGCCCTGCAGCGATTACACTGCTTAAAGCCCGGGGGTGGTTTCAACCAACTATTTTGTGTTCAGTTACTGGGCTAGTTTTCACAATTGCATTCCTCAATGATGGGGCTCTCTGGTAACTTAAAGGAGGATGTCTGGGAAGTATCTTCCCTATAAAAGGGTCAGCTTTAAGAACATGCCAATTTTTATTGCACAGATCTCTGAATTCTCTATGTTGGGTGTTGTAGGTAGTTAGGAACCTAACCTGGGGTTTACCTTCCTCCTCCCTTGATTCTTTCTTTGAGAATAGGATCTTTTCTCATTTATTTTTGTTGGCAGCCCTACGCGCCTCCTCTATTACTCTTGTACTGTAGCCCCTCTCTAGGAATCTCTGACTCATTTCTTTCTGGCATTTGTTTAATTCCGATTCCATGCTGCAGTTTCTGTTGATTTGCAGCATTTCTCCATACTGTATACTGAGTTTAGTATGGGTTGGGTGAAAACTCGTGGCATGCAACATTGTATTTTCTGCCATTTCCTTCCTATGGAGTCTAATCCCTAGCTTTCCTGCCTGCATAAATACTTCAGTATCCAATAATGTTATACTACTCTTGCTGATGGTATGGGTGAACTTAAAATTCAGATTATTGTCGTTCAAGAGATTAACAAATTGTTCTGCAGATTCCGTGGTGACCCTCCAAATTACAAACAGATCATCTATAAATCTTATCCACATGATTATATGTTTGTCCCATACATGTGCGTGTTCCCTGCAGAGCACCTGTTTCTCCCAACAGCCCACATGCAAGCATGCATAACTGGGGGCAAAACATGTGCCCAATGCAGTCCCCCTCTGCTGCTGATATACCTCACCCCCAAATAAGAAGAAATTATTCTCCAGGCATCTCTTTGCCATAGACATTAGCATCTGGATATGTTTGAGCAAGCCTGCAGGTCTCTCGTGTAAAAAATGTTGCATTGCTCTCAACCCATCAGTATGGGTTATGCAGGTGTACAAAGATGTTATGGCAAGTGCTATTCATACATAATCATGTTCCATTGGAGTGTCATAAATCATTTTGTGAAAGTCACCACTGTCCCTCACATAAGATGATAGATTTGATACGTGTGGTTTTGAGAAGAAATCAATGTATTTGGACGTATTTTCCGTCATGCTCCCAATAGCCGATATAATAGGGTGTCTAGGGGGGCAACTGGCATTTATGTGTACCTTTGGAATTAAGTAAAAGACCGAAGTCCTCGGTGTATCATTCTTAAGGTACCGCAGTTCATCATGCAAGAGCAGACCCTCATTGCTCTTGTATTTGTGCATATTCTGCATTATTTCCTGCTTGCACTGTTTATAACAATCCCTCATGTAGGAACCTGGGGTCACCAGGCCCTAAGGGCGGTAACGTGGCGCGAGCCGGTCGGGCAACCAGAGTGCTATGTGTTAAGCAACCATACACCACACGCTTCTCATGGACTAGAGTCACACACAATAAGGGACGCCACACCGTTTAAATTATGCAAATACTTCAAGTTTATCCAAGTATAGCTGGTCAGTTGCAGTTCAGGAAATAACAAGGTAATACATAAATCATAATACCATCGTTCAGTACATGCGACACTCTGGGTGATATCTATGCAGTGTCTAACCTCGTTCATGTACCCACGCCCGCTGGTTAAATGCAGGAGATTCTAGCGCGGTGCACGCTTATGTAAAGTCTGTCCCTGAACAGGCCGTCTAACACAGCGTAATACTGGTAAGGGGGAACATTGGGTTCATCAACATGGCGCCTGTCGAACTGAGCGCTCCTCGTGACCACTGTCCCCTAGTACTGTGAAGCAAGGCATATAAAACACAGCGCTACGCGCAATCAGTTGCATGTGGAAACGTTTGCATAGAACAGTTATCACAACGCGTTACTCGTAATCAGTCGCATAACATTACTTTCGAGCAGAGCATATAACACAATGCGCTACTCGCATTCCTAGGCATGTAACTACGGTCGAGCAGAGCATATAACACAGTGCGCTACTCGCGTTCCTGGGCATGTAATTACTTTCGAGCAGAGCATATAACACAGTGCGCTACTCGCATTCCTGGGCATGTAATTACTTCCGAGCAGAGCATATAACACAGTGCGCTACTCGCATTCCTTGGCAGGTAATTACTAGGGGTGGGCGGAATTTGCGGAATTAACCTTCGCAAATTATCGCGAGAATGTTTAAAATTATCGCAAACAAGCAGAAATATCGCGAAGATGCGGAAGTTTTTTTCCGGCATGTTCGCGAGATTTTCTGCATGGTTGCGGGTCGCCAACTTACCCATGTGGTTGCTTGCGGGCGCGGCCATCTTGTTTTGAGTTGTTCTCGCGGTGCATGATCGCGAGAAGAAAGACGTGATCGCGCGACGCATGACGTCACTGCGGGCGCGAACTGTCGCGAGACAGCGCAAATGGCTAAAAACAATACAACATCTCATGGAGAACGCGACCGGATCAAGAAAACTTGTCGGCGAACGCAGGGATTCAGGTAAGGCGATCGCGCGCGCGCGAGAATGTATCATTTTACAGCGCGAGCAAGAAACAAATTATCGCCAAGCTGCGGAAACCGGAATTTTTGACATTTTCGCGCTCTCCGCGGAACGCAAAAATGTCAAATTATCGCAATTTCCGCGAACGGAACGAAATTTTTGCCCAGGCCTAGTAATTACTTTCGAGCAGAGCATATAACACAGTGCGCTACTCGCATTCCTTGGCAGGTAATTACTTTCGAGCAGAGCATATAACACAGTGCGCTACTCGCATTCCTTGGCAGGTAATTACTTTCGAGCCGAGCATATAACACAGTGCGCTACTCGCAGTCCCGATCTCTCCGGCTGGGGAAGCAGGGTCGAGGGTAATGTCAGTCAGTTCTTTGGGCGGCTTCCAGCGGGGAGGGTGACCGGACTTGAGGAGCGGGTCCCTATGCTCCGGTGCAGTTCACAGAGCACCGCGCTCAGTATTACAGAAGGGGGGACACGGACAGGATCCCTCGGCGGGGTCTCTCCGTCGCGCAGGCAGGGGAGGGGACTCCCACGGAGGGGACAACCCGGGCCAAGTGCGGTGTGGTTTCCAGACCAGCAGGGGGCGCACCAGGGGGGATCTCGGCCTCCGGGCTTACCTCCGTCTCGGCGTCAGCAGGCGTCCGTCCTCACGTCATTGGGGGAACTCGGTCCCGATCTTGCGCACCTCCTCACACGGCTGCGACGGCAGCGACGGGGCCCCGGACTTCGCCTGGGCCTCGCGACACAGCAGGGCACTCCTCCAGGCCTCCAGGCCGCGGCGGTGAGCGCGCTGGCTTCGTCGTCACAAGGGGGGGGCTCAAATTAAGGATGGGGGTAAAGTGCTCAGCGGAGCACGCTGCCGGGGGTCCCAGACCAGGGCAGGGAGCGCGGGGGTCACAGCGCTAGTACCTGGTCGATCCCCGGTGACTTGGCAATCGGCTTAGTATTTTGTTCAATAGGGTAGCTTGAACACGCAGTCTCAGCTCTGGCATTCAAGGCTTACAGCTCGCTCTTGTCATGCAGTCTCAGTTCTTAAAGTTAGGTTTCAGTTCTCAGTTGACAGATGAAGTCTTTTGGCGCAGATGTATCTGGCGCCCTTGAGGGGTTCTGTTACAGGGGTAGGGATGGAGAGGGCGACTAGGTCCTTCCTAGTCAGGTTGGCAGAGAGTCTCTGGGTCCTCCTACTACTGGGCAAGATCAGTGGGATTCACAGGGCACCTCACTCACTTAAGAGGCAGTACCTAAATCCTGTCACTCTCAGAGGCATAAGTCCCTGGCTAGGCCCTACCGCCTACACTCCTGGTGGATTCTTCCAGCTCTGCTTCACCCCAATGGCCAACTCACCACAAAAGTTTCCCTCCCACTCTTAAGTAGCCCTAGGTCAGGTGACCTCTAGCCAAGGCGGCAAAAGTAAAACCCCACCTCCCTTCTAGAAGGTTCCAGCTTCTTCCAGGAGCTTCCCCACTCTAACTATGGGACAAAAAGGCGGGCTGGTGTCGCAACATTGTTGTGGGTCCCAGCCAGCTCCTGGCAGCTAGGGTGCTACTATGAAAAACGACCACCCTGCAGTAGCAGGGGTCTGTGGCAGCCATCTTGGGCGAAGTAAGCACCTGCACCTTAACATTACAAAAACGAAAAAAATGAGGGAAAAAGGGCCAAGTCCAACATAACCCCCTTCCAGCCGAAAGCCAGGGTAGACCGATCAATGCCTTGATGGTCTTCCCTGCTTGGGGCGAGAAAAGGTGGACGCAGGCCCGCAACGGCAGGAGCACCCGCAGGTTCTCCGCCGCTCTGGAACCCAATGGTTCCCTAACAAACCTTCCTGGACCAACGAAACCACCCCACTGGGGCTCCCTAGCTAGTTGTGGCCAGGACCAGCCCCTGGGCCGTCCAGATGTCTCTGGCCCGGGTGATCTCGCGGAGTGGGGGGCAGTAGCCCCAGGCCTGTAGTGCCTGTTGACCACTCCGGTCCTCCTCCTTGCAGTCCTAAACTGCCTCTGGTCCTTCCTCCTGGGGTTCACACCCTTAGGCTGACCAGCCTTCAGGGGCGAGGCTCTCCTCCCCCTAACTCTCCTTCTGGGGTTCCTCACCCTACCCTGCGAGGCACCCTCAGCCCACCACTTCCTCCTCAGTACAGGGCCTTGACCCTTCAACTGATTCCTCAACCTAGGGTCTAAACCCTTAGGCTGAGTCAGTGCCCGAGGCGAGACCTTCCTCCCTCTGCACCCCCTCCCAGAGTTCCGCACCCTCCCACTGGGAAAGGTACCCCTGGAAGTCAATTTCGGGGGGACCCTGTTAACAGAGGCCCCACCCGCCAGGTCAGGCAACCCCTGAGCCTGGCATCCCAGCACAGGATCTAAACCCTGCGACTGGGCCAACCCCAGAACCTCAGGCGCGCTGGTTACAGTCGCCCTGGGTCCTCCTGACACTAGGGGCTCCCCTGCACTGGATGGCACATCGGGACAGCCTAGGCTCCCAACCTGGGGCTCCCTTGCGGAACTCTCCAGGCCCTGAGACTGCGGTTGGGGCACCTCGGGACACCTCCCCGTCTCACGCCTTCCTACAGATAGGTCGTGAGGCCCTACAACCCTCTCTCCCTGGGACCTAGCTGGGCTATCTGCCACTTCTCCCACCTCGCTGGGTTGGGAGATCCCTGCACCACCCCCTTCAGGTTCACACCCCAATGCCTCCTCAGACACCCTGGTGATGTCATCCTGGGGTAAATAAAATCCTAGCTCCTGTGGAGCTTCCGGTATGCTGCCACCAGTGTCCTCACTGGACACATTCATCTGGAGGGCACGCAGCTCCAACTCCTTCATTCGAAGCTCGTGCGCCATCCTCCTCTCCTCCATTGCCCATCTCTGATCTTCTCTTTCTCTTTCTCTTTCATGCTCTAATTTGGCCAATTGCCATTTTCTTTCTCGTTCCAACTTCGCTAGCTCCCATTTTAATTGCCTCTCTTTCCTCCTGTCCTCGTACTCCTCTGGAGACGCGCTCCTCCTTGACCCTGTCCTACTACTGGCCCCAGAACGTCTTCCTGGGGGCACATTCTCAGACATGTCTACATTCAAGATGTCTAGGACTTCCTGGGCGCTCTCCCCCTGAGGTGCATCTGGCGCCCCCTGTCCCTCATCCCCTCTCCCTTCTGGGTGGGCTTCTACCCATGCCCTAATGGCGGTGCGGAGTTCCGGTCCTTTGGCCTTCCGCATCCCAGGCACCCCCATCCCCTGCCCGAACTCCCTTAGTTGCTTCACAGTGTACCCCTCGAGGTCAGCTAACCGGAATTCCATTCTAGCAGGTGGGGACCTAGACACTAAGGAGAAAATTCCTAGGGTTTAGGCAACAGTTAGTGGCTAACCAGGTTTCTTGCACTCTCTACCTGGACAGTGGAACTAATGATCCAGCAACAATGGTTTCTGAGCTGTGGAACAAAAAATGTAGGATAGGCGTTTAATTGTGGCGCCCTTCGCCTCACGGAAGGGTGCTGTATGGTCACAAGTCCCAAGGATCCCACCGCTGGCCAACAATGTAGGAACCTGGGGTCACCAGGCCCTAAGGGTGGTAACGTGGCGCGAGCTGGTCGGGCAACCAGAGGGCTATGTGTTAAGCAACCATACACCACACGCTTCTCATGGACTAGAGTCACACACAATAAGGGACGCCACACCATTTAAATTATGCAAATACTTCAAGTTTATCCAAGTATAGCTGGTCAGTTGCAGTTCAGGAAATAACAAGGTAATACATATATCATAATACCATCGTTCAGTACATGCGACACTCTGGGTGATATCTATGCAGTGTCTAACCTCGTTCATGTACCCACGCCCGCTGGTTAAATGCAGGAGATTCTAGCGCGGTGCGCGCTTATGTAAAGTCTGTCCCTGAACAGGCCGTCTAACACAGCGTAATACTGGTAAGGGGGAACATTGGGTTCATCAACATGGCGCCTGTCGAACTGAGCGCTCCTCGTGACCACTGGCCCCTAGTACTGTGAAGCAAGGCATATAAAACACAGCGCTACGCGCAATCAGTTGCATGTGGAAACGTTTGCATAGAACAGTTATCACAACGCGTTACTCGTAATCAGTCGCATAACATTACTTTCGAGCAGAGCATATAACACAATGCGCTACTCGCATTCCTAGGTATGTAACTACGGTCGAGCAGAGCATATAACACAGTGCGCTACTCGCGTTCCTGGGCAAGTAATTACTTTCGAGCAGAGCATATAACACAGTGCGCTACTCGCATTCCTGGGCATGTAATTACTTCCGAGCAGAGCATATAACACAGTGCGCTACTCGCATTCCTTGGCAGGTAATTACTTTCGAGCAGAGCATATAACACAGTGCGCTACTCGCATTCCTTGGCAGGTAATTACTTTCGAGCAGAGCATATAACACAGTGCGCTACTCGCATTCCTTGGCAGGTAATTACTTTCGAGCCGAGCATATAACACAGTGCGCTACTCGCAGTCCCGATCTCTCCGGCTGGGGAAGCAGGGTCGAGGGTAATGTCAGTCAGTTCTTTGGGCGGCTTCCAGCGGGGAGGGTGACCGGACTTGAGGAGCGGGTCCCTATGCTCCGGTGCAGTTCACAGAGCACCGCGCTCAGTATTACAGAAGGGGGGACACGGACAGGATCCCTCGGCGGGGTCTCTCCGTCGCGCAGGCAGGGGAGGGGACTCCCACGGAGGGGACAACCCGGGCCAAGTGCGGTGTGGTTTCCAGACCAGCAGGGGGCGCACCAGGGGGGATCTCGGCCTCCGGGCTTACCTCCGTCTCGGCGTCAGCAGGCGTCCGTCCTCACGTCGTTGGGGGAACTCGGTCCCGATCTTGCGCACCTCCTCACACGGCTGCGACGGCAGCGACGGGGCCCCGGACTTCGCCTGGGCCTCGCGACACAGCAGGGCACTCCTCCAGGCCTCCAGGCCGCGGCGGTGAGCGCGCTGGCTTCGTCGTCACAAGGGGGGGGCTCAAATTAAGGATGGGGGTAAAGTGCTCAGCGGAGCACGCTGCCGGGGGTCCCAGACCAGGGCAGGGAGC
This sequence comes from Triturus cristatus, assembly GCF_964204655.1. Taxonomy (NCBI): domain Eukaryota; kingdom Metazoa; phylum Chordata; class Amphibia; order Caudata; family Salamandridae; genus Triturus; species Triturus cristatus. The sequence continues at coordinate 61,304,014 of NC_140586.1, forward strand.
GCGGGGGTCACAGCGCTAGTACCTGGTCGATCCCCGGTGACTTGGCAATCGGCTTAGTATTTTGTTCAATAGGGTAGCTTGAACACGCAGTCTCAGCTCTGGCATTCAAGGCTTACAGCTCGCTCTTGTCATGCAGTCTCAGTTCTTAAAGTTAGGTTTCAGTTCTCAGTTGACAGATGAAGTCTTTTGGCGCAGATGTATCTGGCGCCCTTGAGGGGTTCTGTTACAGGGGTAGGGATGGAGAGGGCGACTAGGTCCTTCCTAGTCAGGTTGGCAGAGAGTCTCTGGGTCCTCCTACTACTGGGCAAGATCAGTGGGATTCACAGGGCACCTCACTCACTTAAGAGGCAGTACCTAAATCCTGTCACTCTCAGAGGCATAAGTCCCTGGCTAGGCCCTACCGCCTACACTCCTGGTGGATTCTTCCAGCTCTGCTTCACCCCAATGGCCAACTCACCACAAAAGTTTCCCTCCCACTCTTAAGTAGCCCTAGGTCAGGTGACCTCTAGCCAAGGCGGCAAAAGTAAAACCCCACCTCCCTTCTAGAAGGTTCCAGCTTCTTCCAGGAGCTTCCCCACTCTAACTATGGGACAAAAAGGCGGGCTGGTGTCGCAACATTGTTGTGGGTCCCAGCCAGCTCCTGGCAGCTAGGGTGCTACTATGAAAAACGACCACCCTGCAGTAGCAGGGGTCTGTGGCAGCCATCTTGGGCGAAGTAAGCACCTGCACCTTAACATTACAAAAACGAAAAAAATGAGGGAAAAAGGGCCAAGTCCAACACCCTCTGTCCCATTGGAGAATGTGTTTCCTGTAGGTACATATTAAGTGGCCACAAAACAACGTTACCCCCTTTATCTGAGTTCTGTACTACCACATGTTTATTCTTTCTCAGTTTGGACACCAAATCAAAGTATTTCCACTCACTAGCCAGTTTCTTTGTTCCACCTTTATTGAGATATATATATATATATATATATATATATATATATATATATATATATTCACTGAAAAAACCATAGGTTTCAGGCACGTTATAGTTAGGAATTAGCATTTAAAAAAACCTTAGAAATTCACTGAAAAAACCATAGGTTCCAGGGGCGTTATAGTTAGCTGAACTTTTCACTCGTACAAAACCATTGAAATTCCCCTGTTATAGTTAGTTCAGCTAACTATAACTCGCGCGCCCGCAATGCACTGCTGATGACGTCACATATTACATCACTCATGACATGGTCAGTAACATCACTAATGACATCACTGATGATATCTCAAATGACATCACTATGCATACAATGAATCCACGTGGAATGTATTTACACCGCTAGTGAAGCTCTGACGTGTCTGATGCCCTACCATGCCTAATCCCGGCACCCCCGCCGGTGGGTACTCTCCAAGTAGACACCCTTGTCGTTTATTTATACAAACATGGGTAGCTATTGACGGGCACATTTAATACACACGCACACCGAGCCATTCAAAGGGGATTCGACAAAATTTCGATCAAACTATGCAAGAAACCCCCCTCACGGTTAATAAAACACACATCCACCGCCGGATGTGTAATACTTTTTATTTTACTCTCTGGAAAGGAGACAAATCTCACTTGAGAGTCACAGCGTGCACCTGGCTGAGCCCAATGCTGTGTTACACTCACCAGTGCCCGCCGAGTACCACACACCTCTGTGTTGTATTCCACCAGCTAGTGCGTATGCTATGACACTCTCTAGCCCATGTGCACTGTAACACCACCCCGTGAATATGTCATGCCACATTTGTCTTCGCACTGGTTATATTGCCCCATCTAACGTGCCTTCCTCGATGCCTATGTTATAACGCACAACGCTATGCCATACATATTACAATCTGGGATCCATATCTTTGTCACAGTGCATATGCAACGTTACACTCCCCAGCACATATTTTATATTACAACTTTAGAGACTAGTTAGGTTACACAACACTGCCCTGTGCATATTACACTCCAAGACGCATATCACATAGCACGCGCTAGTGCCTGTGCTATCTCGCGCTCGCCAATGAATCTGTCATTACGCACAATGTATTGCATATTATATTTCACGCCCGGTTCATCTTATATCACACTTTTTGGTGCATAGTTTATACCATATATTATATCTAGTTTTCATTTTCAATCGTGCTCTCAGGCCTATGTTCTATATAACACTGCGTCCACCAACCCTTTTCACAGGCATTACATTTTACGATGGGGGGTGGAGGGTCAGGGGGTGTTTCTGCCAAGTGAGCCCGGAGTCACAGTCACAAACGTCCTCTTCCTGAATAAAAGTGAGATTATGCTGCATACTTGTTCATATTTTAAGTAGTTCACACAGACACACATTTTAAAAACAATAAAGTTCCTAATACCCTCCTTCTCTGAACAGTTAGCTTGCTGCCCCATCCACCTCCTCCCTATCCTCTGTTGTCTGAATCCATGGACGGGCCTCCTCCCTCCTGCCATGCATGGTCTGATGTGCTGCCACTGCCCTCCATTTAGCATGATGTACCAGTTCACTCCTCCTGCCCTCCATTGCCCAATTCTATGGCCCATCATTGACCTCCTGCTTAGCCTCTGTGCTTAGCTTGCTGCCCCTATTCTCCTTCCCCCTGCCCTCCGATGTCTTTGTGCATGCCCCTGCTCCATCCTTTTTGCCCACCATGTTCCATGGACCTGCAACTCCTCTCTACTCTGAGTGTTCTGTTGAGCTGCCACTCCCCTCCCACCTGCCTAGCATTGTCAGATGACTGTAACCTGTCCCTGCCTGTCCACATTCCATGCCCCTATCCCCTTCCTCCTGTCCTCCATGGTCCATTTCACTGCCACACCCTTCTGCCCTCCATGGTCTGTTGTGCTGCAACTGCTCCCCCTGCCTGCCCCACGCGGTCTGTTGTGAGGCCCCTTCCCCTGAACTCTCTTGTCTGTGCCCAGGTCCTGACCCTCTCTTCTATCATTCATGGTCCTTTGTGCATGCCCCTGCACCCTCCTTCTTGCCCATCATAGCCATTGTGCTGCCACTAACCCTCCTGCTTGCCATTCATGGTCTTCTGTGCTGCCATGGCCCCTTCCACCTTCCCTGTGTGGTCAGCTAGCTGCCCCTGACCCCCTCCCACCTTTCCTCCATGGCCTGTGTGTATGCCATCATAGTCTCACTGTTGCTCTCCATGGTGTGTCTTGTTTCTAGTGCCCATCCTGCCTGACCTCCATGGTCATCTTGCTGCACATGCCCTGCCCCCTCTCCCCCAGCCCTCTGTTTCCATGTGCAGACCCCTATTCCCTCCCTCCTGGCTTGTCTGTTCCATTGTAATGCCCCTGATCCGTCCCTCCTGCCCTTTATGGTCTGTTATGCTGCAGCTTTCTCTCCTGTCTGTCCATTATGGTCAGCTAGCTACCATTGCCTCTTTCCCCTCTGTTCTCTGTTGTCCATGTGCATTGTCCTGTCCCCTCCCTATTGCTTTCTATGGATTGTTGTGCTGCACTCCCGTCCCGCATGCCCTGTGTGGTGTATTGTGCTGCTGCAATCCCTGATGCCTGCCCTGTAGGGTCAGTTTGGTTCACCTCTCCATGTCCCTCCTGTCCTCTGTTATCCGAGTCCATGTCCCTACCCCAATTCCTCTTGCCTACCATTATCCAATGTACTATACTTGCGAACATTTTGAACTTGCTAAGAGGGAGATTTAGAAAAATAACTGGGGTATTGATTTTCCCCTTTGAGTTTCATTGAAAAAGAGGAGATTGTAGACAAGAGACAGATCAAATAAAGCTCACTTGAGCTTAAAAACATTGGACGTTTCCTGACTGAAACGGGTCTGTTGGCATGTATGGTTGTACTACCGCTGCCTCTTCCTTCTCCCCACAATGGTCTATTATATTGCCACAGCCTCTCTTGCCAGTCCTGTATTGTTGGTTTGTTGCCCCTGCCCCCCTTTCCACTGCCCTCCATAGTCTGTAGTGCTGCGACTGCCCTTCCTGCCTGCCCAGTATGGTCAAATTGTTGCCTCTGCACTCTCCTACCTGCCTTCATTTTTCAGAGTCCGTGCCCCTGGCCTCTGCCTCTCAACAGTATCCCAATGAACAACTAGATTGCTAACATTCTATATTTATTACAAAAGTGTGGAACGCCTGACGTCATCTTGATGTAATCAAAACTGTAATACCTAGAGCATTTCCATTAGAAATTACATATATGAGAGGGTCTTTTTTGCATCAAAATTATGGTTAGTGCTCTAAAAAACTAAAATGAGGACATATTTTCTGAGTTTTCAAATAGCGACCAAGAACTTTTAAATTATTTGTAATCTTTATGTTTTTTTATCCAGTTGACCACTTGATTAAATGTTGCACGTAGGGGAGAGGATGTGGTGTTATTTCCAGAGCTGCAGACTTTGCAACTGGGGAACCAGGTTGGAGTTTCTGCTTCAGCTCAACATTCTGTGATTCTGGTCAAATCACTTAATCTCCCCATGTCTACAACCAAAATGAATTTGATCTTGAGTGATGTAACCAATGCTCATGTAAAGCACTCCAATACCTGACAAGTCTGCACTATATAAAACTGCAAATACACAACAAATAAGTGTTTTGCACACTTCTGTCATTGGGCTACATGTGGGCTACATCTGGGTGATATTTGTGCTGCATTTGGGCTCTTTTGTCTCTGGTGGCAATTTTGGGAGATTTATTTGATATGAAGTTTCCTAATTTCCTCATTTACTGCAGTGTCCTCAGTGGGAAATGCTTTCAGTTTTCTACTTTGATTCCATCAAGAAGGTATTCAGATATGTCACACATTTGCCATAAATTCTGAATGTTAGCACTCTAGTTGCTCATTAGATCACTGGAGTAAAGCTACTGCTTACCACGGAAGTCTGCTGCTGGTATTAAAAGTGAATGTTTCAGTCTGCATATCAGAATTTTTTAATGAAATAGAAGAGGATTTGAGAAGTCACTCAAAATGTGCCCTAATTTTTCTTTCTTCAGCACTAATCATAATTTCTATGGCAAAATGAACCCCCTCATTGTGTTCCTTTTTAAACTAAATGTTTTAAGTGTTACCAGTTTATTCCAATCAAGAGGGCTTCAGGTGGTAAACAACCTTTACAACGCAACTTTTACTACGCACTACCATTACAACGAAACTTTTACAACGAACGCGATGTAACCACGCGATGCCATTACAACGCAAGTCTTTACATCGACTTGCGCTAGATGGCGTGCTAACATTACACATAGTGTAGTTTACTATCCCAACACCTTCCCTGCTGTTAAGTGGACTGGAGTTGGAATAGTAAATTACGCTTTTCTAATGTTAGCACGCCATCTAGCGCAAGTCGATGTAAAGACTTGCGTTGTAATGGCATAGCGTAGTAACATCGCAGTCGTTGTAATGACCGCGATGTAACTGCATGGGTTGTAATGACTCGCGTTGTTACGTCATACATCCGCTTCAGGTGTGCCATACTTTTGTCATAAGTAAGACAGTAAGCGCTCTAGTTGTTCTTAAGAACACTCTGGGACATTCTGTCATTGGGCTATACTTGGGCTACATCTGGGTGATATTTGGGCTACATTTGGGCTCTTTTGTCTCTGGTGGCCATCTTGGGAGATTTATTTGTTATGAAGTTTCCTAATTTCCTCATTTACTGCAGTCTCCTCAGTAGGAAATACTTTCTGTTTTTTACTTTGGTTCCATCAAGAAGGCATTCAGATGTGTAACACATTTGCCATAAATTCTGAATGTTAGCACTTTAGTTGCTCATTAGATCACTGTAGTAAAGATACTGCTCACCAGGGAAGTCTGCTGCTGGTATTCAAAGTGCATGTTTCAGTCTGCATGTCAGATTTGTTTTATGAAATAGAAGAGGATTTAAGAAGTCAAAATGTGCCCTAATTTTTCTTTCCACAGCACTAATCATAATTTATATGGCAAAATGAACCCCCTCATTGTGTTCCTATGTTAATTAAATGTTTTAAGTGTTACCACTTTATTCCAATCAAGATGGCTTCAGGTGTGCCATACTTTTGTCATAAGTAAGACTGTTAGCGCTCTAGTTGTTCGTTAGAACACTCTGGGACATTCTGTCATTGGGCTATACTTGGGCTACATCTGGGTGATATTTTGGCTACATTTGGGCTCTTTTGTCTCTGGTGGCCATCTTGGGAGATATATTTGTTATGAAGTTTCCTAATTTCCTCATTTACTACAGTCTCGTCAGTAGGAAATACTTTCAGTTTTTTACTTTGGTCCATCAAGAAGGCATTCAGATGTGTCACACATTACCCATAAATTCTGAATATTAGCACTCTAGTTGCTCATTAGATCACTGTAGTAAAGCTACTGCTTACCACGGAAGTCTGCTGCTGGTATTAAAAGTGAATGTTTCAGTCTGCATATCAGAATTTTTTTATGAAATAGAAGAGGATTTGAGAAGTCACTCAAAATGTTCCCTGATTTTTCTTTCTTCAGCACTAATCATAATTTCTATGGCAAAATGAACCCCCTCATTGTGTTCCTTTTTAAACTAAATGTTTTAAGTGTTACCAGTTTATTCCAATCAAGAGGGCTTCAGGTGTGCCATACTTTTGTCATAAGTAAGACAGTAAGCGCTCTAGTTGTTCTTAAGAACACTCTGGGACATTCTGTCATTGGGCTATACTTGGGCTACATCTGGGTGATATTTGGGCTACATTTGGGCTCTTTTGTCTCTGGTGGCCATCTTGGGAGATTTGTTTGTTATGAAGTTTCCTAATTTCCTCATTTACTGCAGTCTCCTCAGTAGGAAATACTTTCAGTTTTTTACTTTGGTTCCATCAAGAAGGCATTCAGATGTGTAACACATTTGCCATAAATTCTGAATGTTAGCACTTTAGTTGCTCATTAGATCACTGTAGTAAAGATACTGCTCACCAGGGAAGTCTGCTGCTGGTATTCAAAGTGCATGTTTCAGTCTGCATGTCAGAATTGTTTTATGAAATAGAACAGGATTTGAGAAGTCAAAATGTGCCCTAATTTTTCTTTCTGCTGCACTAATCATAATTTCTAGGGCAAAATGAACCCCCTCATTTTGTTCTTTTTTAAATGAAATGTTTTAAGAGTTACCACTTAATTCCAATCAAGATTGCTTCAGGTGTGCAATACGTTTGTCATAAGTAGGACTGTTAGCGCTCTAGTTGTTCTTTAGAACACTCTGGGAAGCTGCAGTAGAACACAAAGGAATCAACTGACAGTCTCTGCCCTTGTTGGATGTACATGTTTTACTGAGAATGTCAGACTTTATTCTCACATGACTGAGAAAGATAATGTGAATTTGCAGAAAATATGCTCTCAGTTTAGCTTATAGATCACCTTCCAAACCTCTGTGGGAAAAGCATGAGAAAATAGTTTTCTCTCAAACATGATTCATGATATCACAGCAGAAGGCTTTTTCATATGGTAAAATCACCTTAGAACACACCACAATTCCTAAAATGAGTATGGTACCATCAACAAATGATTTATAATGTAACTAAAGTCTTAAAACCTTCTATTAACTGCAATGCTTTTTAATGAGGTGCTATCATGTATATTGGTCCCAAGATGGCTGCCAACACTTCTTGGATGAAATACTGACAGCCAATCAGATCTCACGATGAGATGTGTGGTTAGGCTCCGCCCAGATATATCTATCTTTTTAACTCTTAATTTTCTCAGGAACTACTGAACGGATTTACACCATTTAAACAAAAGGCACGAGTCTGAACTGAGGACTACCTCTTTGCCAAATTTGGTGTAATTCCGTTCAGCAGTTCGGGCTGTAGCTGCGTCAACAGGTCCGAAGAGAAAATGCATGGGGAAAACGCGTTTTGGGACCCCCCTTTTCTCTCAGCCCCTGCTTGATGAATCACCGTGAAATTAGGAGCGGACCGGAGCTGGCCAAAAGTTTGGAAAATTTCGTGAAGATTCATCAATCGGCGCCAACGTTATTCCAAATAGAATGTTGCGGATTTCCTATGGAAAATAGGTCCTAACTATAACTACCTACTGGCGACTGCATGGCATGGCATGTGGACAGGCAGGGTGGAGGTGGCAGGGACAGTTTACAGTCATCTGACAATGCTAGGCAGGTGGGAGGGGAGTGGCAGCTCAACAGAACACTCAGAGTAGATAGGAGTGGCAGGTCCATGGAACATGGTGGGCAAAAAGGATGCAGCAGGGGCATGCACAAAGACATCGGAGGGCAGAGGGAAGGAGAATAGTGGCAGCAAGCTAAGCACAGAGGCTAAGCAGGAGGTCAATGATGGGCCATAGAATTGGGCAATGGAGGGCAGGAGGAGTGGACTGGTACATCATGCTAAATGGAGGGCAGTGGCAGCACATCAGACCATGCATGGCAGGAGGGAGGAGGCTAGTCCATGGATTCAGACAACAGAGGATAGGGAGGAGGTGGATCGGGCAGCAAGCTAACTGTTCAGAGAAGGTGGGTATTAGGAACTTTATTGTTTTTAAAATGTGTGTCTGTGCGAACTACTTAAAATATGAACAAGTGTGCAGCATAATCTCACTTTTATTCAGGAAGAAGAGGACGTTTGTGACTGTGACTCCGGGCTCACTTGGCAGAAACACCCCCTGACCCTCCACCCCCATCGCAAAATGTAATGCCCGTGAAAAGGGTAGGTGGACGATGTGTTATATAGAACATAGTCCTGAGAGCACGATTGGAAATGAAAACTAGATATAGTATGTGGTATAAACTATGCACCAAAAAGAGTGATATAAGATGAACCGGGGCGTGAAATATAATATGCAATACATTGTGCGCAATGACAGAGTCATTGGCGAGCGCGAGATAGCACAGGCACTAGCGCGTGTATGCGATATGCGCCTTGGAGTGTAATATGCACAGGGCAGTGTTGTGTAACCTAACTAGTCTCTAAAGTTGTAATATAAAATATGTGCTGGGGAGTGTAACGTTGTATATGCACTGTGACAAAGATATGGATCCCAGATTGTAATATGTATGGCATAGCGCTGTGCCTTATAACATAGGCATCGAGGAAGGCACGTTAGATGGGGCAATATAACCTGTGCGAAGGCAAGTGTGGCATGACATATTCACGGGGTGGTGCTACAGTGCACATGGGCTAGAGAGTGTCATAGCATACGCCCTAGCTGGTGGAATACAACACAGAGGTGTGTGGCACTCGGCGGGCACTGGTGGGTGTAATACAGCATTGGGCTCTGCCAGGAGCACGCTGTGACTCTCAAGTGAGGTTTGTCTCCTTTCCAGAGAGTAAAATAAAAAGTATTACACATCCGGCGGTGGATGTGTGTTTTATTAACCATGAGGGGGGTTTCTTGCATAGTTTGGTCGAATTTTTGTCGAATCCCCTTTGAATGGCTTGGTGTGCGTGTGTATTAAATGTGCCCGTCATTAGCTACCCATGTTTGTATAAATAAACAACAAGGGTGTCTACTTGGAGAGTACCCACTGGCGGGGGTGCCGGGATTAGGCACGGTAGGGCGTCCGACACATCAGAGCTTCACTAGCGGTGTAAATACATTTCAAGTGGATTCATCGTATGCATAGTCGCCTTTTAATGAATATCACGCAAATCGTCATGATGATAGGTGCATACGGTTAGTCTAGGATGTCCTAGGTGTTTCTATAAATATATTTAGCCTCATAATGTATTTTAGCCATATTATGCTAACCAAATATAGCATAAACTAAACCAAATGTTGGGAAGGGGAATTTAAGACCTAACAGGCTTAGCCCCTATACACCAAGGTCCCATAATCCTGCGCATAGTTCTGTGTATGTGCAGAATCCCTGCAACAACACATGTTCTAAAATGGCTTACCTGGTTATTTGTACTGGCAGTAATGGAACTGACCAGCACAGGATCATATCTGCTCAAGCAGGTATGTCCTCCCATGTAATACTAACCATATTGCCTTAGAGCTGTCAGGCCTGCTGTATGGGTGAATTACAAGTATCACATGAAGGGAAAGGTGACATGGCATGCAGGGATGTGTGACATCTCGTGTTTTCACTTTTGTCTGCACCAAGACATGCAGCCTGCATAGGCGCTCGTGCCTGTGCTTGGTGAGGGATCCCTTAGGGTGACACAATTCATGCTGCAGCCCGTAGGGACCTTCTTTATTACCTCAGGCCCTACGTACCGGGGTCCCATTTACTAGGAACTTACAGAGGGTGATAAAGTTGTTGCCAATTGGGGGAAGAACGGTAAAGTTTTGGGAAAGAGCTCTGATCCTAGGGACCTGGTTAGCAGGAACTCAGTGCACTTTCAGTCGAAATCACATCATTTACCAGACAAAAATGGGGGTAACCATGTCAAAAAGAGGCCCTTCCCTACACCCGGAAATTCCTTTTGTCGTGAAATAAGGGCTGAAATCAACTCCATAGTAGAATAGCTTTGGGAGGGTGACCTGCAATCACGATGACACCCTTGCACCTTCACAGGAGACCAAGAGTGATGGAACGAGGCCAAGTATCACTTGGACTTCTTGCATTTTTTCTTAGATTTGCCTGTGGGCTTGCATTGTGCAAGCAACCTCAGGAGCAGGACAGGGACCTACCTTTAGTCTTCAATCGATACCACGCAGGGTCTTGCGGTGCCTCACAAAAAAGAACTTTGCTTCCCGGTCTTGAATGGCCATAGGGACGTGTTCCGATCCTAGGAACATGGAAACCACATGTGGGTCAGTGACAGACATTTATTTGAGACATTTCCCAAAGGATTAAAACCCTGTAGATTTGGCAGGTGACATAGTTAACTTGCATACTGTGAATTTTCAGAAGAAATTGTTAATGGAAAGAGTCGCAAAGAGACCAGTTATCACCCACAACTGTTGGTGTGAAAACAATGGAATTGATGTCAGTGCGCATGGATGGTGCCTATATAGCCCCGCGCAAGCCACAACTTTCACGGAACGATTTCAACATAAACCTGTTGGTGCAGCTTCAGGGGCATAGCTTCAGGAGGTTGTGAGGGGTGTTACATCCACCTAAAAATGTATTCTGTAGTAAATAGTTGGATAAAAGTGATTTCAGTCGGGTATGGTGAGATGTCTGGCGTATTTCACCTGCAATTTATACATACAGACAGATATAAACACTCACACTCTCATCTCTGTTTCAAAGGTCTTAGAGAAATGTGGGTTAGTGTGAAAAATATTGTTTTAAACTGCTAACAATACACACTGCCTCTTAAGCACCCCTTTTGCTCTGCTTCTCATATAATGTATTTTAACAAGCTATGCCGGCAATATGGAAGGTTTAGTCTATTAATTCAAACAAAAGAGTTTTTGGTACAGCAGACATGCTGAACTTGCACATTTGAAGGTGCTCTCATATGTGATAATGAAGAAAATGGCGGCTCAATTAATTAAATTATTTGCCCACGATCACATCATTTGAAACCAGTTTATGGGTCAAGAGCATTGCCTAGGTGTGGCCTTTGTGTGACGTGTGCACACATGCAGGCAGACAGGTGTCCACAAACCAACATATGAAAGACACCCATGTCACATGGTTCACCAGACATCCTCACACACACTTCTAACAACCCTCAGAGCTCCTCGTTTTCTGCAGGGCAGGCTTGTGTTTGCAGTGTGGCGTTTTCCCGTCATATCTGACCTTTTGAGTTACACTTAATGCCGATCATAAAAGGAGGGCCATGCTGACATCTCCTGGCCCGCTTTGTCTTTGCCTTGAAGGGATATAGTTTTGTGGTTATAGTGAACATGACGAAAATATCAGAACTACAAGTACCAGAATGCAATTTTAAATAAATGAACTGCTTATATATCTTTTACGTTGGGCTGTGCTCGGTGGGGTTAGTTCCAGTACTGTTTTTTCTTGCATTCTGATATGTTTAGCATTTCCCGTTATCCATAACTACAGGTGAAAGATTTTAAAGTATAAATTGATGATGTATTTTCACGCGATAAGGAGTAGATAATGTGTGTTCTGGTTTCTGCACAGATCTGTAAATACTCCGTTTCTGGAAGCCTCAGGCATACGATCAGTGCTTGTTCATTACACTGCAGCTGCTCTGTCGTTCAACCACATTATTCCCCGCTGATCTTTTAATATATTATTTTTTATCATTAAATCTTTTAGATTAAACGTTTCAGTATGCTCTTTAATATACACTCTCCTACTATCAGGACCAAAGTATTTAAATGTTTTAAGAACAAATATACCTCCGTGGAACAGAAAACAAAGTATTCAAAACCTCTTGATCAAGGGTTTTCAACAACAAACACACATGCATTTCACTTCCCACTTCATTACGTTAATAAACCGTAAAAACACGGCCACACAACAAATACATTACAGAAGGAGCAGCAGTGTATTAATTATCCCAGCCCATCTGATGACGCCACCGAGCCCCAGTAATACCGGAAGTAGCAACAACAGCAGCTCAGGGTGAGACCAGTTAAGCAAAACAAACCTTTACATCCGAGGACTTCCTCCAAACACCGCTGACCGGGATCTGGTCAAACTGTTCCAACCGTAAGTACTTTTTTTTCCAATGGAAACAAAATTTATAAATCTTAATTCATTTTTTAATGTGTGTAATTTGGGTGGTAACCTCAAACAGAAACGTACGTTAAACCATTAGTGAAGTAAATCAGTTATTCAACCCTATGATACATGTTTTTAAACTGGTCACTACACTTATGTAATATAATTTAAAATTTTGCTAACAGATTTTCCAGTTTTAGTTGATCAGGGAGATGTTTAGTTGGCTTTTAATCGCGTGAATGCATTTCTAGACCAAAACGCTGGTTGTGATTTAAGTGGCTACAGGTTATCTGATATTTCCTTTCGCAAAAATGTTTTCTGAAGCTGCCACTAGGAATTTTCATTTTGGGATGTTTCTGAGTTTCTTTCTGTGGCGGTCAGTGGAAAAGTGCTGTGTCGTGCCACCTGTGTGCATAGACTACTGGAAAAATTCATAAAAGTGAGCAGTTACGTGTATTTAAAGTTAAGTTGTGAAGTACCGGTGTGGAAAAAAAAATGTGAATATGTCGCCATTGCCAGAGTAAGAAAACCATTCCAAGATGGCACGGATTCCTTCTATTTCCCCCGTGTGAACAAAACCGGTGCTTTAGCTCTTGCAACTAATGTGCACCATAACATTTATTTGGATTTCACCTTGCTGGGGGGCCCCTTATATTTATAGCGATTACTCCTAGCAACGAAGTGAATGCAATAAGCAGAAACAGTCTCTGCTATGAGGGCCTAACATGCTCTACTACTGTTCATGGCCTCCTAACTACATGTTTTTCGCCGGTATTACTGGTGAGACACTATGAATATACCTCTCCTTCCTTTGATACTATACCTTATATAAAAAAGCATTTGCAATGCAATAGGTCTCGCATTTACGCGAGTTTAAGCTATTGGCATTGTAAATGACAATGTTTTTTATTTATGTTTTAAAAACCAAAACATAAATGAAAGGCATTGTCATTTACACAATGCCAATAGCTCAAACTCGCAGAAATGCGAGATCTGTTGCATTGCAAATGGTTTTTTTTTTATTAGAAGCGTTGGAAAAACTGTCAGTTACCCCGTTTCCTGGATGTGATTGGTCCCTACCTGTAGATGTGGGCGGGGCTCTGCGGACACCATGTATTCTTCTGAGGCTCGCGCAATGAGGAATGGTTTGCTGCTACACAGCGCGTGCGCCGCTTCAATCCGCGGAGCCCCGAACATGGTGAGGGCCTCAAGGCCTGCGCGGGTCTTAGAGAGCCACCTGGGAACAGACAAAAGGCAAGTGCGAGGGAAGGGCGATAGAGTGCATGCAACAAGGCAGGCCCGGTTCGGGGAGGGGGGGGGGGGGGGATAGTCAGCCAGGCCCACCCAAACATGACCCTTCCCACCTAAACATGATCCTTGGCCCTCGCAGTGAGGACACGAAGGCCAATAGAAAATGGGCTTCATTGTTTAAAACTTTCATCCGAACGTTGTTTTTCTTCCTATTCTGGGAGTGCAAAGTTGGGCCTTGGCTCTTTCTCACATCCATCCCTAATCGCCCAACTCCTTTTAGAAAGGTGGGTTATCCTGCAGGTACAATAGGGGCATGGCAAAGGGACTTTTGCCTACCGTCCTGCTGCGTGGATATTTCCCTTTCTGTTTATTCTGATTCACCTTTCCTGACCCCCCGCAGCTGCTTATCACAAGCTGTGACATAAAGTTTGGCTAAAGGAGTAGGTAAGTGAATGTTACTATTTGTTTTTCTTTGTAAAATCTGCACAGGCCCAGCAAGGCAAATAATAGGTGTATGCTTCATTTAATTTATTTTTATCGTTAACATGGCCATGGATGCAATACAAAAATAAAATTGTCAAGATAACTGGTGATTAATGATCCTGCTGGAGAGCAAACCTTTGCCTCTTGGTAGTTTTGAAATGCAGATACCCTGTATTGTGTGCACATAGCTCAGTGGGTTACTGCCTTTGTCACAGAGATTCTTTTGTTACTTGCAGTTCAGAAGTTACAATCCTAACATAGGACAGTGACCTATGAACTGTCATCAAAGAGCTGCATACAAGCATGAATGGTATAGTTTTTGTTTTGGCTCACTATCACCTCAGTTCCCATAGAGCAGCAGCGGCTATGTGCTTTTTCCCAACCCTTACCAAGCCGTGGCCCTAAGGCTATAGTTGGCTGGGGCGAGCGTTAGTAAGAGAAGGGGCCTTGCTAAGGGCCTTTTGTTGGCACCTCTCCACTGCTGTATCTTTCAGGCCTTGATGGGGTTGAGTGTGTTGGGGGATATGTTTGCATAGGCCACGCTGTGAAGCACCTTTCTGAGTGAGGACAATTGAGAGAATGTAATTTTAGAGTCAGAGCTGCCGAATTGGGAACTATGGGTTTGGGGCTTACCTCAGCTCAACATCCTGTAATTCTGGGCAAATTACTTAATTGTCCAAGGACTAAAATAAAAATGAATTTGATCTTCCGTAATCAAACACAAACTAACAACATTTATAAAGCACAACACTGTCATCCCCAGGGGTATTTGTGAGCTGTTTCTCCGAAGAGCCAGGTTGCTCTTGTGCGCTGATGGAGGCTATAGTTGACTGGGGGGAGTAAGGGAAGGGGCTTCGCTTGAGGGCCTTTTGTTGGCACCTCCACTGAAGTGTTTTTCAGGTCTTGGTTTGGTGGTGGGGGGTGTTATATGTGACTGGTGCTCATATAATGGCTGCCCTTGGACTGAAATCAAACTATATAAAATTGATTAAAAAAAAAACCTCTGTTTGTTCGTTTCAAGCTTCTGCGAAGGCAGGAACATAATGAAATAGGATTCTTCATACAATAATATAAACATTTGTATTCCTTCTTCACATGTCTTATCTGCCTTTGTTTAGTTTTAACTGTCAGTCACCGATCATTAAAGCAGCTTTAGACCACAGTTTTATACTGCTTTCACCTTGCATTCATTATTAAAAGTACATTTTGATCAGAGTAGAAAATACCAGCTGTGGGTGATTCTCTCCAGTTTTGTACCGATCATCAGACATTTCTCTAAAAATGAGCCCAATGAGACTAGCTAAATGCTGTTTCATGAATGGGTATGCTCCAGGAATGTGGGCCACTTTTTTGGGGGTTCCTGGGCCGAATTGTTATCCCAATCCAACCCTGGTGTGGTGAGCATGGCATAATCGGACAATTGACTGCCTCTGGGTGTTTCGTATAGCGCCAAGTCCTAGGTTGTCTGAGCTTTAGATGGAGGGGGTAGTTGGTAATGGGCCAAGCTTAGGGGAGCGCTATGAAAGACACTTCAAAGGACATTGCAGTCTACCTGTCAGAAGCCACCATCCATCTGCAGCAGAGGTGATGTATCAGTTGGCAGTGCAGTGGGCTGCTTGGTGCCGTGGTGAGACCACCCCATGCAGTTTAGGCCACCTGCAGTGCTTAAGTATGCAGGTAAGACCCTTGTTGTCCGACCAATGTACCTGTTGGTTGTTCCGTTTCCTGCCTCCTGCCGGGCGGCCTTTTCCTAAAAAAGGTGGCCTCTGGTTTGGTTGGAAAAACGCCTGTTGACCAGATGGGTACATGGGTGGCCAACCAAAGAAGGGGTTCTGTGGTGGATGGTTGAACAAGGGTGGGCCAAAGTTGGGTCCTGGGTGTTGGTAATTACTCCATGATGGTTGCCATTTTTGTGTTCTTCCCCTGCCTCTTCGTTTGTATGTGCTCACAGAGGTTGTGTCGCTTGAGTGTGAGCTGTCGTCCCCACTGGTGTTAGATAGTGTGTCCTGTCTGTTAGGGATGATGTAGTTGTCATCTGCGTATGGGTATACTTTGTTGTATGCAAATATTTTGAGATCCTTCTGAAATTTGTTTTTTTGCCTGGATCAGGTATTCTTTGTATTCGGCTAAGTCCTTGTTGGATTCATCCAGTTTTTTCTTATATGATGTGATTGTTGTTTTGAAATGGCTCTCAGTGGCCTGGATGTCTATGATCATTGCATCTGAGAGGCGTTTTGCGGTCTTGATAATAAGTACCAGCCAATCAATGGTGCAATGCCATGCAATTTGCGCCCAGTCCTTTCTGAAGGCTGCATCCTCCAGGAAGATCCTGGGTGCATTGGTTACCAACAGGCCTTTGGGTGCGGTGTTGGTACGGAGATACTCAGTGAGGATCACCCCATGTAAGATGATGCGGATCCTGTTTCGTTTCTTTTCGGTGAGCGTGTCCCAATTGGTGGTTTGGGCTATGGTTTGCGATATGTTTAGGTCAGCCATGATTGGGGGGGGGGGGGGGGGGGTCTCTCTAAATATTTCACTAATGTCCTCTTCTGAGAATGTTAGGCCGGGGTTGCCTGCCATGGTTATTGGCAATGTTGTGTAAAGGGTAAAGAGAAAACTCTCACAGCTGTGCGCTGCCAATAATGTTAAGTATCAAGGGGAGAGGGAGGAAAAGTACTGGAGCCAGTTCACTTCCCTTGGTATATGTATAGATATCAAAGAGAACTAGCTCTGGGTTGGGTACTCCTAGCGTTTGTATGTCATGAGGAAACAACACATTGTGTTTTGAAAAAAAACCTCACTCACCAATCTAGTTCGTGACATGCTTCATCTTCCTTCCTGACCGTAACCCATATTTAACACTTATGCTATTTGGCACTTCTAAACTATCACCTCCATTCCTGACTCTTCAGATCCAAGTCACCCTAATGTTCACGCATGTGCCTTGCCAGTCAGGAGCACAACAATGGAGTGGAGGCAACCTCTACCTCTACCGTACCCATGGTGGTTCAGGGGTACACGTTGTCCTTCCATTCTGTCCTCTCCAAAACTGCCTGCTTCAGAGCATAGCTATCAGTAGTGCAGTACGCTGTATATGCTTATTATATATTTCAAAGAAGTGACCTCTACGTTCTTCATCATTGGGCTCCACCCAAGGTGCAGAGTGCACCTCGGGTGTGCTACAACGCCTGGATACGGCGGAGCTGGTTATTGGAATGTGAGAGTGCAGACGGTGGGTGGGTGAATGTTAATGTGCTCACCTCAGCAAGTATTGTATTTTAGTTCATATGACCTGCCGCGTAGAGGACACTTCTTTAAAATATATAATAAGCATATACAGCGTACTTTGTTTAATTTTCTAGTCTAAGCGCACTGTTCTGTTTTCTGCCCAAAACTTTGCCAGGCTAGCTCTCTTATTATATATTACAGGTTGCCAAGCAGTAACACCAAGTAGGTGCTAAAAACCCTTTTCTGTTAGCATGCAGTATGTGTGAGGTCACTTCATCAGTACTATTTTAGGAGTGGAATTAGGGAGTTAGATCCTTGGTCCTGAAGAAAAGCCATGCGGATTGCCTTGAAACATGTAAAAAGTAAGGTACCTTTCAACCTACACTTTCTATTCTCTCTCCCTACTGTTTAACAATACTGCCTGGAGGACAGATTAAAGTACTACTTACTTACCAGGCAGTTATTTTTAAACCTCCAATACCCTTCCCACTTCTTATATTTTCATCATTTAGAGCATACTGCTTTGTGCTCCCGCATAACTTGCAGGTCATAGCACGCCCGTTCCGCTGCAACATGGGAGTAGCCCTATGATGAAGCATGCCACCAAGGGGCAACCCTAGTGGGTGAGGGTTATATAAGAAAACATAGAGTTTTCTCTGTATCTTGTGAAGGGTTAGCACACAGAGTACAGACAAGCTCTCTTGTTTTGAAGAGGACGAACTCCTCGTGATATTCCTCTCATCTCCCCTTTTCTCTTTAGACAACAATATCCTGCCCATGACAGATAAGAGAAGAAAGCTCCAGAGCTGGATACTACCCTTCAGGGCTATCGCTGCGCTAGCTAAATTGCTCTTAAGTAAGCCTGCTTCACTGCGGTATAACTGAGATCCAAGATAGCGGCACAAATCAGATTCCCATTGAAGACCCTGATAGTTAATCTGCCTGTCAGGTCCAATGGGATTGGGTTTATCGGTAAAAATACAAGAGTTCATCCTATTGGCCCCTAATCCTGACACCTCACCAAAGGTCTGTACTACTGCCAACATTTATGGCAAATTTGACGTATTGCTCCTTACATAAAGCAGTATATCGTCTGAGCATAGTGATATGTGTGTTGTCCTGTATGCGATATGTGGATTCCTCTATCTTTATTATCACATATTCTTACATTAGCCATGCCCACCATCGTCCGATCAAAAATAAAGGCTGAGAAAGCATACTTGGTGAGTTCTCCTCTTTATCTGGTATGACTCTCGCACCGTTCACCCTGTCTTAAGGCATGCAAGTGGTGGAGCAAATATGAGAGCGACACAATGCATGATATTAGGCCTATGGTCTAGTATTCTCCTGACTGCGAAGATAGATCGGAATCCTATTGTGCCAAAGTCTTTTTCCAGATCAGTTATGACCACTACCAGCTTTAACATGGTGCAAGAGGTCTTGTCTAGGTTTTGGCAACAACAGAATCGTTCTTTTTTGTGAGTCCGGTAGCTGCAGTGTATACCTCTACTAGGCTCAGGGCTAGCTCCCTCACTTAGGTCATTTAAATATCTGCTGATAGTCTATCAGCTACAGGAGTTTTGCCCCTGGCCAACTCAATTATCAGTTTTCGTACCCCTTGGACATTTAATTCAGCCACCAGAGCTCCTTTTAAGGTGGGAGTTAAGCCCCCCACCCATTCCGGATGAGCTACAAGGCTTACTAGAGCTGAACCAGAAAACTCAATACTTTCCTCACACCAAGTTGAGAAATAACTAAAAAAAAAACTTGATTAATACCCTTTTGGGCTTGTATCCTCTGCACCTCTGTATTCTTGTGCTTTGTCTCCCTCTGGCTTTCGGTATGGTCAATCAGGCCAGTAGCCTCCTGGATTTATCCCCCTTACTGTGCTGTTTTGGCGTGTATTCTTTGCCTCTGTAATCCTTCCATTATGTTGGCTTTGGCGTGTTTTTCCCCGTGTAGAAGTAGCTCTTTTTGTACGTCTGAGTCTCATCAGGGAGCCTGTTCCCGGTCCCTGGGCCAGTGGCTGATCTAGCACAGTCATTTCCCTCTGTAATTCTTTCCTGTCTCTCTGTCGTCCATATGATGTTCCCCTGATGGCCATCTTGAAAGCCTACCATTCTATCAATCCATCGGAGGATGTCCAGATGTTCTCTGCAAACTAGTGGCAAATCGTTAAACTCATAGTGTCCCCAAACATAGAGTCCCCCGGTGCAACAGATTGAAGACTCCCAGAAGAGACTGCTGATCTGGGCCTGCTTCACCAATTTCCCAACAGAAGGGCATTATAGTCAGAGGAGGACACAATAGACTTATGGCCCTGAAGAAGTGATCTTGGCCAAATGTTCTTCAATTTCTAAAAACAGAAAATGATGGAGATATAACCTACTCTTTGTAATCATGGCCTTTGCTTGTGAAGTTGTGAACACATTAGAAACTTATACTCTTATAAGGAGGGACCTTCACTATATTCAGAACTGGTGACAGGATGGAAACAGCTCCCTACCACTAACGCACCCATGGATAACCTTTAATTTCCGACAACTATGTGTTGCAGCATAAGATGAAGTGAAAATATTCTATTTGCCAATTTCTGAATGTTAAATTGGACAGCCTTAGGGTGGTTGTCCATAAAACTTTTTGCCTTCCCCCCTCTTGTTTTGCTTTGGCTTTAAGACTCTGTACACTTTACCACTGATAGCCATTGCCAAAGTGCTGGTGCTCACTCCCTAAAACATAGTGCCATTGGATTACACGCGACAGGC
The DNA here is from genome assembly GCF_964204655.1 of Triturus cristatus. Classification (NCBI taxonomy): domain Eukaryota; kingdom Metazoa; phylum Chordata; class Amphibia; order Caudata; family Salamandridae; genus Triturus; species Triturus cristatus. Next base: position 61,324,290 of record NC_140586.1, read on the forward strand.
ACATTTAATTTACCTAAGTTCCCAGTAAAGTGGCATAACATGGATCCAGGCCTGTAAATTAAATGCTAATAGTGGCCCTGCAGCACTTATTGTGTCACCCATTTAAGTAGCCTTTTCAAACATGTCTCAGGTCTGCCATTGCAGCCTATGCGTAATTTCAAACTGCCAATTTGACTTAGCAAAATAACCCTTTGCCAGGCGGAAAACTCCTTTTTTAATACAAATAAGGCACCCTTAATGTAGGCCCTAATCAGCGCTTAGGGCAGGGTGCAGTTTATTTAAAAAGTTGGACATGTGGATTCAAGTTTTGTCCTCGTGGTGAAAAAATTCCAAATTTGTTTTTCACTACCGTTAGGCCTATCTCTCCCATGGGATAACATTGGGTTAGCTTATTACATTTAATAAGTTGAATAGTTCTTTGCATGGTAAGTGATGTGTACCTCTGCCCTGAGTGCCCTACTGTACTGTTGTCTGAATCCATAATGCTGATTTTTTTTGTCGTAGACAAACCCGATTCATGCGTGTGTGCCATGACATAGGCCTGTCTCACGGATTGCGGCCTTGTTGGAACTGGAGGGACGCCCAAAGCACTAACCTCTTAGTGGTGGAAGGCTACTGCCTTCACGAGGAGTTGAGCAGCACTAGCGCGGTGGTGGCAGCATACCGTGTAGTGATCATTAGTAGTGAACAGCTCCCTTTTACCTTGTGCCACTAGAGTGAGGTCTGCGGCTACTCACCAATGTAAAAGTTCCACTGCTGTGTGCTTAACTCACCCTTCGCCCACATCAGTTAGATGTGGAAGTGCTGCGCAGCAAAGAGTAGTGCCTCTGTATGTGTGCCTGTGATGGGTACAGTACGGGGATAGAGAAGTGGTACACATTATATGCATGGTTAGTGCACGCAATGAATGTATGTATGCCTGTTGGGGTACAGTACATAAGAGATGTAATGCTGGGCAGTGCATGCACAAGAAAGGCACGTGCTGAGTGTTTGCTTGCATCAAGTACAATACATGAAGGGTGAAGTGTTGTGCAGCACACATGGTGAGTGTGTGTGTTATTAAAAAAAAAAGTACACCCTAGTATAACACATAAAGGCTTCAGTGCTGAACAGTGCACAGAGATTGAATGTGTGTGTTGAATGTAAGTGTGCCTGTAATGGTACAATGAATGGAAGTAGAAGAGCTGCACAGTAAGTGTGCGATGAAAGCATACTGAGTGCCAATGCGCCTGCAATAGTACATTACATGGAGGACCCTGGGTTCCTTTTTGAGCGGTCCAGGTTTGCCTGGTGAACACTATGGGTTGGTGGAATGTTGCATTCTGCCCACGGAATGGGCAGAATTTGGCAAATCTGCATTACTTTTGTAACGCTAAGTTCCTGCCAGATTCCACCAATGGCCACTTGGCAGTTTTTTTTCTGTGAGGCTACCGAAATGCGAACGAGATTTGGCCTCCCATAGCACCATTTTCTAATGGGGGCAGTTGCGGCCAGAGTGCTGCTCCTCGAGTAGATTTCCTGCTGCTCAAGTGGATTTTCTGCTGCTTGAGTGTATTTTCGAGCGGCAGCAAAATCAACTTGTATGTCTACGCGTTTGTGCACACCGCATGCTGCCATTTGCGCTGATTTTTCAGTGCTTCTCAAGCAGTGCAAAAATTATTTTTTTCTGTTGGATGATGGAACTCCGCAGAATTTAGCACAGTTTTTATGTAACTCCACAGAATTCTGCAGAGTGAAACTCCAAACGTTTCACCCATTCCTATTGATGACATGAGGAGGAGAGGAATCCCCCGAGACAGGTATGTGTAATGATGCATTCCTGTGAGCTGGGTGCGACACACCCCCGGAGGGAAAGCAAGGCTTCCAAGTGCACTTCAAAGAGTGCTCTTTGATTCAGTGATAGATCACAAGGAAGGGGCCTGGACAAATTCTAGGAGGGGAATTGGGGCGGATAAAGGAATCCTAATAACCCTGGCTGGAAGCCCGGGATGAACCTTTTTATGCACATAGCTCTGTGGCTGACATCCGGATGTGAACTCGAATCATTCCCATGAATTTGGTTGTGGGTCAATAATTCTCAGTCATGGCTGCTTTGACAACCATCCCTTCAGAAGAAAGGAGAAAAGGAAAGATGTCCACTTTAAAAGAAGCAAAACCCCCAATAAAACTTCAAAGGCCCGACCCAAAATCACATTTGCTGTCTGGAAAAGGACCACAGAAAGGGGAGACTTAAACCAGAAACGTCATCAGCTAAGCAGCCAGATGGGTTGTATGAGGAGGTGAAGCTCTGCAAGACTTCTGCCTGTGACCAGGACTTGGGGCAAAGTCCTGCTTGTCTCCCTGCTGACTGAGGGAACACCAAGATCACGAAGAAGGATGAGACAGGGATTTGCCTAACAACTACTAGAAACTCGACCTCAAGGGGGATTGTGTTATTGCTGCTGAATGTCGTATACCTTTGCATGTGAAGAGTTGGAAATAAAATAGTTCTTTTTTTATATAAAACCAAGTATTGGACTGGGCATTGGTTTATTGTAAGTTCTGTTTGCACTTTGTTATGAGTCTTGTTCATTGATCTGTATCTACATCTGCCCAGAGAATCCTCATCATCGAGGGGTGTTAGCTGGAAGAATGGTGCTTTCCTTCACTGAGACGATGGTAAATGGGACTATGCTGCTGTGCTTCATTGACGATTTGTAACTGAAAATTCGATACTTTGCTACATTGAGGGGTGCTAACTGGGAGTACTCTGCTTTGCTTCACTGTGTTTTGGAAAAACAATACGCTGCTATGCTTTATTGAGGGATTGTAACAGAGTATGAGGGGTGGTAACAGAGTACGCTGCTGTGTTTCATTGAGGGGTGGTAACTGGGAATACACTGCTGTGTATCACTGAGGGTTGGTAACTGGAGTACTCTGCTGTGCTTAATTGAGTGGTGGTAAATGTTTGTATGGTATACTGGTCTCTTCGTGAGGTTATTTTGCATACCCGTGACTTGCTCTGCTTAAATGACCTCAGTGCTTTTGATACTCTGGTCTCTTCATGAGGCGACCTTCATACATCTGACTTGCTTCTCACTTTCCTCTCTTCTATAGTGTGCCCAAGTGGATGACTGGATGGCAGCCAAGTCCATTTACGAGTTCTCATCCAGACACATTGATAAAAACAAGGTGTCCCTGGACAAATACAGGTGAGTTGGACTTGTACCTCTTCCACTCTTGGGATTTGCATCTTGCGTCTATCTGAATTTGCCAGACTAATGCTGATGTTTCCGGGCTCGCTTGTCTCAGCAGCCACCATATTTTTCATAGAGTGCTTAGAAGAAATTTGAAGTTGGAGACATGCACTGAATAAATGGGTAAAGAAAGGTTTTCTCTGACTATTTTCTTTTCCGCTTCATTCTAGTGGGCTTGTTTGCATCATTGCAAACTTACCTTCCAAATGAGGAAAGACCCTGTTAACTACACTCCGCTTGTTTATCTTTAAGTAACTTATGCTGAGAAGGGTTTACGGATCCCAGGTTTCACGTCCAACCAGTTTGTCAAACAGGCCTGTAATGGGCAGGGGTGAGGGGTGATCTTTGAGGAGGGTATGGGAGTTCAGCTCATACTTGAGGCTTTATTGACCTTAAGTAGGGCATTACACCGCGATGAGGGCGCCAGAGGCAGGTAGTGCTGCACCTACCACATAGCAGCTTCTAGGCACATTGACTGATGCTTTTCTCCCTCAGGAACCTGGGGATCAGGTGCAGATTCAAGTCCTTGCCGGGTGCAGTCCGTCACATATTTAGCAAACTGTATGTCAAAGGCGACAGAGCCCACCCTCTCTGGAACTGGATAAAGAAGTAGGCCAAAGACTGTGGAACCTTTGGCGAGTGAGTATGTTCAGACCATGTCTAGCTGCTGGTGCTCAGCATGACTTTTTTTATGCATTCCTTACAACAGCAGTCTTCCGGGGGTCCTAAATGCCCCTGGTCAAAAGGAGAATCTACTATGCCCCAGATTGCTGTGTTTCTAATGTGTTTCTAATTAAAAAACTGTGTCAGTGTGCCACTCTAATAGGCCATTCGAAAACTTTCTTCATTTGTGTTGTGTAGTTGATGGGGTGAGAGTCAAATTACCCTCTCACTCCCAGCTCTGTCATTGATGTCTCATCATGAATCGATCTTGCTGTGCTTAATTGACATCTTGATGCAAGGACCTCTTCATGGGGTGTGCTAGCGTACCTCTGACCCTGCGCCCAGTGGTAACAGTCCAGCCCGAACTGCCAGGCCAGGTCCTTCCTGGACTGGAAAGAAGCATCCTAGGACGGGTTTTGGGCTTTCAGCCCTCATCATCCAGAATAGCTTGACTCCAGTGGCATGGAGAGCACGGGACCCACGTCTGGGCATACCCGTCCCACTCGGGGTGACAAATGCAAAAAGAACTATTGTTGGACAGAATGCAGAACAATGTCATACATTCACCCCAGTACAGAGATGTGGGCCTAAATCCATCGTTTTGATCTCTTGACTGGGGTTGAATGTATGATTTATTCAGCATTCCGTCCATTTTTTTGCGTAGCACTTTTCACCCTAAGTGGGATGGGTATGACCAGACGTGGGTCCCTTGCTCACTGTGCTACTGGATTCAAGCTAGACTGTCTGAAGGGTAATACCCAGAAACAGGTCCCAGGATGCTTGTTTCCGGTCCAGGGAGGACCTGGCTTGGAAGTTCGGTCTGGACTGTTCCCATGACGCACAGGGTCAAGACTGATTTGCATATGGCTGGGTCTAAATTGGGGTTGGCATGGTGAGCAAAAGAACGATGGATTTAACCCAGATCTCTTGACTGTGGGTGAATGTATGATTTATTCAGCATTCCGTCCATTTGTTTGCATATGTTATTTTGTATGCAGCTGTGCTGTATTGAGCGTTTGCTACTGGGAATAAACATCTGTGCTTTATTGACTATTGGTAACTGCAAATTTGCCAATGTGCTACATTGAAGAGTAGTACTGGGAGTACTCTGCTGTGTTTCACTGGGGTGTAGTAACAGAATACGCTGCTGTGTTTTATTGAGCGTTGGCAACAGGGAATACGCTGCTGTGTATCATTGACATTTTGCAACTGTAAATTCGCTACTGTGCTATATTAAGGGGTGGGAACTGGGAGTATGCTGCTCTGCTTCACTGAGATTTGGTAACAGAATATGCTGCTGTGCTTTATTGAGCGTTGATAACGGAATACGCTGCTGTGCTTGATTGTGCATTGATAACGGGGAATACGCTGCTGTGCTTAATTGACGATTTGTAACTGCAAATTCACTACTGTGCTATATTGAGGGGTGGTAAATGGAAGTACGCTGTTGTGCTTCACTGAGATGTGGTAGCAGAATACGCTGCTGTGCTGTATTGAGCGTTTGTTTCTGGTAATAAGTTGCTGTGCTTTATTGATAATTAGTAACTGCAAATTTGCCAATTTGATGCATTGCGGAGAAGTAACTGGGAGTACACTGCTTTGCTCCAGTGAGGTGTGGTAACAGAATACGCTGCTCTGCTGTATTGAGCGTTCGTTACTGGGACTATGCGGCTGTGCTTCCAAGATGATTGGTAACTGCAAATGCGCTACTGTGCTACATTGCGGGGTGGTAACTGGCAGTACTCTGCTGTATTTCACTGGAGTGTGGGAACAGAGTATGCTGCTGCGCTTTATTGAGCGCTGGTAACAGGGAATACAATGCTGTGCTTCGTTGACAATTAGGTACTGTGCTATATTGAGGGGTGCTAACTGGGAGTATGCTGCTGTGCTTCATTGAGGTGTGGTAACAGAAAACGTCGCTGTGCTTTCTTGAGCATTGCTAACAGGGACTACACTGCTGTGCTTTATTGATAATTGGTATCTGCGAATTGGCCACTGTGCTACATTGAGGAGTAGTAACTGGGAGTTCACTGCTTTGCTTGAGTGAGTTGTGGTAACATAATATGCTGGTGTGCTTTATTGAGCGTTGGTAACCGGGAAGAAGCTGCCGTGCTTCATTGACTATTTGCAACTGCGAATTTGCTACTGTGCTATATTGAGGATTGGTAACTGGGTCTACGCTGCTGTCCTTCATTGAAGAGTGGTAAGGACTATGAGGGAGGGTAACTAGGAGTGCGCTGCTCACCTTCACTGAGGTGTGGTAACAGAATACGTACTGTGCTTTATTGAGGGGTGGTAAAAGGAAGTACGCTGTCATGCTTCACTGAGTTGTGGTAACAGAATACGCTGCTGTGTTGTATGCAGCGATCATTTCTGGGAACATGCTGCTGTGGTTTATTGGCAGTTGGTAACTGCAAATTTGCCACTGTGCTACAATGATGAGTGGTAACTGGAATATGCTGCTCTGCATCTTCGAGGGATGATAACTGGGAGTACTCTGCTGTGTTTCACTGGGGTGTGGTAACAGAATACGCTGCTTTACTTTTTTGAACTTTATCAATAGGTAGTACGCTGCTGTGTTTCATTAACAATTTGCAACTGTGAATTTGCTACTGTGCTATATTGAGGGTTGGTAATGGGGAATGCGCTGCTGTGTGTCATTGATAATTGGTAACTGCGAATTTGCTACTGTGCTATATTGAGGAGTGGTGCTGTGTCTATGCTTCTGTGCTTCATTGAAGAATGGTACGGTCTATGAGGAGTACGCTGCTGTCCACTGAGGTGTGGTAACAGAATACGCTGCTGTGCTTTATTGAGCATTGATAACGGGGAATACGCTGCTGTACGTTAGTGACGATTGGTAACTGCAAATTTGCCATTGTACTACATTGATGTCGTAAATGGGAGTAAACTGCTTTGCTTCACTGAGGTGTGGTAACAGAATACGCTGCTGTGCTGTATTCAGCGTTCGTTTCTGGGAATACGCTGCTGTGCTTCATTAATTATCGGTAACTGCAAATTCATCAGTGTGCTACATTGAGGAGTAGTAACGGGGAGTACACTGCTTTGCTTCACTCGGGTGTGATAACAGAATATGCTGCTGTGCTGTATTGAGCGTTCATTACTAGGAATAATCTTCTGTGCTTCATTGATGATTGGTAACTACAAAAATGATACAGTGCTATATTGGGAGTTGATAACTGGAGTATTCTGCTGTGCTTTATTGAGCGTTGGTAACAGGGAATGCACTGCTGTGCTTCATTGACAGTTTGTAACTGTGAATTCGCTACTGTGCTATATTGAGGGGTGGTACTGTGTCTATGCTTCTGTGCTTCATTGAAGACTGGTACGGACTTAAAAGGAGTACGCTGCTGTCCTTCACTGAGGTGTGGTAATAGAATATGCTGCTGTGCTGTATTGAGCATTTGTTACTGGGAATACGCTGCTGTGCTTCATTAATGATTGGTAACTGCAAATTCATAATTGTGAGTAGGAATGGGCAGTAGACTGCTTTTGTATCATTGAGGTGTGGGAACAGAATATGCTGCTGTGCTGTATTGAGCGTTGGTTACTGGGAATACACTGCTGTGCTTCATTGATGATTAGTAACTAAAAAAATATTACTGTGCTAAATTGAGGGGTGATAACTGGGAGTACTCTGAGGCGTTTCACTGAGGTGTGGTAACAGAATACGCTGCTGTGCTGTATTGAGCATATGTTACTGGGAATACGCTGCTGTGCTTCATTAATGACTAGTAACTGCAAATTCATCCCTCTGCTACATTGTGAGTAGGAATGGGCAGTAGGCTGCTTTTGTAGCATTGAGGTGTGGGAACAGAATATGCTGCTGTGCTGTATTGAGCGTTGGTTACTGGGAATACACTGCTGTGCTTCATTGATGATTAGTAACTAAAATATTACTGTGCTAAATTGAGGGGTGATAACTGGGAGTACTCTGAGGTGTTTCACTGAGGTGTGGTAACAGAATACGCTGCTGTGCTTTATCAAGCTTTGATAATAGGGAATACGCTGCTGTGCTTCATTGACAACTTGTAATTGCAAATTCGCTACTGTACTAAATTGAGGGGTTGTAACTGGTACTGCACTGCTCTACTTCATTGAAGAGTGGTACAGACTATGCGTGGGGTAACATGGAGTATGATGCTGTCCTTCACTGAGGTGTGGTAACAGAATATGCTTCTGTGCTGAGCGTTGATAACAGGGAATACGCTGCTCTACTTCATTGACGATTTGTAACTGCTAATTCATTACTGTACTATATTGAGGGGTGGTAAAAGGAAGTACGCTGTTGTGCTTCACTGGGGTTGGTAGCAGAATACGCTGCTGTGCTGTATTGAGTGTTTGCTACTGGGAATAAGTAGCTGTGCTTTATTGACTATTGGTAACTGCATATTTGCCACTGTGCTAAATTGAGGAGTAGTAACTGGTAGTACTCAGCTGTGTTTCACTGGGGTGTAGTTACAGAATATGCTGCTGTGCTTTATTGTGCTTTGGTAACAGGGAATACGCTGCTATGCTTCATTGACAATTTGCAACTGCAAATTCGCTACTGTGCTACATTGAGGGGTGGTAACTGGGAGTACGCTGCTCTGCTTCCTTGAGGTGTGGTAACAGAATACACAGCTGTGCTGTATTGAGCGTTGGTTATTGGGAATACACTGCTGTGCTTCATTGATGATTGGTAACTACATAAATGCTACCGTGCTACATTGAGGGATAATAACTGGGAGTACTCTGCTTTGTTTCACTGAGGTGTGGTAACAGAATACACAGCTGTGCTTTATTGAGCGTTGATAACAGGGAATACACTGCTGTCCTTCACTGAGGTGTGGTAACAGAATACGCTGCTCTGCTGTATTGAGCGTTCGTTACTGGTGATACACTGCTGTGTTTCATTGACAATTTGCAACTGCAAATTCGCTACTGTGCTATATTGAGGGGTGGTAACTGGGAGTACGCTGCTCTGCTTCATTGAAGAGTGGTATGGACTATGCGTGGGGTAACATGGAGTATGCAACTGTCCTTCACTGAGAAGTTGTAACGGAATACGCTGCTGTGCTTTATTGATAGTTGATAACCGGGAACACGCTGCTGTGCTTCATTGACAATTTGTATCTGCAAATTTGCTGCTGTGCTATATTGAGGGGTGGTAAAAGGAAGTACGCTGTTGTGCTTCACTGGGTTTGGGTAGCTGAATACGCTGCTGTGCTGTATTGCAAAAAGAACAATTGATGGACAGAATGCAGAACTATGTCATACATTCACCCCAGTACAGAGATCTGGGCCTAAATCCATAGTTTTTTTGCTCACCATGCCATTACAGTTTGGACGCAGCCATATGCAAATCAGTCTTGACCCTGCGCCCAATGGGTACAGTCCAGCCTGAACTGCCAAGCCAGTTCCTCCCTGGACTGGAAACAAGCATCCTAGGACCGGTTTTGGGCTTTCAGCCCTCATCAGCCAGAATAGCTTGACTCCAGTTTCATGGAGAGCACGGGACCCACGTCTGGGCATTCCCGTCCCACTCAGAGTGGCAAATGCAAAAAGAACGATTGTTGGACAGAATGCAGAACAATGTCATACATTCACCCCAGTACAGAGATCTGGGCCTAAATCCATCATTTTGATTTCTTGACTGGGGTTGAATGTATGATTTATTCAGCATTCCGTCCATCATTTGTTTGCGCAGCACTTTTCACCCTAAGTGGGATGGGTATGCCCAGACGTGGGTCCCTTGCTCACTGTGCCACTGGATTCAAGCTAGTCTGGTTGATGAAGGGTAATACCCAGAAACCGGTCCCACGATGCTTGTTTCCGGTCCAGGGAGGACCTGTCTTGGCAGTTCGGTCTGAACTGTTCCCATGAGGCACAGGCTGAAGACAGATTTGCATATGGCTGGGTCTAGATTGGGGCGGCATGGTGAGCAAAAGAACGATGGATTTAACCCAGATCTCTTGATTGTGGGTAAATATATGATTTATTCAGCATTCCATCCATTTGTTTGTGTAGAAACTGTGCTGTATTGAGCGTTTGCTACTGGGAATAAGCATCTGTGCTTTATTGACTATTAGTAACTGCAAATTTGCCAATGTGCTACATTGAGGAGTAGTAACTGGGAGTACTAAGCTGTGTTCCACAGAATACGCTGCTGTGCTTCAATGACTTTTTGCAACTGTAAATTCGCTACTGTGCTATATTAAGGGGTGGTAACTGGAAGTATGCTGCTCTGCTTCACTGAGATTTGGTAACAGAATACGCTGCTGTGCTGTATTGAGCGTTTGTTTCTGGTAATAAGCTGCAGTGCTTTATTGATGATTAGTAACTGCAAATTTGCCAATTTGCTGCATTCCGGAGAAGTAACTGGGAGTACACTGCTTTGCTCCAGTGAGGTGTGGTAACAGAATACGCTGCTCTGCTGTATTGAGCGTTTGTTAGTGGGAATATGCGGCACTGCTTCCAAGATAATTGCTAACTGCAAATTCGCTACTGTGCTACATTGCGGGGTGGTAACTGGCAGTACTCTGCTGTATTTCACTGGAGTGTGGGAACAGAATATGCTGCCGTTCTTTATTGACCGTTGGTAACCGGGAATACACTGCTGTCCTTCGTTGACAATTTGCAACTGCAAATTTGGTACTGTGCTATATTGAGGGGTGGTAACTGGGAGTACGCTGCTGTGCTTCATTGAGGGTTGGTAACAGAAAACGCTGCTGTGCTTTCTTGAGCGTTGCTAACTGGGAATACGCTGCTGTGCTTTTTTAATAATTGGTAACTGCGAATTGGCCACTGTGCTACATTGAGGAGTAGTAACTGGGAGTACACTGCTTTGCTTCAGTGAGTTGTGGTAACAGAATATGCTGCTGTGCTTTATTGAGCGTTGGTAACCGGGAAGAAGCTGCTGTGCTTCATTGACAATTTGCAACTGCGAATTTGCTGCTGTGCTATATTGAGGATTGGTAACTGGGACTACGGTGCTGTCCTTCATTGAAGAGTGGTACCGACTATAAGGGGGGGGTAACTGGGAGTGCGCGGCTCTCCTTCACTGAGGTGCGGTAACAGAATACACCCTGTGATTTATTTAGGGGTGGTAAATGGAAGTATGCTGTTGTGCTTCACTGAGTTGTGGTAACAGAATACGGTGCTGTGTTGTATTCAGCGTTCATTTCTGGGAAGTCGCTGCTGTGGTTTATTGGCAGTTGGTAACTGCAAATTTGCCACTGTGCTACAACGATGGGTGGGAAGTGGAATATGCTGCTGTGCGTCTTCAAGGGGTGATATCTGGTGTACTCCGCTGTGGTTAATTCAGGGGTGGTAACAGAGTGTATGTTTGTGATTCATGTGTGGCAACTGGGATTATGCTGCTCTGCTTCGAGAGATAGTAACTGAGAATATGCTGATGTGCTTCATTGAGGAGTAGTAACTGGGAGTACACTGCTTTGCTTCTGTGAGTTGTTGTAACAGAATACGCTGCTGTGCTGTATTGAGCGCTGGTTACTGGGAATATGCCGCTGTGCTTCATTGTTAACTAGGAGTACACTGCTGTGTTTCACTTAGGTGTGGTAACTGAATACGCTGCTTTGCTTTTTTGAGCTTTATTAACAGGTAGCACGCTGCAGTGTTTCATTAACAATTTGCAACTGTGAATTTGCTACTGTGCTATATTGAGGGTTGGTAACTGGGAGTATGCTGCTGCGCTAGACGGAGGTGTGTTAACGGAATACGCTGCTGTGCTTTATTGAGCGTTGGTAACAGGGAATACACTGCTGTGCTTAATTGATAATTGGTAACTGCGAATTGGGCACTGTACTACTTTGAGGAGTAGTAACTGGGAGTACGCTGCTTTCCTTTACTGAGGTGTGGTAACAGAATTCGCTGCTGTGCTGTATTGAGCGTTCGTTCCTGGGAATACGCCGCTGTGCCTCATTAATTATTGGTAACTGCGAATTGGGCACTGTACTACTTTGAGGAGTAGTAACGGGGAGTACACTGCTTTGCTTCACTTGGCTGTGATAACAGAATATGCTGCTGTGTTGTATTGAGCGTTCATAATAGGAATAATCTTCTGTGCTTCATTGAGGATTAGTAACTACAAAAATGCTTCAGTGCTATATCGAGGGTTGATAAGTGGAGTACTCTGCTGTTCTTTATTGAGCGTTGGTAACAGGGAATGCGCTGCTGTGCTTCATTGATAGTTTGTAACTGAAAATTTGCTACTGTGCTATATTGAGGGGTGGTACTGTGTCTCTGCTTCTGTGCTTCCTTGAAGAGTGGTACGGACTATGAGGAGTACGCTGCTGTCCTTCACTGAGGTGTGGTACCAGAATACGCTGCTCTGCTGTATTGAGCGTTCCTTACTGGTAATACACTGCTGTGTTTCATTGACAATTTGCAACTGCAAATTCGCTACTGTGCTATATTGAGGGGTGGTAACTGGGAGTACGCTGCTCTGCTTCATTTGAGGTGTGGTAACAATACTCTGCTATGCTTTTTTGAGCTTTGGTTACAGGGAATACTCTGCTGTACTTCATTGATGATTGGTAAGTACACAAATGCTACCGTGCTACATTGAGGTATAATAACTGGGAGTACTGTGCCTTGTTTCACTGTGGTGTGGTAACAGAATACACTGCTGTGCTTTGAGTGTTGGTAACAGGGAGTTCTCTGCTATGCTTAATTCATGATTGGTAACTGCAAATTGGCTACTGTGCTACACTAAGCAGTAGTAACTGGAAGTACACTGCTTTGCTTCAGTGAGTTGTGGTAACAGAATACGCTGCTGTGCCTTATTGAGCGTTGGTAACAGGGAATAGGTTGCTCTGCTTCATTGACTGTAACTGCACATTTTCTACTGTGCTATATTGTGGGGTGGTACTGTGTCTACGCTGCTGTAATTCATTGAACAGTGGTACGGACTATGAGGGGGTACCTGGGAGTACACTGCTGTTCTTCACTGAGGCGTGGTAACAGAATATGCTGCTGTGCTTTATTGAGCGTTGATAACGGGGAATACGATGCTGTACTTTAGTGACGATTTGGTAACTGCAAATTCGCTACTGTGCTATATTAAGGGGTTGTAACTGGGAGTATGCTGCTCTGCTTCATTGAGGTGTGGTAACAGAATACGCTGCTGTGCTTTGAGTGTTGGTATCCGGGAATAATCTGCTGTGATTCATTGATGATTGGTAACTGCAAATTGGTCACTGTGCTACAATGAGGAGTAGTAACTGGGAGTACACTGCTTTGCTTCAGTGATTTGTGGTAACAGAATAGCTGCTGTGCTGTATTGAGTGTTCGTTACTGGTAATACACTGCTGTGCTTCATTAATGATTGGTAACTGCAAATTCGTCCCTGTGCTACATTGTGAGTAGGAATGGGGAGTACACTGCTTTGCATCACTGAGGTGTGGGAACAGAATATGCTGCTGTGCTGTATTGAGCGTTGGTTACTGGGAATACACTGCTGTGCTTCATTGAAGATTAGTAACTAAAAAAATGCTACTGTGCTACATTGTGGGGTGATAACTGGGAGTACGCTGCTGTGCTGAGCGTTGATGACCGGGAATACGCTGCTGTACTTCATTGATGATTTGTAACTGCTAATTCACTACTGTACTATATTGAGGGGTGGTAAAAGGAAGCACGCTGTTGTGCTTCACTGGGGTGTGGTAGCAGAATACGCTGCTGTGCTGTATTGAGCGTTTGGTACTGGAAATAAGCATCTGTGCTTTATTGACTATTGGCAACGGCATATTTGTCACTGTGCTACATTGAGGAGTAGTAACTGGGAGTACTCTGCTGTGTTTCACTGGGGTGTAGTAACAGAATACGCTTCTGTGCTTTATTGAGCATTGGTAACCGGGAATACGCTGCTATGCTTCATTGACAATTAGCAACTGAAAATTCGCTACTGTGCTATATTGAGGGGTGGTAACTGGGAGTACGCTGCTGTCTTTCACTGAGGTGTGGTAACAGAATACGCTGCTGTGCTTTATTGAGCATTGCTACCTGGGAATACACTGCTGTACTTTAGTGATGATTTGTAACTGCTAATTCACTACTGTACTATATTGAGGGGTGGTAACTGGGACTACACTGCTCTACTTCATTGAAGAGTGGTACGGACTATGTATGGGGTAACATGGAGTACGCTGCCGTCCTTCACTGAGGTGTGGTAACGGAATACGCTGCTGTGCTTTATTGATAGTTGATAACCGGGAACACACTATTGTGCTTCATTGACGACTTGTATCTGCAAATTCGCTACTGTGCATTATTGAGGGGTGGTAAAAGGAAGTATGCTGTTGTGCTTCACTGGGGTGTGGTAGCAGAATACGCTGCTGTGCTGTATTACAAAAAGAACGTTTGGTGGACAGAATGCAGAACAATGTCATTCATTCGCCTCAGTACAGAGATCTGGGCCTAAATCTATTTTTTTTGTGCTCACCATGCCATTTCAGTTTGGACGCAGCCATATGTAAATCAGTCTTGACCCTGCGCCCAATGGGTACAGTCTAACCCGAACTGCCAAGCCAGTTCCTCCCTGGACTGGAAACAAGCATCCTAGGACCGGTTTCAGGCTTTCAGCCGTCATCAGCCAGAATAGCTTGACTCCAGTGGCATGGAGAGCACTGGACCCACGTCTGGGCATACCCGTCCCACTTGGGGTGACGAATGCAAAAAGAACGATTGTTGGACAGAATGCAGGACAATGTCATACATTCTCCCCAGTACAGAGATCTGGGCCTAAATCCATTGTTTTGATCTCTTGACTGGGGGTGAATGCATGATTTATTCAGCATTCCATCCATCATTTGTTTGCGTAGCACTTTTCACCCTAACTGCGATAGATATGCCCAGACATTGGTCCCTTGCTCACTGTGCCACTGGATTCAAGCTAGCCTGGCTGATGAAGAGTAATACCCAGAAACTGGTCCCAGGATGCTTGTTTCCGGTCCAGGGAGGACCTGGCTTGGCAGTTTAGGCTGGACTGCTCCCATGAGGCACAGGGTCATGACTGATTTGCATATGGCTGGGTCTAAATTGGGGTGGCATGGTGAGCAAAAGAACAATGGATTTTACCCAGATCTCTTGACTATGGGTTGAATGTATGATTTATTCACAATTCCGTCCATCATTTGTTCGCGTAGCAGCTGTGCTGTATTGAGCATTTGCTACTGGGAATACGCATCTGTGCTTTGACTATTGGTAACTGCAAATTTGCCACTGTGCTACATTGAGGAGTAGTAACTGGGAGTACTCTGCTGTGTTTCACTGGGGTGTAGGAACAGAATATCCTGCTGTGCTTTATTGAGCGTTAATAACAGGGAATACGCTGCTGTGCTTCATTGACTATTTGTAACTGCAAATTCACTACTGTGTTATATTGAGAGGTGGTAAATGGCTGTATGCTGTTGTGCTTCACTGAGGTGTGGTAGCAGAATACGCTGCTGTGCTGTATTGAGCGATGGTTTCTGGTAATAAGCTGCTGTGCTTTATTGATGATTAGTAACTGCAAATTTGCCATTGTGCTGCATTGTGGAGAAGTAACTGGGAGTACACTGCTTTGGTCCAGTGAGGTGTGGTAACAGAATACGCTGCTCTGCTGTATTGAGCGTTCGTTACTGGGAATACACGGCTGTGCTTTCAAGATGATTGGTAACTGCAAATTTGCTACTGTGCTACATTGCGGGGTGGTAACTGGCAGTACTCTGCTGTATTTCACTGGGGTGTGGGAACAGAATATGCTGCTGTGCTTTATTGACCGTTGGTAACAGGGAATACACTGCTGTGCTTCGTTGACAATTTGCAACTGCGAATTTGATACTGTGCTATATTGAGGGGTGATAACTGGGAGTACGCTGCTGTGCTTCATTGAGGTGTGGTAACAGAAAACGCTGATGTGCTTTCTTGGGCATTGCTAACAGGGAATAAACTGCTGTGCTTTATTGATAATTGGTTTATGCAAATTGGCCACTGTGCTACATTGAGGAGTAGTAACTGGGAGTACACTGCTTTGCTTTAGAGATTTGTGGTAACAGCATAGCTGCTATGCTGTATTGAGCGTTCATTACTGGTAATACACTGCTGTGCTTCATTGATGATTAGTAACTGCAAATTGGTCCCTGTGCTACATTGAGGAGTAGGGACGGGGAGTACACTGCTTTGCATCACTGATGTGTGGTAACGGAATATGCTGTATTGAGCGTTGGTTACTGGGAATACACTGCTGTGGTTCAGTGATGATTAGTAACTAAAAAATGCTACTGTGCTATATTGAGGGGTGATAACTGGGAGTACTCTGCTGTGTTTCACTGAGGTGTGGTAACAGAATACCCTGCTGTGCTTTATCAAGCTTTGGTAATAGGGAATGCTCTGCTGTGCTTCATTGACAACTTGTAATTGCAAATTCGCTACTGTGCTAAATTGAGGGGTGGTAACTGAGACTGCACTGCTCTACTTCATTGAAGAGTGCTACGGACTATGCATGGGGTAACCTGGAGTACGCTGCTATCCTTCACTGAGGTGTGGTAACAGAATACGCTGCTGTGCTGAGCGTTGATAACCAGGAATACGCTGCTGTACTTCATTGACGATTTGTAACTGCTAATTCTCTACTGTACTATATTGAGGGGTGGTAAAAGGAAACACGCTGTTGTGCTTCACTGGGGTGTGGTAGCAGAATACGCTGCTGTGCTGTATTGAGCGTTTGCTACTGGGAATAAGCATTCAGTGCTTTATTGACTATTGGTAACAGCATATTTGCCACTGTGCTACATTGAGGAGTAGTAACTGGAAGCACTCTGCTGTGTTTCACTGGGGTGTAGTAACAGAATACGCTGCTGTGCTTTATTGAGCATTGGTAACAGGGAATACGCGGCAATGCTTCATTGATGATTTGCAACTGCAAATTCGCTACTGTGCTATATTGAGGGGTGGTAACTGGGAGTACGCTGATGTCTTTCACTGAGGTGTGGTAACAGAATACTCTGCTGTGCTTTATTGAGCATTGATACCTGGGAATACACTGCTGTACTTTAATGATGATTTGTAACTGCTAATTCACTACTGTACTATATTGAAGGGTGGTAACTGGGACTACACTGCTCTACTTCATTGAAGAGTGGTGCGGACTATGCGTGGGGTAACATGGAGTATGCTGCCGTCCTTCACTGAGGTGTGGTAACGGAATACGCTGCTGTGCTTTATTGATTGTTGATAACCGGGAACACGCTGCTGTGCTTCATTGACGACTTGTATCTGCAAATTCGCTGCTGTGCATTATTGAGGGGTGGTAAAAGGAAGTATGCTGTTGTGCTTCACTGGGGTGTGGTAGCAGAATACCCTGCTGTGCTGTATTGCAAAAAGAACGTTTGGTGGACAGAATGTAGAACAATGTCATTCATTCGCCCCAGTACAGAGATCTTGGCTTAAATCAAGTTTTTTTTGTGCTCACCATGCCATTTTAGTTTGGACGCAGCCATATGTAAATCAGTCTTGACCCTGTGCCCAATGGGTACAGTCTAGCCCGTACTGCCAAGCCAGTTCCTCCCTGGACTGGAAACAAGCATCCTAGGACCGGTTTCAGGCTTTCAGCCGTCATCAGCCAGAATAGCTTGACTCCAGTGGCATGGAGAGCACTGGACCCACGTCTGGGCATACCCGTCCCACTTGGGGTGACGAATGCAAAAAGAACGATTGTTGGCCAGAATGCAGGACAATGTCATACATTCTCCCCAGTACAGAGATCTGGGCCTAAATCCATTGTTTTGATCTCTTGACTGGGGGTGAATGCATGATTTATCGAGCATTCCATCCATCATTTGTTTGCGTAGCACTTTTCACCCTAACTGGGATGGATATGCCCCATCCCTTGCTCACTGTGCCACTGGATTCAAGCTAGCCTGGCTGATGAAGAGTAATACCCAGAAACCGGTCCCAGGATGCTTGTTTCCGGTCCAGGGAGGACCTGGCTTGGCAGTTTGGGCTGGACTGCTCCCATGAGGCACAGGGTCATGACTGATTTGCATATGGCTGGGTCTAAATTGGGGTAGCATGGTGAGTAAAAGAACAATGGATTTTACCCAGATCTCTTGACTATGGGTGAATGTATGATTTATTCACAATTCCGTCCATTTGTTTGCGTAGCAGCTGTGCTGTATTGAGCATTTGCTACTGGGAATAAGCATCTGTGCTTTGACTATTGGTAACTGCAAATTTGCCATTGTGCTGCATTGCGGAGAAGTAACTGGGAGTACACTGCTTTGCTCCAGTGAGGTGTGGTAACAGAATACGCTGCTCTCCTGTATTGAGCGTTCGTTACTGGGAATACGCGGCTGTGCTTTCAAGATGAATGGTAACTGCAAATTTGCTACTGTGCTACTTTGCGGGGTGGTAACTGGCAGTACTCTGCTGTATTTCACTGGGGTGTGGGAACAGAATATGCTGCTGTGCTTTATTGACCGTTGGTAACAGGGAATACACTGCTGTGCTTCGTTGACAATTTGCAACTGCGAATTTGATACTGTGCTATATTGAGGGGTGATAACTGGGAGTACGCTGCTGTGCTTCATTGAGGTGTGGTAACAGAAAAAGCTGCTGTGCTTTCTTGGGCATTGCTAACAGGGAATAAACTGCTGTGCTTTATTGATAATTGGTAAATGCGATTTGGCCACTGTGCTACATTGAGGAGTAGTAACTGGGAGTACACTGCTTTGCTTCAGAGATTTGTGGTAACAGCATAGCTGCTATGCTTTATTGAGCGTTCATTACTGGTAATACACTGCTGTGCTTCATTGATGGTTAGTAACTGCAAATTGGTCCCTGTACTACATTGAGGAGTAGGGACGGGGGTACACTGCTTTGCATCACTGAGGTGTGGTAACGGAATATGCTGCTGTGCTGTATTGAGCGTTGGTTACTGGGAATACACTGCTGTGGTTCAGTGATGATTAGTAACTAAAAAATGCTACTGTGCTATATTGAGGGGTGATAACTGGGAGTACTCTGCTGTGTTTCACTGAGGTGTGGTAACAGAATACCCTGCTGTGCTTTATCAAGCTTTGGTAATAGGGAATACTCTGCTGTGCTTCATTGACAACTTGTAATTGCAAATTTGCTACTGTGCTAAATTGAGGGGTGGTAACTGAGACTGCACTGCTCTATTTCATTGAAGAGTGCTACGGACTATGCATGGGGTAACCTGGACTACGCTGCTATCCTTCACTGAGGTGTGGTAACAGAATACGCTGCTGTGCTGAGCGTTGATAACAGGGAATACGCTGCTGTACTTCATTGACGATTTGTAACTGCTAATTCTCTACTGTACTATATTGAGGGGTGGTAAAAGGAAACACGCTGTTGTGCTTCACTGGGGTGTGGTAGCAGAATACGCTGCTGTGCTGTATTGAGCGTTTGCTACTGGGAATAAGCATTCAGTGCTTTATTGACTATTGGTAACAGCATATTTGCCACTGTGCTACATTGAGGAGTAGTAACTGGAAGTACTCTGCTGTGTTTCACTGGGGTGTAGTAACAGAATACGCTGCTGTGCTTTATTGAGCATTGGTAACAGGGAATACGCGGCAATGCTTCATTGATGATTTGCAACTGCAAATTCGCTACTGTGCTATATTGAGGGGTGGTAACTGGGAATACGCTGCTGTCTTTCACTGAGGTGTGGTAACGGAATACGCTGCTGTGCTTTATTGAGCATTGATACCTGGGAATACACTGCTGTACTTTAGTGATGATTTGTAACTGCTAATTCACTACTGTACTGTATTGAAGGGTGGTAACTGGGACTACACTGCTCTACTTCATTAAAGAGTGGTACGGACTATGCGTGGGGTAACATAGAGTATGCTGCCGTCCTTCACTGAGGTGTGGTAACGGAATACGCTGCTGTGCTTTATTGATAGTTGATAACCGGGAACACGCTGCTGTGCTTCATTGACGACTTGTATCTGCAAATTCGCTACTGTGCATTATTGAGGGGTGGTAAAAGGAAGTATGCTGTTGTGCTTCACTGGGGTGTGGTAGCAGAATACCCTGCTGTGCTGTTCTGCGAAAAGAACGTTTGGTGGACAGAATGCAGAAGAATGTCATTCATTCGCTCCAGTACAGAGATCTTTGCCTAAATCCATTTTTTTTGTGCTCACCATGCCATTTCAGTTTGGACGCAGCCATATGTAAATCAGTCTTGACCCTGCGCCCAATGGGTACAGTCTAGCCCGAACTGCCAAGCCAGTTCCTCCCTGGACTGGAAACAAGCATCCTAGGACCGGTTTCAGGCTTTCAGCCGTCATCAGCCAGAATAGCTTGACTCCAGTGGCATGGAGAGCACTGGACCCACGTCTGGGCATACCCGTCCCACTTGGGGTGACGAATGCAAAAAGAACGATTGTTGGCCAGAATGCAGGACAATGTCATACATTCTCCCCAGTACAGAGATCTGGGCCTAAATCCATTGTTTTGATCTCTTGACTGGGGTTGAATGCATGATATATTCAGCATTCCATCCATCATTTGTTTGCGTAGCACTTTTCACCCTAACTGGGATGGATATGCCCAGACATGGGTCCCTTGCTCACTGTGCCACTGGATTCAAGCTAGCCTGGCTGATGAAGAGTAATACCCAGAAACCGGTCCCAGGATGCTTGTTTCCGGTCCAGGGAGGACCTGGCTTGGCAGTTTGGGCTGGACTGCTCCCATGAGGCACAGGGTCATGACTGATTTGCATATGGCTGGGTCTAAATTGGGGTGGCATGTTGAGCAAAAGAACAATGGATTTTACCCAGATCTCTTGACTATGGGTGAATGTATGATTTATTCACAATTCCGTCCATCATTTGTTTGCGTAGCAGCTGTGCTGTATTGAGCATTTGCTACTTGGAATAAGCATCTGTGCTTTGACTATTGGTAACTGCAAATTTGCCATTGTGCTGCATTGCGGAGAAGTAACTGGGAGTACACTGCTTTGCTCCAGTGAGGTGTGGTAACAGAATACGCTGCTCTGCTGTATTGAGCGTTCGTTACTGGGAATACGCGGCTGTGCTTTCAAGATGAATGGTAACTGCAAATTTGCTACTGTGCTACTTTGCGGGGTGGTAACTGGCAGTACTCTGCTGTATTTCACTGGGGTGTGGGAACAGAATATCCTGCTGTGCTTTATTGACCGTTGGTAACAGGGAATACACTGCTGTGCTTCGTTGACAATTTGCAACTGCGAATTTGATACTGTGCTATATTGAGGGGTGATAACTGGGAGTACGCTGCTGTGCTTTATTGAGGTGTGGTAACAGAAAAAGCTGCTGTGCTTTCTTGGGCATTGCTAACAGGGAATAAACTGCTGTGCTTTATTGATAATTGGTAAATGCGAATTGGCCACTGTGCTACATTGAGGAGTAGTAACTGGGAGTACACTGCTTTGCTTCAGAGATTTGTGGTAACAGCATAGCTGCTATGCTTTTTAGAGCGTTCATTACTGGTAATACACTGCTGTGCTTCATTGATGATTAGTAACTGCAAATTGGTCCCTGTGCTACATTGAGGAGTAGGGACGGGGAGTACAATGCTTTGCATCACTGAGGTGTGGTAACGGAATATGCTGCTGTGCTGTATTGAGCGTTGGTTACTGGGAATACACTGCTGTGGTTCAGTGATGATTAGTAACTAAAAAATGCTACTGTGCTATATTGAGGGGTGATAACTGGGAGTACTCTGCTGTGTTTCACTGAGTTGTGGTAACAGAATACCCTGCTGTGCTTTATCAAGCTTTGGTAATAAGGAATACTCTGCTGTGCTTCATTGACAACTTGTAATTGTAAATTCGCTACTGTGCTAAATTGAGGGGTGTAACTGAGACTGCACTGCTCTATTTCATTGAAGAGTGCTACGGACTATGCATGGGGTAACCTGGACAACGCTGCTATCCTTCACTGAGGTGTGGTAACAGAATACGCTGCTGTGCTGAGCGTTGATCACAGGGAATACGCTGCTGTACTTCATTGACGATTTGTAACTGCTAATTCACTACTGTACTATATTGAGGGGTGGTGAAAGGAAACACGCTGTTGTGCTTCACTGGGGTGTGGCAGCAGAATACGCTGCTGTGCTGTATTGAGCGTTTGCTACTGGGAATAAGCATTCAGTGCTTTATTGACTATTGGTAACGGCATATTTGCCACTGTGCTACATTGAGGAGTAGTAACTTGGAGTATTCTGCTGTGTTTCACTGGGGTGTAGTAACAGAATACGCTGCTGTGCTTTATTGAAACCAAAGGAAATGATGGACGGAGTGTTGAACATTGCAAGTACTCACCCCCAGTCAACTGATCTGGGTTTAATCCATCACGGTTCTTTTGCCCACTCTGCCACCCTAGTTCAGACATGGCCATATGCAAATCAGTCTGACCCTGTGCCTTATGGGAACAGTCCAGCCCTAACTGCCAAGCCATGTCTTCCCTGGTCCGGAAACAAGCTTCCTAGGACCGGTTTCTGGCATTTCAGCCGTCTTCAGCCAGGCTTGCTTGAATCCAGTGGCAAAGTGTGCAAGGGACTCACGTCTGAGCATACCCTGCCAACTTATGGCGAACAAAGCTAAACCAAAGGAAATGATGGACGGAGTGTTGAACATTGCAAGCACTCACCCCCAGTCAACTGATCTGGGTTTAATCCATCACCGTTCTTTTGCCCACTCTGCCACCCCGGTTCAGACATGGCCATATGCAAATCAGTCTGACCCTGTGCCCCATGGGAACAGTCCAGCCCGAACTGCCAAGCCATGTCTTCCCTGGACTGGAAACAAGCTTCCTAGGAGTTTGCCACTGGATTCAAGCAAGCCTGGCTTAAGACGGCTGAAATGCCAGAAACCGGTCCTAGGAAGCTTGTTTCCGGTCCAGGGAAGGCATGGCTTGGCAGTTCGGGCTGGACTGTTCCCATGAGGCACAGGGTCAGACTGATTTGCATATGGCCATGTCTGAACTGGGGTGGCAGAGTGGGCTAAAGAATGGTGATGGATCAAACCCAGATCTGTTGACTGGGTGTGAGTGTTTGATTGGTTCTGATACTCCGTCCATCACCACCCTCTTTTGTACCGCTTTGTTCGCCATAAGTTGGCAGGGTATGCTCAGACGTGAGTCCCTTGTTCACTTTGCCACTGGATTCAAGCAAGCCTGGCTGAAGACGGCTGAAATGCCAGAAAACGGTCCTAGGAAGCTTGTTTCCGGTCCAGGGAAGGCATGGCTTGGCAGTTCGGGCTGAATTGTTCCCATGAGGCACAGGGTCAGACTGATTTGCATATGGCCATGTCTGAACTGGGGTGGCGGAGTGGGCTAAAGAATGGTGATGGATCAAACCCAGATCTGTTGACTGGGTGTGAATGTTTGATTGGTTCTGATACTCCGTCCATCACCACCCCCTTTTGTACTGCTGTGCTTTATTGAGCATTGGTAACAGGGAATACGCGGCAATGCTTCATTGATGATTTGCAACTGTAAATTCGCTACTGTGCTATATTGAGGAGTAACTGGGAGTACGCTGCTCTGCTTCATTGAGGTGTGATAACAGAATACACTGCTGTGCTTTTTTGAGCTTTGGTTACATCGAATACCCTGCTGTGCTTTTTTGAGCTTTGGTTACAGGGAATACTCTGCTGTGCTTCATTGATGATTGGTAACAACATAAATGCTACCGTGCTACATTGATGGATAATAACTGGGAGTGCTATGCCTTGTTTGAGTGAGGTGTGATAACCGAATACACTGCTTTTCTTTATTAAGCGTCGGTAACAGGGAATGCGCTGCTGTGCTTAATTGATAATTGGTAACTGCGAATTGGCTACTGTGCTACACTAAACAGTAGTAACTGGAAGTACACTGCTTTGCTTTAGTGAGTTGTGGTAACGGAATATGCTGCTGTGCTTTATTGAGCGTTGGTAACAGAATAAGCTGCTGTGCTTCATTGACAGTTTGTAACTGCGAATTCGCTACGGGGCTATATTGAGGGGTGGTAACTGGGACTACACTGCTCTACTTCATTGAAGAGTGGTACGGACTATGCGTGGGGTAACATGGAGTACGCTGCTGTCCTTCACTGAGGTGTGGTAACGGAATACGCTGCTGTGCTTTATTGATAGTTGATAACAGGGAACACGCTGTTGTGCTTCATTGACGACTTGTGTCTGCAAATTCGCTACTGTGCATTATTGAGGGGTGGTAAAAGGAAGTATGCTGTTGTGCTTCACTGGGGTGTGGTAGCAGAATACCCTGCTGTGCTGTTCTGCAAAAAGAACGTTTGGTGGACAGAATGCAGAAGAATGTCATTCATTCGCCCCAGTACAGAGATCTGGGCCTAAATCCATTTTTTTTGTGCTCACCATGCCATTTCAGTTTGGACGCAGCCATATGTAAATCAGTCTTGACCCTGGGCCCAATGGGTACAGTCTAGCCCGAACTGCCAAGCCAGTTCCTCCCTGGACTGGAAACGAGCATCCTAGGACCGGTTTCAGGCTTTCAGCCGTCATCAGCCAGAGGAGCTTGACTCCAGTGGCATGGAGAGCACTGGACCCACGTATGGGCATACCCGTCCCACTTGGGGTGACTAATGCAAAAAGAACGATTGTTGGACAGAATGCAGGACAATGTCATACATTCACCCCAGTACAGAGATCTGGGCCTAAATCCATTGTTTTGATCTCTTGACTGGAGTTGAATGCATGATATATTCAGCATTCCATCCATCATTTGTTTGCGTAGCACTTTTCACCCTAACTGGGATGGATATGCCCAGACATGGGTCCCTTGCTCACTGTGCCACTGGATTCAAGCTAGCCTGGCTGATGAAGAGTAATACCCAGAAACCGGTCCCAGGATGCTTGTTTCCGGTCCAGGGAGGACCTGGCTTGGCAGTTTGGGCTGGACTGCTCCCATGAGGCACAGGGTCATGACTGATTTGCATATGGCTGGGTCTAAATTGGGGTGGCATGGTGAGCAAAAGAACAATGGATTTAACCGAGATCTCTTGACTATGGGTGAATGTATGATTTATTCACAATTCCGTCCATCATACGTTTGCGTAGCAGCTGTGCTGTATTGAGCATTTGCTACTGGGAATAAGCATCTGTGCTTTGACTATTGGTAGCTGCAAATTTGCCACTGTGCTACATTGAGGAGTAGTAACTGGGAGTACTCTGCTGTGTTTCACTGGGGTGTAGTAACAGAAGATTCTGCTGTGCTTCATTGACGATTTGTAACTGCAAATTCACTACTGTACTATATTGACGGGTGATAAATGGCTGTATGCTGTTGTGCTTCACTGAGGTGTGGTAGCAGAATACGCTGCTGTGCTGTATTGAGCGATTGTTTCTGGTAATAAGCTGCTGTGCTTTACTGATGATTAGTAACTGCAAATTTGCCATTGTGCTGCATTGCGGAGAAGTAACTGGGAGTACACTGCTTTGCTCCAGTGAGGTGTGGTAACAGCATAGCTGCTATGCTTTATTGAGCGTTCATTACTGGTAATACACTGCTGTGCTTCATTGATGATTAGTAACTGCAAATTGGTCCCTGTGCTACATTGAGTAGGGACGGGGAGTACACTGCTTTGCATCACTGAGGTGTGGTAACGGAATATGCTGCTGTGCTGTATTGAGCGTTGGTTACTGGGAATACACTGCTGTGGTTCAGTGATGATTAGTAACTAAAAAATGCTACTGTGCTATATTGAGGGGTGATAACTGGGAGTACTCTGCTGTGTTTCACTGAGGTGTGGTAACAGAATACCCTGCTGTGCTTTATCAAGCTTTGGTAATAGGGAATACTCTGCTGTGCTTCATTGACAACTTGTAATTGCAAATTCGTTACTGTGCTAAATTGAGGGGTGGTAACAGACTGCACTGCTCTATTTCATTGAAGAGTGCTACGGACTATGCATGGGGTAACCTGGACTACGCTGCTATCCTTCACTGAGGTGTGGTAACAGAATACGCTGCTGTGCTGAGCGTTGATAACCAGGAATACGCTGCTGTACTTCATTGCCGATTTGTAACTGCTAATTCACTACTGTACTATATTGAGGGGTGGTAAAAGGAAACACGCTGTTGTGCTTCACTGGGGTGTGGTAGCAGAATACGCTGCTGTGCTGTATTGAGCGTTTGCTACTGGGAATAAGCATTCAGTGCTTTATTGACTATTGGTAACAGCATATTTGCCACTGTGCTACATTGAGGAGTAGTAACTGGAAGCACTCTGCTGTGTTTCACTGAGGTGTAGTAACCGAATACGCTGCTGTGCTTTATTGAGCATTGGTAACAGGGAATACGCGGCAATGCTTCATTGATGATTTGCAACTGCAAATTCGCTACTGTGCTATATTGAGGGGTGGTAACTGGGAGTACGCTGCTGTCTTTCACTGAGGTGTGGTAACAGAATACGCTGCTGTGCTTTATTGAGCATTGATACCTGGGAATACACTGCTGTACTTTAGTGATGATTTGTAACTGCTAATTCACTACTGTACTATATTGAAGGGTGGTAACTGGGACTACACTGCTCTACTTCATTGAAGAGTGGTACGGACTATGCGTGGGGTAACATGGAGTATGCTGCCGTCCTTCACTGAGGTGTGGTAACGGAATACGCGGCTGTGCTTTTTTGAGCTTTGGTTACATGCCCTGCTGTGCTTTTTTGAGCTTTGGTTACAGGGAATACTCTGCTGTGCTTCATTGATGATTGGTAACAACATAAATGCTACCGTGCTACATTGATGGATAATAACTGGGAGTGCTATGCCTTGTTTGAGTGAGGTGTGGTAACAGAATACACTGCTTTTCTTAATTTAGCGTTGGTAACAGGGAATGCGCTGCTGTGCTTAATTGAGAATTGGTAACTGCGAATTGGCTACTGTGCTATATTGAGGGGTGGTAACTGGGACTACACTGCTCTACTTCATTGAAGAGTTGTACGGACTATGCGTGGGGTAACATGGAGTACGCTGCTTTCCTTCACTGAGATGTGGTAACTGAATACGCTGCTGTGCTTTATTGATAGTTGATAACAGGGAACATGCTGCTGTGCTTCATTGACAACTTGTATCTGCAAATTCGCTACTGTGCATTATTGAGGGGTGGTAAAAGGAAGTATGCTGTTGTGCTTCACTGGGGTGTGGTAGCAGAATACCCTGCTGTGCTGTATTGCAAAAAGAACGTTTGGTGTACAGAATGCAGAATAATGTCATTCATTCGCTCCAGTACAGAGGTCTGGGCCTAAATCCATTTTTTTTGTGCTCACCATGCCATTTGTTTGGACGCAGCCATATGTAAATCAGTCTTGACCCTGCGCCCAACGGGTACAGTCTAGCCCGAACTGCCAAGCCAGTCCCTCCCTGGACTGGAAACGAGCATCCTAGGACGAATGCAAAAAGAACGATTGTTGGACAGAATGCAGGACAATGTCATACATTCACCCCAGTATAGAGATCTGGGCCTAAATCCATTGTTTTGATCTCTTGACTGGGGGTGAATGCATGATTTATTCAGCATTCCATCCATCATTTGTTTGCGTAGCACTTTTCACCCTAACTGGGATGGATATGCCCAGACATGGGTCCCTTGCTCACTGTGCCACTGGATTCAAGCTAGCCTTGCTGATGAAGAGTAATACCCAGAAACCGGTCCCAGGATGCTTGTTTCCGGTCCAGGGAGGGCCTGGCTTGGCAGTTTGGGCTGGACTGCTCCCATGAGGCACAGGGTCATGACTGATTTGCATATGGCTGGGTCTAAATTGGGGTGGCCTGGTGAGCAAAAGAACGATGGATTTAACCCAGATCTCTTGACTATGGGTGAATGTATGATTTATTCACAATTCCGTCCATCATACGTTTGCGTAGCAGCTGTGCTGTATTGAGCATTTGCTACTGGGAATAAGCATCTGTGCTTTGACTATTGGTAGCTGCAAATTTGCCACTGTGCTACATTGAGGAGTAGTAACTGGGAGTACTCTGCTGTGTTTCACTGGGGTGTAGTAACAGAATATCCTGCTGTGCTTTATTTAGCATTGGTAACAGGGAATACGCGGCAATGCTTCATTGATGATTTGCAACTGCAAATTCGTTACTGTGCTATATTGAGGGGTAACTGGGAGTACGCTGCTCTGCTTCATTGAGGTGTGGTAACAGAATACGCTGCTGTGCTTTTTTGAGCTTTGGTTACATGGAATACTCTGCTGTGCTTCATTGATGATTGGGAACTACATAAATGCTACATTTACGGATAACAGCTGGGAGTACTCTGCCTTGTTTCAGTGAGGTGTGGTAACAGAATACACTGCTGTGCTTTATTGAGCGTTGGTAACGGGGAATACACTGATGTGCTTCATTGACTGTAACTGCGAATTCGCTACTGTGCTACATTGAGGGGTGGTAAAAGGAAGTACGCGGTTGTGCTTCACTGGGGTGTGGTAGCAGAATGCGCTGCTGTGCTATATTGAGTGTTTGTTTCTGGTAATAAGCTGCTGTCCTTTATTGATGATTAGTAACTGCAAATTTGCCACTACTTCATTGATGTGTAGTAACTGAGTACACTGCTTTGCTTCACTGAGGTGTGGTAACAGAATACGCTGCTGTGCTGTATTGAGCATTGGCAACAGGGAATACGCTGCTATGCTTCATTGACAATATGCGAATTCGCTACTGTGCTATTTTGTGAGTATGCTGCTCTGCTTCATTGAGGTGTGGTAATAGAATTGAGTGTTTGTAACGGGGAATACGCTGCAATGCTTAATTGATGATTGGTAACTGTACATTGGCTATTGTGCTACTCTAAGCAGTAGTAACTGGAAGTACACTGCTTTGCTTCAGTGAGTTGGGGTAATAGAATACGCTGCTGTGCTTTATTGGGCGTTGGTAACAGGGATTAAGCTGCTGTGCTTCATTGACAGTTTGTGACTGCGAATTTGCTACTGTGCTATATTTAGGGGTGGTACTGAGTCTATGCTGCTGTGCTTCATTGAAGAGTGGTAACGGAATACGCTGCTGTGCTGTATTGAGCGTTTGTTACTGGGAATGCGCTGCTGTGCTTCATTGATAATTTGCAACTGCAAATTTGCTACTGTGCTATATTGAGGGGTGGTAACTGGGAATACTCTGCTGTCCTTAACCGAGGTGTGGTAACAGAATACGCTGCTGTGCTTTATTGAACGTTGATAACGAAATATGCCACTGTGCTCCATTGATGATTTGTAACTGCAAATTCACTACTGTACTATATTGAGGGGTTATAACTGGGAGTACTCTGCTGTGTTTCTCTGATGTGTGGTAACAGAATACTCTGCTGTGCTTTATTGAGCGTTGGTAAGGGGGACTATTCTAGTGTGCTTCACTGGCAATTTGTGACTGCAAATTCACTACTGTGAGGGATAGTAAATGGAAGTAGGCTGTTGAGCTTCACTGAGTTGTGGTAACAGAATATGTTGCTGTGTTGTATTGAGCGTTCGTTACTCAGAATATGCGGCTATGGTTTATTGGTGTTTGGTCACTGCAATTTTGCCACTGTGCTATCAATGATTGGCGGTAACTGGAGTACGCTGCTGTGCTTCTTCGTGATAACTTGTGTTATCTGTTGTGCTTCATTGGGGAGTGTTAACAGAGTACGTATTTTTATGATTCAGGTGTGGTAACTTACGCTGCTCTGCTTCGAGTGATGGTAATTGGGAATATGCTGCTGTGCTTCATTGATGATTGGTAATTGCAAATTTGCCGCTGTGCTACATTGAGGAGTAGTAACTGGGAATACACTGCTTTGCTTCACTGAGGTGTGGTAACAGAATACGCTGCTTTGCTGTATTGAGCGTTGGTAGCAAGGAATACGCTGCTATGCTTCCTTGACAATTTGCAACTGAATTCGCTACTGTGCTATATTGAGGGATAGTAACTGGGAGTACGTTGCTCTGCTTCATTGAGGTGTTTTAACATTACACGCTGCTGTGCTTCATTGAAAGTTGGTAACAGGGAATACGCTGCTGTGCTTCATTGATGATTGGTAACTGCAAATTCGCTACTCTGCTACCTTAAGGGGTGTTAATTGGGAGTACTCTACTGTGTTAAACTGGAGTGTGGTAACCGAATACGCTGCTGTGCTTTATTGAGCGTTGGTAACAGGGAATACGCTGCTATGCTTCATTTACAATTTGCAACTGCAAATTCTCTACTGTGCTATATTGAGGGGTGGTAACTTGGGCTACGCTGCTGTGCTTCATTGAGGAGTGGTACGGACTATGAGGGGCGTAACTGTGAGTACTCTGGTGTGTTTCACTGGGGTGTGGTAACAGAATACGCTGCTGTGCTTTATTGAGCTTTGGTGAAAGGTAGTAAGCTGCTGTATTTAATTTACAATTTGCAACTGCGAATTCGCTACTGTGCTATATTGAGGGGTGGTAACAGGGAGTACGCTGCTGCCTAGACAGGTGTGGTAAAAGAATACACCGCTGTGCTTTATTGAGCATTGGTAACCGTGATTAAGCTAATGTACTAAATTGATAATTGGTTACTGGGAATTTGTCACTGTGCTACATTGAGAAGTAGTAACGGAGTACACTGCTTTGCTTCAGGGAGTTTTAACAGAATACGCTGCTGTGCTGTATCGAGCGCTGGTTACTGGGAATATGCTGCTGTGCTTTATTGATGATTTGGTATTTGCAAATTCACTAATGTTCTACATTAAGGGGTGTTAACTGGCTGTACTCTGCTGTGTTTCACTAAGGTGTGGTAACTGTTACACACATGCTCTCGGCTGCAGGTCAGAGGACGCCAAGGATTATCTTAGCAGTCCCGGTGCTGAACATGAACAAGGCAGTGGCGCTGTTCAAAGCCTTGTTCAGCTGGTGGGCAATGCGGGAGAAGGGGAAACTACAAATTCCAGGAGCCTTGAGTGCATCACCTTTATGTGCAGGAAGGAGGCGGAAATGGTCTTTATCCTGCAGTAGCGGTGAACAAGCAGATTATTAGAGCAGTGTGTTCTGGATCGTTTGGCTGTCACGGCAAGAAGTTTACAGAGTTTGGTATTGGGTAAGGGTGCGCTTCGCACTGTTTTTGCAGTATGCTTTAATTCAGACATCTGTTGTTCGTGTGTCCTTCCTAGAACAATCCCCTATGAAGCCGCCCGGTTAGTCTGAGTTGCTGCCTGGCATCTTTTTCCGGGGTTACCAGTGGGATACTGCTGAGGTTGCAGTAGTTCCACAAATCAGGCCTTTTGTATGGTGGTCTCTGTGACTATTAAGCGCTGCAGATCTTTCAGTTATAACAATTGATTACAAGACATTTGTGGAGTATTCAATAATATTGTTGGTCGCATTATTATTTGTTTACAATTGGGGCATGATCTAGGAACATGTTTGGATATAATAACTAGCTATGAAGATTGAAGAGGTCGATGACGCAAATAGCCTTCTATGACATTATTGAGCAAATTAGGGAAAAAGGATCTGTGCTTTGTATGTTCTTCTAAGTTCTATTGAAGGCGCCTACTCATCATGTGTACTACTGTTTTTCTAACCCGGATCTTGAGCCCTGAGATTAAGGTTCATACCCTGTGAAGTGGGACACATGATACTTTTAGGTGGGTATGCAAACAAGAAGGTTCATACTTAAAAAGATAGCATACAGGAAAGTACTATACCTAAAAATGTATCTCATTACCTCATTTCAGATATTTCCTTTCCTTCCCTCCTCTCTCTCTCTCTCCTTCACCAATGAGATATCTCAAACAACTGTTTAAAGGATATGCCTATAACTAACATGAAGTGTTCTAGGTGGTGTTAATTTTTCTTTACAGGTAATGATAATTTAGTGCTATATATTATATGCCAAAAGGTGTTGTTGCCATGAGTGATAACCATATTGTTTATTTCTTACAGGTCTCCCTCCCTGCTGTACCTTCCCTATCCTTCCCTCGCCTGATCACCTTAATCTTCCGTGCTTTTTTAGCATATCGGAATTGAGGCGGTCGAGAGGTGGACCAAATAATCATCGAACCAGCTCTGAGGATATATTGTTCATATGAACAGTAACAGAATACGCTGCTGTGCTTTATTGAGATTTGGTAACCGATAGTACGCTGCTGTGTTTCATTAACAATTTGCAACTGCGAATTCGCTACTGTGCTATATTGAGGTGTGGTAACAGAATACGCTGCTGTGCTTTATTATGTGTTAGTTACTGGGAATAAGCTGCTGTGCTTTGATTTGTAACTGCAAATTTGCCACTATGCTACATTGAGGAGTAGTAACTGGGAGTACACTGCTTTGCTCCAGTGAGGTGTGGTAAAAGAATATCTGCTTTGCTTTATTGAGCGTTGGTAACATGGAATAAGCTGCTGTGCTTCATTGACATTTTGCAACTGCAAACTCTCTACTGTGGTATATTGATGGGTGGTAACTGTGACTACGCTGATGTGCTTCATTGAAGTGGTAGGGACTATGAGAGGGGTAACTGGGAATACACTGCTGTGTATCACTGAGGGTTGGTAACTGGAGTACTCTGCTGTGCTTAATTGAGTGGTGGTAAATGTTTGTATGGTATACTGGTCTCTGTGAGGTTATTTTGCATACCCGTGACTTGCTCTGCTTAAATGACCTCCGTGCTTTTGATACTCTGGTCTCTTCATGAGGCGACCTTCATACATCTGACTTGCTTCTCACTTTCCTCTCTTCTATAGTGTGCCCAAGTGGATGACTGGATGGCAGCCAAGTCCATTTACGAGTTCTCATCCAGACACATTAAATAAAAGCAAGGTGTCCCCAGAAAAATACAGGTGAGTTAGACTTGTACCTCTTCCACTCCTGGGATTTGCATCTTACGTCTACCTGAAGTTGCCAGACTAATGCTGATTGTTCCGACCTCGCTTGTCTCATGTGAAGGCCACCCTCCTCCCCTCGCGCGAGGGAGGAGGGTGAAGGCCACCCTCCCCCCCCCCACGCGTGAGGGAGGAGGGTGAAGGCCACCCTTCCCCCCCCCTCGCGCGTGGGAGGAGGGTGAAGGCCACCCTCCCCCCCTCGTGCGAGGGGGGGAGAGGGTGGCCTTCACCCTCCCCTCGTGCGAGGGGGGCCTTCACCCTCCCTCCCCTCACGCGAGGGGGGGGAGAGGGTGGCCTTCACCCTCCCTCCCCTCGCACGAGGGGAGGGTGGCCTTCACCCTCCCTCCCCTCGCACGAGGGGGGGAGAGGGTGGCCTTCACCCTCCCTCCCCTCGCACGAGGGGGGGAGAGGGTGGCCTTCACCCTCCCCTCGCGCGAGGGGGGGGGGAGAGGGTGGCCTTCACCCTCCCCTCGCGCGAGGGGGTTAGAGGGTGGCCTACACCCTCCCTCCCCCTCGCGCGAGGGGGGTAGATGGTGGCCTTCACCCTCCCTCCCCCTCGCGCGAGGGTGGCCTTCACCCTCCCTCCCCCTCGCGCGAGGGTGGCCTTCACCCTCCCTCCCCCCGCTCGCGCGAGGGGGAGCGAGGGTGAAGGCCACCCTCCCCCCTCGTGCGAGGGTGAAGGCCACCCTCCCCCCTCTCGTGAGGGAGGGTCGGTGAAGGCCACCCTCTACCCCCCCCTCGCGCGAGGGGAGGGTGAAGGCCACCCTCTACCCCCCCCTCGCGCGAGGGGAGGGTGAAGGCCACCCTCTACCCCCCCTCGCGCGAGGGGAGGGTGAAGGCCACCCTCTACCCCCCCTCGCGCGAGGGGAGGGTGAAGGCCACCCTCTACCCCCCCTCGCGCGAGGGGAGGGTGAAGGCCACCCTCTACCCCCCCCTCGCGCGAGGGGAGGGTGAAGGCCACCCTCTACCCCCCCCTCGCGCGAGGGGGAGGGAGGGTGAAGGCCACCCTCTACCCCCCCCCTCGCGCGAGGGGGAGGGAGGGTGAAGGCCACCCTCTACCCCCCCCCTCGCGCGAGGGGGAGGGAGGGTGAAGGCCACCCTCTACCCCCCCCCTCGCGCGAGGGGGAGGGAGGGTGAAGGCCACCCTCTACCCCCCCCCTCGCGCGAGGGGGAGGGAGGGTGAAGGCCACCCTCTACCCCCCCCTCGCGCGAGGGGGAGGGAGGGTGAAGGCCACCCTCTACCCCCCCCTCGCGCGAGGGGGAGGGAGGGTGAAGGCCACCCTCTACCCCCCCCCTCGCGCGAGGGTGAAGGCCACCCTCTACCCCCCCCCTCGCGCGAGGGGGAGGGAGGGTGAAGGCCACCCTCTACCCCCCCCCTCGCGCGAGGGGGAGGGAGGGTGAAGGCCACCCTCTACCCCCCCCCCTCGCGCGAGGGGGAGGGAGGGTGAAGGCCACCCTCTACCCCCCCTCGCGCGAGGGGGAGGGAGGGTGAAGGCCACCCTCCCCCTCGCGCGAGGGGGAGGGAGGGTGAAGGCCACCCTCCCCCTCGCGCGAGGGGGAGGGAGGGTGAAGGCCACCCTCTACCCCCCCCTCGCGCGAGGGGGAGGGAGGGTGAAGGCCACCCTCTACCCCCCCTCGCGCGAGGGGGAGGGAGGGTGAAGGCCACCCTCTACCCCCCTCGCGCGAGGGGGGGAGGGGGGGTGAAGGCCACCCTCTTCCCCCCCTCGCGCGAGGGGGGGGGGGGAGGGGGGGTGAAGGCCACCCTCTTCCCCCCCTCGCGCGAG
The DNA here is from genome assembly GCF_964204655.1 of Triturus cristatus. Taxonomy (NCBI): domain Eukaryota; kingdom Metazoa; phylum Chordata; class Amphibia; order Caudata; family Salamandridae; genus Triturus; species Triturus cristatus. Next base: position 61,358,837 of record NC_140586.1, read on the forward strand.
GGGGGGAGGGGGGGTGAAGGCCACCCTCCCCCCCCCTCGCGCGAGGGGGGGTGAAGGCCACCCTCCCCCCCCCCCCTCGCGCGAGGGGGGGTGAAGGCCACCCTCCCCCCCCCCCCCTCGCGCGAGGGGGGTCGGTGAAGGCCACCCTCCCCCCCCCCTCGCGCGAGGGGGGGTCGGTGAAGGCCACCCTCTCCCCCCCCTCGAGGGGGGGGAGAGGGTGGCCTTCACCCCCCCTCCCCCCCTCGCGCGAGGGGGGGGGGGGGAGGGTGGCCTTCACCCCCCCTCCCCCCCTCGCGCGAGGGGGGGAGGGGGGGTGAAGGCCACCCTCCCCCCCCCTCGCGCGAGGGGGGGGGGGGGTGAAGGCCACCCTCCCCCCCCCTCGCGCGAGGGGGGGAGGGGGGGTGAAGGCCACCCTCCCCCCCCCTCGCGCGAGGGGGGAGGGGGGGGTGAAGGCCACCCTCCCCCCCCCCTCGCGCGAGGGGGGGAGGGGGGGGTGAAGGCCACCCTCCCCCCCCCCCCTCGCGCGAGGGGGGGTGAAGGCCACCCTCCCCCCCCCTCGCGCGAGGGGGGGGAGGGAGGGTGAAGGCCACCCTCCCCCCCCCTCGTGCGAGGGGGGGAGAGGGTGGCCTTCACCCTCCCCTCGTGCGAGGGGGGCCTTCACCCTCCCTCCCCTCACGCGAGGGGGGGAGAGGGTGGCCTTCACCCTCCCTCCCCTCGCACGAGGGGGGGAGAGGGTGGCCTTCACCCTCCCTCCCCTCGCACGAGGGGGGGAGAGGGTGGCCTTCACCCTCCCCTCGCGCGAGGGGGGGGAGAGGGTGGCCTCCCCCCCCCCTCGCGCGAGGGGGGGTGAAGGCCACCCTCCCCCCCCCTCGCGCGCGAGGGGGGGAGGGGGGGAGGGAGGGTGAGGGCCACCCTCCCCCCCCTCGCGCGAGGGGGGGGGGGTGAAGGCCACCCCCCCCCCCCCTCGCGCGAGGGGGGGGAGGGAGGGTGAAGGCCACCCCCCCCCCCCCCTCGCGCGCGAGGGGGGGAGGGGGGGAGGGAGGGTGAGGGCCACCCTCCCCCCCCCTCGCGCGAGGGGGGGGGGGTGGTGAAGGCCACCCTCCCCCCCCCTCGCGCGAGGGGGGGGGGGGGTGAAGGCCACCCTCCCCCCCCCCTCGCGCGAGGGGGGGGGGGGGGGGTGAAGGCCACCCTCCCCCCCCCCTCGCGCGAGGGGGGGGGGGGGGTGAAGGCCACCCTCCCCCCCCCCTCGCGCGAGGGGGGGGGGGGGGTGAAGGCCACCCTCCCCCCCCCCCTCGCGCGAGAGGGGGGGGGTGAAGGCCACCCTCCCCCCCCCCCTCGCGTGAGGGGGGGGGGTGAAGGCCACCCTCCCCCCCTCGCGCGAGGGGAGGGGGGGTGAAGGCCACCCTCCCCCCCCCCCTCGCGCGAGGGGGGGTGAAGGCCACCCTCCCCCCCCCCTCGCGCGAGGGGGGGGGGGAGGGGGGGTGAAGGCCACCCTCCCCCCCCCCTCGCGCGAGGGGGGGGGGGGTGAAGGCCACCCTCCCCCCCCTCGCGCGAGGGGGAGGGAGGGTGAAGGCCACCCTCCCCCCCCCCCCCTCGCGCGAGGGGGAGGGAGGGTGAAGGCCACCCTCCCCCCCCCTCGCGCGAGGGGGAGGGGGAGGGTGAAGGCCACCCTCCCCCCCCCCCTCGCGCGAGGGGGAGGGAGGGTGAAGGCCACCCTCCCCCCCCCCCCCTCGCGCGAGGGGGAGGGAGGGTGAAGGCCACCCTCCCCCCCCCCCCCCCTCGCGCGAGGGGGAGGGAGGGTGAAGGCCACCCTCCCCCCCCCCCCCTCGCGCGAGGGGGAGGGAGGGTGAAGGCCACCCTCCCCCCCCCCCCCTCGCGCGAGGGGGAGGGAGGGTGAAGGCCACCCTCCCCCCCCCCTCGCGCGAGGGGGAGGGAGGGTGAAGGCCACCCTCCCCCCCCCCCCTCGCGCGAGGGGGAGGGAGGGTGAAGGCCACCCTCCCCCCCCCCCCTCGCGCGAGGGGGAGGGAGGGTGAAGGCCACCCCCCTACCCCCCCTCGCGCGAGGGGGAGGGAGGGTGAAGGCCACCCCCTACCCCCCCTCGCGCGAGGGTGAGGGAGGGTGAAGGCCACCCCCTACCCCCCCTCGCGCGAGGGTGAGGGAGGGTGAAGGCCACCCCCACCCCCCCTCGCGCGAGGGGGAGGGAGGGTGAAGGCCACCCCCTACCCCCCCTCGCGCGAGGGGGGAGGGAGGGTGAAGGCCACCCCCTACCCCCCCTCGCGCGAGGGGAGGGAGGGTGAAGGCCACCCCCTCCCCCCCCTCGCGCGAGGGGGAGGGAGGGTGAAGGCCACCCCCTCCCCCCCCTCGCGCGAGGGGGAGGGAGGGTGAAGGCCACCCTCTCCCCCCCCTCGCGAGGGAGGGAGGGAGGGTGAAGGCCACCCTCCCCCCCCCTCGCGCGAGGGGGGGAGGGAGGGTGAAGGCCACCCTCCCCCCCCCTCGCGCGAGGGGGGGAGGGAGGGTGAAGGCCACCCTCCCCCCCCCTCGCGCGAGGGGAGGGTGAAGGCCACCCTCCCCCCCCCCCCTCGCGCGAGGGGGGGAGGGGGGGTGAAGGCCACCCTCCCCCCCCCCCTCGCGCGAGGGGGGAGGGGGGGTGAAGGCCACCCTCCCCCCCCCTCGCGCGAGGGGGGGTGAAGGCCACCCTCCCCCCCCCCCTCGCGCGAGGGGGGGGGAAGGCCACCCTCCCCCCCCCCTCGCGCGAGGGGGGGTGAAGGCCACCCTCCTCGCGCGAGGGGGGGAGGGAGGGTGAAGGCCACCCTCCCCCCCCCCTCGCGCGAGGGGGGGAGGGGGGGTGAAGGCCACCCCCCCCCCCCTCGTGCGAGGGGGGGAGGGGGGGTGAAGGCTACCCTTCCCCCCCCTCGCGCGAGGGGGGGGGGAGAGACGAAGGCTACCCTTCCCCCCCCTCGCGCGAGGGGGGGGGGGGGGGGGGGTGAAGGCCACCCTCTCCCCCCCCCCCCGCGCGAGGGGGGGTGAAGGCCACCCTCCCCCCGCGCGCGAGGGGGGGTAAAGGCCACCCTCCCCCCCCCCTCGCGCGAGGGGGGGGTGAAGGCCACCCTCCCCCCCCCTCGCGCGAGGGGGGGTGAAGGCCACCCTCCCCCCCTCGCGCGAGGGGGGGTGAAGGGCCACCCTCCCCCCCCTCGCGCGAGGGGGGGGTGAAGGCCACCCTCCCCCCCCCTCGCGCGAGGGGGGGTGAAGGCCACCCTCCCCCCCCCCTCGCGCGAGGGGGGGTGAAGGCCACCCTCTCCCCCCCCCTCGCGCGAGGGGGGGGTGAAGGCCACCCTCTCCCCCCCCCCTCGCGCGAGGGGGGGGTGAAGGCCACCTCTCCCCCCCCCTCGCGCGAGGGGGGGGTGAAGGCCACCCTCTCCCCCACCCCTCGCGCGAGGGGGGGGTGAAGGCCACCCTCCCCCCCCCCTCGCGCGAGGGGGGGGGTGAAGGCCACCCTCTCCCCCCCTCGCGCGAGGGGGGGTGAAGGCCACCCTCTCCCTCCCCCCCCCCCCCCCTTGCGCGAGGGGGGGTGAAGGCCACCCTCTCCTCCCCCCCCCTTGCGCGAGGGGGGTGAAGGCTACCCTCTCCTCCCCCCCCCTTGCGCGAGGGGGGTGAAGGCCACCCTCTCCTCCCCCCCCCCTTGCGCGAGGGGGGGTGAAGGCCACCCTCTCCTCCCCCCCTCGTGCGAGGGGGGGTGAAGGCCACCCTCTCCCCCCCCTCGCGCGAGGGGGGGTGAAGGCCACCCTCTCCCCCCCCCCTCGCGCGAGGGGGGGTGAAGGCCACCCTCTCCCCCCCCCCCTCGCGCGAGGGGGGGTGAAGGCCACCCTCTCCCCCCCCCTCGCGCGAGGGGGGGGTGAAGGCCACCCTCTCCCCCCCCCCTCGCGCGAGGGGGGGGTGAAGGCCACCCTCCCCCCCCTCGTGCGAGGGGGGGTGAAGGCCACCCTCCCTCCCCCCCCCCTCGCGCGAGGGGGGGTGAAGGCCACCCTCCTCCCCCCCCCCTCGCGCGAGGGGGGTGAAGGCCACCCTCCCCCCCCCTCGCGCGAGGGGGGGTGAAGGCCACCCTCCCCCCCCCTCGTGCGAGGGGGGGTGAAGGCCACCCTCCTCCCCCCCCTCGCGCGAGGGGGGGTGAAGGCCACCCCCCCCCTCGCGCGAGGGGGGGGAGGGAGGGTGAAGGCCACCCTCTCCCCCCTCACGCGAGGGGGGAGGGAGGGTGAAGGCCACCCTCTCCCCCCCTCACGCGAGGGGGGAGGGAGGGTGAAGGCCACCCCCCCCCTCGCGTGAGGGGGGAGGGGGGTGAAGGCCACCCTCCCCCCCCCCCCCTCGCGCGAGGGAGGGTGAAGGCCACCCTCCCCCCCCCTCGCGCGAGGGAGGTGAAGGCCACCCTCCCCCCCCCTCGCGCGAGGGAGGGTGAAGGCCACCCTCCCCCCCCCTCGCGCGAGGGAGGGTGAAGGCCACCCTCCCCCCCCCTCGCGCGAGGGAGGGTGAAGGCCACCCTCCCCCCCCTCGCGCGAGGGAGGGTGAAGGCCACCCTCCCCCCCCCCCTCGCGCGAGGGGGGGGGGTGAAGGCCACCCTCCCCCCCCCCTCGCGCGAGGGGGGGGTGAAGGCCACCCTCCCCCACCCCCTCGCGCGAGGGGGGGGTGAAGGCCACCCTCCCCCCCCCCCCCCCCTCGCGCGAGGGGGGGTGAAGGCCACCCTCCACCCCCCCCTCGCGCGAGGGGGGGTGAAGGCCACCCTCCCCCCCCTCGCGCGAGGGGGGGTAGGGTGGGTAGGGTGGGTAGGGGGGTGAAGGCCACCCTCCCCCCCTCGCGCGAGGGGGGTGAAGGCCACCCTCCCCCCCTCGCGCGAGGGGGGGTGAAGGCCACCCTACCCCCCCCTCGCGCGAGGGGGGGTGAAGGCCACCCTCCCCCCCCTCGCGCGAGGGTGGGTGAAGGCCACCCTCCCCCCCCTCGCGCGAGGGGGAGTAGGGTGGGTGAAGGCCACCCTCCCCCCTCGCGCGAGGGGGGGGGGGGTAGGGTGGGTGAAGGCCACCCTCCCTCGCGCGAGGGGGGGGTAGGGTGGGTGAAGGCCACCCTCCCCCCTCGCGCGAGGGGGGGTAGGGTGGGTGAAGGCCACCCTCCCCCCCTCGCGCGGAGGGGGGTAGGGTGGGTGAAGGCCACCCTCGCGCGAGGGGGAGCGAGGGTGAAGGCCACCCTCGCGCGAGGGAGGGTGAAGGCCACTCTCTCCCCCCCTCGCGCGAGTGGGAGCGAGGGTGAAGGCCTCCCTCCCCCTCGTGCGAGGGTGAAGGCCACCCTCTCGTGAGGGAGGGTCAAGGCCACCCTCTCCCCCCTCACCCTCCTCCTCACGCGACGGGGGAAGGGTGGCCTTCACCCACCCTACCCCCCTCGCGCGAGGAGGGAGAGAGTGGCCTTCACCCTCCCTCCCCTTCGCGCGAGTGGGGGGAGAGGGTGGGCCTTCACCCTCCCTCCCCTTCGCGGTGAGGGGGGAGAGGGTGGCCTTCACCCTCCCTCCCGCGAGAGGGGGAGAGGGTGGCCTTCACCCTCCCCTCGCGCGGGGGGAGGAGAGGGTGGCCTTCATCCTCCCTCCCCCTCGTGCGAGGGGGGGAGGGTGGCCTTCACCCTCGCTCCCCTCGCGCGAGGGGGGCCTTCACCCTCCCCTCCGCGAGCGGGAGGGTGGCCTTCACCCTCCCCCTCGCGCGAGGGGGGGAGAGGGTGGCCTTCACCCTCCTTCCCACCTCGCGCGAGGGGGGAGAGGGTGCGCTTCACCCTCCCTGCCCCTCGCGCGAGGGGGGAGAGGGTGGCCTTCACCCTCCCTGCCCCTCGCGCGAGGGGGGGAGAGGGTGGCCTTCCCCCTCCCTGCCCCTCGCGCGAGGGGGGGAGAGGGTGGCCTTCACCCTCCCCCCTCGCGCGAGGGGGGAGAGGGTGGCCTTCACCCTCCCCCCTCGCGCTAGGGGGGAGAGGGTGGCCTTCACCCTCCCCCCCTCGCGCGAGGGGGTCCTTCACCCTCTCCCCCTCGCGCGAGGGGAGATGGAGGGTGGCCTTCACCCTCGCTCCCCCTCGCGCGAGGGGGGGGAGAGGGTGGCCTTCACCCTCCTTCCCCCCTCGCGCGAGGGGGGAGAGGGTGGCCTTCACCCTCCCTGCCCCTCGCGCGAGGGGGGAGAGGGTGGCCTTCACCCCTCCCTGCCCCTCTTGCGAGGGGGGGAGAGGGTGGCCTTCACCCTCCCCCCCTCGTGCTAGGGGGGAGAGGGTGGCCTTCACCCACCCTACCCCCCTCGCGCGAGGAGGGGAGAGGGTGGCCTTCACCCTCCCCCCCTCGCGCGAGGGGAGGAGAGGGTGGCCTTCATCCTCCCTCCCCCTCGTGCGAGGGGGGGGAGGGTGGCCTTCACCCTCCCCCTCGCGTGAGCGGGAGGGTGGCCTTCACCCTCCCCCTCGCGCGAGGGGGGAGAGGGTGGCCTTCACCCTCCCTTCCCCCCTCGCGCGAGGGGGGGGAGAGGGTGGCCTTCACCCTCCTTCCCCCCTCGCGCGCGCGAGGGGGGGGAGAGGGTGGCCTTCACCCTCCTTCCCCCCTCGCGCGAGGGGGGGAGAGGGTGGCCTTCACCCTCCTTCCCCCCTCGCGCGAGGGGGGGGAGAGGGTGGCCTTCACCCTCCCTGCCCCTCGCGCGAGGGGGGAGAGGGTGGCCTTCACCCTCCCTGCCCCTCGCGCGAGGGGGGGAGAGGGTGGCCTTCACCCTCCCCCCCTCGCGCTAGGGGGGAGAGGGTGGCCTTCACCCTCCCCCCTCGCGCGAGGGGGGCCTTCACCCTCTCTCCCTCGCGCGAGGGGAGATGGAGGGTGGCCTTCACCCTCGCTCCCCCTAGCGCGAGTGGGGGGAGAGGGTGGCCTTCACCCTCCCTCCCCTTCGCGCGAGGGGGGAGAGGGTGGCCTTCACCCTCCCTCCCGCGAGAGGGGGGCCTTCACCCTCCCTCCCCTCGCGCGAGGGGAGGAGAGGGTGGCCTTCATCCTCCCTCCCCCTCGTGCGAGGGGGGGGAGGGTGGCCTTCACCCTCCCCCTCGCGCGAGGGGGAGGGTGGCCTTCACCCTCCTCCCCCCCCTCGCGCGAGGGGGGGAGAGGGTGGCCTTCACCCTCCCTCCCCTTGCGCGAGGGGGGGTGAGGGTGGCCTTCACCCTCCCTCCCGTGAGGGGGGGAGAGGGTGGCCTTCACCCTCCCCCCCCCGCGCGAGGGGGGTAGAGGGTGGCCTTCACCCTTGTTAGACGGACCGGGAGGGTCGGCCGAGGTCAGGGGGAGAGGCTCCGGGGAGAGCCGTCTCCAGCGATCGTACAGACAAGTAACTTCCCCCCCACAGACAGACACCACATAAGGATAAGATTTAGCGTTCTTTATATGCACTTCTTAAGGTACGATGAAATAGTACAAGGGGGTCTGGACTCAGGGGTCCCCTCGATTTAGGTCTCTTAGGATAGGGAAGGGGTAGCGGGACAGTCTGTTTACCAGTCAGGTAGTTCGGATGAGATGATGGTTAGCTCACAATCCTCGAGCTTGGTGGTGTAGCTGGTACGGGCCGCGGCAGCGCCAGCAGGTCCCGGTAGAGATGGTCGATACACGGTCCGCGGCAGCGCCAGCAGGTCCCAGTGAAGATGGTCGATGTACGGTCCGCGGCAGCGCCAGCAGGTCCCGGTGAGGATGGTCGTTACAACGGGCCGCGGCAGCGCCAGCAGGTCCCGACGAGGATGGATGTTGCAGAAGGCCGCGGCAGCGCCAGCAGGCAGGACGATAGTTCGCAAGATAGGTGTTAGAAAAGGTAAACGGACCGGGAGGGCCGGCCGGGGTCAGGAGGAGAGGTCTCCGGGGAGAGCCGTCTCCAGCGATCGTACAGACAAGTAACTTCCCCCCCACAGACAGGAATCACACACGGATAAGGTTCAGTGTTCTTTATAGGTACTTAGTTATGATACGGTAGAATGGTGCAAGGAGGTCTGGACGCCGGGGTCCCCTCGATTAGAGTCTCGTAAGGTAGGGAAGGGGGTAGCGGGTCAGTCTATTTACCAATCAGGTAGTTCGGATGAGATGATGATGAGCTCACAATCCTCGAGCTTGGTGTTTAGGTGGTACGGTCCGCGGCAGCGCCAGCAGGTCCCGGTAAGGATGGTTGATACAACGGGCCGCGGCAGCGCCAGCAGGTCCCCGGAAGATGTACGGTCCGCGGCAGCGCCAGCAGGTCCCGGTGAGGATGGTCGTTTCAACGGGCCGCGGCAGCGCCAGCAGGTCCCAGGAAGATGACGGTCCGCGGCAGCGCCAGCAGGTCCCGGTGAGGATGGTCGTTACAACGGGCCGCGGCAGCGCCAGCAGGTCCCAGGAAGATGAAGGTAGCAGAAGGCCGCGGCAGCACCAGCAGGCAGGACGATGGTTCACAAGAGCGGGCTACGGCAGCGCCAGTAGACCGTCAGGGTTGAGTTCACTCGGTGTCTCTCGACTCCAGGATACAACTGCCTTCCTGCTCCGGAGCTGTCTTAGTTATAGGGCTGGTGCCCTTTGATGTCCGGACCCTCGCACTTGGAGGTCGGAGGGTCCGGGATGAAGGTGTCCAGACACCCAGCAGGGGGTGGAGCCAGCGCCTGGGGGCTGCTGGAGGCGATCGGCACCTGGCGGGGGAAGAGCTCTTGACGCTTCGTTCTCCCATTGACCTGCCAAGTGGTCCGCTCACCTCCTGGGTGGATGGTGGTGCCGGGATGTCGGGGCCGGCCAGGCCCGGGGTTAGGGTCGAGGTGAGGCCACGCGGCCGCGTGGTGCAGGGCCCAAGATGGCGGCTTGACCTGGCCGGGGAAGCCGGTGGGGCTGGACCCCGTGATGAGTAGGGGTCCGAGGGCAGAGGGTCCGTCGGGAGACGGAGTACAGGGGCTTGTCACGGGGGTATGCCGGGGGGCCGGAGCTCGGGCCCTGTCGTGCGGGGGGGGAGCCAGCCCTCTGTGTGGCCTGTCCAACATGCGTCCCCCCCAGCTGAAGGCGGGGAGAGTCACCCATCTCCTTGGGGACTCTCTTCGTCGAGGCGGAAAAAGCGGGACAGGCCGTCCGCGTTGGCGTGGTCTTGGCCTGGCCGGTGCTCCACAGTGAAGTCCATTCCCTGCAGGGAAATGGACCAGCGCAAGAGTTTTGGGTTCTCCCCCCGCATCTGCATCAGCCATTGCAGGGGTCGATGGTCGGTTTGTACCCGGAAGTGGGTACCGAAGAGATAGGGTCGGAGCTTTTTGAGGGCCCACACTACTGCAAATGCCTCCCTCTCGATTGTGCTCCAACGCTGTTCTCGGGCCAGGAGACGTCGACTGATGAAGGCCACCGGCTGGTCATGACCTTCGGGGTTCAGCTGAGAGAGGACGGCCCCGATGCCGTGGTCAGAGGCGTCGGTCTGCACTACAAATTCCCGACTGTAATCGGGGGCCTGGAGCACCGGGGCGGTGCACAGGGCGGCCTTCAGCTCCTCGAAGGCCGCTTGACAATCCGGAGTCCAGTGGACCCGCTTCGGTTGATTCTTGGATGTGAGTCCCGTGAGGGGCCCCACGATGCTGCCGTAGTCCTTCACGAACCGCCGGTAGTAGCCGGTGAGCCCCAAGAAGGCTCGGACCTCGGTCTGGGTGACGGGGGGCTGCCAGGACTGGATGGCAGCAATCTTAAGTTGTAGTGGGGCCACCAGCCCGCTTCCCACTTGGTGCCCAAGGTAGGTCACAGACCCTTGGCCAATTTGGCACTTGCCGGCTTTAATGGTGAGGCCGGCCCGCTGGAGGGCTTGGAGGACCTCTTGGAGGTGACGGAGGTGGTCGGACCAGTGGCGGCTGTATACAGCGATATCGTCCAGGTAGGCAGCGCTGAATTCTTCGAGCCCTGCCAAGACCTGGTTCACAAGACGTTGGAATGTGGCGGGGGCATTCTTCATGCCAAAGGGCATGACCTTAAATTGATAGTGGCCATCGGGGGTGGAGAAGGCTGACCGTTCCTGAGCCCTGGGTGTGAGGCCGATCTGCCAGTAGCCCGCCGTTAGGTCGAAGATACTAAGGTAGCGGGCGGCCCCCAGCCGGTCGATCAGCTCGTCTGCTCGGGGGATGGGATGAGCGTCGGTCCGGGTGACAGCGTTCAAGCCCCGGTAGTCGACGCAGAATCTCAGTTCAGGGGCGGTGCCGGGGGCAGCGGCCTTGGGAACTAATACAACCGGACTGGCCCAGGGACTGTCCGAGGGCTCGATGACCCCGATCGTGAGCATCTTGGCCACTTCCTCCTGTATGCAGGCCCGTACCCGATCTGGTACGCGGTAGGCCCGGTGCCGGACAGGGGGACTGTCCCCGGTGTCTACGTCGTGCAAACACCAAGGGGTGACCCCGGGGGTGAGTGAGAACAGGGCAGCAAACTGCAGCAGGAGGTCCCGGCAGTCCTGGCGTTGCTCCGAAGTGAGGGCGTCGGAGAGCCGGACCCCATCCACGGAGCCGTCCTTCTCCTGAGTCTTTAAGAGATCCGGGAGGGGCTCGGAGTCTTCTTCTGTACCACTGTCGGTCGCCATCAGGAGGCTTAGTTCGGAGCGCACAAAGTGTGGTTTGAGCCGGTTGGTGTGGAGGACCCGCAGGGGGTTCCGGGTGGACCCCATGTCGATGAGGTAAGTGACGGGGCTTTTACGCTCGACCACTTTGAAGGGCCCCGTCCACTTGTCTTGCTGGGCACATGGTTCGGTGGGGGACATCACCCATACTTGCTGCCCAGGCTCGAACTCAACGGAGGAGGCATTGTGATCATACCACCTTTTCATGTCTTCCTGACTGGCCTCGAGGTTCGCCTTGGCCATCTCCCTGAAGCGCCGGGTCTGGTTTCGTAGGGCCAGGATGTATTTGAAGACGTCGGGAGGGGTCGTTAAGGGGGCCATCTCCCAACCTTCCTTGACTAGGCTGAGGGGCCCTCGCACAGGGTGCCCGTACAAGAGTTCGAAAGGGCTAAAGCCGAGGGACTTCTGGGGGACTTCTCGGTAGGCGAAGAGGAGGCACGGGAGCAGCACATCCCACTGGCGACGGAGAGGCTCTTCCAATCCCCCAATCATCCCCTTGAGAGTGCGGTTAAAACGCTCCACTAGTCCGTTCCCTTGGGGGTGATAGGGGGTCGTGAATCTGTAGGTGACCCCGCATTGTTGCCAGAGGGACTTCATGTATTTAGATATGAAATTCGTACCTCGGTCGCTGACGACTTCTCGGGGGAAGCCTACCCTGGAGAAGATCCCCATCAGGGCCCGGCCAACCACCGGAGCTGTCACTGTCCGTAGGGGCACCGCCTCGGGGTAGCGGGTGGCATGGTCCACTAGTACCCAGATGAACCTGTGTCCTTGTGCCGTGCGGGGGTCCAGAGGCCCCACAATGTCTATCCCCACCCTCTCGAACGGGGTGGTGACCACCGGGAAGGGTTGCAGAGGGGCCTTCAGCTTCCGACCACTCTTCCCGCTGGCTTGGCACGTGGGGCAAGATCGGCAGTGGTTCAGGACGTCATTCCTCATTTTTGGCCAGAAAAAGTGGGTCACCAGGCGACTGTATGTTTTGTCCTGGCCCAGGTGTCCAGCCAGGGGGACATCGTGGGCCAGGTTGAGCAGAAAGTCTCGGAAGCGGAGCGGTACCACCAGAACTCGACCGGCCCCCAGCTCGGCGATTCTTTGCTCGCTGTAGAGCAGGTCGTTGTCCCAGTAGACCCAGTGGGTTCCGGTGGTGTCCCCTGCGTTTTGGGTATCGGCTTGTTGGCGGAGTCCCTCGAGGGAGGGACAGGTCTTTTGTTCCTGGCGGAATTGTTCTTGGGTGGGCCCCCCCTCTTGACGCCACTGAGCCAGATCCGGAAGGTCCTGGTGTTGTGCGTCTGCTTCGATAGTCGGGTCCGGGAGGTCGGCCTCGCTGTTGTCCTCGACGGGGGCAACCGGGGGCGGAGGTGCCGGCCATTCGGTTTCTTCTGATCGGGGGGTGGCCCGGGCGGCCATGGATCGGGTGGTTATGCAGGCCCAGTCCGGGAGGCCCAGCATCCCCAGGTGCTCTCTTTTCTCGACGGTGGCCCACGGGGAACTCTCGAGGTCATTCCCCAGGAGGCAGTCCACGGGGGCATCGTCCCGGACCGTCACCTTCAGTAGGCCGGAGACCCCTCCCCATTCAAACGGGACGCAGGCCATCTTACACATACTCTCAGAGTTATCTGCCGAGCGGACGGGGCAGAGAATGTTCGGCAGGATCTGCTCGGGCTTCACCAGATGACAGCGGACGGCCGTCACGCTGGCGCCGGTGTCACGCAAGGCCTTGGCTCTCTGTCCATTAATGGTCACCCACTGACCGTATTTTCTGGTGTTGGCGGGTAGGGGAGCCCGCGGAACCATGTCTCTTCCCCCTAGGCATGCCAGGACCATGGCGGCCGGTTCCCACCCTTGCTGGGCCGGCTCGTACTCTTCGGGTCCCTCCGAGGATTGCTCTTCCCCTAGGGCAGCGGCCGCTACCTGGCGGGGCTTGGGCGTTTGATTTAGCGGGCAGTTCGGGTCATTGGCGTAGTGGCCTAGTCGCTGGCACCGGTGGCACGTGACGTTGGCTCGGTACCCAGGCCGCAACGGGGGGTTGCCCCGGCCGGCCGGAGGCGGGGTGCTGGCCACGGGTGTTGTTGGTAAGGCGTCTCTCCCTCGCCCCTGGCCCCCTCCTCCTCCCCGAGGACGGTGCTGGCCTTGGTTGCCTCTGTTCTGGTCGTGGGGCCCTCTCCGGCCCACTCGGGTGCTTTCCCACCGGTCAGCTTCGGCGGCGAGCTGCCGGGGGTCGGTCAGCTTACTGTCGAGTAGGTGCTGCCGGAGCTCGACGAAACAGTTGTTTGACAGGTGCTCCCATACCATAAGGTTGAAGAGTTGTTCGTAAGTGGTGACCTGACTTCCCTTGATCCACCCTTCGAATGCCCGGCTGAAATAGTTCACGTATTCTACCCACGTTGTACCTGGGATCCTGGTGCAATCTTTGAACCTCTGGCGGTACATCTCGGGCGTGAGGCCGTAGCGGGTGAGGAGGGCAGCCTTCATGTGGTCGTAGGACGACATTTGGTGATCGGGGAGCTGCAGCAGGGCATCGCGACCCTCGTTGATAAATCTCCCCCAAAGTCCGGCTCCCCAATCACTCCGGTCGATTCGGTGGGAGGTCATTGCGATCTCATAGGCTTTAAACCACTGTTGTATGTCGTCTTCTCGGACATATTCGCGGACAACATCCTTGGGGATGTGAACTTTTTTCTCACTTGGCCCCGGGGTGTGTGGTCGCTCAGGCACCCCCAGTTCCTTATTCTGTTTGCGCAGTTCTATTTCCGCTAGTCGGCGCTCGTGCTCGAGCGTTATTTTTTTCTCTTCCAGCTCTCTCTGTCTCTGCTTTTCTTCTCGTTCCTCTCGAAGCCGCATATGCTCGAGGTTGAGTTTCTGTTCAGCTAACTTGAGTTCCCCATCCATCTTGAGTCGTGCCATCTCCAACTCGTGTAATCTGACTCTGTCTCTTCCTCGGATCTCCTCTTGCGGAAGGCCCGTTCCCCGCTCCTCGGGAGCCGTGGCGTTCCCCTCTGGTGTGATGCTGGTTTGGTCTGGGGTGACGCTGCTTTGGTCGGAGGGTCCTGTGACCCCCGTTTCTGTCCATGACTCCAGAGCGCGCTTTAGATCATCCTTGGTGCTCAGGCCGGTGGTAGCAATGCCAAGTTCTATGCAAAATTGTCTCAGTTCGCGGTGGTTGTATTCTTCTAATTTCTCCATTTGGAATTTCTCGGTGGAGCTGCTATCTTTGGTCGACATCGTGTTTTTGTCGTGGGGTGAGCTACTCTCTGTACGCTTACGCGTTGATTCGGATCGCGCCGCTGGCCACCAATGTTAGAAAAGGTAAACGGACCGGGAGGGCCGGCCGGGGTCAGGAGGAGAGGTCTCCGGGGAGAGCCGTCTCCAGCGATCGTACAGACAAGTAACTTCCCCCCCACAGACAGGAATCACACACGGATAAGGTTCAGTGTTCTTTATAGGTACTTAGTTATGATACGGTAGAATGGTACAAGGAGGTCTGGACGCCGGGGTCCCCTCGATTAGAGTCTCGTAAGGTAGGGAAGGGGGTAGCCGGTCAGTCTATTTACCAATCAGGTAGTTCGGATGAGATGATGATGAGCTCACAATCCTCGAGCTTGGTGTTTAGGTGGTACGGTCCGCGGCAGCGCCAGCAGGTCCCGGTAAGGATGGTTGATACAACGGGCCGCGGCAGCGCCAGCAGGTCCCCGGAAGATGTACGGTCCGCGGCAGCGCCAGCAGGTCCCGGTGAGGATGGTCGTTTCAACGGGCCGCGGCAGCGCCAGCAGGTCCCAGGAAGATGACGGTCCGCGGCAGCGCCAGCAGGTCCCGGTGAGGATGGTCGTTACAACGGGCCGCGGCAGCGCCAGCAGGTCCCAGGAAGATGAAGGTAGCAGAAGGCCGCGGCAGCGCCAGCAGGCAGGACGATGGTTCACAAGAGCGGGCTACGGCAGCGCCAGTAGACCGTCAGGGTTGAGTTCACTCGGTGTCTCTCGACTCCAGGATACAACTGCCTTCCTGCTCCGGAGCTGTCTTAGTTATAGGGCTGGTGCCCTTTGATGTCCGGACCCTCGCACTTGGAGGTCGGAGGGTCCGGGATGAAGGTGTCCAGACACCCAGCAGGGGGTGGAGCCAGCGCCTGGGGGCTGCTGGAGGCGATCGGCACCTGGCGGGGGAAGAGCTCTTGACGCTTCGTTCTCCCATTGACCTGCCAAGTGGTCCGCTCACCTCCTGGGTGGATGGTGGTGCCGGGATGTCGGGGCCGGCCAGGCCCGGGGTTAGGGTCGAGGTGAGGCCACGCGGCCGCGTGGTGCAGGGCCCAAGATGGCGGCTTGACCTGGCCGGGGAAGCCGGTGGGGCTGGACCCCGTGATGAGTAGGGGTCCGAGGGCAGAGGGTCCGTCGGGAGACGGAGTACAGGGGCTTGTCACGGGGGTATGCCGGGGGGCCGGAGCTCGGGCCCTGTCGTGCGGGGGGGGAGCCAGCCCTCTGTGTGGCCTGTCCAACAATAGGGCTACGGCAGCGCCAGTAGTCCGTCAAGGCTGAGTTCTCTCGGTGTCTCTCGACTCCAGGATACAACTGCCATCCTGCTCTGGAGCTGCTCCAGTTATAGGGCAGGCGCCCTTTGATGTCCGGGCCCTCGCACTTGGAGGTCGGAGGGTCCGGGATGAAGGTGTCCAGACACCCAGCAGGGGGTGGAGCCAGCGCCTGGGGGAGCTGGAGGCGATCGGCACCTGGCGGGGGAAGAGCTCTTGACGCTTCGTTCTCCCATTGACCTGCCAAGTGGTCCGCTCACCTCCTGGGTGGATGGTGGTGCCGGGATGTCGGGGCCGGCCAGGCCCAGGGTTAGGGTCGGGGGGAGGCCACGCGGCCTCGTGGTGCAGGGCCCAAGATGGCGGCTTGACCCGGCCGGGGAAGCCGGTGGGGCTGGGGCCCGTGATGCATGGAGGTCCGAGGGCAGAAGTTCCGTCGGGAGACGGGGTGCAGGTGCTTTTCGTGGGTCACGCCTGGCGGGCCGGAGCTTGGGCCCTGTCGTGCGGGGAGGGAGCAAGCCCTTCGTGTGGCCTGTCCAACATGCGTCCCCCCCAGCTGAAGGCGGGGAGAGTCACCCATCTTCTTGGGGACTCTCCTCGTCGAGGCGGAAAAATCGTGACAGGCCATCCGCGTTGGCGTGGTCTTGGCCCGGTCGGTGCTCCACGGTGAAGTCCATTCCCTGCAGGGAAATGGACCAGCGCAATAGTTTTGGGTTTTCCCCCCGCATCTGCATCAGCCACTGCAGGGGTCGATGGTCGGTTTGTACCCGGAAGTGGGTACCGAAGAGATAAGGCCGGAGCTTTTTGAGGGCCCATACCACTGCGAAGGCCTCCCTCTCGATGGTGCTCCAGCGCTGTTCTCGGGCCAGGAGACGTCGACTGATGAAGGCCACCGGCTGGTCATGACCCTCGGGGTTTAATTGAGAAAGAACGGCCCCGATGCCGTGGTCGGAGGCGTCTGTCTGTACCACGAATTCCCGACTGTAATCGGGGGCCTGGAGCACAGGGGCGGTGCACAGGGCGGCTTTCAGCTTCTCGAAGGCCGCTTGACAATCGGGGGTCCAGTTAATCCGCTTTGGTTGGTTCTTGGACGTGAGACCCGTGAGGGGCCCCACGATGCTGCCGTAGTCCTTCACGAACCGCCGGTAGTAGCCGGTGAGCCCCAAGAAGGCTCGGACCTCAGTCTGGGTGACGGGGGGCTGCCAGGACTGGATGGCAGCAATCTTAAGTTGCAGCGGGGCCACCAGCCCGCTTCCCACTTGGTGCCCAAGGTAGGTCACGGACCCTTGGCCAATTTGGCATTTGCCGGCCTTAATTGTGAGGCCGGCCCGCTGGAGGGCCTGTAGGACCTCTTGGAGGTGGAGGAGGTGGTCGGACCAGTGGCGGCTGTATACAGCGATATCGTCCAGGTAGGCAGCGCTGAACTCTTCGAGCCCCGCCAAGACCTGGTTCACAAGGCGTTGAAACGTGGCGGGGGCATTCTTCATGCCGAAGGGCATGACCTTGAATTGGTAGTGGCCATCGGGGGTAGAGAAGGCTGACCGTTCCTGAGCCCGGGGTGTGAGACCGATCTGCCAGTAGCCCGCTGTTAGGTCGAAGATACTGAGGTAGCGGGCGGCCCCCAGCCGGTCGATCAGTTCGTCCGCTCGGGGGATCGGATGAGCGTCGGTCCGGGTGACAGCGTTCAAGCCCCGGTAGTCGACGCAGAATCTCAGTTCAGGTGTGGTGCCGGGGGCAGCGGCTTTGGGAACCAATACAACCGGGCTGGCCCAGGGACTGTCCGAGGGCTCGATGACCCCGATCGTGAGCATTTTGGCCACTTCCTCCTGTATGCAGGCCCGTACCCGATCTGGTACGCGGTAGGCCCGGTGTCGAATAGGGGGACTGTCCCCGGTGTCCACGTCGTGCAAGGGGTGACCCCGGGGGTGAGGGAGAACAGTGCAGCGAACCGCAGCAGGAGGTTTCGGCAGCCCTGGCGTTGCTCCGAGGTGAGGGCGTCAGAGAGCCGAAACCCGTCCACGGAGCCGTCATTCTCCTGAGTCTTCAGGAGATCCGGGAGGGGTTCGGAGTCTTCCTCTGCCCCACTGTCCGTAGCCATCAGGAGGCTGAGTTCTGAGCGCACAAAGTGTGGTTTGAGTCGGTTGGTGTGGAGGACCCGAAGGGGGTTTCGGGAGGTCCCCATGTCGATGAGGTAAGTGACGGGGCTTTTGCGCTCGACCACTTTGAAGGGCCCCGTCCACTTACCTTGCAAGGCACATGGTTCGGTGGGGGACATCACCCACACTTGTTGACCAGGCTCGAACTCAACGGAGGAGGCATTGTGATCATACCATCTCTTCATGTCCTCCTGGCTGGCCTCGAGGTTCGCCTTGGCCATCTCTCTGAAGCGCCGGGTCTGATTGCGTAGGGCCAGGAGGTATTTGAAGACGTCTGGAGGGGTCTTTAGGGGGGCCATCTCCCAACCTTCCTTGACTAGGCTGAGGGGCCCTCGCACAGGGTGCCCGTACAGGAGTTCGAAAGGGCTAAAGCCGAGGGACTTCTGGGGGACTTCTCGGTAGGCGAAGAGGAGGCACGGGAGTAGTACATCCCACTGGCGACGGAGGGGCTCTTCCAATCCCCCAATCATCCCCTTGAGAGTGCGGTTAAAACGCTCCACTAGTCCGTTCCCTTGGGGGTGATAGGGGGTCGTGAATCTGTAGGTGACCCCGCATTGTTGCCAGAGGGACTTCATGTATTTGGAGATAAAGTTCGTGCCTCGGTCGCTGACGACTTCTCGGGGGAAGCCCACCCGGGAGAAGATCCCCATTAGGGCCCGGCCAACCACCGGAGCTGTCACGGTCCGTAGGGGCACCGCCTCGGGGTAGCGGGTGGCATGGTCCACCAGTACCAGGATGAACCTGTGTCCTTGTGCCGTGCGGGGGTCCAGAGGCCCCACAATGTCTATTCCTACCCTTTCGAACGGGGTGGTGACCACAGGGAAGGGTTGCAGAGGGGCTTTCAGCTTCCGACCACTCTTTCCGCTGGCTTGGCATGTGGGGCAGGACCGGCAGTGGTTCAGGACGTCGTTCCTCATTTTCGGCCAGAAAAAGTGGGTCACTAGGCGACTGTAAGTTTTGTCCTGGCCCAGGTGTCCAGCCAGGGGGACATCGTGGGCCAGGTTGAGTAGGAAGTCTCTGAAGCGGAGAGGTACCACCAGCACTCGACCGGCCCCTAGCTCTGCGATTCTTTGTTCGCTGTATAGCAGGTCGTTATCCCAGTAGACCCAGTGAGATCCGGTGGAGTCCCCTGCGTTCTGGGCGCTGGCTTGTTGGCGGAGTCCCTCGAGGGAGGGGCAGGTCTTTTGTTCCCGGCGGAACTGTTCTTGGGTGGGCCCCCCTTCTTGACGCCACTGAGCCAGGCCGGGAAAGTCCTGGGGTTGCGCGTCCCCGTCGGTCGTTGGTTCTGGGGGGCTGGCCTCGTCGTTGTCTTCTACTGGGGCGACCGGGGGCGGAGGTGCTGGCCATTCCGGTTCTTCTGATCGGGGGACGGCATGGGCGGCCATGGACCGGGTGGTTATGCAGGCCCAGTCCGGGAGGCTCAGCATCCCCAGGTGCTCTCTTCTCTCGACGGTGGCCCACGGGGAACTTTCGAGGTCATTCCCCAGGAGGCAGTCCACGGGGGCATCGTCCCGGACCGTCACCTTCAACAGGCCGGAGACCCCTCCCCATTCGAATGGGACGCAGGCCATTTGACACATACTTTCAGAATTGTCGGCTGAGCGGACGGGGCAGAGAATGTTCGGCAGGATCTGCTCGGGCTTCACCAGGTGACAGCGGACGGCCGTCACACTGGCGCCTGTGTCACGCAAGGCCTCGGCCCGATGTCCATTAATGGTCACCCACTGACCGTATTTCCTGGTGTTAGCGGGTAGGGGAGCCCGCGGGACCATGTCTCTTCCCCCTAGGCACGCCAGGACCATGGCGGCCGGTTCCCACTCTTGCTGGGCCGGCTCATACTCTTCCTGTTCCTCCGATAATCGCTCTTCCCCCAGGGCGGCGGCAGCTACCTGGCGGGGCTTGGGTGTTTGGTTCTGCGGGCAGCTCGGGTCATTGGCGTAGTGGCCGACTCGCTGGCATCGGTGGCACGTGACGTTGGCTCGGAACCCAGGACGCATCGGGGGGTTGCCCCGGCCGGCCGGAGGCGGGGTGCTGGCCACGGGTGTTGCTGGCAAGGCGTCTCTCCCTCGCCCCTGGCCTCCTCCTCCTCCCCGAGGACGGTGCTGGCCTTGGTTGCTTCGGTTCTGCTCGTGTGGCCCTCTCCGGCCCACTCGGGTGCTTTCCCATCGGTCAGCTTCGGCGGCGAGCTGCCGGGGGTCAGTCAGCTTGCTGTCGAGGAGGTGCTGCCTGAGCTCGACGAAACAGTTGTTCGACAGGTGCTCCCATACCATAAGGTTAAAGAGTTGCTCGTAGGTCGTGACATGGCTCCCCTTGATCCAACCCTCGAAGGCACGGCTGAAATAGTTAACGTACTCCACCCAAGTTGTGCCCGGGATCCGGGTGCAATCTCTGAATCTCTGGCGGTACATCTCGGGTGTGAGGCCGTAGCGGGTGAGGAGGGCAGCCTTCATGTGGTCGTAGGACGACATTTGGTGATCTGGGAGCTGTAGCAGGGCATCGCGACCTTCGTTGACGAACCTCCCCCATAGTCCGGCTCCCCAATCACTCCGGTCGATCCGGTGGGAGGTCATGGCGATCTCGTAGGCTTTGAACCACTGTTGTATGTCGTCTTCTCGGACATACTCGCGGACAACATCCTTGGGGATGTGTACTGTTTTCTCGGTTGGCCCCGGGGTGTGCGGTCGCTCAGGCACCCCCGGTTCTTTATTCTGTTTCCGAAGTTCTATTTCCGCCAGTTTGCGCTCGTGTTCGAGTGTTATTCTTTTTTCCTCAAGCTCTCTCTGTCTCTGCTTTTCTTCTCGTTCTTCTCGGAGCCGCATATGCTCTAGATTTAGTTTCTGCTCGGCTAACTTGAGTTCACCGTCCATCTTGAGCCGTGCCATTTCCAACTCGTGTAATCTGGTTCTTTCTCTTTCCTGGATCTCCTCCTGCGAGAGGCCCGTTCCCCGCTCCTCGGGAGCCGTGGCGTTCCCCTCTGGTGCGACACTGTTTCGGTCGGAGGGCCCGGCGATCCCAGTTTCTGTCCACGACTCAAGGGCGTGCTTCAAATCATCTTTGGTACTCAGGCCGGTGGTAGAAATGCCTAGTTCCATGCAGAATTGTTTCAGTTCGCGGTGGCTGTATTCTTCTAACTTATCCATTTGGAATTTTTCAGTGGAACCGCTATCTTTGGCTGACATCGTGGTTTTGTCGTGGGGTGAGCTACTCTCTGTACGATTACGCGTTGATTCGGATCGCGCCGCTGGCCACCAATGTTAGACGGACCGGGAGGGTCGGCCGAGGTCAGGGGGAGAGGTCTCCGGGGAGAGCCATCTCCAGCGATCGTACAGACAAGTAACTTCCCCCCCACAGACAGACATCACACAAGGATAAGATTTAGCGTTCTTTATATGCACTTCTTAAGGTACGATGAAATAGTACAAGGAGGTCTGGACTCAGGGGTCCCCTCGATTTAGGTCTCTTAGGATAGGGAAGGGGTAGCGGGACAGTCTGTTTACCAGTCAGGTAGTTCGGATGAGATGATGGTTAGCTCACAATCCTCGAGCTTGGTGGTGTAGCTGGTACGGGCCGCGGCAGCGCCAGCAGGTCCCGGTAGAGATGGTCGATACACGGTCCGCGGCAGCGCCAGCAGGTCCCAGTGAAGATGGTCGATGTACGGTCCGCGGCAGCGCCAGCAGGTCCCGGTGAGGATGGTCGTTACAACGGGCCGCGGCAGCGCCAGCAGGTCCCGACGAGGATGGATGTTGCAGAAGGCCGCGGCAGCGCCAGCAGGCAGGACGATAGTTCGCAAGATAGGGCTACGGCAGCGCCAGTAGTCCGTCAAGGCTGAGTTCTCTCGGTGTCTCTCGACTCCAGGATACAACTGCCATCCTGCTCCGGAGCTGCTCCAGTTATAGGGCAGGCGCCCTTTGATGTCCGGGCCCTCGCACTTGGAGGTCGGAGGGTCCGGGATGAAGGTGTCCAGACACCCAGCAGGGGGTGGAGCCAGCGCCTGGGGGAGCTGGAGGCGATCGGCACCTGGCGGGGGAAGAGCTCTTGACGCTTCGTTCTCCCATTGACCTGCCAAGTGGTCCGCTCACCTCCTGGGTGGATGGTGGTGCCGGGATGTCGGGGCCGGCCAGGCCCAGGGTTAGGGTCGGGGGGAGGCCACGCGGCCTCGTGGTGCAGGGCCCAAGATGGCGGCTTGACCCGGCCGGGGAAGCCGGTGGGGCTGGGGCCCGTGATGCATGGAGGTCCGAGGGCAGAAGTTCCGTCGGGAGACGGGGTGCAGGTGCTTTTCGTGGGTCACGCCTGGCGGGCCGGAGCTTGGGCCCTGTCGTGCGGGGAGGGAGCAAGCCCTTCGTGTGGCCTGTCCAACAACCCTCCCTCCCCCCGCGCGAGGGGGGTAGAGGGTGGCCTTCACCCTCCCTCCCCTCGCGCGAGGGGGGTAGAGGGTGGCCTTCACCCTCCCCTCCCGCGAGGGGGGTACAGGGTGGCCTTCACCCTCCCTCCCTCCCCCTCGCGCGAGAGGGAAGGGTGGCCTTTACCCTCCCTCCCCCCCTCGTGCGAGGGGGGGAGAGGGTGGCCTTCATCATCCCTCCCCCCCTCGCGTGAGGGGGGGAGAGGGTGGCCTTCACCCTCCCTCCCTCGTGCGAGGGGGGGGAGAGGGTGGCCTTCACCCTCCCCTCGCACGAGGGGGGAGAGGGTGGCCTTCACCCTCCCTTCCCCTCGCGCGAGGGGGGGGAGGGTGGCCTTCACCCTCCCTCCCCCTCGCATGAGGGGGGGAAGGGTGGCCTTCACCCACCCTACCCCCCTCGCGCGAGGGGGGAGAGAGTGGCCTTCACCCTCCCTCCCCTCGCGCGAGTGGGGGGGAGAGTGTGGCCTTCACCCTCCCTCCCCTTCGCGCGAGGGGGGGAGAGGGTGGCCTTCACCCTCCCTCCCCCCCTCGCGCGAGGGGGGAGAGGGTGGCCTTCACCCTCCTTCCCCCCTCGCGCGAGGGGGGGAGGGTGGCCTTCACCCTCGCTCCCCCTCGCGCGAGGGGAGATGGAGGGTGGCCTTCACCCTCGCTCCCCCTCGCGCGAGGAGGGTGGCCTTCACCCACCCTCCCCCTCGCGCGAGGGGGGGGAGGGTGGCCTTCACCCACCCTCCCCCTTGCGTGAGGGGGGGAGGAGGGTGTCCTTCACCCTCGCGCGAGGGTGGCCTTCACCCTCCCTCGCGCGAGGTGGGGAGAGGGTGGCCTTCACCCTCCCTCCCCTCGCGCGAGGGGGGGAGAGGGTGGCCTTCACCCTCCCTCCCCCCCCGCGAGGGGGGGAGAGGGTGGCCTTCACCCTCCCCCCCTCGCGCTAGGGGGGGAGAGGGTGGCCTTCACCCTCCCCCCCTCGCGCGAAGGGGGGGGAGGGTGGCCTTCACCCTCGCTCCCCCTCGCGCGAGGGGGGAAGGTGGCCTTCACCCACCCTCCCCCTCGCGCGAGGAGGGGAGGGTGGCCTTCACCCTCCCTCGCGCGAGGGGGGGAGGGTGGCCTTCACCCTCTCTCGCGCAAGGGGGGGAGGGTGGCCTTCACCCTCCCTCTCGTGCAAGGGGGGGTGGAGGGTGGCCTTCACCCTCCCTCCCCCTCGCGCGAGGGGGGGGAGAGTGGCCTTCACCCTCACGAGAGGGGGGGGAGGGTGGCCTTCTCCCTCGCATGAGGGGGGGAGGGTGGCCTTCACCCTCCCTCCCCTCGCGCGAGGGGGGTAGAGGGTGGCCTTCACCCTCCCCTCGCGCGAGGGGGGTAGAGGGCGGCCTTCACCCTCCCTCCCCCTCGCGCGAGAGGGAAGGGTGGCCTTCACCCTCCCTCCCCCCCTCGCGTGAGGGGGGGAGAGGGTGGCCTTCACCCTCCCTCCCCCCTCGCGCGAGGGGGGAGAGGGTGGCCTTCACCCTCCCTCCCTCGTGCGAGGGGGGGAGAGGGTGGCCTTCACCCTCCCCTCGCACGAGGGGGGAGAGGGTGGCCTTCACCCTCCCCCCCTCGCGCTAGGGGGGGAGAGGGTGGCCTTCACCCTCCCCCCTCGCATGAGGGGGGAGAGGGTGGCCTTCACCCTCGCGCGAGGGTGGCCTTCACCCTCGCTCCCCCTTGCGCGAGGGGAGGGTGGCCTTCACCCTCGCTCCCCCTTGCGCGAGGGGAGGGTGGCCTTCACCCTCCCCCCCTCGCGTGAGGGGGAGAGGGTGGCCTTGACCCTCCCTCACGCGAGGGGGGGAGGGTGGCCTTGACCCTCCCTCACGCGAGGGGGGGAGGGTGGCCTTCATCCTCGCGCGAGGGTGGCCTTCACCCTCGCGCGAGGGGGAGCGAGGGTGGCCTTCACCCTCGCGCGAGGGGGAGCGAGGGTGGCCTTCACCCTCGCGCGAGGGGGAGCGAGGGTGGCCTTCACCCTCGCGCGAGGGGGAGCGAGGGTGGCCTTCCCCCTCGTGTGAGGGGGGGAGGAGGGTGGCCTTCACCCACCCTCCCCCTCGCGCGAGGGGGGGGGGAGGGGGGAGGGTGGCCTTCACCCTCCCTCGCGCGAGGGGAAGGGTGGCCTTCACCCTCCCTCGCGCGAGGGGAAGGGTGGCCTTCACCCTCCCTCGCGCGAGGGGAAGGGTGGCCTTCACCCTTCCTCGAGGGGAAGGGTGGCCTTCACCCTCCCTCTCGCGTGAGGGGGGGAGGAGGGTGGCCTTCACCCTCCCTCTCGCGCGAGGGGGGAGAGTGGCCTTCACCCTTGTGGGAGGGTGGCCTTAACCCTGTCCCTCGCGCGAGGGGGGGGAGGGTGGCCTTCACCCTCCCTCCCCCTCGCGCGAGGGGGGGGAGGGTGGCCTTCACCCACCCTCCTCCTCACGCGACGGGGGAAGGGTGGCCTTCACCCACCCTACCCCCCTCGCGCGAGGGGGGGAGAGGGTGGCATTCACCCTCCCTCCCCTCGCGCGAGGGGGAGAGGGTGGCCTTCACCCTCCCTCCCCTCGCGCGAGGGGGGGGGAGGGTGGCCTTCACCCTCCCTCCCCCTCGCGCGAGGGGGGGGGAGGGTGGCCTTCACCCACCCTCCTCCTCACGCGACGGGGGAAAGGTGGCCTTCACCCACCCTACCCCCCTCGCGCGAGGGGGGGAGAGGGTGGCATTCACCCTCCCTCCCCTCGCGCGAGGGGGAGAGGGTGGCCTTCACCCTCCCTCCCCTCGCGCGAGGGGAGGAGAGGGTGGCCTTCATCCTCCCTCCCATCGCGCGAGGGGAGGAGAGGGTGGCCTTAATCCTCCCTCCCCCTCGTGCGAGGGGGGGGAGGGTGGCCTTCACCCTCGCTCCCCCTCGCGCGAGGGGGAGGGTGGCCTTCACCCTCGCTCCCCCTCGCGCGAGGTGGAGGGTGGCCTTCACCCTCGCTCCCCCTCGCGCGAGGGGGAGGGTGGCCTTCACCCTCCCCCTCGCGCGAGGGGGAGGGTGGCCTTCACCCTCCCCCTCGTGCGAGGGTGGCCTTCACCCTCCCCCTCGCGCGAGGGGGAGAGGGTGGCCTTCACCCTCCCTCCCCCCCACGAGGGGGGGAGAGGGTGTCCTTCACCCTCCCCCCCTCGTGCTAGGGGGGGAGAGGGTGGCCTTCACCCTCCCCCCCTCGCGCGAAGGGGGGGGAGGGTGGCCTTCACCCTCGCTCCCCCTCGCGCGAGGGGGGGGAGGGTGGCCTTCACCCTCGCTCCCCCTCGCGCGAGGGGGGCCTTCACCCACCCTCCCCCTCGCGCGAGGGGGGGAGGGTGGCCTTCACCCTCCCTCGCGCGAGGGGGGGAGGGTGGCCTTCACCCTCTCTCGCGCAAGGGGGGGAGGGTGGCCTTCACCCTCCCTCCCTCTCGTGCAAGGGGGGGTGGAGGGTGGCCTTCACCCTCCCTCCCCCTCGCGCGAGGGGGGGGAGAGTGGCCTTCACCCTCACGAGAGGGGGGGAGGGTGGCCTTCTCCCTCGCATGAGGGGGGGAGGGTGGCCTTCACCCTCCCTCCCCTCGCGCGAGGGGGGTAGAGGGTAACCTTCACCCTCCCCTCGCGCGAGGGGGGTAGAGGGCGGCCTTCACCCTCCCTCCCCCTCGCGCGAGAGGGAAGGGTGGCCTTCACCCTCCCTCCCCCCCTCGCGTGAGGGGGGGAGAGGGTGGCCTTCACCCTCCCTCCCCCCTCGCGCGAGGGGGGGAGGGTGGCCTTCACCCTCCCTCCCTCGTGCGAGGGGGGGAGAGGGTGGCCTTCACCCTCCCCTCGCACGAGGGGGGAGAGGGTGGCCTTCACCCTCCCCCCCTCGCGCTAGGGGGGGAGAGGGTGGCCTTCACCCTCCCCCCCTCGCGTGAGGGGGAGAGGGTGGCCTTGACCCTCCCTCACGCGAGGGGGGGAGGGTGGCCTTGACCCTCCCTCACGCGAGGGGGGGGGAGGGTGGCCTTCATCCTCGCGCGAGGGGAGGCGAGGGTGGCCTTCACCCTCGCGCGAGGGGGAGCGAGGGTGGCCTTCACCCTCGCGCGAGGGGGAGCGAGGGTGGCCTTCACCCTCGCGTGAGGGGGAGCGAGGGTGGCCTTCACCCTCGCGAGGGCGGGGGAGGGTGGCCTTCCCCCTCGCGTGAGGGGGGGAGGAGGGTGGCCTTCACCCACCCTCCCCCTCACGCGAGGGGGGGGGGAGGGGGGAGGGTGGCCTTCACCCTCCCTCGCGCGAGGGGAAGGGTGGCCTTCACCCTCCCTCGCGCGAGGGGAAGGGTGGCCTTCACCCTCCCTCGCGCGAGGGGAAGGGTGGCCTTCACCCTCCTTCGCGCGAGGGGAAGGGTGGCCTTCACCCTTCCTCGAGGGGAAGGGTGGCCTTCACCCTCCCTCTCGCGTGAGGGGGGGAGGAGGGTGGCCTTCACCCTCCCTCTCGCGCGAGGGGGGAGAGTGGCCTTCACCCTCGTGGGAGGGTGGCCTTAACCCTTTCCCTCGCGCGAGGGGGGGGAGGGTGGCCTTCACCCTCCCTCCCCCTCGCGCGAGGGGGGGGAGGGTGGCCTTCACCCACCCTCCTCCTCACGTGACGGGGGAAGGGTGGCCTTCACCCACCCTACCCCCCTCGCGCGAGGGGGGGAGAGGGTGGCCTTCACCCTCCCTCCCCTCGCGCGAGGGGAGGAGAGGGTGGCCTTCATCCTCCCTCCCCTCGCGCGAGGGGAGGAGAGGGTGGCCTTCATCCTCCCTCCCCTCGCGCGAGGGGGGGGAGGGTGGCCTTCACCCTCGCTCCCCCTCGCGCGAGGGGGAGGGTGGCCTTCACCCTCGCTCCCCCTCGCGCGAGGGGGAGGGTGGCCTTCACCCTCGCTCCCCCTCGCGCGAGGGGGAGGGTGGCCTTCACCCTCGCTCCCCCTCGCGCGAGGGGGAGGGTGGCCTTCACCCTCCCCCTCGCGCGAGGGGGAGGGTGGCCTTCACCCTCCCCCTCGCGCGAGGGGGAGGGTGGCCTTCACCCTCCCCCTCGCGCGAGGGTGGCCTTCACCCTCCCCCTCGCGCGAGGGTGGCCTTCACCCTCCCCCGAGGGTGGCCTTCACCCTCCCCCTCGCGCGAGGGTGGCCTTCACCCTCCCCCTCGCGTGAGGGTGGCCTTCACCCTCCCTCCCCCCCTCGCACGAGGGGGGGTGAGGGTGGCCTTCACCCTCCCTCCCCTTGCGCGAGGGGGGGAGAGGGTGACCTTCACCCTCCCTCCCGTGAGTGGGTAGAGGGTGGCCTTCACCCTCCCCCCGCGCGAGGGGGGAGAGGGTGGCCTTCACCCTCCCCCCCGCGCGAGGGGGGTAGAGGGTGGCCTTCACCCTCCCTCCCCCCGCGCGAGGGGGATAGATGGTGGCCTTCACCCTCCCTCCCCCTCGCGCGAGGGGGGTAGAGGGTGGCCTCCACCCTCCCTCCCCCTCGCGCGAGGGGGGTAGAGGGTGGCCTCCACCCTCCCTCCCCTCGCGCGAGGGGGGAGAGGGTGGCCTTCACCCTCCCCCTCCCCCCCTCGCGCTAGGGGGGGAGAGGGTGGCCTTCACCCCTCGCGTGAGGGGGGAGAGGGTGGCCTTGACCCTCCCTCACGAGAGGGTGGCCTTCACCCTCGCGCGAGGGGGGGGAGGGTGGCCTTCACCCTCGCTCCCACTCGCGCGAGGGGGGGAGGGTGGCCTTCACCCTCCCTCCCGTGAGGGGGGGAGAGGGTGGCCTTCACCCTCCCTCCACTCGCGTGAGGGGGTGGGGGAGGGTGGCCTTCACCCTCCCTCGCGCGAGGGGGGGGGAGAGTGGCCTTCACCCTCCCTCGCACGAGGGGGGGGAGAGTGGCCTTCACCCTCCCTCGCGCGAGGGGGGGAGGGTGGCCTTCACCCTCCCTCGCAGGAGGGGGGAGGGTGGCCTTCACCCTCCCTCCCCCTCGCGCAAGGGGGGGAGGGTGGCCTTCACCCTCCCTCCCCCTCGTGCAAGGGGGGGAGAGTGGCCTTCACCCTCGCGAGAGGGGGGAGGGTGGCCTTCACCCTCCCTCCCCCTCGCACGAGGGGGGCAGGGGGTGGCCTTCACCCTCCCTCCCCTCGCGCGACGGGGGGAGGGTGGCCTTCACCCTCCCTCGGGGGGAGGGTGGCCTTCACCCTCCCTTCCCCTCGCGCGAGGGGGGGAGGGTGGCCTTCACCCTCCCTCCCCCTCGCGTGAGGGGGGGAGGGTGGCCTTCACCCACCCTACCCCCCTCGCGCGAGTGGGGGGAGAGAGTGGCCTTCACCCTCCCCTCGCGCGAGTGGGGGAGAGGGTGGCCTTCAACCTCCCTCCCCTTCGCGCAAGGGGGGGAGAGGGTGGCCTTCACCCTCCCTCCCCCCCTCACGCGAGGGGGGAGAGGGTGGCCTTCACCCTCCCTCCCCCCCTCGCGCGAGGGGGGAGAGGGTGGCCTTCACCCTCGCTCCCTCTCGCGCGAGGGGGGGGGAGGGTGGCATTCACCCTCGCTCACCCTCGCGCGAGGGTGGCCTTCACCCTCCCTCACGCGAGGGGGGGAGAGGATGGCCTTCACCCTCCCTCCCCTCGCGCAAGGGGGGGGAGAGGGTGGCCTTCACCCTCCCTCCCCTCCTGCGAGGGGGGGTAGAGGGTGGCCTTCACCCTCCCTCCCCCTCGCGCGAGGGGGGTAGAGGGTGGCCTTCACCCTCCCCTCGCGCGAGGGGGGTAGAGGGTGGCCTTCACCCTCCCCTCGCGTGAGGGGGATAGAGGGTGGCCTTCACCCTCCCTGCCCCTCGCGCGAGGGGGGGAGAGGGTGGCCTTCACCCTCCCCCCCTCGCGCTAGGGCGGGAGAGGGTGGCCTTCACCATCCCCTCGCACGAGGGGGGAGAGGGTGGCCTTCACCCTCCCCTCGCACGAGGGGGGAGAGGGTGGCCTTCACCCTCCCCCCCTCGCGCTAGGGGGGGAGAGGGTGGCCTTCACCCTCCCCCCTCGCATGAGGGGGGAGAGGGTGGCCTTCACCCTCGCGCGAGGGTGGCCTTCACCCTCGCTCCCCCTTGCGCGAGGGGAGGGTGGCCTTCACCCTCCCCCCCCTCGCGTGAGGGGGGAGAGGGTGGCCTTGACCCTCCCTCACGCGAGGGGGGGAGGGTGGCCTTGACCCTCCCTCACGCGAGGGGGGGAGGGTGGCCTTCATCCTCGCGCGAGGGGGAGCGAGGGTGGCCTTCACCCTCGCGAGGGCGGGGGAGGGTGGCCTTCCCCCTCGCGTGAGGGGGGAGGAGGGTGGCCTTCACCCACCCTTCCCCTCGCGCGAGGGGGGGAGGGTGGCCTTCACCCTCCCTCGCGCGAGGGGAAGGGTGGCCTTCACCCTCCCTCGCGCGAGGGGAAGGGTGGCCTTCACCCTCCCTCGCGCGAGGGGAAGGGTGGCCTTCACCCTCCCTCGCGCGAGGGGAAGGGTGGCCTTCACCCTCCCTCGCGCGAGGGGAAGGGTGGCCTTCACCCTCCCTCGCGCGAGGGGAAGGGTGGCCTTCACCCTCCCTCTCGCGTGAGGGGGGAGGAGGGTGGCCTTCACCCTCCCTCTCGCGCGAGGGGGGAGAGTGGCCTTCACCCTCGTGAGAGGGGGGAGGGTGGCCTTAACCCTTTCCCTCGCGCGAGGGGGGGAGGGTGGCCTTCACCCTCCCTCCCCCTCGTGCGAGGGGGGCCTTCACCCTCCCTCCCCCTCGCGCGAGGGGGGGGAGGGTGGCCTTCACCCACCCTCCTCCTCACGCGACGGGGAAAGGGTGGCCTTCACCCTCCCTCCCGCGAGAGGGGGAGAGGGTGGCCTTCACCCTCCCTCCCCTCGCGCGAGGGGAGGAGAGGGTGGCCTTCATCCTCCCTCCCCCTCGTGCGAGGGGGGGAGGGTGGCCTTCACCCTCGCGCGAGGGGGAGGGTGGCCTTCACCCTCGCTCCCCCTCGCGCGAGGGGGAGGGTGGCCTTCACCCTCCCCCTCGCGCGAGGGTGGCCTTCACCCTCCCCCTCGCGCGAGGGTGGCCTTCACCCTCCCCCTCGCGCGAGGGTGGCCTTCACCCTCCCCCTCGCGCGAGGGTGGCCTTCACCCTCCCTCCCCCCCTCGCGCGAGGGGGGGAGAGGGTGGCCTTCACCCTCCCTCCCCTTGCGCGAGGGGGGAGAGGGTGACCTTCACCCTCCCTCCCGTGAGGGGGGAGAGGGTGGCCTTCACCCTCCCCCCGCGCGAGGGGGGAGAGGGTGGCCTTCACCCTCCCCCCCCGCGCGAGGGGGGTAGAGGGTGGCCTTCACCCTCCCCCCGCGCGAGGGGGATAGAGGGTGGCCTTCACCCTCCCTCGCGCGAGGGGGGTAGAGGGTGGCCTCCACCCTCCCTCCCCTCGCGCGAGGGGGGGAGAGGGTGGCCTTCACCCTCCCCCCCTCGCGCTAGGGGGGGAGAGGGTGGCCTTCACCCTCCCCCTCCCCCCCTCGCGCTAGGGGGGGGAGGGTGGCCTTCACCCCTCGCGTGAGGGAGGAGAGGGTGGCCTTGACCCTCCCTCATGAGAGGGTGGCCTTCACCCTCGCGCGAGGGGGGGGAGGGTGGCCTTCATCCTCGCTCCCACTCGCGCGAGGGGGGGAGGGTGGCCTTCACCCACCCCCCTCGCGCGAGGGGGGAGAGGGTGGCCTTCACCCTCCCTCCCGTGAGGGGGGAGAGGGTGGCCTTCACCCTCCCTCCCCTTGCGTGAGGGGGGGGGAGGGTGGCCTTCACCCTCCCTCGCGCGAGGGGGGGGAGAGTCGCCTTCACCCTCCCTCGCGCGAGGGGGGGGAGGGTGGCCTTCACCCTCCCTCGCAGGAGGGGGGGAGGGTGGCCTTCACCCTCCCTCCCCCTCGCGCAAGGGGGGGAGGGTGGCCTTCACCCTCCCTCCCCCTCGTGCAAGGGAGGGAGAGTGGCCTTCACCCTCGCGAGAGGGGGGAGGGTGGCCTTCACCTTCTCCCTCGCACGAGGGGGAGAGGGAGGCCTTCACCCTCCCGCCCCCTCGCACGAGGGGGGCAGGGGGTGGCCTTCACCCTCCCTCCCCTCGCGCGACGGGGGGAGGGTGGCCTTCACCCTCCCTCGGGGGGAGGGTGGCCTTCACCCTCCCTTCCCCTCGCGCGAGGGGGGGAGGGTGGCCTTCACCCTCCCTCCCCCTCGCGTGAGGGGGGAGGGTGGCCTTCACCCACCCTACCCCCCTCGCGCGAGTGGGGGGAGAGAGTGGCCTTCACCCTCCCCTCGCGCGAGTGGGGGGAGAGGGTGGCCTTCAACCTCTCTCCCCTTCGCGCAAGGGGGGGAGAGGGTGGCCTTCACCCTCCCTCCCCCCCTCGCGCGAGGGGGGAGAGGGTGGCCTTCACCCTCGCTCCCCCTCGCGCGAGGGGGGGAGGGTGGCATTCACCCTCGCTCACCCTCGGGCGAGGGTGGCCTTCACCCTCCCTCACGTGAGGGGGGGAGAGGATGGCCTTCACCCTCCCTCCCCTCGCGCGAGGGGGGGAGAGGGTGGCCTTCACCCTCCCTCCCCTCCCGCGAGGGGGGGGAGAGGGTGGCCTTCACCCTCCCTCCCCCTCGCGTGAGGGGGGTAGAGGGTGGCCTTCACCCTCCCCTCGCGCGAGGGGGGTAGAGGGTGGCCTTCACCCTCCCCTCGCGCGAGGGGGATAGAGGGTGGCCTTCACCCTCCCTGCCCCTCGCGCGAGGGGGGAGAGGGTGGCCTTCACCCTCCCCCCCTCGCGCGAGGGGGGGGGAGGGTGGCCTTCACCCTCCCCCCTCGCGCGAGGGGGGATGGAGGGTGGCCTTCACCCTCGCTCCCCCTCGCGCGAGGGGGGATGGAGGGTGGCCTTCACCCTCCCTTCCCCTCGCGTGAGGGGGGGAGGGTGGCCTTCACCCACCCTTCCCCTTGCGCGAGGGGGGGAGGGTGGCCTTCACCCACCCTCCCCCTCGCGTGAGGGGGGGGAGGAGGGTGGCCTTCACCCTCGCTCCCCCTTGCGCAAGGGGGGGAGGGTGGCCTTCACCCTCCCTCCCCCCCTCGTGCGAGGGGGGAGAGGGTGGCCTTCACCCTCGCTCCCCCTCGCGCGAGGGGGGGGAGGGTGGCCTTCACCCTCGCTCCCCCTCGCGCGAGGGTGGCCTTCACCCTCCCTCTCCTCGCGTGAGGGGGGAGAGGGTGGCCATCACCCTCCCTCCCCCCCTCGCGTGAGGGGGGAGAGGGTGGCCTTCACCCTCCCTCCCCTCGCGCGAGGGGGGTAGAGGGTGGCCTTCACCCTCCCTTCCCCTCGCGCGAGGGGGGGAGGGTGGCCTTCACCCTCCCTCGCATGAGGGGGGGGGAGAGTGGCAAAGTACTTGTGTCTTTCCACTGGTCGCAGTTTTGGAGCTAATTTTTTCATTTACTTGAAGCACATCATGAACGTAGACATTTTTGCACACGGTCTCCCTCGTGTGCTTCTAACCTTGTTCTGCTCTGTGCTTCTGCTGGAACTCTGCCCACCCTCCCATCCCACTCTGTGTTGTTGCTTGTCTGTACCCACCCTTTTGTTCTTCTCTTTTTTGTTGCTTGCCCCCTCTCACCCTTCCGCCTCTCTTAGTGTTATTGCTTGCCACCTTTCATCCCACTCTGTGGTGTTGCTTGCCCCATCCATCCTCCTGTCCCGCTCCCATGTTGCTTGCTGCTTCCCGTCCCGATCTGTGTTTTGGCTTGCCCCTCCCACCCTCCGGCTTGCCCCTCCCACCCTCCCATCCACCTCTATTGTTGCTTTCCCTCTCCCACCCTCCCATCCCTCTCCGTGGTGTTGCTTGCCTCCTCCCACTCTGCGCTGTTGCTTGCCCCTTCCATACTGCTCCGTCCCATAAGTTGCCCCCTCCTATTCTGCATCATCCTGTTTCTTACCCCCTTCAACCCTGTTTGACATTATTGCAGGCCCCCTCTCACCTTCCCACCCCACCATGCATTTTTGCTTGCCCCACCAACCTCGTGCCACATTCTGCATTGTTACTTGCCCCCTTTCACATTGTGGACTGCCCCCTCCTACCCCATGCTGAGTTGTTGCTTGCCCCGTCTTGCCCAGGGGGGGAGGGTGGCCTTCACCTTCTCCCTCGCATGAGGGGGAGAGGGAGGCCTTCACCCTCCCTCCCCCTCGCGCGAGGGGGGAGGGTGGCCTTCACCCTCCCTCGCATGAGGGGGGAGGAGAGTGGCCTTCACCCTCCCTCGCGCAAAGGGGGGGAGGGTGGCCTTCACCCTCCCTCGCAGGAGGGGGGGGAGGGTGGCCTTCACCCTCCCTCCCCCTCGCGCGAGGGGGGGAGGGTGGCCTTCACCCACCCTTCCCCTTGCGCGAGGGGGGAGGGTGGCCTTCACCCACCCTCCCCCTCGCGTGAGGGGGGGGAGGAGGGTGGCCTTCACCCTCCCTCCCCCCTCGCGCGAGGGGGGAGGGTGGCCTTCACCCTCCCTCCCCCTCGCGCGAGGGGGGGGAGGGTGGCCTTCACCCTCGCTCCCCCTCGTGCGAGGGTGGCCTTCACCCTCCCCTCGCGCGAGGGGGGGAGAGGGTGGCCATCACCCTCCCTCCCCCCCTCGCGCGAGGGGGGAGAGGGTGGCCATCACCCTCCCTCCCCCCCTCGCGCGAGGGGGGAGAGGGTGGCCTTCACCCTCCCTCCCCCTCGCGCGAGGGGGGTAGAGGGTGGCCTTCACCCTCCCTTCCCCTCGCGCGAGGGGGGGGAGGGTGGCCTTCACCCTCCCTCGCACGAGGGGGGGGGAGAGTGGCCTTCGCCCTCCCTCGCGCGAGGGGGGGAGGGTGGCCTTCACCCTCCCTCGCAGGAGGGGGGGAGGGTGGCCTTCACCCTCCCTCCCCCTTGCGCGAGGGGGGAGGGTGGCCTTCACCCTCCCTCCCCCTCGTGCAAGGGGGGGAGGAGGGTGGCCTTCACCCTCCCTCCCCCTCGCGCGAGGGGGGGTGAGAGTGGCCTTCACCCTCCCTCGCAGGAGGGGGGGAGGGTGGCCTTCACCCTCCCTCCCCCTCGTGCAAGTGGGGGAGGAGGGTGGCCTTCACCCTCCCTCCCCCTCGCGCGAGGGGGGGTGAGAGTGGCCTTCACCCTCGCGAGAGGGGGGAGGGTGGCCTTCACCTTCTCCCTCGCATGAGGGGGAGAGGGAGGCCTTCACCCTCCCTCCCCCTCGCACGAGGGGGCAGGGGGTGGCCTTCACCCTCCCTCCCCTCGCACGACGGGGGGAGGGTGGCCTTCACCCTCCCTCCCCCTCACGTGAGGGGGGGAGGGTGGCCTTCAACCTCGCACCCCCTCGCGCGAGGGGGAGGGTGGCCTTCACCCTCCCTCCCCTCGCGCGAGGGGGGGAGAGGGTGGTCTTCACCCTCCCTCCCCTCGCGCGAGGGGGGGAGAGGGTGGCCTTCACCCTCCCTCCCCCTCGCGCGAGAGGGGTAGAGGGTGGCCTTCACCCTCCCTCCCCTCGCGTGAGGGGGGTAGAGGGTGGCCTTCACCCTCCCTCCCCTCGCGCGAGGGGGGGAGAGGGTGGCCTTCATCCTCCCTCCCCCTTGCGTGAGGGGGGAGGGTGGCCTTCACCCTCGCTCCCCTTCGCGCGAGGGGGGGGAGGGTGGCCTTCACCCTCGCTCCCCCTTGTGCGAGGGGGGGAGGGTGGCCTTCACCCACCCTCCCCCTCGCGTGAGGGGGGGAGGAGGGTGGCCTTCACCCTCCCTCCCCCCTTGCGCGAGGGTGGCCTTCACCCTCCCTCCCTCGCGCGAGGGGGGAGAGGGTGGCCTTCACCCTCCCTCCCTCGCGCGAGGGGGGAGGGAGGGTGAAGGCCACCCTCCTCCCCCCCCCTCACGCGAGGGGGAGGGTGGGTGAAGGCCACCCTCCCCCCCTCGCGCAAGGGGGAGCGAGGGTGAAGGCCACCCTCCCCCCCTCGCGCGAGGGGGAGCGAGGGTGACCTTCACCCTCGCGTGAGGGGGAGCGAGGGTGCGAGGGTGAAGGCCACCCTCCCGCGAGGGGGAGCGAGGGTGAAGGCCACCCCCCCCTCACGTGAGGGGGAGCGAGGGTGAAGGCCACCCTCTCCCCCCCTAGCGCGAGGGGGGAGGGGGAGGGTGAAGGCCACCCTCCCCCTTGCGCGAGGGGGAGCGAGGGTGAAGGCCACACTCCCCCCCCTCGTGTGAGGGGGAGCGAGGGTGAAGGCCACCCTCCTGCGAGGGGGAGCGAGGGTGAAGGCCACCCCCCCCCTCACGTGAGGGGGAGCGAGGGTAAAGCCCACCCTCCCCCTCGCGCGAGGGGGAGCGAGGGTGAAGGCCACCCTCCCCCCCTCGCGTGAGGGGGGGAGGGTGGCCTTCACCCTCCCTCCCCCTCGTGCAAGGGGGGGAGGAGGGTGGCCTTCACACTCCCTCCCCCTCGTGCAAGGGGGGTAGAGGGTGGCCTCCACCCTCCCTCCACTCGCGCGAGGGGGGAGAGGGTGGCCTTCACCCTCCCCCTCCCCCCTCGCGCTAGGAGGGGAGAGGGTGGCCTTCACCCTCCCTCCCCCTTGTGCAAGGGGGGAGGAGGGTGGCCTTCACCCTCCCTCCCCTCGCGCGAGGGGGGAGAGGGTGGCCTTCACCCTCCCTCCCCCCCTCACGCGAGGGGGGGAGAGGGTGGCCTTCACCCTCCCTCCTCCCGCGAGGGTGGGGTGGCCTTCACCCTCCCTCCCCCCCCTTGCGTGAGGGGGGGAGGGTGGGTGAAGGCCACCCTCGCGTGAGGGGGAAGAGGGAGGGTGAAGGCCACCCTCCCCCACCTCGCACGAGGGGGGGGGAGGGGGGGTGGGTGGCCTTCACCCTCCCTCCCGTGAGGGGGGAGGGTGGCCTTCACCCTCCCTCCTCCCCCTCACGCGAGGGTGGGGTGGCCTTCACCCTCCCTCCTCCCCCTCACGCGAGGCCACCCCCCCTCACGCGAGGGTGGCCTTCACCCACCCTCCTCCTCGCGCGAGGGGGGGAAGAGGATGGCCTCCACCCTCACTCACGTGAGGGGGGAGGGTGGCCTCCACCCTCCTCCCCTCGCGCGAGGGGGGAGAGGGTGGCCTTCACCCTCCCCCTCCCCCCCTCGCGCTAGGGGGGGAGAGGGTGGCCTTCACCCTCCCCCCCTCGCGTGAGGGGGGAGAGGGTGGCCTTGACCCTCCCTCACGAGAGGGGGGAGGGTGGCCTTCACCCTCACGCGAGGGGGGAGGGTGGCCTTCACCCTCACTCCCCCTCGTGCGAGGGGGGAGGGTGGCCTTCACCCTTGCTCCCCCTCGCGCGAGGGGGGGAGGGTGGCCTTCACCCTCCCTCGCGCGAGGGGGGGAGGGTGGCCTTCACCCTCCCTCACGCGTGGGGGGGGTGGCCTTCACCCTCCCTCGCGGGTGGCCTTCACCCTCCCTCCCCTCGCGCGAGGGGGGTAGAGGGTGGACTTCACCCTCCCCTCGCGCAAGGGGGGTAGAGGGTGGCCTCCACCCTCCCTCCCCTCGCGCGAGGGGGAGAGGGTGGCCTTCACCCTCCCTCCCCCCCTCACGCGAGGGGGGGAGAGGGTGGCCTTCACCCTCCCTCCTCCCGCGAGGGTGGGGTGGCCTTCACCCTCCCTCCCCCCCCTTGCGTGAGGGGGAGGAGGGAGGGTGAAGGCCACCCTCCCCCACCTCGCACGAGGGGGGGGAGGGGGGGGAGAGGGTGGCCTTCACCCTCCCTCCCTCGCGCGAGGGGGGAGGGTGGCCTTCACCCTCCCTCCTCCCCCTCACGCGAGGGTGGGGTGGCCTTCACCCTCCCTCCTCCCCCTCACGCGAGGGGGAGGCCACCCCCCCTCACGCGAGGGTGGCCTTCACCCACCCTCCCCCTCGCGCGAGGGGGGGAAGAGGATGGCCTCCACCCTCACTCACGCGAGGGGGGGAGGGTGGCGTCCACCCTCCTCCCCTCGCGCGAGGGGGGAGAGGGTGGCCTTCACCCTCCCCCTCCCCCCCTCGCGCTAGGGGGGGAGAGGGTGGCCTTCACCCTCCCCCCCTCGCGTGAGGGGGGAGAGGGTGGCCTTGACCCTCCCTCCCGAGAGGGGGGGAGGGTGGCCTTCACCCTCGCGTGAGGGGGGGAGGGTGGCCTTCACCCTCGCTCCCCCTCGTGCGAGGGGGGGAGGGTGGCCTTCACCCTTGCTCCCCCTCGCGCGAGGGGGGGAGGGTGGCCTTCACCCTCCCTCGCGCGAGGGTGGCCTTCACCCTCCCTCCCCTCGTGCGAGGGGGGTAGAGGGTGGACTTCACCCTCCCCTCGCGCGAGGGGGGTAGAGGGTGGCCTTCACCCTCCCTCCCCTCGCGCGAGGGGTGTAGAGGGTGGCCTTCACCCTCCCTCCCCTCGCGCGAGGGGTGTAGAGGGTGGCCTTCACCCTCCCTCGCGCGAGGGGGGGAGAGGGTGGCCTTCACCCTCCCCCCCTCGCGCTAGGGGGGGAGAGGGTGGCCTTCACCCTCCCCCCTCCCGTGAGGGGGGAGAGGGTGGCCTTCACCCTCCCTCACGCGAGGGGGGGGGGAAGGTGGCCTTCACCCTCGCTCCCCCTTGCACGAGGGGGGGAGGGTGGCCTTCACCCTCGCTCCCCCTCGCGCGAGGGGGGGAAGGGTGGCCTTCACCCTCGCTCCCCCTTGCGCGAGGGGGGGAAGAGGGTGGCCTTCACCCTCCCCCTCGCGCGAGGGGGGGAGAGGGTGGCCTTCACCCTCCTCCCTCCCCCTCGTGCGAGGTGGGGGAGGGTGGCCTTCACCCTCCCTCCTCCCCCTCACGCGAGGGTGAGCGAGGGTGAAGGCCACACTCCCCCCCCTCGTGTGAGGGGGAGCGAGGGTGAAGGCCACTCCCCCCTCGCGTGAGGGGGAGCGAGGGTGAAGGCCACCCTCCCCCCCTCGCGTGAGGGGGGGAGGGTGGCCTTCACCCTCCCTCCCCCTCGTGCAAGGGGGGGAGGAGGGTGGCCTTCACCCTCCCTCCCCCTCATGCAAGGGGGGAGGAGGGTGGCCTTCACCCTCCCTCTCACGCAAGGGGGGGAGGGTGGCCTTCACCCTCCCTCCCCCCACTCGCGTGAGGGGGGAGAGGGTGGCCTTCACCCTCCCTCCCCCCGCGCGAGGGGGGAGAGGGCTGCCTTCACCCTCCCTCCCCTCGCGTGAGGGGGGAGAGGGTGGCCTTCACCCTCCCTCCCCCTCGCGCGAGGGGGGTAGAGGGTGGCCTTTACCCTCCCTCCCCCTTGCGCAAGGGGGAGAGGGTGGCCTTCACCCTCCCCCTCCCCCCTCGCGCTAGGGGGGGAGAGGGTGGCCTTCACCCTCCCTCCCCCTCGTGCAAGGGGGGAGGAGGGTGGCCTTCACCCTCCCTCCCCCTCGCGCGAGAGGGAAGGGTGGCCTTCACCCTCCCTCCCCCCTCGCGCGAGGGGGGGTGAGGGTGGCCTTCACCCTCCCTCCCCCCCTCGCGCGAGGGGGGGGAGAGGGTGGCCTTCACCCTCCCTCCCCCCCCTCGCGCGAGGGGGGGGAGAGGGTGGCCTTCACCCTCCCTCCCTCGTGCGAGGGGGGGAGAGGGCGGCCTTCACCCTCCCCTCACACGAGGGGGGAGAGGGTGGCCTTCACCCTCCCTCACGCGAGGGGGGGGAGGTGGCCTTCACCCTCCTCCCTCCCCCTCGTGCGAGGTGGGGGAGGGTGGCCTTCACCCTCCCTCCTCCCCCTCGTGCGAGGTGGGGGAGGGTGGCCTTCACCCTCCCTCCTCCCCCTCACGCGAGGGTGAGCGAGGGTGAAGGCCACACTCCCCCCCCCTCGTGTGAGGGGGAGCGAGGGTGAAGGCCACCCTCCCGCGAGGGGGAGCGAGGGTGAAGGCCACTCCCCCCTCGCGTGAGGGGGAGCGAGGGTGAAGGCCACCCTCCCCCTCGCGCGAGGGGGAGCGAGGGTGAAGGCCACACTCCCCCCCCCTCGTGTGAGGGGGAGCGAGGGTGAAGGCCACCCTCCTGCGAGGGGGAGCGAGGGTGAAGGCCACCCCCCCCTCGCGTGAGGGGGAGCGAGGGTGAAGGCCACCCTCCCCCTCGCGCGAGGGGGAGCGAGGGTGAAGGCCACCCTTCCCCCCTCGCGTGAGGGGGGGAGGGTGGCCTTCACCCTCCCTCCCCCTCGTGCAAGGGGGGGAGGAGGGTGGCCTTCACCCTCCCTCCCCCTCGTGCAAGGGGGGAGGAGGGTGGCCTTCACCCTCCCTCTCACGCAAGGGGGGGAGGGTGGCCTTCACCCTCCCTCCCCCCCTCGCGCAAGGGGGGGAGAGGGTGGCCTTCACCCTCCCCCCGCGCGAGGGGGGAGAGGGTGGCCTTCACCCTCCCTCCCCCCGCGCGAGGGGGGGAGAGGGCTGCCTTCACCCTCCCTCCCCTCGCGTGAGGGGGGGAGAGGGTGGCCTTCACCCTCCCTCCCCCTCGCGCGAGGGGGGTAGAGGGTGGCCTTCACCCTCCCTCCCCCTTGCACAAGGGGGGTAGAGGGTGGCCTCCACCCTCCCTCCCCCTCGTGCAAGGGGGGAGGAGGGTGGCCTTCACCCTCCCTCCCCCTCGCGCGAGAGGGAAGGGTGGCCTTCACCCTCCCTCCCCCCCCCCTCGTGCGAGGGGGGGAGAGGGTGGCCTTCACCCTTCCTCCCCCCCTCGCGCGAGGGGGGGGAGAGGGTGGCCTTCACCCTCCCTCCCTCGTGCGAGGGGGGGAGAGGGCGGCCTTCACCCTCCCCTCGCACGAGGGGGGTAGAGGGTGGCCTTCACCCTCCCTCCCCCTCGCGTGAGGGGGGTAGAGGGTGGCCTTCACCCTCCCTCGCGCGAGGGTGGTAGAGGGTGGCCTTCACCCTCCCTCCCCCTCGCGCGAGGGGGGAGGGTGGCGTTCACCCTCCCTTCCCCTCACGTGAGGGGGGGGAGGGTGGCCTTCACCCGCGCGCGAGGGGGGCCTTCACCCTCCCTTCCCCTCGCGCGAGGGGGGGAGGGTGGCCTTCACCCTCCCTCCCCCTCGCATGAGGGGGGAGAGAGTGGCCTTCACCCTCCCTCCCCTTGCGCGAGTGGGGGGAGAGTGTGGCCTTCACCCTCCCTCCCCGCGAGTGGGGGAGAGGGTGGCCTTCACCCTCCCTCCCCCCTCGCGCGAGGGGGGAGTGGGTGGCCTTCACCCTCCTTCCCCCCTCGCGCGAGGGGGGCCTTCACCCTCCCTACCCCTTGCGCGAGGGGGTAGAGGGTGGCCTTCATCCTCCCTCCCCTCGCGCGAGGGGGATAGAGGGTGGCCTTCACCCTCCCTGCCCCTCGCGCGAGGGGGGGAGAGGGTGGCCTTCACCCTCCCCCCCTCGCGCTAGGGGGGGAGAGGGTGGCCTTCACCCTCCCCCCTCGCGCGAGGGGGGGAAGGGTGGCCTTCACCCTCGCTCCCCCTCGCGTGAGGGGGGATGGAGGGTGGCCTTCACCCTCGCTCCCCCTCGCGCGAGGGGGGGGAGTGTGGCCTTCACCCACCCTCGCGCGAGGGGGGAAGGTGGCCTTCACCCACCCTTCCCCTTGCGCGAGGGGGGAGGGTGGCCTTTACCCACCCTCCCCCTCGCGTGAGGGGGGAGGAGGGTGGCCTTCACCCTCCCTCCCCCCTCACGCGAGGGGGGGAGGGTGGCCTTCACCCTCCCTCCCCCCCTCGCACGAGGGGGGAGAGGGTGGCCTTCACCCTCGCTCCCCCTCGTGCGAGGGTGGCCTTCACCCTCCCTCCCCTCGCGCGATGGGGGGAGAGGGTGGCCATCACCCTCCCTCCCCCCCTCGCGCAAGGGGGAGAGGGTGGCCTTCACCCTCGCTCCCCCTCGCGCGAGGGGGGTAGAGGGTGGCCTTCACCCTCCCTCCCCCTCGCGCGAGGGGGGTAGAGGGTGGCCTTCACCCTCCCTCGCACGAGGGGGGGGAGGGTGGCCTTCACCCTCCCTCCCCCTCGCGCGAGGGGGGGAGGGTGGCCTTCACCCTCCCTCCCCCTCGTGCAAGGGGGGGGAGGAGGGTGGCCTTCACCCTCCCTCCCCCTCGCGTGAGGGGGAGGGTGGCCTTCACCCTCCCTCCCCCCCCTCGCGCGAGGGGGGGAGAGGGTGGCCTTCACCCTCCCCTCGCGCGAGGGGGGAGAGGGTGGCCTTCACCCTCCCTCCCCTCGCGCGAGGGGGGGAGAGGGTGGCCTTCACCCTCCCCCCCTCGCGTGAGGGGGGAGAGGGTGGCCTTGACCCTCCCTCACGAGAGGGGGGCCTTCACCCTCGCGCGAGGGGGGGAGGGTGGCCTTCACCCTCCCTCGAGGGGGGAGGGTGGCCTTCACCCTCCCTCGCGCGAGGGTGGCCTTCACCCTCCCTTCCCTCGCACGAGGGGGGTAGAGGGTGGCCTTGACCCTCCCCTCGCGCGAGGGGGGTAGAGGGTGGCCTTCACCCTCCCTCCCCCTCGCGCGAGGGGGGCCTTCACCCTCCCCTCGCGCGAGGGGGGTAGAGGGTGGCCTTCACCCTCCCTCGCGCGAGGGGGGGAGAGGGTGGCCTTCACCCTCCCCCCCTCGCGCTATGGGGGGAGAGGGTGGCCTTCACCCTCCCTGCCCCTCGCGCGAGGGGGGGAGAGGGTGGCCTGCACCCTCCCGCTAGGGGGGGAGAGGGTGGCCTTCACCCTCTCCCCCTCGCGCGAGGGGGGCCTTCACCCTCTCCCCCTCGCGCGAGGGGGGATGGAGGGTGGCCCTCACCCTCGCTCCCCCTCACGCGAGGGGGGGGAGGGTGGCCTTCACCCACCCTCCCCCTCGCGCGAGGGGGGGAGGGTGGCCTTCACCCACCCTTCCCCTCACGCGAGGGGGGGAGGGTGGCCTTCACCCACCCTCCCCCTCGCGTGAGGGGGGAGGAGGGTGGCCTTCACCCTCGCTCCCCCTCGCGCGAGGGGGAGGGTGGCCTTCACCCTCGCGTGAGGGTGGCCCTCACCCTCCCTCCCCTCGCGCGAGGGGGGAGAGGGTGGCCTTCAC
Source organism: Triturus cristatus (assembly GCF_964204655.1). NCBI lineage: Eukaryota > Metazoa > Chordata > Amphibia > Caudata > Salamandridae > Triturus > Triturus cristatus. The sequence goes on from NC_140586.1 coordinate 61,400,409, forward strand.
CCTCCCTCCCCCCTCGTGCGAGGGGGGAGAGGGTGGCCTTCACCCTCCCTGCCCCTCGCGCGAGGGGGGGAGAGGGTGGCCTTCACCCTCCCCCTTCGCGCGAGGGGGGGAGAGGGTGGCCTTCACCCTCCCTCCCGCGAGGGGGGGAGAGGGTGGCCTTCACCCTCCCTCCCCTCGCGCGAGGGGGGAGAGGGTGGCCTTCATCCTCCCTCCCCCTCGTGCGAGGGGGGGAGGGTGGCCTTCACCCTCGCTCCCCCTTGCGCGAGGGGGAGGGTGGCCTTCACCCTCCCCCTCGCGCGAGGGTGGCCTTCACCCTCCCTCCCCCCCCTCGCGCGAGGGGGGAGAGGGTGGCCTTCACCCTCCCTCCCCTCGCGCGAGGGGGGGAGAGGGTGGCCTTCACCCTCCCTCCCGTGAGGGGGGGAGAGGGTGGCCTTCACCCTCCCCCCGCACGAGGGGGGAGAGGGTGGCCTTCACCCTCCCTCCCCTCGCGCGAGGGGGGTAGAGGGTGGCCTTCACCCTATCCTCGCGCGAGGGGGGTAGAGGGTGGCCTTCACCCTCCCTCCCCTCGCGCGAGAGGGAAGGGTGGCCTTCACCCTCCCTCCCCCCTCGCGTGAGGGGGGAGAGGGTGGCCTTCACCCTCCCTCCCCCCTCGCGCGAGGGGGGAGAGGGTGGCCTTCACCCTCGCTCCCCCTCGCGCAAGGGGGAGGGTGGCCTTCACCCTCGTGCGAGGGTGGCCTTCACCCTCCCTCCCCCTCGCACGAGGGGGGTAGAGTGTGGCCTTCACCCTCCCTCCCCTCGCGTGAGGGGGATAGAGGGTGGCCTTCACCCTCCCTGCCCCTCGTGCGAGGGGGGGAGGGTGGCCTTCACCCTCTCCCCCTCGCGCGAGGGGGGCCTTCACCCTCTCCCCCTCGCGCGAGGGGGGATGGAGGGTGGCCTTCACCCTCGCTCCCCCTCGCGCGAGGTGGGGAGGGTGGCCTTTACCCTCCCTCGCGCGAGGGGGGGAGGGTGGCCTTCACCCTCCCTCCCCCCTCGCGCGAGGGGGGGAGGGTGGTGTTCACCCTCCCTTCCCCTCGCGCGAGGGGGGGAGGGTGGCCTTCACCCTCCCTCGCGCGAGGGGGGGGAGAGTGGCCTTCACCCTCCCTCACACGAGGGGGGGGGAGAGTGGCCTTCACCCTCCCTCGCGTGAGGGGGGGGAGGGTGGCCTTCACCCTCCCTCGTAGGAGGGGGGGGAGGGTGGCCTTCACCCTCCCTCCCCCTCGCGCAAGGGGGGAGGGTGGCCTTCACCCTCCCTCCCCCTCGTGCAAGGGGGGGAGGAGGGTGGCCTTCACCCTCCCTCCCCCTCGCGCAAGGGGGGGAGAGTGGCCTTCACCCTCGCAAGAGGGGGGAGGGTGGCCTTCACCTTCTCCCTCGCATGAGGGGGAGAGGGAGGCCTTCACCCTCCCCCCCTCGCGCGAGGGGGGTAGGGTGGATGAAGGCCACCCTCCCCCCCTCGCGCGAGGGGGGAGAGAGTGGCCTTCACCCTCCCTCCCCTCGCGTGAGTGGGGGGAGAGGGTGGCCTTCACCCTCCCTCCCCTTCGCGCGAGGGGGGGAGAGGGTGGCCTTCACCCTCCCTCCCCCTCGTGCAAGGGGGGAGGAGGGTGGCCTTCACCCTCCCTCCCCCTCGTGCAAGGGGGGGAGGAGGGTGGCCTTCACCCTCCCTCCCCCTCGCGCGAGGGGGGGAGTGTGGCCTTCACCCTCGCAAGAGGGGGGAGGGTGGCCTTCACCTTCTCCCTCGCATGAGGGGGAGAGGGAGGCCTTCACCCTCCCTCCCCCTCGCACGAGGGGGGCAGGGGGTGGCCTTCACCCTCCCTCCCCTCGCGCGACAGGGGGAGGGTGGCCTTCACCCTCCCTCCCCCTCGTGCGAGGGGGGGAGGGTGGCCTTCACCCTCCCTCACGCGAGGGGGGGAGGGTGGCCTTCACCCTCGCATCCCCTCGCGCGAGGGGGAGGGTGGCCTTCACCCTCCCCCTCACGCGAGGGTGGCCTTCACCCTCCCTCCCCCCCTCGTGCGAGGGGGGGAGAGGGTGGCCTTCACCCTCCCTCCCCCTCGCGCGAGGGGGGGAGAGGGTGCCCTTCACCCTCCCCTCGCGCGAGGGGGAAGGGTGGCCTTCACCCTCCCTCCCCCTCGCGCGAGGGGGGGAGGGTGGCCTTCATCCACCCTACCCCCCTCGCGCGAGGGGGGGAGAGAGTGGCCTTCACGGGGAGGGTGGCCTTCACCCTCCCTCGCACGAGGGGGGGGAGAGTGGCCTTCGCCCTCCCTCGCGCGAGGGGGGAGAGAGTGGCCTTCACCCTCCCTTCCCCTCGCGCGAGGGGGTAGAGGGTGGCCTTCACCCTCCCTTCCCCTCGCGCGAGGGGGGGGAGGGTGGCCTTCACCCTCCCTCGCACGAGGGGGGGGGGAGAGTGGCCTTCGCCCTCCCTCGCGCGAGGGGGGGAGGGTGGCCTTCACCCTCCCTCGCAGGAGGGGGGGAGGGTGGCCTTCACCCTCCCTCCCCCTTGCGCGAGGGGGGGAGGGTGGCCTTCACCCTCCCTCCCCCTCGCGCGAGGGGGGGAGGGTGGCCTTCACCCTCCCTCCCCCTCGTGCAAGGGGGGGAGGAGGGTGGCCTTCACCCTCCCTCCCCCTCGCGCGAGGGGGGGTGAGAGTGGCCTTCACCCTCCCTCGCAGGAGGGGGGGAGGGTGGCCTTCACCCTCCCTCCCCCTCGTGCAAGTGGGGGAGGAGGGTGGCCTTCACCCTCCCTCCCCCTCGCGCGAGGGGGGGTGAGAGTGGCCTTCACCCTCGCGAGAGGGGGGAGGGTGGCCTTCACCTTCTCCCTCGCATGAGGGGGAGAGGGAGGCCTTCACCCTCCCTCCCCCTCGCACGAGGGGGGCAGGGGGTGGCCTTCACCCTCCCTCCCCTCGCACGACGGGGGGAGGGTGGCCTTGCGCGAGGGAGGGAGAGGGTGGCCTTCACCCTCCCTCCCCTCGCGCGAGGGGGGGAGAGGGTGGTCTTCACCCTCCCTCCCCTCGCGCGAGGGGGGGAGAGGGTGGCCTTCACCCTCCCTCCCCCTCGCGCGAGAGGGGTAGAGGGTGGCCCTCACCCCTCCTCCCCTCGCGGTGAGGGGGTAGAGGGTGGCCTTCACCCTCCCTCCCCTCGCTCGAGGGGGGGAAGGGTGGCCTTCATCCTCCCTCCCCTTGCGCGAGGGGGGGGAGGGTGGCCTGGGGTAGAGGGTGGCCTTCACCCTCCCTCCCCTCGCTCGAGGGGGGGAGAGGGTGGCCTTCATCCTCCCTCCCCCTTGCGCGAGGGGGGGAGGGTGGCCTTCACCCTCGCTCCCCTTCGCGCGAGGGGGGAGGAGGGTGGCCTTCACCCTCCCTCCCCTCGCGCGAGGGGGGAGAGGGTGGCCTTCACCCTCCCCTCCCCCCTCACGCGAGGGGGGGAGAGGGTGGCCTTCACCCTCCCTCTTCCCGCGAGGGTGGGGTGGCCTTCACCCTCCCTCCCCCCTTGCGTGAGGGGGGGAGGGTGGGTGAAGGCCACCCTCGCGTGAGGGGGAGGAGGGAGGGTGAAGGCCACCCTCCCCCACCTCGCACGAGGGGGGGGGAGGGGGGGGAGGGTGGCCTTCACCCTCCCTCCCGCGAGGGGGGAGGGTGGCCTTCACCCTCCCTCCTCCCCCTCACGCGAGGGTGGGGTGGCCTTCACCCTCCCTCCTCCCCCTCACGCGAGGGGAGGCCACCCCCCCTCACGCGAGGGTGGCCTTCACCCACCCTCCTCCTCGCGCGAGGGGGGGAAGAGGATGGCCTCCACCCTCACTCACGTGAGGGGGGGAGGGTGGCCTCCACCCTCCTCCCCTCGCGCGAGGGGGGAGAGGGTGGCCTTCACCCTCCCCCTCCCCCCTCGCGCTAGGGGGGGAGAGGGTGGCCTTCACCCTCCCCCCCTCGCGTGAGGGGGAGAGGGTGGCCTTGACCCTCCCTCACGAGAGGGGGGAGGGTGGCCTTCACCCTCACGCGAGGGGGGGAGGGTGGCCTTCACCCTCACTCCCCCTCGTGCGAGGGGGGGAGGGTGGCCTTCACCCTTGCTCCCCCTCGCGCGAGGGGGGAGGGTGGCCTTCACCCTCCCTCGCGCGAGGGGGGGAGGGTGGCCTTCACCCTCCCTCGCGCGTGGGGGGGGTGGCCTTCACCCTCCCTCGCGGGTGGCCTTCACCCTCCCTCCCCTCGCGCGAGGGGGGTAGAGGGTGGACTTCACCCTCCCCTCGCGCAAGGGGGTAGAGGGTGGCCTCCACCCTCCCTCCCCTCGCGCGAGGGGGAGAGGGTGACCTTCACCCTCCCTCCCCCCCTCACGCGAGGGGGGGAGAGGGTGGCCTTCACCCTCCCTCCTCCCGCGAGGGTGGGGTGGCCTTCACCCTCCCTCACCCCCCTTGCGTGAGGGGGAGGAGGGAGGTGAAGGCCACCCTCCCCCACCTCGCACGAGGGGGGGGGGAGGGGGGGGAGAGGGTGGCCTTCACCCTCCCTCCCTCGCGCGAGGGGGGAGGGTGGCCTTCACCCTCCCTCCTCCCCCTCACGTGAGGGTGGGGTGGCCTTCACCCTCCCTCCTCCCCCTCACGCGAGGGGGAGGCCACCCCCCTCACGCGAGGGTGGCCTTCACCCACCCTCCCCCTCGCACGAGGGGGGGAAGAGGATGGCCTCCACCCTCACTCACGCGAGGGGGGAGGGTGGCGTCCACCCTCCTCCCCTCGTGCGAGGGGGGAGAGGGTGGCCTTCACCCTCCCCCTCCCCCCCTCGCGCTAGGGGGGGAGAGGGTGGCCTTCACCCTCCCCCCCTCGCGTGAGGGGGGAGAGGGTGGCCTTGACCCTCCCTCCCGAGAGGGGGGGAGGGTGGCCTTCACCCTCACGCGAGGGGGGGAGGGTGGCCTTCACCCTCGCTCCCCCTCGTGCGAGGGGGGGAGGGTGGCCTTCACCCTTGCTCCCCCTCGCGCGAGGGGGGGAGGGTGGCCTTCACCCTCCCTCGCGCGAGGGGGGGGAGGGTGGCCTTCACCCTCCCTCGCGCGAGGGTGGCCTTCACCCTCCCTCCCTCGCGCGAGGGGGGTAGAGGGTGGACTTCACCCACCCCTCGCGCGAGGGGGGTAGAGGGTGGCCTTCACCCTCCCTCCCCTCGCGCGAGGGGTGTAGAGGGTGGCCTTCACCTCCCTCGCGCGAGGGGGGAGAGGGTGGCCTTCACCCTCCCCCCTCGCGCTAGGGGGGAGAGGGTGGCCTTCACCCTCCCCCCTCCCGTGAGGGGGAGAGGGTGGCCTTCACCCTCCCTCACGCGAGGGGGGGGGAAGGTGGCCTTCACCCTCGCTCCCCCTTGCACGAGGGGGGGGAGGGTGGCCTTCACCCTCGCTCCCCCTCGCGCGAGGGGGGGAAGGGTGGCCTTCACCCTCGCTCCCCCTTGCGCGAGGGGGGGAAGAGGGTGGCCTTCACCCTCCCCCTCGCGCGAGGGGGGGGAGAGGGTGGCCTTCACCCTCCTCCCTCCCCCTCGTGCGAGGTGGGGGAGGGTGGCCTTCACCCTCCCTCCTCCCCTCACGCGAGGGTGAGCGAGGTGAAGGCCACACTCCCCCCCCTCGTGTGAGGGGGAGCGAGGGTGAAGGCCACTCCCCCCTCGCGTGAGGGGGAGCGAGGGTGAAGGCCACCCTCCCCCCTCGCGTGAGGGGGGGAGGGTGGCCTTCACCCTCCCTCCCCCTCGTGCAAGGGGGGGAGGAGGGTGCCTTCACCCTCCCTCCCCCTCATGCAAGGGGGGAGGAGGGTGGCCTTCACCCTCCTCTCACGCAAGGGGGGAGGGTGGCCTTCACCCTCCCTCCCCCCACTCGCGTGAGGGGGGAGAGGGTGGCCTTCACCCTCCCTCCCCCCGCGCGAGGGGGGAGAGGGCTGCCTTCACCCTCCCTCCCTCGCGTGAGGGGGGGAGAGGGTGGCCTTCACCCTCCCTCCCCCTCGCGCGAGGGGGGTAGAGGGTGGCCTTTACCCTCCCTCCCCCTTGCGCAAGGGGGAGAGGGTGGCCTTCACCCTCCCCCTCCCCCCTCACGCTAGGGGGGGAGAGGGTGGCCTTCCACCCTCCCTCCCCCTCGTGCAAGGGGGGAGGAGGGTGGCCTTCACCCTCCCTCCCCTCGCGCGAGAGGGAAGGGTGGCCTTCACCCTCCCTCCCCCCTCACGCGAGGGGGGGTGAGGGTGGCCTTCACCCTCCCTCCCCCCCTCGCGCGAGAGGGGGGAGAGGGTGGCCTTCACCCTCCCTCTCGCGCGAGGGGGGGGAGAGGGTGGCCTTCACCCTCCCTCCCTCGTGCGAGGGGGGGAGAGGGCGGCCTTCACCCTCCCCTCGCACGAGGGGGGAGAGGGTGGCCTTCACCCTCCCTCACGCGAGGGGGGGGGAGGTGGCCTTCACCCTCCTCCCT